>NC_090021.1:47370309-48039952 GCF_037176765.1 Anolis sagrei | reverse complement strand
ATACCAAATTGTGCCCCCTTGAGGCTTCTGGAGAAATGACTGGACATTTTTATGATGAGAAACTGCATATTTCTCATTCTTGGTGTAGGACCAAGAATCCCAATAGACTTTGGAAAAATAAATATGACAATTCAGTGTTGGTTTTTAAATTTGTAGTATGGAAAGTAGGCATCTCATATGGAAAAATAACATCCATGTAAAGCAAACTTCAAGAGCAGAAGCTCAAGATAACAGAAATTTCAATTAGCCTAATCTGTGAAGTCAAAAAGTGGGCATAAGTTGCTGTATGCGGTGTGCATGCATGTAGTTGACTGCATACCTATCTAAACTCATTAAGACCTGAGTAATGGATCAGTTGAGAGAGAGCATTCCCATTTTATTTAAATGAATAAGAAAATAACTCTTCAAACAGATATAGCCCTCTCTTTAGTCTTTATTACTAGCATTGGAGTATTGTATAGTTCTTTTCATTTGACATCAAGGCAGGCTTGGTTACACAGAATGGCAGATTCATGGTGCCAGTATCTACTACCATCTCCTCTTGTGCTCATTGGGTGGAGCAATGAATGCCTTTGGGTTTTTTTACATGATTATTCTCAAGTGCAGAAATCAGTTTTTGGAGAGATCAACACTCCTTCTGCTTACACATATGGGTCAGAACAATTTGGATTATCCTAACATTTTGATGGTCTTTGAGAAAGTGCAATTCAAGGTAGACTGGAAGTATGAAACACAACAGTAACGAGCAGCAAACAAAGCTCAGTCATTGCTTTCAGAACTCAAAAATGATTGTCATGTTAGTCAAATGACTATCCAGCTTTTGTCCTCTTGCACCAGCTTCACAAAAGTGGGAGAGGGGATCAGATTTTATCCTTTGCATATTCCTGAGCTGTAGCCAAGGCCCTTTGCAAACCAGTGGTGTTTCCCATGCCTTTGGCTACAACTCCAGAACCACCGGACTTGCCTCCCATTTGAGTACAAACAGACAGGGCCCAGTCAGAGGCAGAAAATGTGGGCAAGGAATTCTGTGGAGAGAGACGGGGAAGAAGAATAGTTAGTTAACACACCAGAAATAGAAAAGTGAAAAAAATACAATCAACTACCCTTTCATTAATATCCGGGTGTTTTGTTCCTTAATAATTGGCACTAGATGCAAAACCCAACACAATAGTATAACACAGAACAGAGAGGGAATATATGTGCATCACATGCCCAATTATGCTGAACACAACCTTCAATATTCCTCTTCATAGGGTATTGCTGTGGTTCAGCCAGAGGCTGAAGATGAGGGGATTGTTCAGTCAGAGGTTGTGAGGACCGATGGGCTTTCCAGTGTGAGAAATGAGGGGATTTAAGATCATGATTTTGTCTGGGAGAATGGGTCTGTGTCTGGTGAGAAAGAAATGGCTTCAGAGCAGAGATGGAGATGCTGTGGCATTAGAAGATAAGGAGAACCTTTCCCCTAGTTGTTTCTTGGCAATGGGAAATAAGGAACTAGAAGGGAGAGATCTTTCCCCTGGGAAAACACCTGGAGTCAGTAGGAGTTGGAGGCTCGATCTCTGGGAGGAGGGAGCCAGATTATGGAGGTCACAGATATACTACATGAGAAATCATTGGAACAACAGAGCAGATGTCAAATACATGACCTCAGGCTTTGTGGTCCTTAAATTAAAATGTTGTGAATTAAAAGGGTTGGAGCAGGCAATGCTGTGTTACCGTTTACACCTTGGTCTTGTTCCACGTTCAAGTCTATGTTTAAGTTCCTTGGGAAAGTTTTGTGCTCACGTTCATGGATTCATGTTTTGAAAGAAGTTCCTGTGTTCTTGTTTATGGATTTATGTATATGTTTTGATTCCTGATTTTCTATGTACCTTGTTACTTTTGAACAGAACTGTAATGAATTCAGTTTCCCCCTTTTTTGGCCTTTTTCCCCATTGCTCTTTGGAACATTGCTTTTTGCATTACTTTTTGCCTTTTTATATTTGTTTTTCTTCAATAAACCTTTTTGCTAGTAATACTGGACTCTTGTGTGGTGCAAAGGTGAATCCAGGATGGAGTGCAACAGGTATGCTAAAAAATGCTGCACAGCAACACAGGAACATTTGATACAATTTCCACTTACTTAGAATAACAAAATGAGTACCAATAGACCATGTATTTGTTGTACAGATACAAAGCCCTTAACGAATAAAGAAATTTGCATCCACACCCATGATTTCTTCTGAAAACAAACACATCAATTTTGTTTCTCATTCTCATGACTGAGCTGATATATTATTAGAAGTATAAAAGTGAACCAAAGCAAAACAAGAGTTAAAATCATGGGTCTTCAATTGTTCCACATAGTCTGTGTTCTCTATAGTATTTTGTCCTTTTATGACAAAGTTCCATGCTCTTTTTCATAATTTGTACCACTTGGGCAAATTAATAAGATGCAAAGCACAATTTACCTTGGAGACTTGGCAAGCACAAAACACCTGACCAGAAGCTTGTGGACTCAATAACATCACTGAAGCTGCTGGTATTTTTGCACAGAGTTGGTTGACAACTTTCATCAGGATCTAGAAATTACAGGGCTGATTAAAATAAACTTATTGTCTCTGTTGAACTACATACAAAAAAGTCTGCATCATTGTAATTTTGATTTTAAAACATTATATAAGCACTGGGACAAATTCTGAAGCATTTATGCTACTCAATGGGGCAAGTTATGAGAAAGAAAAGAGAAATATTAATCAATAAAAAGATTTAAAGAGAACAAACCTGCTTGCAAAGTTATATAATTTGCAATATAGTTTGTTTTTATGTACAACAATATAACAAATGAAACTCCTTGGTGGTGCAGCGGGTTAAACCATTGAGCTTCTGAACTTGCTAACTGAAAGGGTGGTTCGAATCCAGGGAGCAGGTTGAGCTTCCGCTGTTAGCCCAGCTCCTAGCAGTTCGAAAACATGCAAATGTGAGCAGATCAATAGGTACCACTCAGGCTGGAAGGTAAAGGCACTCCATACAGTCATGCCGGCGACATGACCTAGGAGGTGTCTATGGACAAAGTCGGCTCTTTGGCTTAAAAATGGAGATAAGCACCACCTCCAGAGTCAGACATGACTAGACTTAAGGTCAAGGGGAAAACTTTACCTTTAGTATACATAGAAGTGTATTTGGGTTTTGAAAAAGGCAGCTAGAGAGGAAAAAAGACTTGTATTAAAAGGGCCTTCTGAGATAAAGAGACAGATGTGGAGGATGGGGCAAATATTGCATTAATTTGTTTATTACCTTGATATATTGGATACTGTTGATATTCCAGTATATAACAGTAGCGAGGAGGTAATGTACAGGGCAGAAGTAAATAATATAATTTAATGTATAACTCTGCCTGATGCTCCATCATTGCCAACAGTTAAATAGAGACTAAAAATCACAGGTCTTATACATGGATGTAGTAAAGAGCTTGGTAGCAATACTAACTGGGAAGAGATGTGCAGGTTTGCAAACCAAGTATCTAAGGTGGTAACATAAAAAGAGATAGCTACTTTTTTTCCTAAAGGATGCTCAAAAATACTGAGCAGCAAGTTTATCCCTCCTCCACTCTCTCTTTCCAAAATGCTTGCCTTCTTAGTGCTCAGCTCAACCTGCTGTCTGTCACAAGAGGACAGCTGGGCTTCCTCACAGAAAGTGAATCAGTCTCATCTCTCTTGCCTGTTCCCTTCTGACGGAAGCACAAAACTGACAAACACTTACTGAGGGTGACTCAACAGCGATGGTGTCGACGATGACTGCCTCCCTGGAATACTTTGCCAGCAGTTTGTGTGCCTCCTCAGCAGCCTGAGGGAAGAAAGCACACAGTGTATTGGCAACTGCCATGAAACAGACTCAAAACGCATGCCATCCGAGAGGAATATTAGCAATAAATAATTACAGTTATTTCTCTGTCAGTGGCCACAAACAAGTCTCAGGAACAGAAATCTTCTTCTGTTCAGAATTTAGTCAGGCTTCTTAAGATGCTAGGCAGGAGACGGACGTAGTAAAATGAATTCAACACCTAAAGCCAATTTACACCATGGTTCCTTTCATGAACCCACACTTATTTCACCACAGCTCTTTACTTAAAATGCTTCATCACTTGCAAAACCTTGCAGATTCAGGAATCTTTTGAACACCTGGTTTGCTCCTTTTAATTAGTATGTCGTTGTAATTTTTTGTTAAGTTAGAAAACCTGTCAATAGTATTTTGTAAAATGCTTCAGTATTTCTAAGATTGACAAAATGTGCCACAACTTCCATTTCTTATGCATTTCAGTCATGTTTCCATGTTTCGCCATGCATGTCCAATTGCCACTTATCTATGTATATTTCTTTCTCCTCACTAATTTAAAAAGAATCCCAATGTCTTCAAAGTATCTCCTACTGGACTTGAAATAATTGGCATAAAATGCAGAATAACCAGAGCTGGAATAACATCTCTCCCCTTGTAGTGTTGGAAAAGAGAGAGGAAAAGCCAACCAAAGTCATAAAAAGGTTGGTGTGGGCTATTTAATGTGAAAATATGTGGATGTGAGGAAAACAAGGCAGAACTGAGTAAGATTATACATTTATTTATTGTGTCAGAAATGAATTGTGAATTTAGTTATAATGTATTACAAAAAACAAAAACAAAAAACACAAAACTTGGCATTATGCTAAATTTTCTTTGACCAGAAGTTGGTGTGGCTGTAAGAAGGTCCTCCCTTGTGCATGTGGCAGGGCTCAGACTGCAATGCAGTAAGTGGTCTGTGATTAGCTCTTCTCCCCCCTCGTGTGTTGTGGACTCCACTTTGTAGCCCCATTTCTTAAGGTTGGCTCTGCATCTCTTGGTGCCACAGCGCAGTTTGTTCAGCGCCTTCCAAGTCGCCCAGGCTTCTGTGTGCTCAGGAAGGATTTTCTCATCCACCCTCAGCCACTGATTGAGGTTCTGGGTTTCAGCCTGCCACGTTTTGGGCTCTCACTTGCTGAGGTGTTCCTGTGAATATCTCTTTAGATCTTAGGAAGCTGTTCCTTGGTTTAAGTCGTTGGCTTGCTGGCTGATATCCGAACAGAGGATGGGCTGGAGATGTCAATGCCTTGGGCCTGTCATTGCTGGCTGCTACTTCCCTGCGGATATCAGGTGGTGAAATATTGACTAAACAGTATAATTTCTCCAGCGGTGTTGGGCATAGACATCCTGTGATAATGTGGCATGTCTCACTGAGAACCAAATCCACTGTTTTAACGTGGTGATATTGTATTGTACACTGGGCTTGCGTACTCAGCAGCAACGTAGCAAAGTGCAAGGGCAGATGTCTTCAATGTCTCTGGTTGTGATCCCCAGGTTGTGCCAGTCAGCTTTTGTATGATATTGTTTCTGGCACCCCTTTTTGCTTAATAGTCAAGAAGTGCTTCTTGTAAGTCAGGGCACAGTCCAGAGTGACTCCCAGGTATTTCAGTGTGCTGCAATGCTCTAGTGGGATTCCTTCCCAGGTAATCCTCAGAGACCTAGATGGACACGAGAGAAGCCCCCTCACAGGATAGTAACACATCTGTGCGTCTCCTGAGCAACGTCTTCGTAGACGGCTGATTTTCTCACACTAGAAGCGACTTACAGAATACAACTGAACAAATTATACATAATATGTATACTATTATTAGGCAGAGGCATTTCCTCACTGTTATAATAATGGAACATCTAAAAGTTGATCATTCAATAAGGTCGAGTGAAGTTGGGAGATTCAGGACATTAAAAGTAAATAATACTTCACACAGTGCATACTTAAACCTGGCATGTGAGCGGTCTAACTGGAGACCAGCTGTTACCAACAGTACTATGGATTTTGAGGTGGAATGAATAGCATGTGAAAGAGAGAAAAGTACCAAGACGAAGGTGATTCAAACAAACCCTTGTTGGGACCACGTTCATCTGGAAATGTATGTCCTGAGAAAGACCAAGCAGATCTAGAATAGGTCTCTAGTCACTACTGCCAAGACTCTACCCATGGAAGACAATCAGACTCGGCCATAAGTGATAGTCTATGATGAGTTAAATTCTGTTAGACTCCAATTTGAGGGGCTTTGAAGGGGGATTGGACAAATTCATTGATGATTAGGCAATGAGCAGTTACTGGCCATGACAACAATGTATTATCTGCAGTGTCAAAGTTCATATTTCCATCTACAAGTTGCTGGGAAACAAGTGCATCCCATGTTCTGCTTGAGGGCTCTTCACAGGACTCTCGTTGCACTGCAAGATCAGAATGCCTGACTAGATATAACCTTGTGTTCTTATAAAGCATAAGTGACCAAGAATAAGTGACCAATCCAAGATTTCAGATATGGTAAACAATTAATGCACTGTCAGATACAACAACAGGGCAGCCAACGATAGAGTATGAAGTTAGCACAAGATTGGCTTGAAACCCTGCCATCTAATTTGAAGTTGGCAGTGGACCTTTTGTAGATAGCTGCCATATTTTTTAATGCAGAGAAATTCAGCAGTGATTTCACATTTTCTGCGCATGGTTTTGTCATGTGTCTGTCCAACAAACAAGAGGACCGATCAGCTGCTAGATCCTTACCAGTTTGGTTTCCAGTTTTCGGATTGCAGTGTTGGCGGTTCTCTGCAGTGCTTTAAGAGTGGCCTGGAGTTCTCTTTTCTGCCACTGAGGCATGGCAGTATTGTCCACTGACTGCAAAACAAACAGGGATCATCAGGACACTTCCTCTTCTGGAGTGTCTACTTATTTACAGTCCGTAAGAGACCCCCTGGATCCTTACTCATTTGGGAGAAGGGTTTTTTTTTATGTCAGGAGCAACTTGAGAAACTGCAAGTCGCTTTTGGTGTGAGAGAATTGGCTGTCTGAAAGGAGAAGGTAATGCTCCTGAAGAGCAGTTTTACATATTTGGCCAAAACGCTGGAGTTAGCCTGGAAGTGAGTGAAGCTATAATTAAACTATTGAACAGATCGATATTGATGGAAAAATTCAACAGTTTGTATTGGGAACAGCTAGTCCTGACTGAGTTCACCAAAATTAGAAAAAACAGGTTTATTGCTGGACATCTGTTTTGATGAAATAGGGTAGGGAACACTGGACAGATGTCAGTAGAAGGAAGAGAAAATACACTTCACTAAGTTTCAGAGCATGGAAAAGTTATATTCAGGGAATATTGGGTGGGAGCCTTCTGGGAGATGTGCTTCTAGAAAGTAACTTTTCTCATACTCTGATAAAGCATATGATCTGATTAGCTGGCCAACAACAGGAGGTTATTTTTTTTTAATTTATATTAAGTAAGCCAGGTTGATGTGGGGCTGACAAAGAGAAATACGCTTCAAAAACTGTATCATTTGTGGGTAAATTGAGTCTAGGCACTGTTTTCTGCTACTTAAGATTTTCTTCTTTCATAAAACCAATGTCCTGTCTGCACCCATTCTGAGGGAGCCCCTGGTGGCGCAATGGGTTACACCTTTGTGCCAGCAGGACTACTGACCGACAGGTCAGCGGTTCGAATCCAGGGAAAGTGGATGAGCTCCCTCTGTCAGATCTAGCTCTCCATGCGGGGACATAGAATCATAGAGTTGGAAGAGACCTCATCCAGTCCAACCCCCTGCCAAGAAGCAGGAAAATTGCATTAAAAGCACCCCCAACAGATGAGAGAAGCCTACCACAAGGATGGTAAAACATCAAATATACGGCTTAGGCAACATTCTTGCAGATGGCCAATTCTCTCACACCAGAAGCAACTTGCAGTTTCTCAAGTCGCTCTTAAACTGGTAGCTTTCTATATATCATTGCAGTTAGGAGATGGCCAGCCAGCATGGAAAATGGTCAAACATGATGGCACCTGTAATTTAGTAACATCTCTATGGCTAAATAATCCCATTCCTGGGTTATATAATCAATGGAATTACATATCAAACCAGATCTCTGTGAATGTTCCAATTAGACCGATACTCTCCACAGGAAAGAAGAAAATATAACCTTGAGGAAAATGTGCTACTCATTCAAGAAGTAAAAGAGGACATATTGACAGGAAGAAACTAGCCACCCTTCAGCCTGAGAAGGCAGGAAGTACTCACAATTGTCAGGTAGCCAACCTCCTTGGAAAGCCTCTGTGCTTCATCAACTGTGGCTCCTCCCAGTTTCACCCGCATTGTAAGAGACTCCACCTCCTTAGCAAAGGACCGGCCATCTTCCCGAGCCTAGAAATATAGGAAAGAACCAAAATCTTTCAGGGAGGGGGGCATTTACAAAGGTAGTGGATATACAAACAATGCAGAGAATTAAAAGTGAGGTCAGTCACAAGAGATCTGGAAATACTTTGTTCCAGGCACAAAAGCTTAGTACAATACAATTATCAGATTAGATATAAAAATTATTAAAAATGAAAGAAATGATGACAAAATAGGAAGTAAAATATTTGGATTCTCAAAGGCAAATGATCCCTGTTAATTTTCATCTACAAAAACATGCCAGCTAAAAAGGAGAGGGATGCAGACCACTTCATCACACTGAAATTGGAACAGAATGTTACAGAGGACTGAATGTTCCTTCCAATTAATGACAGACTCAATACTAGAAAATGTCAATAAAGCATTAGGAATTCTTGACATGACCATCATCCCTCAAGGGATTCTCTGCTTTGCTATGATATACCAACGCGTCCAGAGGGGAAATCAGTGCATGAAATCCATCTAAAAGAGCTTGCTAGACAATCCAGGAACATTTCCTGGGAAGGATTAATAGACTATATATAATTACTCTTCTGCTGCAAAGAGTTCCTGTTGCAAAGCTCTTCAATGCTAATCAAGGTGGCCAATTGCAACATTCACACTTGCCTCCAACAGACAAGAGTTCTTTCTTCCACCCTGGACATTCCATAAATATATAAACCCCACTTGCCTAGTTTCCAACAGACCTCATCACCTCTGAGGATGCCTGTCATAGATGTGGGTGAAATGTCAGGAGAGAATGCTTCTGGAACATGGTCATACAGCCTGGAAAACTCACAACAACCCAGTGATTCCGGCCATGACAAGACACAGTTCCTGTTTATTTTTACTCTATCTCCCAGCATTCACCCAATGCTGGTGTCTATGGTAGATCTCACAGTAATTTGAAACATACATCTGAAGACACAACGAATTTCAGTAGGAAAATACAATTAAACAGGTTATCAGAATGAAATAACCAAATTAAAAACAATTTAAAAGCACTTGAAGGAAAAAGCAAGAACATTACACTCTTCCAAAAATCACTGTGCTCAGTAGCCAGCTGCAAAAGCTCTACCTGAATATAAAGATCTTTGCCTGGTGGCAGAAGAACAAGGAGCTGAACTTCACTAGGGCCTTGTCTACATTGCTGTATAATGCAGTTCCAGAATGCAGTTTAACTGAATTGAACTGGATTATATGAGTTTACACTGCCATATAATACATTATATAGCAATGTAGATGGGGTCTCAAAAGCTTCCAGTTTGGAACCAGCCACTGAAAAATCCCTCTCTCATGTTCTCACCAAATCTGCCTGTAAGGAAGATATCACTGAAAAGTCAATTAGTTAGAACGGATAATTAAAGGCAAGATATCTACTGTGGCAAGAGAAGTTGTGTTTCCTAACAAGCTCCTTCCACATGAGAGGAACATGGAACATGTTAACGCTTTCGTTGTACCCCAGAACAGACCTTCCTAAAACATATTCCATTTGCAAGATTTTTTTACACAACCCTGGTTATGTCAATATATAAACAGGTATAAAAACCAAAGATTTATTGATAATAAATCAGCATACACAAGACTTGCTAAAGAGTCTGTTTTCCAGGTTGCTGTGAGCTTTCTGGGCTGTATGGCCATGTTCCAGAAGCATTCTCTTCTGACGTTTTGCCCATACCTATGGCAATTATCCTCAGAGGTTGTGACCTCACAACCTCTGAGGATGCCTGTCATAGATGTGGGTGAAACATCAAGAGAGAATGCTTCTGGAACATGGCCATACAGCCCGGAAAGCTCACAGCAACCCAGTGATTCCCACCATTTTTTGTGTGTCAGGAGCAACTTGAGAAACTGCAAGTCACTTCTGGTGTGAGAGAATTGGCTGTCTGCAAGCACGTTGCCCAGGGGATACCTGGATGTTTTGATGTTTTACCATCCATGAAAGCCTTTGACAACACAATCTGTTTTCTCTTTTTATAGAGGGCAGATGAAGCATTTTCTGCAGAGTCCAGCGCAACCATTGTACATTGTGCTAACGGATTCATGTAAATGTCTAGGTAGTGTTCGAAAATCATTTACTGTTGCTCATGATCCCAATACTGAGCTAAAGGGACCCAATTTGGGATCAGGAACCACAGTTTAAGAAGTAGTGCCCTAGAAGACAACAGAAAGCTGTGTGAAGCCAACTGGCCACTCCAAAGCAGGACAGCCTTTCTACATACAAGGTTATGTATAGAATTCATAATCATGCGGGATTGAGATTTCAACATTCAGAGGTGCTCCTTCATCCATCTTTCATTACTGGAAGCATTGCTTTTTACTAAGACCCTGACTTAAGTAACCACAGCTTCATATCATCTAAATCAGGGATCCCCAAACTAAGGTCCTGTGGCCAGATACTGCCCTCCAAGGTCATTTACCCGGCCCTTGCTCAGGGCCAGCCTAAGTCTGAAACGACTTGAAAGCACACAACAACAACAATCCTATCTCATAGCCAAAAGCAGGTTCACACTTCCCATTGAAATACTAATAAGTTTATATTTGTTAAAATTGTTCTTCATTTTAATTATTGCATTGTTTTTAACTGTTTTTTGCACTACAAATAAGATATGTGCAGTGTTCATAGGAATTCATTCATTTTTTTTTTCAAATTATAATCCAGCCCTCCAACAGTTTCAGGGACTGTGACCTGGCCCTCTGCTTAAAAAGTTTGAGGGCCTCTGACCTAAATGTTTCCTTTGACTACTGCAGTCATATACATATTGTAATCAGAGAGTGTTTGGCTGTATATGTGGCTGCTTTTGAAAATGGTTTGGAAACTTATTTTAGCTCAGAGCCCAGCTGCAAGCTTGCTAAGTGGGACTGGGCAGGGTGACCATTTTGTACTGGTGGCATGCCAACCTCATTGGCTCCCTCTCTGCATTGGCCCAACTCCAAGAACCAGTTTGAAACAAAACATGGTTATAGAGAAGTATATAGACATTTCAAATAAATACATGATTGATTCATTAAATGGATGCCATCATTTCCCTAAACAATAAATCTGGGCATGGATACGAGTGCCAGAGATGGTTGAACTTGAACTCCTTTAAGGTTTCATGTTGAAGACAGTAGAATGAATGAACGATGGGATGAATGCAACAAAAATGGAAGTGAGCCCAGAAAAACCAGTTATGCAAAAAGGCCTAAAGATGGAGATGGAGATGATGACAACTGATGATGATTATGACAAAATTTATTTATACCCTGCTTCTCCACACTCCCAAAATTGGAACGTAGGGTGGGTTACAAATTAGAATGAATGCAATGTACTTAGAAACATAAAAGCTGTGAATATTAATATAGAATCAAACTATTAAGCATATGGAAACAATTTAAACCAGACACTTAAAAATTATGAATTATGAATTAAACTGAAAACATGCATCCTTTTATGGCAGTGGTTCTCAACCTAGGGTCCCCAGATGTTTTTGGCCTACAACTCCCAGAAATCCCAGCCAGTTTACCAGCTGTTAGGATTTCTGGGAGTTGAAGGCCAAAAACATCTGGGGACCCCAGGCTGAGAACCACTGTTTTACTGCCTTTTCCTTAAAAGCCTTCAGTTCTAAAATTATTGCAGGGATTTTATAAAAAGTGTTTCTCTGCTGACGAGAGCCCAATAAGAAGGGGGTATTGAGAAGTCCCTACATTGTGTTCCCAGTCCCACCAACCATATTTGTGAAGAATTGAAAGAAAGGTTTCCCCTGCAGATCTCATGGTCCAGACAAGCTCATGGGGAGACAGCTTTGAGTTGAGTCACACTGGACCTTTTAAGCAATAACCAGCACAAATCTGTTTGGATGAAATTTCCTCAGAAGCAAACCAAGAACCTTTTAGTGGTTGCTTTGAGTTTTCCGGCCTGTAGGGCCATGTTCCAGGAGCATTCTTTCCTGACATTTTGCCCACATCTATGGCAGGCAAACTCAGAGGTTGTGAGGTTCATTGGAAACTAGGAAAATGAGGTTTATATATCTGTGGAATGTCCAGGGTGGGAGAAAGAACTCTTGTCCGTTGGAGGCAGGTGTGAATGTTGCAACTGGCCAAATGATTAGTATTGAATGGCACTGCAGCTTCAAAGCCTGGCTGATTGCTGCCTGATGTAGTCTGACACTCTACCATGTCAGACTACACAGGGGAACCACTGAAATTGTCCACAAGCTTGTGGACAATATCAACAGAAAGGAGGAAACCATGAAAATTAACAAAATCTGGCTACAAGTATTAAAAAAACACTAAAACCAAGACAGTAAATAAAGAGCAACACTCAAAAAACAGGAGAATTACAGACAATAATCAATCAGGGCCAGCTAACACCTCCCAATAAAGTTTACACCCCAGGCATAGATGTGGGTGAAACATCAGGAGAGAATGCTTCTGGAACATGGCCATCCAGCATGGAAAACTCATAGCAACACAGTGATTCCAGCCATGAAAGCCTTTGACAACACAAAGAGTATTTTAATTTTGGACCATTTCCCTAGGCATGCATCTTGCCATTTAATTTGCACAATTTACATCTAGTTTGTGAACTGAAGGAGAGGCAGGCACAGCTTCATTATGTCTTGTCCCAGAAGCAGATGAATGACCCATCCCAACTGCTACTACCCTGGCATTGGAGAGAAGAGGCAGTATCTCCTGGACTTAATCCCCTTCCACACTGCCATCCCTTTATTCCCTTTTGTGACATGTTGTAATTAGATTATGCTCCTGAGGACAGGGAACTGTCTTCTTGTTTTTTTACTTGCAAAAGGCCAAGTGCAGTGGTGCTGCTGCATGAATGAATGAATGAATGAATGAATAAATAAATAATCAAGATAAATAATAACAATAGTCGTTGTTGTTGTTGTGTGCCACACCTATGAAAAGGATCCAGATTCTGGTAGGAGTCAACAACTGCAAGAGGACACAGGCTATCACTGCTTTCCTTGGTTTCTTGTGGATGGCTACTTTCATGACTACTTTTATTCACTTAGCAAACAACAGTCTTGGATGTAAGCATTTCCACTTCAGAGCTAAACATAAAAGGAAACTGCAGGAGAACACAAAATACTGACGCAAAGCTGCTTTGGGTCAGTGCTTTCAATAATCCGGCAAGCCTACTCTGAAACCTTTGCTCTCCATGACAGGCAGAGTCTTGTCAGCAATGTAACAACACAGGAGGAGATGACAAGGCCAGAAAGACAAGCGCCAGAGTGAAAACCGAACTTGAGGAATAATTTAATGGCCTGCTGCCAGCAACCAAAGAGAGGGCAACAGATTGGGTTGATTCCCCATCCAGTTGGTGGCAAAGCTTGTGTGTCCTTCCTTTCACCAACAGGGTAGACCCACAGAGCAGGTCGGTGGGATTATTACTCAGCACAAAACGAAAAAAGGCTTCGGGCAGAGAAGAATGGGTAAGAAAGACAAAGAGATGAGAGTAGCAAAAACACATGGAGGCAATTAACCAAAGGTTGTGGTACATGGTTAGTGTTATCTTCCGTGATTTTGCTTCAAAAGAGATTATTATGAAATGCATCAAAACAGGACACAAACTACCCTGAGCTCTTTCACACTACAGAGTTATAGTACTACGATTCCACTTCAACTGCCATGATTCCATCCCATGTCATCCTTGGATTGGTATTTTAGGGAGGCATTTTAGAATTCTCAGCCATAGAGCTTTAGGGCCTCACTATACTACTAATCCAAGGATTCCACAGTGCTATAGTGGTGTGATATGCAAAGGCCCATGTTGTAAGAGTGCAATTTGTGCCCAACTATAACTTTGCCACAAAGAGCCACTTTGAGTCCCCTTTGGGGGAGATCAAATGGGGTATAAATAAATAAATAAGATTAATTTTATTTGTTTCTTTATACAATACAAGGATTTAAAACCTAACTGCAAAGATTCTGGCACAAGCCAGTAAAGGTGGTCCCAGTGGTGGTGGGCACACTAGGTGCAGTGCCTAAAGACCTTGGCTTCCACTTAAAAACAATCGGCGCTGATAGAATTACCATCTGTCAGCTGCAACAGGCCACCCTGCTTGGATCTGCGCACATTATTCAACGATACATCACACAGCCCTAGACACTTGGTAAGTGTCTGAAGTGTAATCAAATACAAAAGCAAGCATAGTGATCTTGTTTACTATGCACAAATCTTGTTATGTATCTAATAATACATATAATAATAATAACAACAACAATAAACACTGACAAAATAACCATCTGTCAACTGCAAAAGGCCACCTTACTTGGATCTGCGCGCATCATTCGAAAATACATCATACAGTCCTAGATGCTTGGGAAGTGTTCGACTTGTGATTTTATGATACAAAATCCAGCATATATATAGCGTTTGCTGTGACATACTGTATAATAATGGTGTATTTAATAATAATAACAACAATAGCAGCAAGGAAACAAGGAAACTCCTCTTGGAAGATGTTGAGATTATGGATGCTCTGTTATCAGAACCAGATTGTTCACATGTTTCCTTTAAGTATATTTTCCAAAAAGGCATCAGTGAAAAGATTAGAGTCTCAAAAAACTTTGATGGAACTTCCAATGATCAGATGAATACAGTTTCTATTTCTCCATAGGGTCTTGGTGTTTTTCCCCCCTACTCTTCTGGCAGTAAGCCTTCAACCTATATA
The DNA here is from genome assembly GCF_037176765.1 of Anolis sagrei. Classification (NCBI taxonomy): domain Eukaryota; kingdom Metazoa; phylum Chordata; class Lepidosauria; order Squamata; family Anolidae; genus Anolis; species Anolis sagrei. The sequence goes on along the minus strand of NC_090021.1, from coordinate 48,025,061 downwards.
TACAAAATGACTCCCCTTCACAGCCCTTAAGAGAATTAATAGCTATGCAATCGATATTAATTTGATGTATTGTTGAAATTTATCACAGCCAGAATCAGTTCAGTGTTGTGTGGATTCTTCAAATGCCAGCCACAGGTGCAGGTGAAACGTCAGAAGAAAATGCTGCTAGAATATGGCCATACAGACCGGAAACCACACAACACTTCACTATATTAATTTGAGAAATAAATTCTGAATGGCAGAATTTGAAAATGAGTGCGTGAAAAGGAGTATGCGTCAGATCAAGAGTGAAGGAAAACAAGGGCACCAACGCATGAGAAAGAGAATGGAGACCAAAAGTAAGGAAATAACAGGAGCATGGAGGTGAGGGGATAAAGCGCAGATTGGTGATATATATATATACAAATTGAGCATTCTTTCTGAAAATCAAAATCATCAGAAAAAAGCCAGCCAGCTGTTTCATGAAGGTCTTACCTTCTTGGCTTGTTCTCCAGTTAGTGCAATGATATGGCTTATCCCTTTGACCAGCTGTTTCTCAGAGACGATTGTGAAGTCTTGGACAGCTCCTGTTCGCAAAAGGTGCCTGGGGAGAAGAAGAACATACAAGACCCCACTCTCAGAAATCCATGCTTCAGCTGCACTTTTAAATTTGGTTAGGTTTGTTGCATGACTTCTGTTTCATATGAATTTGTTTTGTAAAATAAACCAAAAGAGTTGAACTGAAACATACGTTCCGCAGCACAGCTCCACCGAGGTATGCATGGCATCTTGAGACTCATGAGCCAATGCTCTCTTCACTGGAACTCCCACTGACACCACCCGAACTACATCTGGATACACCTGACATAGAAAACAAGCAAACAAACAAAAGGAAGCCTGGATTAGTGGAAGAGTGTGCTCTGTGCATATCTACTCAGCCCATGGAAATGTGGGAAACAGAAGAAAGGTGCTCTAATGTTTTCCCTCCAAGCAGCTTTTCTCTTTTTTTCCAGATCTGGTTTTAATGGATGCCATTCAATCCACTATCATCCTATCACATGGCATGTTAGCTTCTGATTGTACCAAAGGTTGAGCAGCATACTTGTATATTTATGAACCATCTGAATGGCCATGCATTCAGAAGTCTGAAACATTCTGGATACACATGCTTACAGAATTGCTTTCCCTCATATTAGCATTTTGAGGATAAATTAATACAGTATGTCCTCCACTTTCACAGGGATTAAGGATGCGGGACCTTGCATAAATGGGAAAACCATGGATAAAAAATATGCTATTTCTGAGGAGGGAAGGGGAGACACTCCCTAGGAATCTCTTCGTCCTCCAGCATGACTCTATGGATAACTTGCAAGAGGTTTATCACAGAATCACACTGGAGGACCAAGAGATTCTTAGAAAGAAAATATTAATAAACTAGCTGTCCCGTCACATGTTGCTGTGGCCCAGTCTGTGTATATGTGCTTTGTTTGTATATATATATTTGTGTATGTACAGAAGTGTTTATTATAATGTGTTTAAATCTGTATTTGTGTTTTACATTGGTTGCCTGTGGCTGGAGCGGCCCAGCTGTGAGAGATATGTTGCCATGGAAACAAGGCAGAAGAGGAGGTGGGAGGAGCTTAGAGAGAAAAAGGTTTGAAAGTGACAGTTAAGTTTCAGTCAGGAGGAAGAGACCCTGAGAGAGTAGCAGAGTCAAATAGGGACTCTGAGAGAGTAAGTCAGTCAGGAGGAAGAGACCCTGAGAGAGTAGCAGAGTCAAATAGGGACTCTGAGAGAGTAATTCAGTCAGGAGGAAGAGACCCTGAGAGAGAGTAGCAGAGTCAGATAAGGACTCTGAGGGAGTAGCAGAGTCAGGGAAGAGACTCTGAGGAGTGAAGAAGTGTAGTGTTAGTTAGTGTTCGTGAATATTTCTTCAGCTAGGGAGCTGAAGGGTAAAACTTTGTTAGATTTCTTTAGTTAAAAAGAACTAACAGAGGCTTTGTACGATTGCCAGTCGGTGGAAGACTGGAGTTCTATTATTTGATCCAGTATAGATCAAACAGTGAGAATATTCACAGCAGGGAACACTGAATAATAGACACCTTCACCAGAGCAAGAGTTTAAAAGTTGTAACATCAAAGGCTGAATTGTATCTCTACCAAGTCATATTGTAACCATCAAGTATATGCCAAGCTGAACATCTTTATATTGCAACCACAAGCTTTAATCAACAATAAACTTGTTCTCTTTGTTATTTTAAAAACTGCCTCATCTCCATTGATTTTACGTTCGGTGCATTCCACTCTACCAAAATTACCTCACAACGCAAACAGAGACTAACAGAGACTTTAATACCAGCGTCTCTATACATTATGGTGGCAGTTTAATTAGCATTGTCGGAGGTTCCTTACAGTTTTGGTGGCATTCGGTGGCGTTAATACTTCTTTGCAGTGTATATGTGTATATATGTGTGTTTGTGCATGTGCGTGTATATATATATATATATATATATATATATATATATATATGGTTTTGCACATGTGATGTAATGTATTTTTTTATTGTTGGCCTTTAAAGTCTCTTCCACTGTGTTTTTCAGTGTTTTTGTAAGTGATGGTCCCTCGTTGGCCTGATAGGTGTATTGTGTCCAAATTTAGTGTCAATTCGACCAGTGGTTTTTGAGTTATGTTAATCCCACAAACGAACATTACATTTTTATTTATATAGATTGAGAAATAATTAAAGCTGCTAGTATGAAAATCCACTTAGCATGGTATTTATAATTTAGGAATTTCTGTTTTACAGAACAAGCATCCTAGCTATCTCTTAAGTTAAGTAACATCAAGCTGTAATGAGGCCATGGAAAATTCAGAAACACCCAAACACAATGAGCCTAATTTGTCAAAATATGGTGAAGGTCTGCACAAGAATGTGAAAGATTAATTCAGAGATGGAAAAACTTTCATAGACAGAAGATTTAGGAAAATTTGTGCAATTTATTTATCTTGTGTCAAAAGCATCGCATAAATACAATAAGTATAAAATTGATAAAAATAGAAGGAACACAAGTGGCTAAATAATTTCTTTACCAAAACCGGGCAACAGCGACCACACTGTCTGTAGCTTTAAACAATTCTTCCACTATACATGAGCCAGGGCATTGTGCACAAGCATACGGGTGTGGAGTTATTTGTTCTGCTCCACAGTTGCATGAGGTGGAGGATTATTTTAAGTAGTGTCATTTTGTCAGATTGTCTTTTGATCTGCCCACTTCACTTCTGAGTCTGTTCAGGGATTTCCAAGTTTCCCATTCTTGGTTTGCCCTTAGAGGAGGACATGGAAAGAGACTCCTAGAATAGTGAGTAAATACAGCTGGTGGCCCACGGGCAACGTTTCTTGTAATCTTTCCAAACCCAAAAGATTTGCTTTTAAACAGTTTGTGTAATGCTCTAAGGAGAGAGCTGGGGACTATAGGCTGGGAGCCAGGTGGTCACAGACAGCAAAGAGGTGCGGAAAATCTCTGCAGGATTAATCAATGGATGGAGCCTGCATCCTGTCATGTTTAGAGTTTGGAAAACCTATTACTTTGGAACATACTTCTCCAAATGTCCATAGTGTCTGTACCAGCTGGAGAAATCTGAGTGCTACAGTTCATAATAGTAACTTCAACCTCTTGCCAATTACAAATTCTTCAGTACACCCCAGGAAGGTTGGTACAAGGCCTGAACTGGCACCACATCCCCAGCCCCCTCTGTGATTACAATTGTAGTGCTTGAACACAGCTAAAAAAGACAGCTGTTCTTGTATTGTTATTATTAGCATGTTGTCTTTTGAATTCAACAAAATAATACCAGAGACCAAGACACACCACTTGCCCTTTAATGTCTTCAGCCTCGGATAAACAGATGTGACAGTTCTGCTTAGTTGGTAGTTTTAATTTCAAGCAGTCATGTCAAATCTACACAATACCACTTATTTATTTAGAAAAGACTGTCCACATATGCAGCTCTTGCTCTATGCTGCCATCCTTTGAAAAACAGCAGAAAAGATTTGTACCAAAAATCCACAGTAAATTACAGTCTCTTGTTTTAACCTCAGTTTCCTACATTCGAGTTGCCTGGCTCATTGCATTCTGAACACATTATTTATACAATCATGAGTATTAAGAAATTTAGATTTAAAAGAGTTTTATGAATATAGAGATTTGTCTGTAAATCACACAGCAAGATAGTAGTAATGCTTATTTGCTATTGAAAGCTTTTTTTTTGGGGGGGGGGGGTTCAATGACTAAAGAAACACACTTTATTTATTTCCCTCCTTTGACTTACATCATCCAGTTTCCTGAGTCCTTGAACATCACTTGTCAACTTGAGGGGAACTTCTTCTGTACAGACAACTTCATTCTTTTTTATCACCTCCTGGACCACATTTTCCACTTCTTGGAGATGGTCTGTCTTTACTGGGACCTAATGAAGGACACGTTATTTGATTAGAAAAGAAATGCAATGTTATGTAGTAAGAGTTGAAGATGGCTGCCATCTGGAAGAACCTAGCACTCAAAAAAAATCTCTCTGGATTTTCTGTTTTGCAAAACTACATTCCTTGCTTCATTTCATCTCCAGCTTATAGAACACAGACATAGAAACCACTCCCTTTCCTCATGTTGTTCATCTACTACAAGGAAGCATGGTCAGAACTATCAACAACTGTACAACCTGCAGCAACAATAAGATATGTTCTAGATCACTGCTTCTTAAACAATGCACCCCGACACCAAATGGGGTCCCCTCAGCTAAATGTTGGCATCACTAAAAGTTGGGCAACAGTAAAAGGTTTCTGAATGTCACCCATTTACACAAATCTGTTACCAACAATGTGCAGTGTTTACATTGAACTCTGCAGAAAATACTGCAGCTGTACTCTATAAAAAGAAAAGTCAGCTTGTTTATCATACCTTGCAAATGCTGATTTATTATCAGTAAATATTTGGGTTTTACAACTATTTCATAAACCTATATACCTGGAGTCATGTAAAAAAAATTGAGACAGACAGGAGTTGTGAGTGGAAAAAGTTTAAGAAGCCCTGCTCTAGATCAGTCTTCTGCAACCTGGAATATTTCCTAAATGTTACACTGTTTGTATGATCCAGCCAACACACCCACCAGACATGCTGACTGAAGATTATGGGAGGAATCATTCAACACTAAACACCCCCTAAGGAAAAGGCAGTTTAGGCTTCAAGGAGTTTTCAGTGGTTCAACTCAATCCACTGGGGTTGCTCTTGGACAATTTCACTGTTGCAAAATTTGCATGTTTGGCATTTATAGCCTCCCTCGTATATACAATTAGCTGTGTCCACCAAAAGGAGAAGTGACCAGAATCCACAACTGTCATGAGACAGCTAGCTCATATGGCCTGGCTTCAGTTCTGCTCACAAACAAAATTTCCTCACTGCTACTTCATGGGAAAGTCTGAGGATCCCTCTTACCTGTGTTCTGACATCAAACCGCAGATGTTCAGCTGTTACATGGGACCCACACTGCTCTGTGCTCTCTCCCATGACCTGGCGGAGCGCAAAACTGAGTAAGTGGGTGGCTGTGTGGTTCACCATGCAGGCGATCCTGTGGGCCTTGAAGAAAAAACAAGAGGAATGCTCTTGGTAAGAAAGGAGGGATGAAGGATGCCACTATTTATTTTATTAATACAAAGAAGGACATGAGAATACTTTTTTTTTTTTTACTCAATAGAAGGAGCTTTGTGAAAGTAAATTATCTGCTCATACACCCAGTAATTCAGTCTCCCCAAACTTTCATAGCTGTGATGCCATAGTTCTAGGTAAAGGTTTCCCCTGACATTAAATCTAGTCATGTTTGACTCTGGGGGGTGGTGCTCATCTCCATTTCTAAACCGTAGAACCGGCGTTGTCTGTAGACACCTCCTAGGTCATGTGGCTTCATGAAGCGCCAGTACCATCCCGCAGAAGCGATACCTATTGATCTCCTCACATTTCCATGTTTTTGAACTGCTAGGTTGGCAGAAGCTGGGGCTAACTGTGGAAGCTCACCCCGCTACCCGGATTCTAATGGCTAACCTTTTGGTCATCAAGTTCAGCAGCTCAGCGGTTTAACCCGCTGTACCAGTAGGGGGCATAGTTCTACTCAACTTGTAAGTTTGCAAGACACAGAAGAGACCTCGATATTCCCTAGCATCATCCAATAATGATTGTTACCTCATCAACAAAAAGTTGTACTTGGTCTCCAACCTTCAGGGCCTCAGAAGCAATCACTTCGTGGATCACATAACCAGCAGAAACGTGCACTGACACCACAGGGAAAAGTGTGTCCTCAAAAGCAGAAAAAGACAAATGTAGGGATTAGTACAAACTTATGTTCCTCTGGCTGAAGCACATCTTTAGAGGAAAATGGAGAATTTAAAATATCAAACTAAATTTTCAATTCAAGAAGGATTCCAAAAGGCCTGAAAACCTCTAGATCAGTGGTTCTACAGCTTGATATTGTTAGATATCCAATCTCAGAAGCCCCAGCCAGCATGGCCAAAGATCGGGGAATGGTTCAAGAGGCAAGTTGCACATGTTGTTTTGGACCTTCAAATAAACTCCAGTTTATGATGACCCTCTGCTAAAATGTTTTAAAAGATTTATTCAGAGTAAGTTCACCATTGCCTTCCAATAAGGTTGAGAAAGTGTGCCTTGCCCAAGGTCACATAGAAGGTTTCCAAGCCAAGTGAGAATTCAAACTCTGGTTTCTCAGAGTCTTAGTCAAACCACAACACAACATTGGCTTTGATGTGTTTCATGACATTAATGTGCAATTTCTAATCAAAAGAGACCTGCCCAGTTCACTAACAGGTGTTAATGATAAATAGGTAATAGAATTCCAGCCATCTTGGGCTATAACAGCATTGTATTGTCGAAGGCTTTCATGGCCAGAATCACTCAGTTCTTGTGGGTTTTTTCGGGCTATATGGCCATGTTCTAGAGGCATTTCTCCTGACGTTTCGCCTGCATCTATGGCAAGCATCCTCACCTTACCCTCTGAAGATGCTTGCCATAGATGCAGGCGAAACGTCAGGAGAAATGCCTCTAGAACATGGCCATATAGCCCGAAAAAACCCACAAGAACTGAGTATAACAGCATTGTTAACAAGACAGCATAACTACAGGAATGAAGGAAATATTCTAACTGAAGGTGTGATGGTGAATCTTCAAACTCACAGCACAGATGTAGATATTTTTAGCAATTTTTTGTCAAAGAGCAAAATCTCATTCTTACTTGTATCAGTTATAAAGGCTGAGAAACAGACAAGCAGTCTTATACAGGTACTACCAAATATGTTGGAGTTTAGCTTCTATAACTCCACACCTAACATAGAGAATGGAGGAATGTGGAAGCTGCAACCCAACTCATTTGGAGGATACCTTCTTGAGGAATGCTGGCCTAGACAGGGCAAGGTTGGAAGTGGCTCTCAGTGTTTAGAGCAAATGTAATTAATTTATTTTAGCCCAGCCTAAGGGGTCAAATGTTGGTTTCAGACCTAATAAGTGAAGAAACCTACCTGCTGCCCACCACACACCATGTAGCCTTGATCAGGTGCCTGGCCACCCTGCTCAGCATAGAAACAAGTTTGGTCCAGGAGGACCCCACAGCGTTGCCCTCCTCCGCTTACTTCCTTCTGAAGAGAGCCATCTTTGTATAACATCAAGATGGTACCTTTGCATTCCTTGAACACTGCAAAGAGAAATCGCAATATTATTTGCCATGCTTCTGGTGAGGGGCCAAACCACTTGAAGCATTTATAGCCCAAGAAAGTTGGCTAGATATATTTATGATGCTAAGAAGCTCATCTGCAATCATGCAGTAAGTTTCTTATTATTTTACAGCCAGTCACTTCACGCTATGGCAGAATGATTGAACTCCGAGGATATTCCTTAAAAATCACATCCACATAGTAGGACAAGATCAGCTTTTATTATTTATGAATTTTATATCCAACTTTTCCTTCTGTGAACTCAGGATTTGGCCCATTACTTTCTTCTTCACCACTTTACCCTCACATTAACCTGTACAATAGGACAAACTGAGACAAAAGGACTGCCTCTGGTTCACCCAGAAATGTTCATTTGGTGAGGGCTGGAAGCCAGAATTTCCAAGTCCCAGTCCAAGAGTCTATTAAATGACATGACACTGGCTCTCGCTAAAGTACAAGATAAAGGTGCTACACAGTTTTTTGTTGCTTCCCACACAAAATACATCCCCATATCTTTACAAAGTATATGAAACCAGTATCACAAATTGGCTATTATTTATTTATTTATTTTGGACATTTGTATCCCATCCTGTCTCAACTTCCGCAGAGGGACTCAGGGTGGCTAACTGCTTTGAGTCCCCCTCGGGGTGAGAAAAGTGGTATACAAATACTTTGAATAAATAAATAAATAATAAATAAACAACCGGCACACCATGGTGCCCACAACCAAAAGGTCAGGAGGGATGGAGCAGATCTAATTTTGCTTGGGAGGGAGTTCCACAGCTGAGGGGACACCACAGAAAAGGCCCTGTCCCTTGTCCCCACCAAACGTGATTGTGATGATGGGGGGACAACAAGCATGGACTCCCCATATGATCTTAGGGTCCTAGGTGGATCGTAGCGGGAGATACGTTCGGACAAGTAAACTGAGCCAGAACCACTCAGAGCTTTATAGGCCAAAGCCAGCATTTTGAATTGTGCCTGGAAGCTAATAGGCTATTTTGGATTATTCCCTCTTAAGTCAACCAATTTTTAAGCGGTGGAAGAGGATAAACTAAACCTAAATACATTATGTGAATTAATTCAAGCTTTATTCTGCTAAATCCTCTTTGTATTATTGATAAAACAGTGCCACCTTCAGGGTTGCTGCTGTAATGACAAGTATTCTACTGGGATAAGTAAAATACTTTTCTTTCCTCCCAGCAGACCTAAATAAAAATTTATCATGTTCCGGTTACTTCCATCAACGGGAACAGTGTCTATGACACTATATGATAGATCTGTATCTAATTGAAGCTTACAGACAGAAAAATGTTACAAATACGGCAGACAGTTTTGTGATGTTTCCAGAGAACAATAGGAAGACTTGTGTGAAGAAAGCATGATAAATGCTGCCAGAGTGAGCTATTTTAACCCTAATAGCCAGGGCTGACCACAAAGATTTTGCTGACTGAGGCAACTGATATGTCCTCCTCTCTCATCAGGAGCACAGGATGCAAGACTTTTTTGACACCTGAAAAAGAACTTACAAGTACCTCTTCCACTTCCTTCCTAGTAAAAATATAACAACAACAACTCAAAAAAAGTGATGCATTCCCATTTCATGACAACCGATATTAGCTGCCCAAATTAACTATCCATTTCACCTTGTAGAGCTGGTCTTGCTAATGATAATGGCTATTTGTGGGTCCCCTACCCTTCTTTTTTTCTAGTTGTAGGGAGAAAATCTACAACTCAAATTTGTATACATTACAGTTTGGGACACATTAACTATGAGTCAAAAGTATTACAATGCTGATTTGATTTAGCCATCCACAATAGCATAAGCTGTTTCTATTTACCTGGAGGCTAAAGAAAAAAAACCCCAATCCTTTTAACCTTTTTATTTAAAAAGAGATGGCAAACATGTAAACATGAGTGAACTGTCCCAAAGTTTTTTCCCCATGTGTAAATCTTAATTCTGTGTTCTTTAGAGTACATTTGAGGCTATATCTTCTAGTATGTCTTATTTCTTACCATATCTTCCATCTTGCCCAATTTCATAAGCATACTTGAAAGAATCATCAGTTGAAGGCACACCATCTCGTTGTAACTGAGCCAATGAATGCACATCTAGCAACATCCTGGCACTCTGCTCCTGCTGTGGTTGAGCTTTGCGCTGCAAAAGTACGGAAAAAGAAAGGGAGCAAAACATCAGTTGACCAAGTTTATTCTGAATTATATTTTCATTTTATTCAGGACACAGAATTCAGATTTCAAAATGGTTCAAACTGTGTGTAATTAATTTATGGAATTTAGACTACTAAAGCAGACATATGCAAAACTTAGTAAAGTGATGGAATACAACTGCCAGACTCCCCCACCCAACAGGACCAGATGTGCTTCTTGAATGAAGGTCTTATAGTAATACATTGCTGTGAGTTTTCCAGGATGTATGGCCACGTTTCAGAGGCATTCTCTCCTGACGCTTCACCCACATCTATGGCAGGCATCCTCAGAGGTTGAGGGGTCTGTGAGAAACTAGGCAAGTGAGGTTTATATTTCTGTAGAATAATGTGCAGTGTGGGCAAAAGGACTCTTGTCTGTTTGAGGCAAGTGTGAATGTTGCAATTGGCCACTTTGATTAGCATTTAATGGCCTTGCAGCTTCAAATCCTGGCTGGTTGCTGCCTGGGGGGGTCCTTTGTTGGGAGGTGTTAGCTGGCCTTGATTGATTCTTGTCTGGAATTCCCCTGCTTTTTGAGTGTTTGTTCTTTATTTACTGTCCTGATTTTAGAGTTTTTTTTAAATACTGGTAAGACAGATCTTGTTTATTTGCATGGTTTCCTCCTTTCTGTTGAAATTGTCCACATGTCTGTGGATTTCAATGGCTTCTCTGTGCAGTCTGACATGGTAGATGTTAGAGTGATCCAGCATTTCTGTGTTCTCAAACTGCATTATATTGCAGTATAGATCCTGCCTTATAGAAAAGACACTAATGCTTGCTTGGTAGAGAGGAGTAGGACAGGAAGATCGTATTTGAAATGAACAGACTTAATCTGAGAAGCCATGGTCCTGAGTCTGCAAGGGCTGCTGGTGCCTACTAGGTCTGTTTTTCAAAAGATGACCATAAGGCAAAGTAAACTTGAAGGCAATTAATCACCACAACAACAAAAATAGCTAGAGGAAAAGAAAATTCAGGCTCTATTTGACGGAGAAAAAGAGGAAAGATTTGCATCTTACTTCCGCATCTTCCTGTGCCAGACAGTCCAAAGCAGCCTTGTCCAGCTGGACCCCCTTTTCTTCAAGCATTAAGGCAATGAGATCCAGGGGGAATCCCAAATTGCTATAGAGAGACCAGGCAATCTCCACTGCAAGAGAAGGGTGAGGTGGGGAGAAGACAGAATAATTACTGGAGAATGGAGAATGGCTGATGGGATTGTCTTACTTTTTTGTTTGCTCCTTAGCTTGTTTCATTCAGAAACATTGTGTGTCTCCATCAGAGATTGATTGGAGGGGATTTTAGAGAGATTGTGCAAAACAAATAATTTTGCAAAGCCTAATCTGAAATATGATTTTTTGTTGAATCAATACAAATGATGTTGTAGTTCAAAGTGTTGTAAAATTCTTGACTGAAAAGACCATGCTGAAATAAAGAAAATTAACAACCTTCTGAGTATTGAACACTTTACTGGGAGACAAGTAGAAATGCACTTGAATTCTTGTGGGAATAAAAAGGTCAACAGGAATAAATAATGCAGTTCTAATAATAATAATAACAATACATTTTATTTAAACCCCGCCCCTTCTCCTGAAAGGGACTGTAGGTGGCTTACAACTATCAAACAAACACACACAAAAAATATGACAATAAGCAGTATAAAAAGGTAAAGGTAGTCCCCTGACATTAAGTCCAGTCATGTTTGACTCTGGGGTGTGGTGCTCATCTCCATTTCTAAGCCGAAGAGCCAGCGTTGTCCGTAGACACCTCCAAGGTCATGTGGCCAGCATGACTGCATGGAGCGCCGTTACCTTCCCGCTGGAGCGGTACCTATTGATCTACTCACATTTGCATGTTTTTGAACTGCTAGGTTGGCAGAAGCTAGGGCTGACAGTGGAAGCTCACGCCGCTCCCCGAAATCGAACCTGCGACCTTTTGATCAACAAGCTCAGTAGCTCAGTGCTTTAACCTACTGCACCACCGGGGGCTCCAATAAGCAGTATACAACAAAACTATTATTACTTAGTAGAATTAAAATGACATTATAATATAAGCATTAATAAATGCAGGCTAAAACTATTTGCCGTTTAAAAACAATCTAAAAATAATCACTGTTTAAACCAGCTATTCTGTTAGCAGGCTAACCAGAAATTATAATTAAAGTTCTCATGGTCATTCAAATCTTGTCCAATAGTTAAATAATATCCTAGCCATGATCAAAGGCTTGCTTAAATAGCCAGGTTTTTAGCTCTATTGCTGTATGACATTTGAACTTGAACTCTGTTTACTTTCATGGATATTTTCGTGGCTCTTTCCAGAGGGAAAAAAACAAGGCAACTGAAAACACGAAAAAGATCGCAACCTGCATGTAACTAGGTTCTCTACCTGCCTTCAGCTATTATGTAAAAAAGGGGAGAATTTACCTGGGAAGACTTTGGAATGATCCATCTGCTGCAGTGTTCTGTTTATGACACGGCGTCCCCGCAAGAGGGAAGACAAAAATGCAGCCTCGTTTTCATTGATAATATTCATAACCTGTAGAAAGATCAAAGCCAAATTTTGGAGGGCGGGGATGGTAAGTAATTAAACCCATTATTCAAAAGAAGAAGCACAAAAGGTTTTAAAGCAAGCCAGAATCGGTAATAAAAAAGTAAGACAAAAAATTACAAACTATTCCATAGATTTCACTGTATAGTATAGCAACAGTTATTCATGATTATAGTAGAAAAGAGTCTCACTTGCTAGACCACACTCCTTTTATGCTAGTCTGTTAATCAAGTGGATAATGTTGATAATGCAGTGCAGTCACTTTATTTATTTTCTATATTTATATACTGGCTTTCTTACCCCTGGGGGGACTCAAAGCAGTTTACAACATACTAATGGCAATAATTCAATGTCAACATACATGTAAATAGAAAAATCATAATAACTAAACGCTAACATATAACTATAAATTAAAATTATTAAAACCATTAAACATGAGACATAAATGACATTTAAACATTAAAACAAAGCATTAATAACATCTTAATAGAAATATTAAAATTACATGATCCAAACATTGTACACTGCAGCCATTCCAATTGTAATTGCACATAATTCCTAATTATTCTTTCCACTGCATTATTTGACTGGCAGTAAGAGTGCTCAGTTTCATTAAATATGGTCAGTTTGAGCACAGAAAAAGACCCAATTGGTCCCACATTTTAATAACAAAGATGATCATATGAATTTTAACATGCCCCTGGTCAGTATATGTATTTTCATGCATATCCATTACTCGTGTCTTTCATCTCTTTCCAATGAGAAACAGAAGATAAACCTATTGGTGACTGATGTATTGTATGATGAACAAGACTGAATGAGCAAAAAGAAAAAAAGGAGAGTGTGTTCTGGTGATGAGGAACAAGCATATCAGTGTGTGATAGCAAAAAATTGTACATGAAAAGATAGGAAAAGAATCATGCACCACCATGAGACTGAAAAAAAAAACCTTCATGAATTCCAATTAATTTACCAGATTCAAGGACGGGCGAGTGTTAAGTTAGTAATGCCTCACCCTGTGTGTCCCAAAGCACAACACTTTGGTCCTCCTGACAGGTGTTGGAGGAAGAAATGGACCACAACCTCTGCACAGTTGTGCATCACAGTATAATACATGGTGCAACCCCCATCCAGTGTGTCTTTTAAAAATATTGTTCTTTCAAGTGTTTAAGTTAAATATAAGGGACAAATATGTTAAGCTATTTCCATTATAAATATGACAATAAAATGATTTTTACATAATGCTTTGAATGCATACAAAATACAAAATTCAAATTAAACATTTTCAGATGACAATATTTTCTAAATCTCTGCTAGATACAACTTTCAGTCTGTTTCAGCCACACACCTTGTCTGTATCCCTGTGTAGCTCTGGATAAGCATCTCCCTGCAAAGGAAGAATCACAGTCTATTAAATGGCATCACTTTGCATAATCCCAAGGCCCCACTTGATGCCTTTCTATTATTTTCCCCATACAAAACGCAATTTTACTCCATATATCATTTCTTTAAAACTGGTGTCATGTCAGGAAGTGCTCTTGAGAAGCTGGACTTCTGAAAGCGACACTCAAGCTTTGATGTGCAGTTATCTCAGAGCCTTTCATGTAAACAATTACTCTAAATGACTTCAGACAGAAAAATAAGATCTTAATTACCAGGATTTCTACAACAACAGGAACCAAGCTGGCCAAGAAACCAGGTGGCGCATGGAGAACCTCAGAGCAAAATCGCACAGCCCTACGCAAGATGTGACGCAGAACAACCCTGCAAGCAAAAGAGTTGTCCATTCAAAGTTAGCACTCTGGGCCAGAATGATATTTCACTTTTCCCATCCAATAGTCACAAAGCCTCTTAAGTCATATTCCCCAAAGCATTTAACCAGTTAGCTTCTCACACACATGAACAATCATTGTCAGATTTACAATAAACTTCTCCTTCTTTTTCCCCAGATATCAATTTATTCCTTTTTTATAGCTAAAATGGGGTCAATCTTTAATTATTCGCTTTTTGATTTAGAAGAGTGATATTAAGAATAGAAGGGCAGAAATAAAGTGATACTTAAAGGGAGTGACAAATAGGTAGTTAATATTAGCAAGCAATGCGTTTGAGGGTCATAGTCCCAAAATAATAACAGTAAACTTATAGCAAACAGAACTAACATAAAAATGAAAAAAGAATACAAATAATCAAATAAAACATAATTATACTAATAAACATAGTTTTATGAAGTTTGATTTTGAAACAGTAACTGTCCTCCAGCCTAACTCATATTATACATTATGTGTATAAAAAATAGAAGGACCATGAAGGCAAGACAGAGAAATTATTTAAAATCCACATATTTTCTAACTCTACTCTCTGCCTGAGGTTCCACTTGTATCCAAATAACTTTCTCTTTCAAAATTGGTCCAGATCTCTGTCCTACCCAAACTTCCTCTAAGGCCCCTTCTGCACAGCTATATAAAATGCAGATTATCTGCGTTGAACTGGATTATATGGCAGAGAAGACTAATGTAATCCAGTTCAACGTTGATAATGTGGATTATCTGCTTTGATAATCTGGATTATATGATAGTGTAGAAGGGGCCCAAGACCCAACTCGCCGTTTGGTCCCCACCAACCCTTGTGAACGCGTTTCTTCCTTACTCGGCACCAGACATGCCTGGATAAACACCATCGGCTATGCATATGGACAGGGTTCGCACGTGATCTGCCACCACTCTGTAGGCCATGTTCACACAACCAGCGTCAGCCTCCCCAACCAAGCCCTGATAGCTGGGCCCACCACAGCCCTGGAAAAAAATAAACACAGATATGTTTTAGAAAACTTAAATGGAAAACCGTGTTGTATAATTCTCTGTGATTTATGTGGCAGATGTTTCTTTCAAACGCTCCAGTCTAATTTCTCTTCAAAGTTTTAGGGAAAACTACCCAAAAATATACAGCAGAGCATCCAAAACACAAACAGGATACTAAAAGTTGAGGAACAGCTCACAGCTAGCAAAACGTGAAATGCTGCGTGATGTGGCTGTAAAAAATTAAGAGCTTAGGCAGACAAAGATGCAGAGCCCAATCTTTAAAATCACAAAAGGTTTATTTACAATAATAAGAAAAAACTGCATTCCTTAATAATCAAGAACTGGGTATGAGCTACTTCTAAGGTTTCAAAGAGAGGGAAAAAACGCCAATCACTACATCTCTCTGACGCACGTAGAGAGAGATCTGAAAGCACACAGCATATTTTCAAAATGTAAACGCTGAAGTCAGATGTTAGTAGGCCTCAGTATGAGAAGCCTTGGTATTGTAGAGATTATACTGTGTGAGAAGCTTCTGTGAGAGAAGCCCCAGGTTGAAGGATGTGTAAAGCTCATGTTTGAAGCTCCAGTGTGAACACTGCTGTGTGTAAAAAGCTACTGTGTGAAGCTTTTGTGTAACTTCGGTGTGAGGCTCTGTGAGAGCAAAGCTGTATATCTGCATGAGAAAGAAGTCCAGCGTAGAAGCAAATAGGGAAGTGTAAAGAACTTTATTTGTGTTATGGGAACATTATTTTTGTAAATAGTGCAACCATATTTTTTACTACAAGAAAACCCTCCTATGGAAGAGATAAGATTGGTCTGTGTGTTTTTGTTCTTTTTATCACCTTGGGCTACTGGTGCTGGGTCACACTGCTACTAATAAGTTACTCTGCTGTACATTTATGAGGAGGGTATTTTGTTAATAAGCCCACTCGCCCAACAAATACATACAAAAGGTTATCCTTGCCCATGCCAGGTCTAAACAGACAAGGCAATGCAGCTGCGAGCAAGGAACATAATTCTTCACTCAGGTTGGGTGTGCTTTGCAGCTAAACAAAAATCTTATAAGGAAGTGAGTCGCTGCTAACTCTCTGCTCATCCATAAGCGGCAACTATTTTTCCTTGGTCAACAGCTATCCAACTACTTACGATTCCCTTCCAGACAGGCCCTAAATCCCAGGATCTGATCTGGGATCACATCCTGGGTTAGAAGGCCTGTCTGGAAGGGCCCTTAGTTACCAATGTCAGAATTTGATTCCCAGTAACCCAGTTCTATGAAAGATCTATGAACACAGATCTATAACAGATCTTTGACAGATATCAATAAAGGTTGTGCAGGTTAGAGCCTACCAAGTGGGCATATAGATTTTACATATAAACTCTCCCATTGAAGTCTCAGCTAATGTTCCTCAGGTATCTTGATAATTACCTTGTGGATTGCATCCAGGATTGGCGTGAAGAGGTCAGTGTCATAATTTGAGTGCTTCTTCTGCAGAATCGTCATCAACCTTTCCAGGCCCATTCCTGTGTCAACGTGATGCTGAGGCAAATGATGCAGCCGTCCATCAGCCTCCCTGGCAATACACCAGTAGCGAAGGAAAGTAATTGGGGAAAAGACAGATATGAGCTGGAGGCCAAAGGTTCATTCATGAAACATCTGGTGCAACGGGGAATGTAACAGAAGATGATGGAAGGGAAAAGTCAGAGGAAAACTGATGAAAGAACCACAACCAGAAAACCATAGTAGCTGAGTCTCCTTATAAGATGTGAAGCCTTAGAATGAACTCAGAACTCAAGTATTCCCTTTGTTTCCTACCTGTTGTATTGCATAAAAACCAAATTCCAGATCTCCACCACGTCGGGGTTGCCCTTGTTCACCACTGCTGCTGCATTCCTGCCACCACCTATGTGATCATAATGGATCTCTGTGCAGGGGCCACAGGGCCCACTTTCACCCATTTCCCAGAAATTGTCTTTCATTTCAAAGGGAAGTACATGGCTGGGGGGCAGGCTGGAAAGCAAAGAGAGAACAGCTAATAAGGGCAGAGCAATCAATCCTTTCTCCAAGTGCCTGGTTCTTCAAATTTCATAGGGCTGGAAGAATGAAGTGTTGCTGTTTTGTTCCTTCAAGTCATTTGCAGCATATGGAAACCTCAGGGTGAACTTATAATGGGGTTTCCTTCTCAAGAATTATTCAGAGGTGGTTTGCCATTGAGACATGCTTGAGGCTACCCTGTGGGTTCCCATGGCTGAGAAGGGATTTGAATCCTGGTCTCTCAGAATGTTACTCCAGCATTCAAACCACTTTAACAAATGGACTCAAAAGAGAAGTATTGCTTTACTTTGTTGCTTATAGTGTTGGTTTGTTGTCCTTATGCTTCTTTCTCATGCTCTTATTAGAAGGAAAAAGAAAACTGCAGAGCATGCCATATTTTGTCACAGTTATAACTTGGCCAATATTTGGACTGAGGCATTACTCACCAGGGCTGCAGAGCATCCCATCAAGCCTTTATTAATTCTGGTCTCTTTTATAACTCAGGCCTCCATCTCATGTCAATATGTAAACTTAAACTGAACTACAAGATTGAACAATAGTAGGTAAAGGTAAAGGTTTTCCCCTGACATTAAGTCCAACTCTGGGGGCTGGTTCTCATCTCAATTTCTAAGCCGAAGAGCTGGTGTTGTCCGTAGACACTTCCCAAGGTCATGTGGCTGGCATGGCTGCATGGACTACCATTACTTTCCTGCTGGAGTGGTACCTATTGATCTACCCACATTTGCATGTTTTCGAACTGTTAGGTTGACAGGAGCTGGGGCTAACAGTGGGAGCTCACCCCGCTCCCAAGATTTGAAGCGGCGACCCTTCAGTCAGCAAGTTCAACTGCTCAGAAGTTTAACCCATTGCGCCACCGGGGGCTCCGCAACAATAGTAGGCCCACTGAATCAAGAGCTGAACGGTAAACTAACTCTTGTGTAAATCACAGTAATTCAATAGGCTGACTCTAGTTTGGGAGTAATAGTTAGATTCAAGCCATATATTGTTAGGTCTTTCCCTTTTTATATTTCTGGTGTCATGTTTAGTTAATAGTACATTAGTCACGGAGGTAAAAGTTTTTTGCAACATATATAATACAACATTGAAAGTATATACAACTTATATAATACAGTACTGAGCAAATTACAGAGAACATAAGATTGTTATATACACTGTGATTTTACACCAGTCATAAAAGTAGAATATTTCTTGCTTTAAAGCAGACTTCTCCTAAGGGCATTAGATCCCTTACTCTCTTGTGAGCAGAAGTTTATAAGCCAAAGTATCTGTGAAAGGATAATTCTGTAATGATACTATTGAGTGGAGAACATACCTACCCCAGGTTAAGCCAAATTTCCCTGGTCTCTTCATCTGCACTTAGACCAAGTGTGGCATTGCCTCCAAAATAGGTCACATAGAGGCGGTCCTTTGGGATTTCATAGACTTCTGTTAAAAGCTCCCATGCCATTTTACAGGCTTCTTCCTGGGGATGCAGACAGTAATGAAATGACTGTACATTAAAAACAAATGTCTGGATAAGAAAATACTTCTTTAACGCAAAAAGAGATGGATGTGGTTTCTTTATCTTATAACTGAAGACAGGATGACACAGAGAGAAGAGTAACACTCAGAAACAAAAGATTCAAGAAGATTCCTGCTCAGCCCCTTGTTCACTGGGTGACTTTGGACAACACACACTTTCTATTAAGTTACCATATTTAACACAATGAATCCCTTGGGAGGGAAAGTTCAAATGCAAATAAACAGATAAAAAGTGAACTTAACAGAAGATCTGATTGTTTGCCCTGATTAGAACAGATCTATTGAATCAATGGAAACTTAACCTTTACATTTATACAAGTTCCATTTATTTAACAGAATACTGTACTATTAGATTTTGGTCATGAATCCAAGATGCCCTTTTTAGATGCTTGCTCTTATTCATATTCTTTACAGCAGCTTCCCCCAACTTGGGGAAAGTCATATGGGCTGAGAACAATTTGAACTTTAATCCGGTATATTTGCAGGATGCCAGGATGTGGTATGAATAAAAGAGGAAGGCTTGTCAAGTTAAAACACCCCATAAAGAACAATGTCCTGTCTACAGAAAGCTGGGGGAAAATTGTATTCTTTTCATTCAGATGTCTTTCCATACACAGTCTCTTTTGTTGGTAGAAGCAACCTTCTCAAACCTCCTCTATATAGTGTTTGTCTGTTTTATAATGTGTTATTTTATAACCTGAAGTATATGTCATATCTGATTTGTAGTTTCCTTATCTCTATACACCTAAAGCAGAGGGAGGGGCTGCAGGTCATGTGACTGACTCAGTGACCGTTTAGAATGTTCAGGTTTAAACAGGGTGACAGTTAGGGAATGTCTGTTGAGGAATGACTGTTAGAGAAGTGTGTTGGGTCTTGAATGAGCTTGAGTATAAAGTCTGTCAGAGAAGCTCATGTTAGGAAGTTAGAAACTGTTGAGGCTTGTGTTTTTATTTGAAAGTAACTCTTACTAAAGAGTGCAGTATAAAGCAACATAGTTTATGAAGAAACAGTTAAAGATTATAAGTTCAAGATACAAACTTTCTGAACATTACTGAAGATTTTAACCCTTCACAGAATTATAGAGTTGGAAGAGACCTTGTGGGCCATCCAGTCCAACCCCCTGCAAAGAAGCAGGGCAATCGCGTTCAAAGCACCCCCAACAGATGGCCATCCAGACTCTGTTTAAAAACCTCCATAGAAGGAGGTTTTGCCTGCATCTGTGGCTGGCGTCTTCAGAGATCTCTTCAGAACATGGCCATACAGGCAAAAAACTCACAACAACCCAGGGATTCTGGCCATGAAAGCTTTCGACAACACTTGGACCATCTCTATGGGGAGAAACTGTTTCCTGACTCTATTTGTCTATCAGCTCTAAAACATTCAGATTCAGAAACAAATCATTGCCACCTGACAACCCCCCACCCACCCACCGCCCCCGTTTTTACTGTATACAACACAAACAAAATACTACCGAGAAAATCTAGTATTTTCTTAATGAGAGTGTAGCTCAATCTCTTACTTTGAAATAATCTCCAAAAGACCAGTTCCCCAGCATTTCAAAGAACGTATGATGGTAAACGTCTCGGCCCACATCCTCCAAATCGTTGTGCTTCCCACCCGCACGCACACACTTCTGGCTGTTCACTACTCGTCGGTAACGTGTCATCTCACTCCGGGGATCTGCTGTGCCCAGAAAAATGGGCTTGAACTAGAAAGATAAGAAGGGAATTCAAAGTAAATCTCACATACATCAGAGCTGTGCTTGAGGGAAAGGCATCCCAGAATATGGTACATCTAAATCTAGTGAAAAGAAAAGTCATCCCCCCAGATCTGGACGGGAAATGAGAAATAGTGTGGCATGTACATGACAGTGGGCCGAAACCATAATCTCACTTTGTTTAATAATACAGGCTACTTTGCTCAATGACTTTATTAGATACATTAAATACAATTCTCCATTCCAGTTGCTCATAACACTTCAGTATTAGTGTTATGAGCACTAATGTAAATCTTGCTTTTCTTTCCCTTCCTCTTTCTCCTCTTTCTTCCTTCTCTACCTATTCTTAGACTGCAACTCCCAGAAGTCCTGATCAATCTACCTACCTACCTATATCTCTATCGAATCTATCTGTCTTATCTATCTGGAGGATTGCTGGGAGTTGCAGTCCAGGAATAGGAAATTGAAAATATGCAGGGATTGGGATGCTCTCAAAGAAATCCAAGGGGAAGAAAGCTTGCAGTTTGGAAGCAGTGCATTTGGATCATCCTCCTCTCCTAAAGGGCCTGGTCTAGGGGATGCTGGGAGCTGTAGTCCGGAAGAGAGTGTGGATATGCTATTATGTGTTTTGTTTGCTGGGGGGAAAGTTGTTTTTGCACTTGCGCTGTAGCATCTTTTTGCTTTTTTGGCTTTTAAAATCCCTTCCACTGTGTTTTTCAGTGTTTTTATGAGTGATGGTCGCTCATTGGCCTGATAGGTGTAGTGTGTCCAAATTCAGTGTCAATTTGTCCAGTGGTTTTTGAGTTATGTTAATTCCACAAATGAACATTACATTTTTATTTATATAGATAGAGCTGGAAGAGACCAAGAAACCGTTCAGTCCAACCCCCTTGCAGGAAAAGCACCATCAAAACACTGACAGATGGCCATCCACCCTTGAATCATACCAGAAACACTGTGTGAAACAAAAAGCAACAGGGAAATGGAAAGATGGTGGTACTGTAGGTGGAATAATTCAAAGAAGCCTTGGCTCTGAATTTGCAAGACCTGGGTGAAGGAGGTTCTCATTCATTTCTATAAGCACTACTTACATCTGCATTTGACAAATCTATCATAGGTATGTTTTGAACACCCCCCCCCCCCCCAAAATATGATGGGAAGTTGCTGCTAACTATGAGAGAAATAAGGTTGAACAGGGTGACTGCCATCTACTGCATGGTTATCAGCCTCCTCCCAGTAGACTCAAATCAAGGAAAAGCTTCATGAGAACCATCACTCCTCTTAATATTCCTCCAGTAACAGCAAGGTTATCCCTCTGGACAGCTAAACCAGGAAATCCCAATTGGATGCCCCCCCCCCCCCAGAGGTTCTGCCTCCAGGGGCAAATCAAGAATGTGCAACTTGGAAGTCCCTGAACAGACTCAGAAGTGGAGTGGGCTGATCAAAAGACAACCTGGCAAAATGGCACTACCTAAAAGAATCCTCCACCTTGGGCGACTGTGGATCAGAACAAACAACTCTGCATCTGTATGCTTGTCCACAATGTCCTGCCTCATATACAGAGGAAGAATTGTTTAAAGCTACAAATAATGTGGTTGCTGTTGCCCGTTTTCCGTAAAAAAATATTTAGCCGCTTGTGCTCTTTCTATTTTATCAGTTTTATACTTATTTGTGCAATGCTTTTGACATGAAATAAAATAAATGACTATGTTAATTTCAAAGTGTCAAAAGGCACACAAGATGGTTTCAGTAACTCAGTGTGATGCAGCAGCTAAAAAGGCTAATGCGATTCTAGGCTGCATCAATAGGAGTACAGTGTCCTGATCGAGGAAGATTATAGTTCCACCCTATTCTGCTTTAGTCAGACATCACCTGGAATGACAGGTGATGTCCAGTTTTGGGCACCACGATTCAAGAAGTATATTGACAAGGAACAGGGTGACCAACATGGTGAAAAGTTTGGAAACCAAGCCCTATAAGGAATGGCAGAGGGTGCCGGGTCTGTTTAGCTTGGAGAAGAGAAGGCTGAAAGGGGACATGAGAGCCATGTTTAAATAGCTGAAAGGATCTCACATTGAGGATGGGTCAAGCTTGATTTATGTAAACTAGAGATTAAGACACAATGGAGCAATGGATTCAAACTTTTAATGTTTGATATTGTTGTTTTTAAATTGTTTTAAATTGCTTTTAAATTTTGTTAGATTTTAGCTATTCTTGTAAGCCGCTCCGAGCCCCAGGGGAGTAGCAGCATATAAGTTTAAATAATAAATAAATAAATAAACAACAGGAAAAAATAGATTCCACCTAAACATTAGGAAAAACTTCCTGATGGCAAGAGCTGTTCAGCGGTATAATATGCTGCCTGGGAGTGTGGTGAAGGCTACTTCTCTGGAGGTTTTTTTTAAAGAGATGCCTGAAGGGCATCTGTCGGGAGTGCTTTGATTGTGCATTTCAACATGGTTGGAGGGGGTTGGACTGGATAGCCCTTGTGGTCTCTCTCTCTAGGTTTCTAACTGATGAGCAAACTATCTCCTCCCTCCAAATGGAGCAGTTTAACAGAGCAGCGCCATCAGAAGAGGGCTCGAATAATGAAAAGGTGGCGGGAACGCAGAAGGTAGGAACTCTTCTGTGGAGCCTTTGTTTTCACCCGTGCCGTTTTCGAGAGTGCACCTGGTTCATCCCCGCGTTGACGAAGAGCAGCCCGGGATCCGCCCGCGGCCGAACGGAGGACGACGCCACCACCTGGTGCCCATACTTCTCCTGGAAGAACCGGATAAAGCTCTGCCGGACCTGCGTGGAGGACTGGGACGCCGCCCGGCAAGTTTGGCAGGAGCGGCAGGACCAAGCCGGGGTCAGGCGAAGGAAGCGCCGCGCAGAAGCCTTGACTGCCGCCGCCATCTTCACTGAGGGCGGAATCTCTGCCTCAGGGTTCGAAGTAACCAAAGAGCTATGAACCGAGACAGGGAGGAAGAGGGCTCTGCCGGTTGAGGATTGCGAGATTATTATGGACTTCTTAAACGGCTGGGGGGGGGGGGGAGGAGGAGAGGGCCTGAGGCTGTTAGGAATTGTGGGAGTTGGAGTCCAAAACACCTGGAAGGCCCAAGTTTGCCCGTGGCTAATCTTCACTGTTGGATAATACAGTTTGACACCAAATTGTTCCAAATTTTACTTCCTGAATTATCTATTTTAGAAGCTTGCCGTTTGGTTTAATTCAGTTTGTCATTACAGATGGATTCCAATAATATGGGTGCTCCCGGGGGGGGGGGGGGGGGGGTTCTTTTCTGAATGTATTTGACATATATTAATTTGGAAGTGGGAAATTAAGTCCCATTGTTTCTCTTCAATTTTAAAACCTCGATCAGATTCCCATGCCAATCTCAATTCCAATTATAATTATATAAATTATAATAATAATCATAGCCTATCACTTGTGGCCGAGATCAATTATTAAGTACTTCGTTCATTAGTGTGTGTGTTTTATAAAATCAGGATACATTATGCAGGCATTTTCAGATTATCATTTCTATTTGCATTTGTTTTAATTTCAGGGAAGCTAAGCATTCCAGAGAACAAGATAAATAACATCATGTAACACAATTTGAAAATGTTTCTATTCTTGGTTTGAAAGTATTATTTCCTGTTTAATTGTATGGCACCTACTTTGACAGAAGTCATTATACTCCAGAAACTCCATTTTTGTGGCTGCCACACACTATGTTGAATTGATTGAGACTCTATGAGACATTCATTGAAATACTATAGCAAAATGTGCTCACCTGCCCACCTATTTATTTATGACATTTATATGCTGCCCTTCTCACCCCGAATCGGACTCAGAGCAGTTTACAAGATATACAGATATATACATAATTAGCATAGTACAATATCAGTATTATATATTACTATACTGTAATAGTATTAGTAATATTACATGTAATATAACATATATAATTATAAT
Organism: Anolis sagrei; assembly: GCF_037176765.1. NCBI lineage: Eukaryota > Metazoa > Chordata > Lepidosauria > Squamata > Anolidae > Anolis > Anolis sagrei. The sequence goes on along the minus strand of NC_090021.1, from coordinate 48,000,522 downwards.
GTATTATTATTAGTTTTATATTGTATTACATTATAATATATATATATATGTATATACAATATATTACATTACATTACATTATGTTATTAGCATAGCACAGGAAACAAGGTGGAACTGTCCCCTGCCCCCCCCCCCCCAACTCTGGCCTAGAACAGCAGTTGGTGCTGGGGAGAGGGATCCCCAACTAGCAGGTCAAAAGCAGAAATGTGAGTAGATAAATAGGTACCACTTTTAGCAGGAAGGTAATAAAGGTGCCCTTATGGACATTGATCAGAGGAAAGCTCCTCAGCATGGAAGACAGAGCACCAGCACCCCTGTGGCCGGAGTCGAGCACAGCCTCCAATATGCTGGAAATATGATGAAAAAACCTGCCTTTGTCTCTGTTGTGTTGTTTTTCCTTGTTAGTTGTATAATCAGCATTGAATGTTTTCAGTATGTGTGTTCTGTAAGCCACTCTGAGTTCCCTTTGGGGTGAGAAGGGTGGGGTATAAATACTGTAAATAAATAAATATCCAGGAACAAAAATTGTGTTTCATAGTGGCATCAGATGGTTTCGTTACGCAAATTACCTTCCAAGTTGGTCTCACAATAAAGACATGGTGACTGCACAACATGCCAAACCAAACTTATTAGATATTTGAACTGGTTTTGAGTTTCAGTACTGGAAATTTAATTAAGACACAAAATGCATGTGGGAGATGGTCCATACTTTCATTGCTCAGGCCAGCCTTTTGAAATAGAAATAAAAACTGAAGAATGCTGACTTGTGTCTCAGGATTTTGTGGAACAACAAACACTGTAATAGTTTGGCTGTGGAAACAAGTATAAATGTGGTTCATCGAAACAGAACCTTAAGGAGACACAAAAAGGCCAGGCAGCGCCCGCGGGACTTGAACTATTGGAGGTGGAGAACAATTAAGTAAATTGTTGTCAATCGAAGGAACCTCCAGGCTACGTTGACCCGAGGGACTCCTGCTGGTCTGGAGATACAAGAGGCTGCCAAGCAGGAAACGTAACAGAGCAAAACACATCAAGGTGCCTCCTTTCTCCAATCAGCTTAATTAACTTTCTCAAAAAACTGATCTGAATCCTTGCTCACACACGGAAGCCTAGTATTTGAAGAGATCCCAAGGGCTATCTCCAGTTCCCTCCTGCCATGCAAGTGAAGGGGCAGGCACTCTGCCTGTTCTCAGGAGTTCCCTTTTGACCCAGGAGGACAAAGTAGAAGGACGCACTCACAAGTTGAATCTCTCAAAGGCAAAAGCTTTATTTTACCGGCCAGTAAATGGCAGCAGGTGCATCAAGGCATAAAAGAAAGACTGCTGCACCCTCTAAATGGTGCTGCGAACCTTTATTGCCTTTCAGAAATCCAAAAGGCATGTTTGATTGATCTTGTACATTGTTCGTCTAAAAACATTCAGATCTATTACTAAGCAGGAAACTCAGGGAACAGGTGCAAAACAGCCAAAACTGGAATAAGCTGGGTTCTTCATATCTCCTTTTGGTGACCCTGGCTCTTGCTGAGCTTATCTCTTAGTTACAAAGTGAACCCTGTAAGCTGTGAGAACTGAAAGGGAGGATAGCATGAGAATCGCTCCTTTAACATTGCAATGACACCTGCTTCCCAGAGTCAGACGTTTGCCTGCATGTGCTTTATGATAGGACTTACAGTCATATAAAGCATTTATGAAATCTTACCGCAGGTGGGAGCCCTGACAATTCGGTCGCGCGCTGTGAAGCATTTGCTCGGTTCTTTGCAGACAAAGTCGCTTTGATCCGTTCTGGGCTGGACGCCGCGTTAAATGCAGTCTCCGAGGATGTAACAAGAGCACCTGCTTGTCCTATTTTGATGGATTCTTTTCAGTTTGTGAAACCCGAGGATGTGGACAAGATACTTGGAGGAATGAGGCCCACCACGTCCATCCTAGACCCCTGCCCATCCTGGCTTCTGAGGGAGGCCAGAGGGGGATTGGCTGAGTGGGTAACAGTGGTGGTGAATGCCTCCCTTCGGGAAGGCAAGATTCCAGCGAGCCTAAAACAGGCTATTATAAAGCCGCTGTTGAAGAAACCATCACTGGACCCCACTAAATTGGACAACTTTCGGCCTGTTTCCAATCTCCCCTTCTTGGGCAAAGTCATGGAAAGCGTGGTGGCCTCACAACTCCAGGTATTCTTGAGAGACACGGATTATCTGGATCCGGCACAGTCTGGTTTCAGACCGGGACATGGTACCGAGACGGTCTTGGTCGCCTTAGTGGATGATCTGCGCCGGGAGCTAGACAGGGGGAGTGTGTCCCTGTTGGTGCTCCTGGACCTCTCAGCGGCCTTCGATACCGTCGACCACGGTATCCTTCTGGGGCGCCTTGCGGAAATGGGCCTTGGGGGCATTGCTTTGCAATGGCTCCAGTCATTCCTGGAGGGCCGCACCCAGAAGGTGTTATTGGGGGACTCCTGTTCCGCACCACAACCTTTGACTTGTGGGGTGCCACAGGGTTCCATACTGTCCCCCATGCTGTTTAATATCTACATGAAGCCGCTGGGTGAGATCATCCGGAGTTTCGGGGTGCGGTGTCATCTGTACGCAGATGATGTCCAACTCTGTCACTCCTTCCCACCTGCTACTAAGGAGGCTGTCGAGGTCCTGAACCGGTGCCTGGCCGCTGTAACGGTCTGGATGAGGGCGAACAAACTGAAATTAAATCCAGACAAGACAGAGGTACTCCTGGTCAGTTGTAAGGCCGAACGGGGTATAGGGTTACAGCCTGTGCTGGATGGGGTCGCACTCCCCTTGAAGGCGCAGGTTCGCAGTCTGGGTGTGACCCTGGACTCATCGTTGAGCCTGGATCCCCAGGTTTCAGCGGTGACCAGGGGAGCATTTGCACAGCTCAGGCTCGTGCGCCAGCTGCGCCCGTATCTCGGGAAGTCTGACTTGGCCACGGTGGTACACGCTCTGGTCACATCCCGCCTTGACTACTGCAACGCTCTCTACGTGGGGCTGCCCTTGAAGACGGCCCGGAAGCTTCAGCTGGTTCAGCGCGCGGCAGCCATGTTACTAACTGGAGCGGGTGGCAGGGAGCACACAACGCCCTTGTTGTCCCAGCTCCACTGGCTGCCGATTTGCTACCGGACCCAATTCAAGGTGCTGGTTCTGGCCTACAAAGCCCTAAACGGTTCCGGCCCAAAATACCTTTCGGACCGCATCTTGGCCTACGAGCCCACGAGGAACTTGAGATCATCTGGGGGGGCCCTTCTCTCGATCCCGCCTGCCTCACAGGCACGTCTGGCGGGAACGAGAGAGAGGGCCTTCTCGGTGGTGGCCCCCCGGCTGTGGAACGCTCTCCCTGCAGACATCAGACAGGCGCCCTCCCTCATGTCCTTCCGAAAAAGCCTCAAAACATGGCTGTTCGAGAAGGCATTTAATTGAGTGCTATAACAATGTGGTAAAGATGACTGGAATGGAACAAGGTATATGAGACTGGTTATGATTCCACTAAGAGACGAAGCGGATTTTTAGCGTAGTTTGTAATTGTCGTATAGTTTATATGTTGTTGTAATTAGCCTTTTGTAAATTGTCTTTATATGTATTGTACACCGCCATGAGTCGCCCTTAAGGGCTGAGAATGGCGGTTAATAAATGCATCAAATAAATAAATAAATAAATAAAGCTCATGCACTTTCAATTGAAATGCACATGGCACTGGACATAAGGTGGCTCCTTCTTTGGAGGTTTTTAAACAGAGGCTGGATGGCCATTTGTCGGGGGTGCTTTGAATGCAATATTCCTGCTTCTTGGAAGGGGGTTGGACTGGATAGCCCATGAGGTCTCTTCCAACTCTATGATTCTATGAACAGGTGCACCTACAGTTCAGAATGAAGGCCGTTTGACCCCACTTTAACTGCCATGGCTCAGTGCTTTGGAACCCTGGGATTTGTAGTTTGGTGAGGGCAGCAGCCCTCTTTGGGAGAGGAGGTTTCAAGACCTTGTAAAACTACGAAGTTTGACAAGAGAGGTAGTTGAAGACCTTGTGGTGGACCCGTGGGAGCTGTAGTTTGGGCACAGAAGGCTCAGACCTTGTGAAACTACAACTCCCACGATCCCACACCACTCTGGCATGGCAGCGGTGCCCAACTGCATCCCTTCAACAGTGTAGGTGCGCCTGAGTCAAGCATCTCACCAGGGTTGAGAAAGGTTTGTTTGTGATACAGTTGCGGTGTAACGCATCATGCACACGCAACAAGGGTGTCTGCCTCCGGTATCAATTGAGCGTGCCTGCGGCTGTCCTGTGTGAGGCGCCATCTTTAATGAGGGACACTTGAAGGCGTAACGGTACGTTGCCCGAAGCAGGGCGGGGCCTATCTATGCTTTGTTCGATTGCTTTTGCCTGCGTCGCTCTCGCGCGGGCGGCGGAAAATGGCGGCGTGTTTTGGCGCCGGCAGCAGCAGCAGCAGCACGAGTAGCGGCCTTTCGGAGGAGCCCGCTCGGCCTTGGTGCTTGAAGCGCGCGGGCCTCAGCGAGGAATGGCTACTACTGGAGAGCGGGAGCGAGGTGAGCGCGGGGCCGGAGGGGACGAGGCGGAGGGCGCGGAAAAAAGAAGGAAGGAAGGCAGTGAGAAGGGGAGAGCCAAAATCCGCCTCCCCGCCTCCTACAGGGGCTCGGACTTCAACTCCCAGAAGCCTCAGCTGCCACGGCCAATGGCCAAGGATCATGGGAGATGGAGTCCAAAGCGTCTGGAAGACCCGAGTGTGGGAAACAACTCTTTATAACCTCATAAAACAAAGCAAAAGTGGGGAAAAGAGGCATTTCTCACTTTGTTTCCAGTTTCTAGGGCGGCATTCTTGAATTTTACCTCAGGGAATACTCCTTGTACTTTTTCCCTGAGGTAACATTCATTTTCTTGAGGTAAAACAATTTCAACAGAAAGGAGGAAACCATGAAAATGACCAAAATCTGGCTACCAGTATTAAAAAAATTCTAAAATTACAACAGCAAAACAACAGAGAGGAAACAATCTTGGACGTCTAATCATCTCTCACCTCTCACTGCCAGGCCATCAAATGCTAATCAAGGTGGTCAGTTGGAACATTCACACCAAGCTCCAACAGACAAGAGTTCTTTGTCCCACCCTGGTCATTCCACAGATATATAAACCTATTTTTCTACTTCCAACAGACCCCACTACCGCTGAGGATGCTTGCCATAGATGTAGGTGAAATGTCAGGAGAGAATGCTTCTAGACCATGGCCATATAGCCCAAAAAAAACCTACAACAACCCAGTGATTCCGGCCATGAAAGCCTTCGACAATACATTAAAATTCGTACTGTTTCTCTAGAGCAGGCATGGGCAAACGTCGGCCCTCCAGGTTTTTTTGGACTTCAATTCCCATAATTCCTAGACTGTTGGGAAGTATGGGAGTTGAAGTCCAAAACACCTGGAGGGCCGAAGTTTGCCCATGCCTGCTGTAGAGGCTGTGTTAATCAGGATAGGCTAGGGATGAAATTATGATTCAATAACAGTATATAAACATGCTGCACTGTTAACCTCACAGCGACAACAAACAGTATGGTGCAAACTTTTAGTAAAGTCGTATTTTCTTATAAGTAGCTTGAGTAACAGCCTACCACAATTCAACAACAATATATATACATGCTGCACTGTTAAGCCCACAGCGACAACAAACAATGTGGTGCAAAACTTTTAGTACAGTCGTGTCTTCTTATAAGTAGCTTGTGGGACAGCCGACCATGACCGGTTTCGGCCTACCTCAGGCCTTCCTCTGGTGGACTAGGCCGAAACCGGTCGTGGTCGGCTGTCCCACAAGCTACTTATAAGAAGACACGACTGTACTAAAAGTTTTGCACCACATTGTTTGTTGTCGCTGTGGACTTAACAGTGCAGCATGTATATATATTGTTGAATTGTGGTAGGCTGTTACTCAAGCTACTTATAAGAAAATACGACTGTACTAAAAGTTTGCACCATACTGTTTGTTGTCGCTGTGAGGTTAACAGTGCAGCATGTTTATATACTGTTATTGAATTATATCATTGTTTATGTTATACAAGTGGTATTTTTGTTATATACATTTCACTCAGGAACCCATCTATATTATTGTATAGGGATGAAATTAGAAATGCCTCCCTCCCACTTTTAGATTGATTTATTATTATTATTTTAATTATACTATTATTATTATTATTAGTTTATTATGCTTGTTTATACCCCGCCCATTTTCTCCACAAAGTAGACTCAAAGTGGTTTTTATGCACAGAATAAAAGTTTAATAATAATAATAATAATAATAATAACAACTTTATTCTGGGAATTCCCGGTGGCACAGTGCATTAATCTCTTGTGCCACCAGGACTAAAGACTGATACGTCAGAGGTTCGACTCCTCTGTCAGCTCCTGCACATGTGGGGACATGAGAGAAGCCTCCCACAAGGATGGTAACACATCAAAACACCCGGGCATCCCCTTTGCAACGTCCTTGCAGATGGCCAATTCTCTCACACCAGAAGTGACTTGCAGTTTCTCAAGTCGCTCCTGACCAAAAAAAAAAACAACCCCCAAAAACTTTAGTCTTATAAACTATCGCCCCGAAGGGACTTGGGGCAGCTTACATATGGGACAGAGTATCCACAAGACATAAAAGCAAAAAACAATCAATTAAAACAAAAACACCATTACTATTAAAGCAAGATTGATGAGAGAGGCCCTGCTCTCAGTCCCACCATCCTCGCAAATGCGACTGGTGGAGACGAGAGATGGGGCCTTCTCAGTGGTGGCCCCTTTCCTGCAGAACTCTCAACCCAGTGATATTAGATTGGCCCCCTTCCTCTTGTCCTTTAGAATAAAACTCAAAACTTGATCAAGTGTTCGAACAGTAGAAGCAGCAGTTTAGAATGAGACCCAATTTATGTGAATGACAATGGACTGACTTGGACTATGATTTCAAACCTGCGTGATTTAAACAATGTTTTAGTAATTTTATGTTTTAATTGCTTTTATAATTTATTACTGTTGTTGGCATTGAATGAATGCCTGTTGTGAAGCCGCCCTGAGTCCCCCACTGGGGAAGAGAAGGACAGGATACAAATATGCGCAATAAGTAATTAATAAATAATAAATAAATAAACAGAAAAGTATACAAACAGATTACATTGAAGTTCCAGACAAGATTCAACAAAGCCAATGGCCAGGATTGGTAAAATGGGTGTGACCAAGCTATAAAGGGCCGGGCAAGGGATAGTGCACACAGTGTACCATAGGGCTGGGGAAGTGGATGAAGTGCAGAACAGAGTACTATCTGGCGACCTAGGGACTGGGCATTTATAGCTAGGGATTAGTCGTTCTCGAATGCTTGCTGGTACATCCAGGTTTTCAGATCCCTGCGAAAGGAGGACAGTGTTGGGGGACCACCACTGGGAAGGTCCTCTCCCTCACCCCCAACAGCCATGCTTTTGACAGTGGTGGAAGCAAGAGGAAGGCCTCCCTGGGGAATGTTATAGCCCTTGCGGGTTCATAGGGGGAGACGCGATCACAAAGATAGGCTGGACTCGAACTGTCTAGGGCAGTGGTTCTCATCCTGTGGGTCCCCAGGGGTTTTTGTGTAGAACTCCCAGAAATCCCAGCCAGTTTACCAGTTGATAGGATTTCTGGGCATTGAAGGCCAAAACATCTGGGGACCCACAGGTTGAGAACCACTGGTCTAAGGCTTTATAGGTAATAACCTGCATCTTGAATTAGGACCGGAAACTTATTGGCAGTCAGTGGAGTTGTTTTAATAGGGGTGTCATGTGCTCCCTATAATTAGCTCCAGTTAGAAGCCTGGCTGCCGACCTTTGCACCAGTTGCAGTTTCCAGGCCGTTTTCAAAGGCAGCCCCACACAGAGTGCATTGCAACCATCCAATCTGGATGTAACCAAAGCATGGACCACCGTAGCCAAGTCAGGCTTCTCAAGATACGGTTGCAGCTGGCGCACAAGCTTTAACTGTGTGAAGGCTCTTTGGGCCACCACCGACACCTGGGCATCAAGCATCAGCACTGAATCCAGGAGGACCCCCAAGCTGCGAACCTGTCTCTTCAGTGGGAGTGTAACCCCGTTGAGCACAGGTTGCCACCCTATACCCCGATCAACCTTGCGACTGACCAGGAAGACCTCTGTCTTGTCTGGATTAAGCTTCAACTTGTTAGCCCTCATCCAGTCCATCATGACTGTCAGGCACTGGTCCAGGATCTGGGAGGCTTCCTTGGAATTCAGTGGAAAAGAGTAATAGAGTTGAGTGTCATCTGCGTACAGATAGTTTGAAGAGACCACAAGTCTGGGTGGGCTAGGGATGAAATGAGAAATGCTTCCCTCCCACTTTTGGTTTGGTTATTATTTTATCTTTATTTATACTCCACCCTTTCTGTCCACAAAAGAGATTCAAAGTGGCTTTTATGCATAGAATATTAGAGTTTGAAGAGAGCACAAGGTATTTTACTGGTATGAATTTTTTTAAACAATTAAAAATTAATTAATTAAATAATAATAATGAACTTACTGTGTTTTAATTTTACACCTGTGTCTTTTAATATACACATTGTGCCCTGCCTTGAAGAGAGGTGAAGATTCAAACAACTAGAACTCCTTTAAGCAACTGGCATTTTTTTAAAAAAAATCAAATAAATAATACTTTAAATAGAAAACCTGTTTTTATCTCTAAACCTCAAGAGCAGGGGTCCACAAACTTTTTAAACAGAGGGCCAGGTCACAGTCCCTCAAACTTTTGGCGGGCCGGATTATAAGGTGCTAACAAAAAAATAATAAAGGAGGGAAGGAAGAGTAGGGAAGGTATATGAGGGAAAGAAAGGGAAGAAGGAAAGAAAGAAAAGAGAGAGAATAAGGAAGGAAGGAGCCACAAAGAGAGCCTTCCCAAAAAGAATTGCTGGAGTGTTGCCATAGAGACATTGTGAGGTAGGCCTTTTCAGAGGTGGACTCCTCCTCCCCCCCCCCCCCCCCCCCCGCAGCCTGGGCAGTGCTGGATATATATGCTAGTTATGTAATAAATCAGTGTTACATTAAGTTTGTATTTATTTGCTTTTAATTACTGTATATAAATATTAACATCACGTTAATACAGAATTTATGGTAGGACATAGTATGGGATATAGTATTATTTAAGCCTATTTTAATAGCAGTTCCAAATCAACTAGAAAGTACATTTATTCAGCATTTATAAATCCCCCATAGATGCTGGTTAACTGAAAGTCTACGATATTATTCAAGATAAAATATCTTAGGAAGGGTTTCCTAGCAAACATTGGTGGTACTTTGAACACATTGTGAGAAAAGGTATTTTGTAGGCTCCTACAATAAATATTGATAAATGAGGTACATCTATTCATTCTGCTGTAATCTTGCAGAGTATTCTTCAAACAGGAATAATTCTTCTGCTTCTACCTACTTTGTTGCTGTTTAGATTCAAAATTGATTTGGGAGTTAAAGATGTCTTACATTTATTTTCTTCAAAGTAAGTTTTCATGAATTAAGTGGGACTTCACTCTTAGAGTGTGGATAAGATTGCAGACTCTGGGGTTTCTGTTCCAGCACATGCCAATAGATTAAGATTTATCCTTCAGTTTTAATTCTGGCAGGCAGTTTACTATGCGAAAATGCATTTTATGCAACTTAAACTTGACTGCACCTTGAAATCTAGCAAGCAGATTGTTTGAAAGCAGTCTGATAGTCAGCCAGGACAACTTTTCAGAACTAACCTACCTCAGCTGTAAAGACGAGGTAGCTCAGCTAGCCTCATGCTTTTATTGAAAACTTGAGGCTCAGTTAGCCTCATGCTTTTATTGAAAACTTGAGAATACAAAGGCAAGGTTGGTATCGAACACATAGCAGCATTTGTCTTAAAGCCTTAATAGGTCCCAGCATAAGCCTTGTGTGAAGTTGTATCAAACAAATACTGTAGAAAACTTTAATATCTTGTTAAACGGATACCCTATTTTTCCACAAGGAAGTGGTGCTAAAGTGGCCTACATTGATGTAATAGTATATCTAGAGATCTCAAGGTGCAGTGGAGGCAATAAAATAACATTCAACAATTTAACAGCAAAACTGATTGGTGTCCAAAGGCCTGATCCTGCCTAATCTTGTAAGCTAAGGAAAATCAGACAGGATCTATATATTCATGGATGGGAGACCACAAATTAGTTAAAATTTGGTTAGTACATCATTGAGAGAACGTAGACAAATACCTGGTGCTGAATGCTATATTTTAGGGTGAAGAACTGGCAAAAGTACCTGTAGGCATTCCTTGCCTAACACAATGCTTGTATTGTGGTCTTCTTAAACTGTGGGTCCTGATCTCAAATGGGGTCCTTTTAGCTAAATGTTTGAATCTCAGGAAAAAAAATTGAATGTCACCTGTTGTTTTAGACATTTACACAACTCTCTTGTCCAGTGTTTACAGTAGACTCTGCAGATGATGCTTCAGCTGTACTTCATAAAGAGGAAAATCAGCCAGTTTCTCAAGCCTTTCAAATGCGGATTTATTATCAGTTAATGTTTGATTTTTATACCTATTTTATATAACTATATCTGGGGTCACGTAAAAATTTCTTGGGTGGAAAAGGGTTCCGAATGGAAAAATAATGGAAATCTTTCTCTAAGATACTTCTTTGAATTGCACCATGTAGTGTAGGAACACAGAGTCATTTCTGCAGCAATTAAATCCAGATAATTTGTTGATAAAGATGGGGTGCTAAGTGTCTGTTTTTGTTTGTTTGTTTAGGTAACTATAGGTCGAGGAGCTGGTGTCACATACCAGCTGATTTCAAAATCTTGTCCATTGATGATTTCTCGGAACCACTGTGTTTTCAAGCAAAATACTGAAGGCCAGTGGACAGTGACTGATAACAAGGTACAGAAAGTTATTAGAAATCAAGTCACATGGAGATTCAGAACATGAAAACGAATAGGAGAACGTTGACTCTGATGCTGGAGGACCATTCAACTATAGAAACATATGCTCATCTTGTATGCAGTTTCCAGAAACCAAGGCTTAATTATGATGCAAATCTGATTCAATAATCCTTCTGAGAATTCTCTCCAGATTACGGAGTGCTATGTTCTTTTGTAGTGTATTTTCAATTTATTGTCAATGTATAAAGATGGTGTCCAAAGGTTGTTTGTGCATAAACCATCCTCCTACTTGCATGTGGTTTCTCTGTGCAGTTTTGGGTTATGTTCCCCATGGCACAAACAGTGTTGCTCTAGTGCTCCAGACTTTTGTGTGGAGGCGTGGTTGAGAAGGAAAGCACCACCCAAAGAGCCTGCTGCATCTGTAGTCTTTGGATAGTAATTCTTAATTCTTTCAAGTGTTTATCCTTGTAATATGTATTTGTAATCCTTGCTGAAAACAGGTAAGGTAAATGTGCATTACTGGTACTGCACATGGAAGTGTAACTGAGGCCATGAAAGTGTGACTTGCCTCAGAGCCATGTTTAGGTGAGAGTCTGACTAGGGACCTTTCATATGTAGCTCTGTTCCTTAATCACTATTCTACAGAAATGGATGTCATACTACATTTGTGCCTTTGTTTTCCTTCAAATAATGTTTTAGTGTTCTCATCTTTTATCCACATAAGAGAGCACTGAGATTGGCTTACTAGGGATTTGAATTCAGTGGTCTGGCATTTGTCATTTTTTATATGAAAGTACCTGTAATTTCTGATGCTGCATGAGCAGTCCTTTTGAAAAGTCTCATAAAGAAAATATCCCTTTTATTGGCTCCTTTTTAGAGGATGAATCTGACAGATATTAGTAGATTCATGTGGTGACATGGCACTTGTCATGCTTCCAGGGTATGAGCTCACTCTTGAAGTGGGCTAATTTCTCCAACACTAACTGTGCTTGTTTTAAAAATTACATTTTTTCTTGATCTGTACAGGTGAAATGTTTATTGCTTCATTTTGTGAGTTGAAACTCTAAGCCAACTTTTGAAATGTCATAGAATTATAATGCATTCGTCAGTATAACCTCTTTTTTCTAGGTTAATTTAGATTTTATGAAAATGCTATGTATTAAATATTGAAATGCATTATAAAGCAGTAGGCTTCTAGTTCAAAAGGGATTTTCATCTATAATAAATATTTGTATTTAGATTGGCTTTTTAGATTTTTTTAAAAAAATATTGTGTTTTAAAACAATTATTTTGGCACCCACCTGCAAATCATAGCAGTATTGTATCTGTTCATCAAAGTGGAATAGGGCGGGAAAGCAGCTACTACCATATATACTAAATTGATGTGCAAGTCTAAGGCAGGTTTGGGGGCCTAATATTTTAAGAAAAACTGCTCCCTGAAGCATTGACAAGAGCACTGGATTAACAACTGTATTGAAAATACATGGAGTGAAGATGTATACTGGAATTAAGAGTTCAATTTTCTATCCCAAATCATTCTCTGGTATGGCCAATATACAGGTTCCATCCTTCCTCACCATGGACTTCTAACCATGTTGCAGGTTCCCTAGACACAATATTGGTTCTGAAGCATTGTTAGAAATGACTAACATCTGAGTTTAGAGCACTTATTCTCCAAGTTTCCTGAAAGTTTGTGAATGGCAAACTTTTAAAAAAGAAAAAGCATTTCTCAGCTATTAGTCTATATTAACAACAACCCTGTATAGTCATGTTTAAATCACGAAATTTCAGTGAAAAAATCAGCTCCCAAAACAAGGGTTGACTTATTCATGTATTGATATTAATATTATACCACAACACTTATAAAAAAGGAGCCACTTCTTTCTTTGAGTGAAGCAGTGAAAGCCAAAAACTTAATCTGTGCTAGGAGAGCATAAGAGTCCCTCCAATGCTGTCCCAGTAGAATCTAAGAGAACTTCCAACCCTGTCCCAAGAAAACCTAAGAATACCTCCAACCCTTTCTACTGTCTCCAGTGTGGTGCACTTCTGGCCATTTTGAATGCCTGGGTAAGGAAATGGTGGCAGTGGCCAGGAGCAATTGCCTCTCCGAGCATGATCCTCCACTTATCCAGGACTAGCAAAATCCATAATTTAGGCCCCCAAACCTGTCTTAGACTTGTACATCCATTTAGTATATATGGTAGTAGCTGCTTTCCCACCCTATTCCGCTTTGATGAATCTATTGGTTCATGACAGTCTAGAATGGAAATAATCTGAATGATATTTAGTTGCTTCTGAAGTGGGTTATGGAGGGAATGCAGTTTTAAAAAGCTCAGTGATTGAGAAATGAATTGTTTCAAAAGAATTTCTTACAAAACACAAGAAACACAACAAGTGGTTGATCTGCTCTTGAAGTTAACAGCCTTTTTAGTTTTATTTTAGTTCATTATTTAAACTGATACGTTGTTTTTTCTCTTTATCTACATGCACAAACATTTGTGTATTTATTCGACAAAATACTAAGTAGCTTCTCTTTCTTAATTTTTTAATTTAGAGTCTAAATGGTGTCTGGCTGAATCGTGAACGCATAGATCCATTAAAGCCCTACTGTTTACAAGAAGGTGACTTTATCCAATTAGGAGTGCCTTTAAAACATAGAGAAACAGCTGAATATGAATATACAGTAATACGGGAAGAATGGAAGAAAATTCATCCATTTTTAGCATTAAAAAGTGACCAACTAACTGAGAAAACAAAGGACATGAGGGCTAAACGTAAAATTAGTTTGGAAGAATCAGAGGCATCTGGAGCAGAAGGGCCCTCTAATTCCAGATCAAAAAGAGAGAGAGTATCTTTTGAAAATGATTCATTGAGGAAGTCTGAGGGTGTCAGGACAGAACTAGCCAAACAGCCAACTGAAAGCATTGATATAGCACCCCTGCCTCCCAAACCAAGCAAGAAGGAAAAGAAGAAAAATCACTGTAGCCCTGTTCAGTCAGAACATGACTTATGCGTCTTATCTAAAAGCCAGAAGGCCCCAAGGTTGGCACAGTCTTGGAGTGGCTTGGAACAAATAATGAAAACTCTGGCAGATATGACAAAGTTAAAAGCCAAGATGCAAGAGACCCAAACAGCTGTGTTGAATGTGAGACAAAAGAATAAGAAATGTGCTCCAAAGGAGATCCAGGTTTTGGAGAAAGAGTTACAAAACTTGCAGGACCAGTTATGCACTGAGCAGGAACATCAGCAGCAGCGTGTCGAACAGCTGGAAAAAACCTTCTACGAGGAGCTGGAGGTAGGTACAAACAGATACACACAATCAGTAGGTATCAGTTGAAAATATGTACATGTTGAAGGTAAGGCTAAATCAGAATGGTTTCATGGGAGGAAGGAATCCAACTTCTTTAGTGCTTGCAAAATATCAAAATCTAATTTTTGTTACTGAAATTTGTTAGAGTGCAATCTTATGCTAATCAAGAAGTCCCAGTGCATAAATTGCATTTAGTGTTTCGTTTATGTGGTATTTGACTGACCTTTCAACCCCACTGCCAACTTGTTTGAAACTAGTTTACAGTAGTTTTCTATCTATAATCTCAGTTGTTTCAGCTGCTAGTGCAAATTGGATTGATACATGGCATTGTTCTTGAATGCAAATATCTGAGCATAGGAAAAAGTGTGTGCAACATGTTAAATTAAATGTTATGGTGCCTTAAGCAGTTTCTGACTTGTGGTGATACCCTAAGGTGAATCTTGACAAGATGTGTTCAAAAGGGGTTTATCATTGATTTCCTCTGATGCTGAGGTGTGTGGCTTCCTCTGAGGCTGAGAGAGGCTTTCCACAGCTGAATGGAGTTTTGAACCCATCTCCACTGAATTCCTAGTCCAACATTGAGACTACAACACCACAAAACTTTGTTGCAATTGTTCACATGTTCATCATTTCGCCTATGTTTTTAAATTGAGGGTGTTTTACCACTTTTCACTCATTTATGTGTTTTAGTTTACTGAAGAGATCTTGTGCAGAAAGTATTGTGTGTGAAGCCATCCATTTTAGTTTTATTCCACTGCAAAATCTGTGTTAACAAATACAGATTTAAATCCCATTATGATCACTTCATGATAGGATATGGAAGAATGCGACAATTGCTCTCAAGTATTACCTTTACTTTTTGTCAGAGTGCTCTTTTTAATCTTGCATAGTAGTGAAACTTGCAAAGCCCACTGATTAGTAAGATACATAAGATTATTTTTGCAAGCAAGGTATTTGTGGAAAAGATCAGGCAAAATAGCTGCATCCACAGTAGGAGTATAAATCTTGGCATACCAGATGTAGCTGCACAGTAGTTGTGTTTGCTAGCTTGCAATCCACAATTCAGTGTGTGATTTGATGTGTTCGGGGAGATTAGTATTACAATTGAAGGCAGCAACATGTTTTTTACAGATAGCGAAGTGAATTAATTGTTTTTATCTGAAGAGTATTGTTAAACAGCCACTTTGTGGTGAGGGGCCATTACAATTAGACTTTTAGAATCTAAGATATTCTAAATATTAGTGTTTCAGAAGATTTTTCTCAAGGACAGATAAATGTATTTATGTTAATAGGAAGGAATTCCAAACATGCAGTAATCTCAGCACTGTAGTCCTAATATTTTTTTTTAAAAAAACACCAATGTTTTGTTTTATTAGTATGTGAGGTCTCTATGTTTCTGCCCCGAATGTCATAAAAAAACCAATGAATTCTGATACTTGGTAAAACATCCAGTTTAATCAAATCATTTGTTCCCAGATTTTCTGTACATTTCTGTTTTAGTTGGTCTTTGTGTTTTTTTGTGTAAAATGTCACACATAACTACAGCCATAGGCATGCAATTGGGTGGAAAAGATTCTGTTTAATGGAAGGCTTAAACACAGTTTAATAAGCATATATGCCTAAATCCAGTTCTTTCCTCATTCAGTTTTTTATCTCCTGCACAACCTTCAGACACGCTTTACGGTTCTCCATGAGACATTGGTTTAAAGAACGGAAATTATTTCATACGGTGAAAGATTTGAAGGATAAATAAGATGGTTGATTGTAGCAATGGCTGAAAAGCAGATTGAAGTATGGCAGCAGCCTTAAAAACAAGCAGCCCAGTTGACCACTTCTTGGTGACCCACAAAGGATCAGCATAAGCAAGAATCAAAAAGGATATTTTTTAGCTTTGATTTAAACATATGGTTGTATTTCATACAGGCCTGCCAAGGGAAAAACTTCATTTATTAGTTGATGTTTTGAGCAGCAATGAGCCCAAATGTTATTATAGGTATCTGGTTGGAGCAAGAAGATGGTTACTGATATTTCATATTCACTGCTATCTTACTGTTTTTCTTTCTGTCTCTCCTGCCTATGGTTGAAAGATGGAAAAGAAAGAACAGTGATATCAGAGAAAAAGGTACAGTTAAGATTTCCTAAACATTAAATAATGGGACTTTGTGCTGTTAAAGTTTTAACATATAAGGGTATATGTACCTGATAAGTCAAAATTAAATATTAATTGAAAGGTATATCCCATCCGCTTTTATACAGCCAGCACCAATCTTTGAACTGAAAGAAAGAAAATAGAATGTGTTTGAGTTATCTTAGTATATAATTTTATTAGCTTCACTTGTATTCTTCTGTTTGTACTTCTTTACACATCTATTATTCTTCACAAACATATTCCTATTTTTTCTTTAGGGAGCTAAGGAGGAGGAGGGAGAAGAGAGACTAAAGGAACAACTGGTCCAGGTTCTAACACAGGTAATGTAGGATAGTTTTAGGTTATTCACAATGTGCTAAGATTCCAAGATGTTTGGATATTGTCCCTCTGCTCTGTTAGTAAATTCTAAGATGCTTATTTTTCTATCTCTGTATTAGGCAGGGTATATCAGTGTATTATCACAGTGTCTATGATAATATAGTGTTGTTCACTTTGGTGACAGGCAGCCAAAGTAGCAAACTTTTAGCTTCAGGTTATTACTAATAGCAGAATACTGATATAATAAAGAATTCTAAGCCATTGACAGCCTGTAATAAAGTTTTGCTTAATTTAAGCTTTTTATTCTTCTTCCTGAAGCTATTTCACATCTTATTCCCTTTGTTCTTCATTATAATTAATTTATTCTTGATACATTCCTTCATACAAGTCTTCACTATCATTTCAAATTGTCAACTGTGCAAAAGAATTGCTGCACCTTTATACAAGTATGCTAAAGTTATGTACAGTTGCTATGATATACAAGTGATCAAATCTGATATTCATTTCCTTGTTTTCATGAACTGCCCTTACTGATTAGAGACTCTGTTATATCGTGGTATTGCCAAACCATTATTGAGTTATTTTACTAAAATATTTGGATCCTCAATTATGCCATGACATCTCAGGGTGGCATATAAATAGAATCAAATTAAACAGTGTAAAACAATATAAAATTTAATGCATGCCAAATTATTCCAAAAGACTTAATGTATAAAAAAACAACTTAAAGGTTAATGCAGTTTAAAACTGTGTTCATATACAGATTGGAATGAAGTTAATTAGACCCCAAAGAGCCATGTTTTAACTAGGTACTGGTGTTATCATTTTGGAATCCCAGGGAAGATCATTCCACAACCAGTGTGCCATAACAGAGAAGTCCTCCTCCCGTCCTTTGGAGGTTTCTATTATTTGTGGTGCTCCTTTGAATATTGAAGGCATAGGGATTTCTATGGCATCACCAGCACATTCATAACAAACCAGATATGTATGGAAATCCTAGGCCATGGTATCCTTCTGGGGCGCCTTGCGGGGATGGGTCTTGGAGGTACTGTTCTGCAGATGACGGCCAACTCTATCACTCATTTCCACTGGATGCTAAGGAGGCTGTCCAAGTCCTGAACTGGTGCCTGGCCGCTGTGGCGGTCTGGATGAGGGCAAGCAAATTAAAGTTGAATCCAGACAAGACAGAGGTTCTCTTGGTCAGTCGCAAGGCCGAACAGGGTATAGGGTCGCAACCTGTGCTGGATGGAGTCACACTCCCCTTGAAGGCACAGGTTTG
This sequence comes from Anolis sagrei, assembly GCF_037176765.1. NCBI lineage: Eukaryota > Metazoa > Chordata > Lepidosauria > Squamata > Anolidae > Anolis > Anolis sagrei. Next base: position 47,982,550 of record NC_090021.1, on the reverse strand, counting down.
CAGCTTGGGAGTTCCCCTGGATTCATCACTGAGCCTGGAATCCCAGGTTGCAGCGGTGGCCAGGGGAGCATTCGCACAATTAAAACTTGTGTGCCAGCTGCGCCCATACCTTGGAAAGTCAGACTTGGCCACAGTGGTCCACGCTCTCGTTACAGCTAGGATAGACTACTGCAACGCACTCTACGTGGGGTTGCCTTTGAAGACTGCTTGGAAGCTTCAAATAGTCCAACGAGAGGCAGCCAGGTTAATAACTGGGGTGGCATACAGGGAGCATACAACTCCCATGTTACGCCAGCTCCACTGGCTGCCAGTTTGCTACCGGGCACAATTCAAAGTGCTGGTTTTGGCCTATAAAGCCCTAAATGGCCCTGGCCCAAATTACCTGTCCGAACGCATCTCCCCCGATGAACCATCACGGAGATTAAGATCCTCCGGGGAGGCCCTGCTTTCTGTCCCGCCATTGTCACAGGCATGATTGGTGGGGACGAAAGACAGGGCCTTCTCGGTGATTGCTCCCCAGCTATGGAACTCCCTTCCTGGTGAGGTCAGGTCGCCCCCCTCCCTCCTGTCCTTTAGAAGGATGGTAAAAACTTGGCTGTGGGACCAAGCTTTCGGGCAATGGGAAAGATGACAGGGCCAGTTGGATTTGATGCAGATGGCTAGGACGGTTTTAAATTGTGTATTTTAATTTTTTGATAAATGTTTTTAATGTTTATGTATTGTATGTGAATTTGTGTCCCGGCATTGAATGTTTGCCATGTATATGCTGTGCTCCGCCCTGAATCCCCTTCGGGGTGAGAAGGGCGGAATATAAATGTTTGAAATAAATAAATTTATAATATAAGTGCTAAAAAACAATTAAATAAGCAACATCATTAAAAGCAGTCATTTAGAATGTTTTAGAAAAATTTCCAACATACTTATGTAGATAACGCCCTCATTAAAAGACCCTTCTTCAACAACCTGTTATCCTTCACTATTAACTGTGCTGGCTAGGGATACTGAAAGTTGCAGGTCAGCACCATCAACTCTTGAAGTTTGTAAATTAAGCAAGCATTCTTCACTTTGCTTCATTCTACTTTTTCTGGTCAAAGGGAAAGGATTTACATAGGAATACATTTCCATGTCATAATACTGGAAATCCTTTGGGGTATTTGCCTCAGCCTTTTTGTAGAATTGTCTTCACATTCTTAGGGGCTTCTGGTTCAGACACGAAATCTTTTGTATGGGTCATACAAAGGATTTTGCAGATCTAGATGATTAGCTGAGTTGTGCCAGTGCCCTTTGTTACATCTAGCATTTTTTTTTAATAGCTTTTTCTGGGTTCTGGAATATTTCTTTTGTTTTGCTTAATTCTAAAAGTGGAGATAGGAAATAATGCTTAAGAATGAATCTTGCTTCATACTTTGGAATTATGCTTGTCATAATTTTGAAAATAAGTGTGACAATAGAAGATTAAGTTCACATTTTGAGTTTCATATAATTAAAACTGTGTTATTTTTCCTGTTTATTTGATATTCTTTACTTAAAAATGAACTCTTCTTTGAAGAGAAATTAGAATTATTGGAGAGCTCATATTTCTGCTTTGATAAAGGTTTTTTTTAAAAAAAACTTTGCAAGTTATCCTTGATATAGACTTGAATATGGAACTAGAAAAAGAAATCTGTATATGTATCCAGCCCAGAATGATATCACCAAGTAAATTTTGGAACTTGCTATGTATGGATCTCAAGGCTACCAAAGTGTTATCTAAAATGTATGAATTCATTTGAAACAGTTTGATGCAGATCTAAGCACACTTTCAAGAAAGCAAGCCCTGTAAATACAGTAATAAAATAAGTTATAAAACAACCCCCTTCATTAAATTAAAAAAAGCTTTGCTTGTGTTATTTGAATTTAAGTTTTCTTTTCTAAATACAGAAGTACAGTCAACAGTCATTTTCTAAAGTACAAAATCTCCCTACCTACTAACTTTGTTTTCTGTTTATACATATACTCCTCCATTTTAGCCTGCTCAGTCTCGGTATAGGACAGACTTCTACTTTTAATGTTCATTCTAATAGGGCTAGAAACATAAAATATTATGTTTTGACTGTATACCTTTTTGATCTAATGACATTTGAGTTTTATACAACACATTAATTTGGAGGAACTTGTTAAACCACATCTGTGCAATGAGTTGATGGATTTGGATAGATATATAATATATGGCATACCTAATTGGTCTGTTAATTAGACTTTCTCTTTGGCTCCTAATTTCTTAGCATCGTGCTCTGATGGAAGAACTGAGCCGTAGTAAGAAGGATTTTGAAGAAATAATTAAAGCCAAGGATAGGGAGTTGAAAGAGACCAAGGTATGAACATTAATAAGCTACACCACAGTGAAGCTGATGGTTCAGACTTTATCACGAAACTCTATTTATTAAGTAGCTGTTGCTTAAACATAGAAAACAAGTCACTGTCTTTTTTCTGAGAAGTAGAGGGCAAGCCAATTTCACTCTTTTAATGGGTGTGTGTGTGTGTGTAATGTAGTACATGGGATATATTTTTTAATCTGGAACTCAACTTCAGAGATATTCTTATGTTTGGGAATGCAAGTTTTCATCTTCTAAAATGATTCCCATGTCCGAACAGTAATTTATGTTGTGTTGATTTTATTTTCTTGTTGTTGTTGGTCACAGGAAGAAAAGGAAAAGGCAAAAGCACAAAAGGAGGAGGCACTGAATCAGATGAACGATGTTCTAGAAAATGAGCTACAGTGTACAATTTGTTCTGAACACTTTATAGAGGTAAAATAAACCGGGGCATTCGTAGCATGAATATTTTGAATATTTTTGTTGCGATTCTTACCATATCCCATTACAGTGGAACCTCTATTTAAGAGCATCCCAACTTAAGAGTGTCTTGAGTTAAGAGCTGTTGCTCAGCCTGGGTTTTGCTTTGACATAAGAACCTCATTTTGCGTTAAGAACTAGTGCCGGAGAGAGTGTTGGCGTCTCCATGCCTCATGCTCTAGTCTGCTTTGGAAGATGGTTGTCTGCTTTGCTCATATCTGCTTTGAGGAACTTTGGGTTTGTTGATTTTGTGTGGTTTTTATTCCTGATATGTTTGGCTTCATGAAGAGAGAGGAGAGAGAGCAAGAGAGAGAGGGAGACTGGAATGAGTACAGTATGAAGAAAATGATGTTTCCGCCTCTTCACGTTGTGCTTTGTGCTTCCTTGGCACAACTTTGTGTTTCTAACATTTAAAAGTTGATCTTTCTTTTTTATTGTTCCATGCAAATGTGCATTTATACATTATTTGTTATTTATGAAGTACATTTCCTGAGCTGGATCATTATACCTTCTAAAAACATTTAAAACACAATCCTGGATCTAAGTGGCTTTGTCTATAGAATGGGAAGCCCATCTCTACGCGGGGTATAATTGTCATATAGATGTTATTGAAATATAGGCCACTGTTTGACAGCATGAGTGGGAATGGCAGTTCTGTCTGTTTTTTATTCTGTCTCTCTCATTTGTTAGATAAAGTGGCAATACATTTTTTAAAACCTTGAAGGATGGGGTCTCATTATTGCTACGTTTTTGTGATTTAGAGATGGGTAGGCTCTGAGGAGATTTTGGCTATTACTGGTGGACTGGGGTGGGGTTCAGGATTCCTATACCAAAGTAAAGTTGGAACAAGACCTGAAGGAGATTAGACAGGGGAGTTAAAACCTTTGCTGAAGAGAGACGGCCAGTTTGTGCTGTTTCTATGTGTACATTTATTTAAAATGTTTTATTTGGGAGGTTTTTTGAACCAGTGGCTCAGCCATTTTGAGGAAGATGGGGAGGAGTTCGCTTTTTCCTCATAGCCATTTTTCACTCTCTTCCTTTTGCCTTTTGCCATTTTTGTTATGTATCCAACTCTGTCCTGAAGAGATAATAAATGTAGGGCTAGTCAGCTTATCAGACACTACAAAGCAATAGAGTAAAAAAAAAATCTTTGCTCTTTTTGAAATTGTGGTGTGTGTGAGAGAGAGCAGAACTTGTTGGGATTTCAAAAATGCTTTGAAGCTAAAACACAAAATGGAAATTCAATCATATCTTCCAGTACAGGCAGTTCCCGAGTTAGAGACATCTGACTTGTTAAGAATTGGGATGAGACAACAGGAAGTGAGAAGAAATCCTAGGGAGGGAAATTCACTTCTGAAAGAGTTATCATGGAGAAAAGGTTTCTCCACTGAAGCTTTATTACCAATCCTTGTTTCCACAATAAGCCACATTTTTCAAACCCCAGTCACAAGGACAGAAAGTGAGGTGAAATCTTCTGAACAGGGGCACAGATTGCAAAACAAACATTATAGGAATGTTAACCTTTCCCTATGCTAACCAAAATTTAAACAAAACTTTTTTTTTTGTATGGAGTTACTGATTTCACGTTCTATTGTACTGGTTTCAACTTCCATACAAATTCAACTAACCTAATTACAGAGTTCATAACTTGGAGACTCAAAATGCTGATACATATACAAGTGCAAAAAATCTGAGTATATACACTGTTTTCATCAGAAAATAATTAGGATGCTTATCTGAGCTCAACTCTTGACACTTGCCTTCTCCAGGTGTGAGAAAGAAACCTATTGTTTTGCTGCTTTAAGGATTTGGCTTTTCCAAAATCTCTATGTCCCATGTTTTTGTGATTGCTTGCTTTTTAAAATTGGCACTGAGTTTATGAATTTAATTGAGTTTCTGTTCAATATTGTAATATTTGTAGTATTTTAATTTTTGTGTGTGGACAATTTTAAAACCTCTGCAAAAAAGTAGGATGTGAATTCCAATATAACATAAATGTACATAGGTTCAGAAAAATCCCTCATATTATGCAAATTTATCATAATAATCATGAAAGTAACCTTTCATATATATCTACTGAATCACCCAGTGCAGTATTATACCTTTTAATAAATGCACTGCCTTCGAGATAGAGAAATATACATCTCGTCTTCTGTGATGGATTAATATGGTCCTCTTCTCCCCAGTGAGGGGCACTGTTAGATGTTTATGTTTGTTTTACAGGCTGTCACTCTGAACTGTGCACACAGTTTCTGTTCCTTTTGCATTGACCAATGGATGAAGCTTAGGTTGGAATGTCCAATATGTAGACGCGTTATAATTTCGAAGACACGGTCATTGGTTCTGGACAACTGTATTGACAGGATGGTGGAAAAACTGGATGAGGAAACAAAGCAACATCGCTTGTCTCTCATCCAAGAGCGAAAAGGTGAGAGGTGGGTCCTCCATTTTTAGGGATTTGTGCTTTCATTGTCATTTACTTGCCACAATACTGAGAAGAAATGCAATGATCAGAGGGGCCTGAAACAACCCTTGCCATACACCAAGGATCAAAAATGTGTGTTTTTGAAGAAAATTGGTTATTTTAATAAACAGGGTTTTGTTTTTTTTATCCCGCACAGCCTTCTTTTCTCCCTCAACCGTTCCTTTTAGGGCTTGGTTTCCAAACCTTTGATCATTTTGGTTGCCCTTCTCTGGACACCTTCCAGCATGTCAATATATTGAATTGTGGTGCCCAGAACAGGGCACAGTATTCCAGGTGAGGTCTGACCAAAGCAGAGAAAAGTGGTACAATTACTTCCTTCAATCTTTCTTTCTTTCTTTCTTTCTTTCTTTCTTTCTTTCTTTAAAACAATTATATTCCGCCCTTCTCACCCTGAAGGGACTCAGGGCGGAGCACAACATACACACTGCAAATATTAAATGCCAAGACATGAATTCATTATATCATACATAAACATTTAAAACATTTGTCTCAGCATTAAAATACACTGTTTAAAACTGTCTACACATTGTACTCCTATTGATGCAGCCTAGGATCACAATGGCTTTTTTTGTTTTTGCTGCTGCTGCATTACACTCTTGATTTGTGTACTTGTGATCTAATAAGACTCCAAAATCCGCTTCACATGTACTGTTTTCAAGAAAAGTGTCACACATCCTACAGTACATCCTATGTAGTTCATCTGGTCATGAGGACTTGAATTCATTTAGATTAGCCAGATATTCCTATATTGCCTCTTTACTTAGTCTGTACTGATTTTTTCCTCCCTGGTACCAATGTTGTTTATTTTTTCCCCTTCCCCTCCCTATTAAAAGATGGCTCTTCCTTTTGACAGAGTCCTTAGGGATACTTCAGTTATTCATCAACCGAATCAGTGGAATTTATTTATTATTTAATTATTAAAGGCATTTGTTAAATATTTCTCAGAACTCTTGGAGTGATATACAACAAAGAAAAGGAAAGCAGTTTTTACAAATCCATTATTCAAACTGTACCAAAAGCCTACCATTGTTTTAAACAGAATAGGCTATACAAAATAATGAAGTTTTCATACCACTGGAAATCCAGTAGGGATTTGAATTCCTTTGGGTGGGCATTCCAGATGCTGCAGAGTTTAGGAAGTAATAATAATAATAATAATAATAATAATAATAATAAACTTTATTTGTACCCCGCTACCATCTCCCCAAGGAAATTGGTGCGGCTTACATGAGGCCGAGCCCACAACACAGCAATAACAAAAGCAAAAACAACAGTAATACAAGCAGCAAATAAAACTCATAACAGAAAATAAGCAATAAACATTAACAATAGCACGACAACATTTAAAAACTTATGGCTTGGCCAAATGTAATAATTAAAAATTTAAAATATGCTGGACATGGCAGGTAAAATATTAGGGTAGGGTTTTCGGAAAGTGATGGGTGTGCAAACAATCCTAGGTCATTAATAAAGTGCATTTAAGGACAGATTGCAGGGAGTTTCTTATTCTGGGAAGGCACATTGGAATAACCACGTTTTCAGACTCCTCCTAAAGACTGCCAAAGTTGGGGCATGCCTAATGTCCTTAGGGAATGAATTCCAGAGACGAGGTGCCACCACCGAGAAGGCCCTCTCCCTCGTCCCCACCAGTCGCACCTGCGACAGAGGTGGGAGCGCGAGCAGGGCCTCTCCAGATGATCGGAGAGATCATGTGGGTTCGTACACAGAAATGCAGTCATGCAGGTAGGCGGGTCCCAAACCATTTAGGGCTTTGTAGGTAAGAACCTGCACCTTGAATTGGGTCCGGAAAATGAACGGCAGCCGGTGGAGCTCCTTAAACAGCAGGGTTGACTGCTCTCTGTAAGGAGCGCCAGTTAACAACCTGGTAACACAATTATTATTTATTTATTTATTTATTTGATGCACTTATTAACCGCCATTCTCAGCCCTTACGGGCGACTCATGGCGGTGTACAGTACACATAAAAAGACAGTTACAAAGGCCAGTATCAACAACATATAACTATACGACAAATACAAACTACATAAAAATCCGCTTCGTCTCTTAGTAGAATCATAGCCAGTCTCATCTTCCTTATACCATTCCAGTTCTCATTACCGTAATGTTGTTGCTTAGCACTTAATTAAATGCCCTCTCGAACAGCCAGGTCTTAAGGCTTTTTCGAAAGGACATGAGGGAGGGCGCCTGTCTGATGTGTGCCGGGAGAGTGTTCCACAGCCGGGGGGCCACCACCGAGAAGGCCCTCTCCCTCGTCCCCGCCAGCCGTGCCTGTGACGCAGGCGGGATCGAGAGAAGGGCCTCCCCAGACGATCTCAAGGTCCTCGTGGACTCGTAGGCCAAGATGCGGTCCGAAAGGTATTTTGGGCCGGAACCGTTTAGGGCTTTGTAGGCCAAGACCAGCACCTTAAATTGGGTCCGGTAGCAAATCGGCAGCCAGTGGAGCTGGGACAACAAGGGCGTTGTGTGCTCCCTGCTACCCGCTCCAGGATATAATGAATTATCCTCAGCAAAGCCCTTTGAAGGACAATTTACATGTTTAGAAACACCACAACGCTTTTTTTGTTGTTGTTCAAGTCCACCATTGTGTTTTTATATTATAAGAGGGAATATAAAAACAAATTTCAGTAATTACTATACTTTGTCCAATGTTTAGACTGAGTATTGGACCTTTATATGGGAGGACCAAAGTGAAATCCTCTGCTGAAATACATACAGACTTTGTGCTGTAATCTATCTATAGAACATAAATTGAACATTTTAACTGTTTATCTTTAACACTGTTGATATTTAATTCTCCTTTAATGTTTGCATGCTTTTAGATTTAAAATGGTATTACAGTTTTACTGTAAGCTGCTTTGAGTCTGTTTAGGGGAGAGATAATAATAATAATAATAATAATAATAATAATAATAATATGCACTGGCAGTTCTTTTGACACTGGATTATTTGAGGATGATTTGCTTAAAGTTAGCATGCCTCTGTGTGTGTGCATGTGTGGGGTGTGTGTGTGTGTTAATGAATTGGGCAAAATTATGCAAATACCTTTTCAGAAGATCATTCTGTTTCTGTTTGTTTTAATTTCAGAGAAGCAACCTGTTCCACAAATCCCACCATCTGAGAGTGAGAACAGTACTCTGACCTCTTCTTCAGACAGCGAGAGCAGTAGCATTACCTCAACACTAGACAGTGAAACCAGTAGCATTATATCCATGCATTCTATCATGTCACTGAGCAGCTTTGAAAGCGATTACTATGATGGGGACTTTGATCACCATGGCGTCCTCTGAAGAGTCTGTGTTGTACCTTTGCAGCTGTGTAGAATTAACTCAAGTGCTTCCTATGAGAAAGAATCAGCCACTGTTCTTTTCTTAAGTGGATATATGATTTCATCTCCAGCAGATATGAAGTTCTAAGGACTCAAATCCACTTTTCACACTAGAGCAATGGTGACAAAATGTCTGTTTCTGTATTAATGTGGGTATTGCAAGCTTGTCAGTAAAACAACTATTTAAATACATCTTGATTGACACATGCTTATTTTTGTGACATTGAGATGTTTACACATGTCTCATGGGTTCACACTGAGGATGTTGAGTCTAGAACCAAACTGTTCAGCAGTTACCATTTTTGGAGACAATTTTCAAGGTTGAGTTTGCCTACCCTATGAGCCAAAGAGTTCTGTACCTGATTTCTTAGAACAGCATCTTAATCAATTTCTTTGAAGTCTTATTGCCAAAAGAGAACAAAAGTAACAAAACAATCTGCTTTTTGAAATGGGTGTAACAAGAATGGCTTTTGCCTGCGGGAAAACTGAAGATGCTAATTGGAGTATCTGAAGTTGCAGAATGAAATAAATTTCCACTGTGAACAAACAGAAGATGGCAACAATGCAAGTATCAGTGTTAACATAATGTTGTGTGTCCTAAATTTCCAGCAAACCGGGTTCCATTTCAGGAGCTTTAGTTTCAAAGTAGCTGACTCTGTTTCGGGCTTGGTGTGAGTTGAAGTAGTCACTGATGTTTTTACTTATTTAAAAAATACAAGTTAAATAAAGGGGAAAAAACAATTTACGTGTATGCTATTGCTTTTCATAAGCTGATCTCAATTTCCCTTGTGTTTAAGAAAAGAAATATGTAATGATTCCTGTCTATACAGACTATCTCACTGCCAGAGGGTGTTTTTTTGTTGTTTTTTTGGGGTGTGTGTGTGTGTTTTGCTTTAATGCTAGTGGTTAATTTCAAACTTTAATATCTGTTTATTTAAGTGTCAGTTAGCATTTTCAAAAATATACTTTGATAAACACCCTATCCAGAATCTATGGATAGTACATATAAATCAGGTGTTAGGGCACATTTATTTATTTATTTAGAACTTTTATATCCCGTTCTTCTCTACTTCCGTAGAGAAGAAATTCAATGCTACAGATAAATAACATTTTCAAAACAACATACATAATAAATAAGACATAAATCTTCAATAATATCTTCAATACTTAATTGAATTGTAGCATAGTGTTCTGTGTTAATCAATATCAATTTTGAAAGTCTGAAATAGTGGCAAGTGTTTTCCTACCAAAAACACCTGCTTGCAAAGGCGGACTTCTTAAACTGCCATTGCACTTACTCATTGCTGTCCATGGGCACTGACTTGAGAATTATCTGGAACAAGAACTTCTGGAGGAATGCAATGCTTTTCTTGTTGAATTTTTAAAGACATAGTATGTCACTGCAACCATTTCATAGCCATAACAGTCCGTATTTTGTTTTGCTTTCTCACTGTTGTTCTGTACACTCTGATATAACTTCACATACTTACTGTTACACAACTGGAATATTCTTTTCACTATGTATACATTTTGTACATTTTGATTTTCTGTCCTAATATGATAATTAGTGAAGCAGCCTCTTTGAACCAAAAAATGGCCAACTACCAACATGCAGACCCTTTAATGATTTGTTGGTGAACCATTTGCTTGTCTTATTAAAATTCCTTATGGATTGGTTGATGTGGTGGTCAATCCACCTACCCTTAAATTATTTTCTATTACAGATTTTTTTAAAAAAAACAAAACCAATGGACTTGGAGTGAGAAAAAGTGCGGAAGTCTGTGCTACCTGTTTCTGTGTTGGCTGCTTGTAGCACAATCACTTGTTTTGTATTATAAATTCAAACATAAAACATTTTTTTGTCTGTAGAAGAGATGAATGTCCCTTTCTACCAGAGTACATAGTTTAGAGCGGATATGGGCTAAGTGTTCCCTGTGGGACTTTTGTGCTGCCACTTTCCAGTTTGGGGGGGGGGGGGGGGGGGAGACACACGACTTTTTTCTTACACAAAATAAACAATAGTTACCAGAATTTTTGGAGTATTTGATCCTCCTTCCCTTCTCCCAATCGTGTCTGTTGAGACCTTTCTTCAGAATACAAAGCCACAAGAGTAGATCACACTTTCCTTTGAAAAATATGACTTTGAAGCACTGAGAAAGGTGAAAGGGTCTGGAAATGTCTGAAGGTATGGTGAAATGAGCTGTGGAAAGATATTACTGGATATTTGGGTACAAACATTTTAATGGGGTGATAATAGAGGAATATAGCCCTCCAGGGTCCCATGAACATACAGTGCAGTATCCCAGCCATGGGTGCATACACCTGCATTAGACAGACTTCATTTTTCAAATGTTTTCTCATCTGTTTTATTATATATATTGCCATCATATGATTTCTTAAAATGTGCTTTTTTGTTTTAGTGTAACATAATTAAGAAAAAAGAGTATTGTGGCACTTTTTAAGGCTAACGAGTTGATTTCAGCAAACCATTGTGTATTATAGTACTTCAAATCCACGGAAGGCAATTTGTTAGATATGATTATGGGGGGCATGTAATAGTGAATTTTCCTGGAGTGGAAGACCTAACCAAAGACACAACCAAAAGTGAGCTGGGACATATCCAAATAGAAGACGATCAATTTATATAGCTCAGGTTTATAGTTTGAGCATACTGAGCACTCTAAGACCTGCCACTGTTGACTCTCCCTTAAGATTGTAAAGAGCTGTCTCTAAGCTATAACAGTGACTCCCGAACTTTGGTCCTTCAGGTGTTTTGGACTTCAACTCCAAGCAGCCTCAGTAGCCAATAATCAGAGATTCTGAGAGATAAATCCCAAAATATTTTGAGGATCAAAATTTGGGAATCACTTGTGCTTTCACTACCATTCCCCCTCTCAGTTGGTCTATCCATGTGCAATTTTTTAAGATATGAGAGAAGAGCAGACATATTTAATGGGAAGAGATACTCTCCTAACTCATCAAACCTACATCTATTCCCTTGAGTGATCTATCTTGGAGAAGCTTAAAATAGTATCAAAGCATTCAATAATGGTAATAATTCAGTTAGATCAGAAACCTAAGTTTAAGCTAATGTGGAACTGCAACTTCCAGAATTGGCACTTGTTGCAAGTTCAGCGAGAGCATGCATGGGACAAAAGTGTGATGCAAAATGGGGAAGCTGCTCTACCTTCATTTGTTTGGTTTCTTGTACTCTCTCTCTCTGAGCATGCTTTTTGTGGTACTCTGCTGTTTTTTTCCTATCTGTCTACTGAGGGCTACCAAGTATTCAGCCTTGTCTTTGCAAGCTGAAAAAAAAGGATAGTTCAACTTTTAAACAACTTCAGGCTCTAACAACTCTCAGGTCCCTAATCTATCAGGTAAATGGTGGCTTCCAGTAGTTTGAACCCAGGCTACTTCAAAGACTTGTCCACACAAGCTTGCTTCGCTACTAAGACTGTCAGAGGTCTTTCTTTAGGTCTTCCCAGTTAAGCAGTCAAGGACACTTCCACAGGGCCTTCCCTTAGTAATTATTGGTTATATAGTGCATTTCCCAGGTGAACTTCCCAGGTACTGTACCCTTTTTCAAGTATGTAAGATTGCACTTTACAGATTCAGCTTTTAAAAAAGTATGAGGTATTTAAATTTATTTAGGACAAGATTTTACATAACACTGTCAGAATACAGTCTGTCTCTTCTTCTCGAAATGAGAGTTGGAAGCACTACCTCTTCAGTATTCGTTCTTATTACTGTCAAACGCTAGGTGACAATCCTTCAATTTGTTCACAGCTTTGAGATTTTGTGCTTCGATGTATTATATCTACCACTCTTTTCATCTGTTTTCTCCTTTTGTGTAGTTTCCTGTATTAGGTTATTAGTTCAATGGTAATTGCCAGAAGGATGATTTAGAACATTTCTAGATAATAAATAATAAATAAAATAGGGCAGGAATGATGAATTCATATGGTTTCTTCAGCTGCATCTGGAGTTCTGTACTTCTGGAAGATGAGAAGTAAATTATATTGTCTCAAATAGTTCACAAAATTGCCTTTAGAAACTGTCTGAGAGAATAAAAAGTTAACTTAAAAATAGTAGTAAGATTTTTTTTTACCTAAAGTTACTGTATTTACTCAAATCCTATGCAAACTTCTTTTTTTGATAATTTAGATTGCCAAAATTAGGCTGCACTAGATTTGAGTTTGTTTAATAGGGGAATCTTAGTGTTAACCTGGAGCTTCTGTTTGAGGGATGTCATCTGTAATTTCATTGTCATAGCACAATGCTATGCAATCCTGGGTTTTGTAGTTTGATGAGGCATCAGCACTCTTTGGCAGAGAAGGCTCAAGGCCTTGTAAAACTACAATCTCCCATGAGCCCATAGCATTGAATTAAGACAAAGGGGGTTCATTCTACAGCATAGATTCACCCCAAAGTTTTCTTTTTCCATTGATGAAAGCTCTTGTGTTCCAACAAAATTGTTTTTAAAGATGGAATTCTAAGTGGGCAGCATCTGTAATGGGCATATTATAAAGAGTGCACCTTTGGCTGCTGTGCATTACATTTGCCAGCAAAGACTTATTTTGGTTTCAGGGTTTTGAAAATTGAGTTGTGCATTAGATTTAATGGTGCATTAGACTGAAGTAAATATGGGTAATTGATTAAAGCTATGTATGGTACCTCCAGCTATTTCTTTTAAGGGTTGGTATGTGTTTCAAGGTGTGTATGTATGCAGGAAGTATAACAACAACAACAACAACAACAACTTGTGATCAGCTAAACATTCACACCTAACTGCAGCAGGGAAGAGCTCCTTGTCCCACCCCAGCCATTCCACAGATATATAAACCCATTTTTCCTACTTCCAACAGACCTCACAACCTCTGAGGATGCTTGCCATAGCTGCAGGCGAAACGTCAGGAGAAATGCCTCTAGAACATGGCTCTATAGCCCGAAAAAACCCACAAGAACCTAACAACAACTTCTTTATTTCTAACCCGCCCTCTCTTCCCGAAGGGATTCAGGGTGACTTCCAAAAAAGGCAGACATTCAATGAACATATATTTTGGCTATCAGTCTATAGAAGACATGACAAAGGGCCTTGCCTAGTTGTTTTTCATAAAACAATACAGGAGGGACTGTTTGTTTTTCAGTCTCCCACTTTACTTATAAACTTACAAATTTATTTTCTCATTTGTTATGTTTTGTGTGTATAAACATTTCTCCCTGCAACTTCAGTTGCCCTATGCTTTTACTTTTTAACTTTTGTTATTTAAGGCATTGTCTACTGCCTTTCATAAAACGACAAGTGGTTTACAGTACACTTTAAAATTTGTGCCGGATTCCAGTTTTAGCATTATGGCAATCAAAACATTTTACGTAAGCAGTTATACTTTTCCATCTGCGGCGTGTTACCTCCATGCAGCCATTTGTTCTCACACATCTCTCTCATTTTTGACTGGGAGATGGAGGGTCAATTGTGTTTTGTACAACAGATGAAATCAAAGATCTGATGTCTGTCCCAGTGGTAAGAGCCAACATAACAGTGCTGCTGCATTTTTACATTACACTAAAGGCATACAGGATCTTAATCATAATAAGCAACGATGGTCTCAATACAAAAGCATGGTACAATGCAATCCAAAATATTAACATGGCAGACTGGAGCATTTCTGGCTCAGTTAAAGCTTTAAGATGAAAAAAAAATGCTTGGGGAGAATAAAAACATTTCGCCTTCCCTGCCAGAGTGCTGGTGCCTCATCAAACTACAGCTTCTATGATTCCATAACATTGAACCGTGGCATTTCAAGTAGTATCAAACTCCACCCAGCCTGGGCCGCTGTGAGTTTTCTGGACTTTTTGGGCATGTTCCAGAAGCATTTTCTCCTGCTTCTGGAACATGGCCATGCAGCCCGGAAAACTCACAGAGACCAAGTGATTCCGGCCACGAAAGCCTTCGACTACATCCATCCATCCTACTTGGACATCCCAGATGTGGTCTGACCTCAATTCTGCCTTAGTCAGACCACATCTGGAATACTGTGACCAATTCGGGGTGCCACAATTTACAGGAGATATTGACAAGCTGGAATGTGTCCAGAGAAGGGTGACTAAAATGATCAAAGGTCTGGAGAACAAGCCCTATGAGGAGCGGCTTAAAGAGCCGGGAATGTTTAGCTTGAAGAAGAGAAGGCTGAGAGGAGACATGATGAGGGCCATGATGAAGGATTGTGGCGCAGCTGGCTGAGTGTCAGGTGCATTAAGACTCTGACCAAAAGGTCATGAGTTCGAATCCATCTGTCAAGTAGGAAAATAAGGTACCACCTTAAAAGTGTGGGGAGGCTAAATTCACTGATTTATGAGGCCATAAAGAAGACTCCAGCAAAGCATTCCAGCGGGGAAGCATGTGGGGAATGCGGAAGTGCTTAATCAACGTTGCAGATGGACGATGAAAGCGATAGTTCCCCTGGCGACCAGAAAAAGTTAAATAGCCTCTGTGTATGTCTGTATATGTTTGGATGTCAAAAATTGGCATTGAATGTTTGCCATATATGTGTATACTGTAATCTGCCCTGAGTCCGCTGCGGGGTGAGAAGGGCGGAATATAAAAGCTGTAAATAAATAAATAAATATAAAGGGGGAGTCATTGGGAGGAGGGAGCTGACTTATTTTCTGCTGCCCTGGAGACTAGGATGCGGAACAATGGCTTCAAACTACAAGAAAGGAGATTCCATCTGAACATGAGGAAGAACTTCCTGACTGTGAGAGCCGTTCAGCAGTGGAACTCTCTGTCCTGGAGTGTAGTGGAGGCTCCTTCTTTGGAAGCTTTTGAACAGAGGCTGGATGGCCATCTGTCAGGGGTGATTTGAATGCAATATTCCTGCTTCTTGGCAGGGGGTTGGACTGGCTGGCCCATGAGGTCTCTTCCAACTCTTTGATTCTATGATTCTAGGAGTGTGGTGCAGGCTCCTTCTTTGGAGGCTTTTAAGCAGAGACTGGATGGCCATCTGTCGGGGGTGCTTTGAATGCGATTTTCCTGCTTCTTGGCAGAATGGGGTTGGACTGAATGGCTCACGAGGTCTCTTCCAGCTCTATGATTCTACTGTGCATATAGAATCTGACTTCTTCAGTGTCTTTCTGCGACCTCTGCAACGCCTACCTCCCGCCATGAGGTGGCGCTGGGGCGTCTAGTGGCGCCGCTCTATTTAGTGGCTACCGCCTCCTCGGGGCTGTTGACGTCATTGGCAGGCGCCTCGCGGGAAAAGAGGCCCCGCCCCGGACTGGAGCTGTGGAGAATCGAAACTCCAGTGTGGCGGAGAGGAGTTGGGAGGCTGGGGGTTGTTTCTGTCCCTCGAGGCCCTGCTTTCCCCCTCTTCCTCCTCCTCCTCCTCCTCCTCCCAGGTCCAGGCTGAGGCTGGCTGGCTGGCGGGCTGCTTCCCCCGTGAGTGCAGCGAGTAGGGTCCCCTCGGGAGGGCTGGTGGGCCCGTCTCCTTCCCCGCTGCCTCACTAAGGCCCGGCCTGCTCTTCCTTGAAGGCCCCCTGCTCTCCCCTCCTGCTTTTGCAACTGCTCCCAAATCCTTTTCCCTCCTCGCCGCCGGGGGAGGATGCCTGCCTCTTCCTCTCTGCCTCAGACCTCAAAAGCTGGACTCCTAGGCTTACACCCCAGGAAATACATTCTGTAGAACGAAGTAGGATCTTGTTTTTTTGGTGAGCCTCCTTAACTCCAACCTTAGTGCCTAAGGGTGGATCCTCCACTATTTGAAGGCCCAATGCTGTGGAATCACAGGAGTTGTAGTTTCACAAGACCTTCAGCCTCCTCTGCCAAAGTGTGCTGGTGCTTCAAAAACTGCAACTCCCAGAATCCCATAGCATAGAGCCATGGTAGTTCAAGTGGTGTCAAACTGCATTCATTCTACAGTGCGGATCAGTCATAGTCTGATCTACAACTTTGGCCCTCCAGGTGTTTTGGACTTCAACTCTCATAATTGGAATTTATTTATTTCATATCAGAAGCAATTTTTTTGGTCGTCCCTCGAGAAACTGCAAGTCGCTTCTGGTGTGAGAGAATTGGTCGTCTGCAAGGATGTTGCCCAGGGGACGCCTGGATGATTTGATGTTTTTATCATCCTTGTGGGAGGCTTCTCTCATGTCCCCGCATGAGGAGCTGGAGCTGATAGAGGGAGCTCATCCGCCTCTTTCCGGATTTGAACCTGCAACCTGTCAATCTTCAGTCCTGCCAGCACAGGGGTTTAACCCACTGGGCTCCATCAGAAGCAATGCATAAATAAGTATAAAACCAATAAAAATAGTAGGAGCACAAGCTCTGAACATATCTTCCCCTATGAACCAGCTCAGAGACTGAGATCATCTGGGGAGGCCCTGCTCTCAGTCCCGCCTGCCTCACAAGTACTCCTGGCAGGGACGAGAGACAGGGCCTTCTCAGTGGTGGCCCCTCAATTGTGGAACTCCCTCCCTAGTGACATCAGATCAGCCCCTTCTCTACTAGCCTTCAGGAAGAGAGTCAAAACCTGGCTCTGGGAACAGGTTTTTGAAAATTAGGGCAATGCAATATTCCAAATATAGAATTATGTGCAATTTGACCTTAGAATAGCCTTAGACCTTGAACTCTGGATGGCGTGTTTTTAACATTGAATATGTTTAATCATGTCTAATATGTTGTAATTTTAAACTATTTTTAGGTGAATTTGTTGTTTTGAGGCACTGTGTATGTGCCATTGTAAGCCGCCTTGAGTCCCCCTGTTGGGGTAGAGAAAGGCAGTATATAAATATGGCAAATAAATAAATAAGCAGGTAAATATTTTTGACCAAAAATGGGTGACAGTGACTACATTGTCTGTAGCTTTAAACAGTTCTTCCTCAGTTCGTGAAGCAGGAGATTGCGGACAAGCATACAGATGTGGAGTTGTTTGTTCTGCTTCATAGTTGCACAAGGTGGAGGATTCTTTTAGGTAGTGCCATTTTGCCGGGTTGCCTTTTGATCAGCGCACTCCACTTCTGAATCTGTTCAGGGACTTCCAAGTTGCCCAGTCTTGGTTTGCCCCTGGACAAAGAACCTGGTGGGGGGGCATCCAATTGGGATTTCCTGGTTTAGCTGCCCAGAGGGACACTCTATCTGTTACTGAAGGAATGTTAAGAGGAGTGGTGGTTCTCATGAAGCTTTTCTTTGATTTCAGTCTATTGGGAGGAGGCTGATAGCCATATAGTGGATGGCTTTCACAGTGTTCAATCTTATTTCTCTCACAGTTAGCAGCAACTCCCCATCACACATCGGGGGTGGGGGTGGCAGTGCCAGCTAGCGTATAGAGTTTATCAACAGGTGTAGGATTGAGACATCCTGTGATTATTCTACCTGTTTCATTCAATGCTATGTTCATCTGCTTCTTGTGGGCAGACTTGTGCCAAACAGGGCAGACATACTTGACATACTTAGCCCAGCTTCTACCAACCTAGCAGTTGGAAAACATGCAAATGTGAGTAGATCAATAGGTACCACTCAGATCGGAAGGTAATGGCGCTCCATGCAGTTATGTCAGCACATGATGCCACATGACCTTGGAGGTATCTGTGGACAACGCTGGCTCTTTAGCTTAGAAATGGAGATGAGCACCAGCCCCAGAGTTGAACATGACTAGACTTAATGTCAAGGGGAAAGACTTGTGCCAAACAGGGCAGGCATACTTGGCAGTTGAGTAAGACAAGGCCAGGGTTGGTGTTCTTATTAATTTTGGGTCTGCACCCAATGCACTGGCAGTAAGTTTCCGCAGGATGTTATTGCGTACAGTTACTTTATGGCTGGTGTTCATGCATTATTTCCTATATGTTAGTGTTCGATTGTAGGTGACACCGAGATATTTAGGATGGAAACAATGTTTGAGTTCTTGGCCTTCCTGGGTAACTTTCAATTTTCTGTTGGCTTCACTGTTATGTAAGCAGAAATCACATACTTATGTCTTAGCAGCATTAATCTTCAGGTGGTTATCTTTATAGTAACTGGAAAGATCTTTCAAGGCATTCGTAACTTGGTTTTCAACCGTTTCAAAGTCTTTTGCTTGTGTTGTTAGGCCAAGGTCATCATCATATATAAAGCTCTTTGTGAGTGGTGGCTGTGGCTGATAGTTAGCAAAGATGTTAAACAAGGTCAGTACAAGAATGCTGCCCTGAAGTAAACCAATCTTTTGCCTCCTCCATCTACCAAAAGCATTGCCATTACGAACTGTTAGATTTGAAGTCCAAAACACCCGGAGGGCCAAAGTTTGCCCATGTCTGGTGTAAATGCACCACTAGATACATCTTTTCTTCTACTTGCCTTACCACCTTCTTCAGAACCTGTTTGGTTTTTTTTTTTTGTGAGATCATTTATTCCTCTTCCTAGTCTTTGGTAAAAATGAATCTACACTTAGCTAGGTGTCTGAATTAAAAGATCAGAGTTCATAGACATTAATTCAAAATGGAGTTATAAATCAACGAATCCCGTAGCAAAAATGATATGGAATCTCAGTTCATGTATGGAATTGTATTATGAAATATATACCAGAATGCTGATGTACAATTTGTATCCTTTAAAAAATTGGTTGCAATTTGTTTCTGATGCTTAGGGGAATTTGAACCTAGAAAGTCTTCATAGTGCCCCCATTCTTTGTTTGCTTTCACTTTTCTTCGTTAGGTTTTATACTTTGTGTAAACAAAAGCATTTGCTTTCATTTTCTCCATGAGATTAGTGTGATATAGAAGGCATTTTCTTTTCGTGGTTTTAGTAAATTTGAGGTATGCAAAATTTAGGAACAGATTATACAGCTTTTTCTTGATTATACAATTATCCATCAGCCCCTCTCATGTAAAAATTGTTTAAAAAGTTTAATTGGCGACTGTTATTAACATATGTTAAGAACTACATAATATTATAATTTCACATCTGTGAGTTCTCTGGCTTCTTTATTTAAACTGGTTCATTACATAGTTTTCAAGGCACAAAACAGATGATATGCTGGTTATATATTTAGGGCCTCTTTTGTTTTCAGTGTTCTGTGATGTTAAACAGCTTATTCAATCCATATTTAGTCAAAATTGCTCTGCTGAATTCAGCAAAACACACAAAATGGTTTCATGTATGTTTAACCAAGAGTAAATTCTACTATATTAACAGGAGTTACCCATTATAAATTATATTTAGGTTTGCAATCTTGCACTGCAATTGTGTGGCAGGTATTTGACTGTAAACTACACTGAATATAGTGAAACTTACTTCTTGGTAATAGGAAGAATGGCTGTTTTTTCTCTTGCAAGTGGATGTTAGAAATGAGCTCCAGTTAGTAAATGGGTGATCTTTCAATATATAATTGATTTTTTATAGTAGAGGCATGCTATATTGAAGCCATCTGATGGAGGAAACCACTGTTCAGGTCATTATTCTTTTTCTTTTTAAAAATAAAATGAATAATAGGAAGGAGACGTTAATTTTTCAGGCTTTGCTCATGTTCCACACAAATAGCCTTAACATGTTTACCTTGAAGGAACTCTTGAAATAATTTTCAGATCTCAGGGAATCTCTAAGAAAGTGGTTTGGTGGTGGTGGTGGTGGTGATGATGATGATGATGATCTCTTGTGCAACCCTTAGCAACCTGTCACAGAACTATATGATTTTAGGGTGCCCTTGTTGAGAAAACCTAATCATGCAGTTACAGAGTAAACTCAATTTCGAATACGTGTGATGAATGGTGTCATGATATTCCACATCCCTAATGGAGGGCTTCTTTGGAAATGTGTTTTCTATTTAGTTTCTTTCTTACAGCAAATATGAAGCGAAGATCAGAACCTGAATATATTAGTCCACAGAAAAGACAGAAGAAGAGGATTGAAGAGTTGGGTCTGACCCTCAGCTCTACATCTGATGATGAAACTCAGCTTGCAAATCATGCAGCTCAAGGTAATTCAAGATGTTTTATTTGTGGCTTCCTTGTGTTCAATATTCCCTACTGTTTTATCATAAAGTAAGTCAGGCAAGTTCACAAATTTAGACTTTTATCTCTCAGTGAGCTGTTAAATTAAGTTTGGGGGCAACGTATAAGTGATCTAGCTGGGTATGGTTTCCATTGAGAGTATGACGTAGGCCTGCATTTGTGGAAAGAAGGCCATTAATGTGTTGTGCTCTTTTTAAACT
This sequence comes from Anolis sagrei, assembly GCF_037176765.1. Taxonomy (NCBI): domain Eukaryota; kingdom Metazoa; phylum Chordata; class Lepidosauria; order Squamata; family Anolidae; genus Anolis; species Anolis sagrei. The sequence continues at coordinate 47,961,712 of NC_090021.1, read as the reverse complement.
ATGTTGAATTCGGGCTTGTCCCCATGTAAGCTACCCTGAGTCCCTTCAGGGAGATGGAAGCAGGGTACAAAAATAAAGTTGTTATTATTGGTAAACCACTCCAATCCAAGTTTTTAGATTCAGTAGTAAATATTTGTTAGTCTTGTGATCTTTATTGGTCACCCTTGTTGTTTGTGGATAATATTTAATCAAGTATGGCCCTCATTATCCACTTAATCCAGATAAGTGAGGAGTATGCCTAATTATAAAATAGGGATTCAATATGCGTTTGATGTGATGATGCTACATTTGAAAACTCAGGTTGGCATATTCCTGACTTCAGGTTGGCATATATTACTGAATCTTGTTGTGCAGGTTTAGGTAGTGACCAATAGTTCATTTGCACTGTTCTAGCTGGTGTAGTTTTAACTACAGCACTAGGAGGGCTGCACTATGCCAACTAACGTCTGAAGGTGGCAGATGGGTAGCATAGGAATATGTCTACAGTTGGCACTTTCCATGAAGGTTCAAGTGTTATCAGTAGCCAGAAGTGCTTTTGTCCATTTTTCTTTGACTCACAGTTTGGAGCCTTAACTAGAGAAGGTAGATTTTGCCTCATGAAATCATACTTTGATTATTTCCGTGCTGGATTACTCTACTTAGGGCTACCCTTCAAGACTATTCAGTTGATACAGAATAGAGCAGTGCAAATATTTATCGGCTCAACAGTGGGTTGGTGGTTAATTTCTTTTCTTTTAGTTCGATGAAACCTATGGATCTCTCAGTAGAAATGCATGAACACAAAATTTTGTAAAAATTGATTTTCTTCACAAGGACGGACTATAAAAACAATTTTCCTGAAGAATTAGATGTCTCTTATTTAATACAAAAAGTAATGGCTAATTCCTGAAAAAATGTGAAGTAAATCTGAATTGTGCATATAACTTTATACTTTTAAAGAAAACCAAATCAAAGTTGTCTTTTATTTGAAAGTTAATATCCAGAATAATTAAAGTTAATGTTGTGCACTTTAACTGTAACAAAATATCTGGTAAGCCAAAGGTGAGGCTAAGAGTACTGTGGCAGATAGTTTTGTTTGGTGTGTCTTAGTCTAAGGCTGTATTCATAGACAGTGAATAACAAAATATTTGTGATGGTGAGTCTTCTTGCTACTTGTTTTTCAGAGTCCTCCACAAGCAGTAGTGAGTCTGATGGTGAGAACAATGAAAGGCGACCTGCTTTTGGCTCTTTTAGCAGTACATTCAATACTGAATCTCTTGTGGAAGGAACATCCTCTCGCTACTCCATGTATAACAGTGTGTCTCAGAAACTCATGGTAGGTCAAAGCTGTGTCCAGAACATGCTACTTTAAACCAAATTGGAAAATATGTGTGTCTGTTTATGCCAGGGGTCCTCAAACTAAGGCCCGAGGGCCGGATACACTTCTCCAAGGTCATTTACCCGGACCTCGCTCAGGGTCAACCTAAATCTGAAATGACTGAACAACACAACAACAACAACAACCACCGCGACCCTATCTCATCAGCCAAAAGCAGACCCACACTTCCCATTGAAATACTAATAAGTTTATATTTGTTAAAATTGTTCTTCATTTTAATTATTGTATTGTTTTTAAGTGTTTTTTGCACTACAAATAAGATATGTGCAGTGTGCATAGGATTTTTTTTCTTCAAATTATAACCCGGCCCTCCAACAGTTTGAGATACTGTGACGTGGCCCTCTGTTTAAAAAGTTTGAGGGCCCCTTGTTTATGCTGTATGTTTGGAAAAGCTTCCCTTTTCATACCAAGATATATCTGCAGTAGTCCTTCAGTCGTGGAAGCTCTGAATTTGCAACTAACAATTGTTTAGTTATAGCTTTCATTTTAAGAGTCTGTTTCTAACTTTGGCAAATATGAATAAAAGTGCTTTCAGAAACATCAACATCTCAGAAGGTGGTTTAGAAACAAAGAGTGTACACTATTATGGAAAGGTTCATATGGAAAGTATTCACTATGTATACTTCTACTCTGCCATCTTTTTTTCCCTTTTATCCTTCTGCACATTTGGGCACAAGACATGTAGGGGCTGGCTATTGTATGCCTTCAAGTCGGTTCTGACCTATGGTGACCTTATCACAGGGTTTTCTTTGCTAGATTTGTTCAGAAAGGGTTTGCAGTTACCTTCTGAGTTCAGCGAAAGTGTGCCTTGCTAAGTGGGTTTCCATGGTTGGGTGGTCTTCAGACTCATATTTAACGCTCAGACCACTACACCACAGTGAGCAGATATGAAAATTAAACTCATTATTTTAGAAAGTGTTAAAGCTCTTTTTGAGCTTTAATGTGGGTATGTCGGAGTAATTTAGAGTCAGACAGATGTACATTACAGACATCTAATAGAGCAATATAATATTTTCTTATAAGCAGTGCAGGCTCTACTATTCTTAAACTATGTCCAAGCTCTTTCTACTGCTTACACACACGCTCACCCCAAACACCTTATTCTTATGTCCTGTGGGCTGTCAGGATTTCAAGTATATTCTGAACTCAATAAATCTTTGATACAGACTTTTCTATAAATACAGGGTATTGTTTGGGGCCCGTGGAGTCCTGTTGCAGTCTGGCACTGTGTGATTTAACATCAGAGTGAGGGAAGAGGAAGCAAGAGAACTTTCAGAGACCCTTTTGAAATAACAGAATATTTTCTCCTAGGCAAGCACAGAAGATTTCATTGAAGTGTTACATAGTCTTTGTTCTGCCAGAAGGTTAGCTCATGAGTACCCAGATCTTCCTCTGGGCAGATTTGAAAAATTGAACATGGAACAATAGGGAGGGAATAGACATAGTGATGTTCATAGTAGGAATGATATATTAATTGTAACACAAAGATAATTGAAGCCTTATGTCTTGACATCTTTTTTCTGAGATGCATTGACAGTTGCATAGTAGGTAGAAGTATATGAAGTCTTTCAAGCCTGAATACAGTGATAGGTCACTATTGAATTTCAGCATCACAAAAATGTAATGAGAATGTATGGTCTCTCTGCTTTTAAAAAATATTTCTTCTCCTCCCTTTTTCTTCTTCATTTTCATGAGAACAAAACAAAAATTCATTCATGTTTAATTTTTTCATAATTTTTTAAATAGAAGAAATAAGGAAAAACATTAAAAATCAACGGAGTGAAAGCTTAGCAAAGAGATTGTATCTTTTATTTAACTCAGAAATGTTCTGTTTTCAGGGAACCCTATTCACAGAGACTTGCCTGTTAATAAAACCTTGTTGAAATGCAAATATTAATTTTAGGGAAATAAAAAACAAAGCAATGTAGTGCTTTTTTTTGGCAGGTAATAATATTTTGGCCTCCTTAGTCACCATCTACACTGCCATATAATACAGTTTGTTGTATGGCCATTGTTTGAAGATGTAATTTTAAATTATTTATACTTTTGCTTTAGCTTTATTTTTCTACTCATGTTGAATGACTTCCAAAGGTGACAAAACGATTCCATGCATCACATTTTAAATCACAATTGCCCAGTGAGTCCTTATTTATTTTGTTGGCTTGCACACAGATAGAAGTGTACGTACCTGCTTGCATATGTTATCAAATAACTTTTTATGTGTTTTCCACAGGCCAAAATGGGTTTTCGGGAAGGTGAAGGACTCGGAAAATATGGCCAAGGAAGGCAGGAGATCGTTGAGGCCTCCCAACAGAAAGGAAGGCGAGGATTGGGACTCACTCTTAAAGGATTTGATGGAGAGGTGAACATCAACTGGCAGGATGAGCCGGAGGTTTGTATGATGTCTTTTATTCATGGTTGTAGTTCCTCCATAAGTTCCTTCTCATATGTCCTAATCACCCACAATTTCAGGCTTTCTTGTATAATGGAAAAGTCTGATGCATTTCCCTTTTGTATTGCATTCTTGGCAGATGTCCATGACAAAATAATTTTGAGGATTTGCATCCTAAAAAACAAAGGTCGAATGTAGTGTTTGTCCTAGAGTGCTGAATAATTTAATAAATAGGAGTTGTTATTCACAACTCATGTAAATCTGATTAATTTCTGTGAGAAAATTTTGGCTAGGGCTGAGGTTATATTTAGCTCCCATGTCAATCTTTTGCATTCTACAGCTTATTTATTTAAGAATAAGAGATTGTGGCAATGGCAAAACATTTTCCTCTTTGTATATGGTGTTAAGAAATCAAGATTCTTAGAATCTTTATCTGAATTCATTTCAATTCATTATTCAGTTCATTATTTGCACTTAGCATAAAAACTATGTTGAGCTTTGATTTGAAGTCGGTATCCAAGCAGTGGAGGATTTGTTGTTGCTGCAATGCATGGTCCTCTTCTGAAACCCTCTTATTCTTATTTGTAGGCTACTGCTTATGAGCAAGTGGATTGGTTCCCAGAATGTACCACTGAAATTCCAGATGCAGAGGAAATGAAGGACTGGATGACGATAGGGAAGGTATTATAGTTGCACACCAAGAGAGAGCAATTAAGCACTGAATGAATTAAAAATCCAAAATGTTTGGTTAAATCCACAGATACTATTAGATAGGCCAAAAAAGATAGGAAAATAACTTTCTAAATGTGTAACTCCAAAAGTACACTTGATTAGATGAGATTAAAAATTATGGAGGCATATCAAAATAACGGTAGTTACATATTTTAAAAAAATTATTTAGAATTGCTGATGAGCTTCAAACTTTGCACTTTAATACGTGGAGCACCATGATCTTTTAATTAAATGTTCATAATTCAATGAATTCTTACTTTAGTTAAGCTTTACCAAAGTTGCTTAATGGTTATAGTGAAAATGAAACTGACCTTGGAAAACATCTGAACGTTACCAAAAAATTTACGAAAAAAATGGATGTATAAGCCCCACTTGCCTTGTTTCCAACAAACCTCGCAACCTCTGTGGCTGCCTGTCATAGATATGGGCGAAATGTCAGGAGAGAATGCTGGAACATGGTCATACAGCCCGAAAAACTCACAGCAACCCAGATTCTTACTTACTTTGTTGCATATTTGTCTTGTCTATATTCCAAGCAGCTCAGGGAGGTTTGCATGGTTCTACTTCCATTTTATTTTAACAACAGCCCTGTGAGGTTGGTTAAATTAAAAGTATTCCTTCTGCTGGTTCACCAAGTAAACAACCATAGGGGTCAGAATATAATGACTGATACTGTTTAAACCAATAAAGTACTATCCTCAGTAACCAGAACAATTCTTTCTATAGTCAGTAGAACCTTTTCTGAGTGAATCCCTAGCAGATATGTTGTATTATTTTTTCTTTCTTTTCACCCTGAATCCATAACTCCCAGAAAAATGGGTGAATTAATACACTTGGGTGTACTGGGACAGCTGCCCCTGTTCTTCAATGTCAGCTTGCTGTAGAGATAAGATTAATCCATGTAATTACTGCATTTGTGAAAGCTTTAGTAACTTGACAAGCTGTTCAAACACAACAGTAGGAAGCCACATTTTTTGCAGGGTTACTTTCATTTAGTAGGGAACTCAGCAGTCTAGCAATATTGCTCCTCAACATTTACATACATTGAAAAGCGGCAACATAGCTCCAAGTGTAAACAACAGCAGTGAGCCCCCCTTTCTCTGCCTTTGCAAGTAATTGCAAGTATCTTCTCTCTGAGTAGAAACGTGTAATTTTTCCTAGTGATATCAGGCAATTGTTTATTTATGTCAGCAATTTCTAGGGTGTTTATACAAAGCTGGTTTTCTCATTTTACCTGTGCCTCTGCATCTGTTGTGTGGACCTTGTAGCTATTCATGGGTTGAAAGCAGGAGTTATGATAGGTATATGCTCTCTATACATACTTGTACATGGTGGATCAAAAGTAATGGGAGTTGTCATTCACTAACATCTGGGGACTCAAAGTAGGTAAAGCACCAACCACCTTCTGCATCCACAGATTTTTTTTGGTCCACGTATTCAACAACTTTTTGAAGGCAACCTTAAGGCAGAAGTGGCCCTCAATGAAAATGAGTTTGACATCCCTGCTGTATTGGATTTGTTTATGCATGAGCACCATAGTTACGATGTTGCATAGTGAATCACACCTTAGCCCTGCCAGGTCCTACTTAATAGGAAACAGTCACTGACTGATGGCAGTCTGTTCTTCTGTTGCTTGGGAAGTGACTCTGCTAAGTTACCATATCTTCCCATGAATGTTCTCCAATGCAACAGAAAGGATCAAGGATACTGTTACAATTCCACTTGTGCAGGAGATTGCTTACATAAGGGGATGTAGAAATATCAGTTAGCTTTCTCCTGGTTGACAGAGGAATAGACCTTAGGCAATGGCCATCTTTACCATCTTTTTGAAGGACAGGAGGGAGGGAGGCTGATCTAATCTCACCAGGAAGGGAGTTCCATAACTGGAAGGCAATCTCTTTCGTTCCCACCAAATGTGCCTGTGACGGTGGTGGGGCTGAGAGCAGGGCCTCCCCAGAAGATCTTCGTCTTCATGGTGGTTCATAAAGGGAGATTCACTCAAACAGGTAAACTGGGCCAGGGCCATTTAGGGTTTTATAGGCCAAAGCCAGCGCTTTGAATTGTGCCATTTAGCAAACATGCAGCTAATGAAGCTGACGTAACATGGGAGTTGTGTGCTCCCTGTATGCCGCCCCAGTTATTAGCTTGGCTGCCTCTTGTTGGACTATTAGAAGTTTCCGAACAGTCTTCAGAGTCAACCCCACGTAGAGCGGGTTGCAGTAGTCTATCCTGGTTGTAACAAGAGCATAATTCACCACCCTTTCCAATGTTTTGTTTTCTAGAAGAAGCTGGTGATTGAAGATGAAACTGAATTCTGTGGAGAAGAACTTTTACAGAATCTGCTCCAGTGCAAGGTACATTTTGCTTGTTAAAAACCCATTTCACTTGAAGTAAAGTATTAGTGACATATATGCAACTTCAGAGCCTGGCTACTTTAACAGATTCAGGGGAGGTACCAAAGACATGTGTGCTATTGGTGTGATATGATGGGATAATTTCCAGACAAGCATTTATTTCCCAGAAAGTTGGTTTAGAGCCTGCTGAAGTAAAACTTTTGCTTGTTTCTGACTGACGGAAATGATGATAGTCTGCTATCAAAGAGAGCAATTTGTTGTTCCCAGATTCATCTACATCTATTGTAGCACTATAGAAAGAGTTGTAGCATGAGAAAAAAAATATTTCCACCACCACCAACACTATGCTATTTACAGAATGGTCTTATCTCTCACTAAACCCCCCCCCCCCATATTTAGATTTCTGCAGTTTGATAATGCTTATGATACAGGTGCATGAAAAATATCCTGCCTCATTGGCCCCCTTCTTGTTAGATGTGGCTTGTTTCTCCTTTTGACAGAGTGTCTTCGATGAGCTCGATGGGGAGGAAATGCGCCGCGCCCGTACAAGGTCCAACCCATACGAAATGATCCGTGGGGTCTTCTTCCTGAACAGGTCAGTGGAGGTTCTCCAATTTGCAGCCCTGAGGTCAGTAAAAGGGCAGGCTCTTAACAAGTGTCCAATTTACATTTCCAGAGCTGCAATGAAGATGGCAAACCTAGACTATGTCTTCGATTCCATGTTTACAAACCCAAAGGATTCTCATGGGGTGAGGCTTTCCCCCCTATCTGTGTATCTTAGATATCTTTACTGAAAGGGGGAAGTGAGGGGAAATCCTGAGGAATTTTATTAAAATAATTAGTGGCATGTAAACTGTTTCAGAACTTTAGTATTTGGCTTGGTTAGATGGGTTGAGACTCTACGATGTCTGAATGCTCTCATTTCTTTTTCGCAGAAGCCACTGGTAAAAGATCGTGATGCAGAGCTCCTGTACTTTGCCGATGTGTGTGCTGGCCCTGGTGGTTTCTCAGAGTATGTCCTTTGGAGGAAGAAATGGCATGCAAAAGGTTTTGGGATGACCTTAAAAGGACCAAATGACTTCAAACTGGAGGATTTTTATGCTGCCCCCAGTGAACTCTTTGAGCCATACTATGGTAGGCAGGCCGAGCTTGTATCAAGATTTGTCTCGGTGGAAAATTTTAGAAATGATTCTGTGCTAAGTCATTATAGTAACCTGTTATGGCCAGGATTAAATTCCTTACTTTTCCCATAGGTGAAGGAGGGATTGAGGGTGATGGAGATATCACCCGTCCCGAGAATATCACTGCCTTCCAGAAATTTGTGCTGGACAACACAGATCAGAAGGGGGTACATTTCCTAATGGCCGATGGTGTAAGTTCCTTCTCTTTTCTGTTTGCTCCTTGAGATACTGAAGTCAGAAAAATAGTCTTTGTGCATTATGATATAATGCAACATATTCAAAATATATGCCAGAAAATACAGTATATTTTGAATAGGTCATATTATATCATAATACTAACTTTTAACCCAGGAAAATCTTCTCAAAAGTCGGTGTTCGTCTTATAGGGGAAGTGCTGAAACTTCCAAGCCAGACTAGAGAATCTGTGGTCACTGCATATGGTAGGGGAGCTCAAAAACGGTCCCGGCTGCATCTCTGCCATATGTGGCGACTGTATGAAAGCAGCAAGGGCAGCGCTGTACAAGAATGGTAGAAGGAAATACATTCACCAGGATTCGTGGAAAGAGGTGACTTAATGCAGTCCCGATGACAAAGTGTGGGGGCACCTTACCAGGAAGGTGTAAGTGAAGGGCGGAGCAAGTTACAGGTGTCCAGGACAACCGGGGTATGGAAAAAAGTGATAGAGTGGCTCTGTGCCCAGAAAAACATGCTTCTTTCACTCATCTTGCCGCCCTTGTATCCTATTACTATACTTCCTTCTCTGCCTCTCAGATCTTGTTCCTGAGGTCTGCAGCAGATGCGCATGTGCGAGATCTGAGAGGCAGAGAAGGAGATAGGTAATAGGAAAATTACCATATTGAAATCAAGTCTGATTTTTTTTTAATTTGGCGTGCATTGGAAGAGGGGTAGTCTTATACGGCAAGTATATCCCAAACGCTGTATTTTAACTGGAATAATTGGGGGGCCGTCTTATACACCGAGTAGTCTTATACACTTGAAAATGCGGTAATAATATGCAGAGCTCATTGGAAAGAGTGTTACTAAGAAGAATAGCATGTGAAGCATACATTGGCAGTGGTTCCTTGCATGCTCCTAGTTTGTACATATTACAGAGATGTGAGATAAGAGAAGAATATATTTTTATAAGACCTATAATCCCCCCCTTTCAGATTTTGCTTTTGGGGTGTTTTCTTTCTCTGCCTCTTATTTTTTCATTCATCCATCTAAATGGTGGCCACTTTAGCCAAGTTGATCAGTTTATGGAAGGAGAGAGGAATATGGTGTGTTCAACATTTGATTCTCTATGTGTCTATTTTAAAAATATTTATGTCTCATACATTATCACAGGATGTCAGAGCAGCATGTAAATATAATCAATCGAAAAGAGATTAGGATAGTTTAAATTTAAAACAAAGGGAATAATTTGAAGAATCTAATATTAAGCATGTCATTTAATAGTCAAGGCATGAAATTTAGCAGTTAAATCAGTTAAAATATGTACTGATATGAGCAAAATCTTCCAAAGTCTTTGATAAAATATCTGGTACTGAAGAGGTAGCAATGTGTGTTTCAAAGAGGGGAAGGTCTCTGTGAATTATGATTGGTTGACATTTAGGCCAAAAGCTGGCAAAGTGAGTTGCAGATCTCCGTTATGGATAGCTTTGCACCACATTTCTTTGTTTGTTTCAGGGTTTCTCTGTGGAGGGGCAAGAAAATATCCAAGAGATTCTAAGCAAACAACTGACACTTTGCCAGTTCCTCACTGGGCTCTCTGTTATACGAACAGGTAGTCTCTTACTCTGTTTTGTCTTTCTCTATATTTCCTTTTTTTAGCCCATGTTATTCATGTGTTCTGTACTTTCCTATATTCTTGTTTCCTTCAAATGTAGCATATGTCCTGCAGGCTTTCAAAGTTGATTTTTCTGTTCCTCTTGTAAAGCAGGCATTATAGTATTTGAAGTTAAATTTGGATTTGGAGACTGCGTTTTCTCCCTCATTATATTTCTTCAGTTGAGGCAATTCTGAAAATCTTGTAGCAAGGAAGGGAGATGTTAAGTCCTGGAATTCCCAGGTTGCCCTTGCGGATGTTTATAAAGATTGCATTCAGATAACAATTTACCTTAATTGGAATTTCTCCCCACCCACCTCTTCTGTTTTAAGTAAATCAAAGAGAAGTGGTAAATGGGACACAGATTGTCTGCTTGAACGAATGAATTATTTCTGAAAATGTAATTTGAAATACCCAAGATAATGCTCTGGGAGATCTCCTTAGCCTGGTCCTCCCAAGCCCCATAGACAAAAGGAGCTGCTTTTGATCAACTGTTTGGTATAAATCATGTGTTTATTGCTCATTCACAGGTTATTGCCAAGGCACTCTGGGATAGCCATAGCTATCTATTAGGTATTTTTTATAGAAAGTGGAATACAATGTGATTAGTGGAAAAGTTGTGTGTGTTTTTCCTCTTTCTAAGAAACTAGCTTTAGTTGTTGTGGTTGTTTTTTTGTTTTGTTTTTGTTTTTTGCTTTAGGAGGGCACTTCATCTGTAAAACCTTTGACTTGTTCACACCATTCAGCGTTGGCCTGGTATACTTGCTGTATTGCTGCTTTGAGCGTGTGTCGATCTTCAAACCTGTGACAAGTCGTCCTGCCAATTCTGAGAGGTGAGACTGAGAAGTATGGCAACTGGAGCACTTCAGAGGCAACTGTCTCTCTGAACATTGCAGTAACGCTAAAAGGTTTAAAATCGCTGGAGCTTTGGTAACAAGTTCTGTGATATGTTACAACTGGAAACACCATATTTGGAGGAGGAGGAGGAGGAAGCAGAAGACGCAACAGCAGCAGCAAAAGAATTGCAATGCAGGCTTATGGGGAAAAGGGGTATTTGACAGTAATGATGGACAATTGCCCACCTAATTCTTGAAGAGAATTTTGTTCATTTCCCACTTATTTTTATGTATAGCACAGGTTTTGTCCATGTTTGACAACCACTTGAATGTATGACAGAATCTAAGCATTCGCTGGCACATTTTCAATGTATTTTGTTTAGTGAGGGAGTCATTTGTAATTCTACAGCTCCCAAGAGATGCTGTTAGTTGTGCCAATGTGACTGTTTGCAGTTTCTTGGTTTTCCTGCATTTTTCACATATTTTTGGAGGACGGTTACATCAATGAGTTTGGAAGTAGCTTGTTTTTTGGCACTAGTTCCCGTGATGAAGACTGCCAAGTTAAGTATTTCCCAGTGGTGGAGCCAGACGTTCCTTATCCTTCATGAATAAGGGAGATAGCAGTATTATTCATTGCTACTGGCACCTACTCTCAACTCTTTCTCTAGAGTATTCTTTTATTTAGCCTTGAAATGGAAGCCATGTAGGATTAGCAGGGTTTCCTGAAAGCCTAATTGAAGTCTCCTGGAAGCACTAATTATGTAATTTTTGCAACCACACTCTCTATATAGGTGTTGGCTGTAGCTCTCACTGAGTTCCAGCTTCAAAAAGTGGTAGAACAATTAACAATGCTATTTCTGTGTAGTTGTAGCAAATTACTTCTATAAAGCCAGCAAAATAACAGAAAGTGCCTGGCTTGTAGACCCTCTAATAAGTTATTAACTGATTTCATTGAATTACTATTCCAAGCTTAGAGGGGGAGAATACTAACATGAAAAAATTACATAACTTCTCCCTTTCCAATTAATTTGATGCCCCTGGAATTTTTGCGCCCTCCCTCAACCCCTCCTCACAGTCCCACGGTCGCTCTAAAAGCGCAGTCTTGTGGTAAGTTTTCAAAATTTCAGTGAGCCTAGTGGGATGCACTTCTAGTTAAGTATGCACACGGTTGTGGCTTAAGGATACTGCATCTCATTTTGGGCTTCTTGGTATGTCCCATTTTCTTGTCTTTCAAAACAGTGGATACCTGTCTAAACTAGGGTTGGGAGATCCTGTGGTTCATGGGCTACATGCACTATGTTTCTCCAGCTCTGCCCCCCCCCCCCCCCCCCCGAGAAAAAATACTCTATAAAAGAAAGAATTGTCATACTGAAAACCCTCAGGACTGGCAATTATCCTTTGAAACAAGATGTAGCTCCCTCACTTACCTTGCTGCTGGCATGACCAGCTCCAATAGTGAGGGTGAGCAGTGGCTAGAAGGGCCAGCAGTTTCCCAACAGTTTCCCCAGTTTAGTTCAGTCACTACTGAGGAGGAGTCTTCAGCAGTGACGGACACTCCCCAGTAGTCTAAGCAAGCTAAGGCAAATACAGCAGAACCAGCCAGCGAGTTGTTACACATGCTTCCAGCTTTAGAACACAGAACGGGGAGTGCAGCAGAAGGGGATGTGGAGGGTCTTGCAGTTCTAAGGTTAGCAGAGAATCGAGCTCTCCACAAGCAACAACTTAGGATAAAGAGATTCAATCTGAAGGCTTGCTGCGTCAGTCAGTGTTGTTGTTCCCTAACTGAACAACAACTGCTACTCCTAGATGCTCAATTTTTTTACAGTTGTTTATCCCAAACCTGCCCCTGTAATTCTCCAGCTTTGACTCCAGTAATTGAACTTAGAATATTTATTTATTTATTTACCGTATTTATATTCCACCCTTCTAACCCTGAAGAGGACTCGGGGCAGATCAAAGAACACACATACGGCAAGCATTCAGTGCTGATTATACAATGACAAGAAAGACAACAGATAGAGTTATATATAGGCTTTCCCATCTTTTGGCATCTTCGGAGCCTGTGCTTGATTCCGGCCACGGGGGGGGGGGGGGGGGGGAGGTGCTGCTGCTCCATCTCCCTGCCGAAGAGCTTTCTTTATTTGTAGGCTTTCTCCTTTTTCTGATCGAAACCACTTGCCTTAATACTTGCCCGCTTTAATGCGGTTCCTATTTATCTGTTCACATTTGTTTTCAAACTGCTAGGTAGTCAGAACCTGGGCTAAGGGTCAGGAGCTCACCCTGACCCGGGCCTCGAACTGTCAACCTTCCAGTTGGCAAGATTTATTGCAGCTTGGTGATTAATCTGCTGTGCTAAAGTCCGGCTCTATGGCTTTGACTGTCCTTATCATTTCTTATTTGAACTTTGACTTTGGAACACTGACCTTGGCATTGTTGTACAAACTTTTGCCTTGAGAGCTGTGATTCTGATAACATAGCATAATCATGACAATTTCCTTACAACCTCTCCCAGCTTTTTTCACAAAAAAACCAAACAGGAAATTGACTTCCAATCACTAATGTCTTTTTATTCTGAAGCTGGTGTGACTCAGAGCAGGTCCCAGGAAGGCAGATTGTCCCCTGTTTCCCCACGGCTTGCCCACTTGTGATTTACGTAGTTATTCCTGGCATGCTCACCTGAAATTCCATCCATCTCAAATTAGCATGTAGGTTGTGATGTAAGAACATGAAGGGATTTGGGTTTTGGAGTCCCTAGTTTATAGGGTTGAATGTGCTAAAACGATAATGTGCTTTCTACTACCCATATAAGATGGCCAATTAATGCACCGATAGATCATGATGTTGCATGAACAAATTGAACCTTTCTTGTCCTGCAGATATGTTGTGTGTCGTGGATTGAAGTCTGGAATTGAAGAGGTGAGAGACTACCTTTTCACAGTGAATATCAGAATCAACCAGCTACGCAGCAGAGACCAGGATGTAAATCTTGTTGTCCCCCTGGAAGTCATCAAAGGCGACCATGATTTCCATGATTACATGGTCAGATCAAATGAAAGGTGGGTTGAAGAGGAACAACATGACAAAACAAGAGAAGCTATATGAGAAAGCAATGGGTTTTGTTGACTTTACTAGTATTCCTTAGTGACTTTTCTCATGCTACCTTATTTACAAGAGTTATTTCTTTGAGAGTCCTTTATTGGGGAATCATTTACAAGTTAAAGAGACCTTGAGTAGTGTGTTTTATTACATATACTTCTCTGTTGTTCAGACTAAATGAATGTCAATGAGCAAACACTGAAGTGATTTTTCTAGTGTTTCCTATATGCTTCCTTTTCTAGTGTTGCCTGTATCTGTATTTAGAACCCAGGTTCCCAGGATTGTATCTGGGAATTTGGGAATTTATCATCCCGAAAAATGTTTCCCAAGTTCTGGCCTCCAAAGTCCAAGCTGGAGACAGGCAATTGCAAGCACACATATTTAGTTCGTTCTAAACTTCTACACATTTCTAAATTTAGTCCAAGAAGATTGTGGTAGAATGGGGTAGATTGCCTTTTGTACTGCCTTATTCTAGTTTAGTAAAATTACTGTATATACCCATATGTAGGTTGAATTCATGTATCAGTTGAGTGCAGGTTTTGGGGTCTAAATTATGGCTTTTGATATAATCAATGGGTAAGTCAGGAATCATTCTGCAAAGAGAGGAAAAACACCAACTTCCCTGAGGAGGGGGACGACGACTGAGGGAAGGACTTCTGCTCCATGCTGCCATTTCCCCACCTGGGCATTCATAGAATCATAGAGTTGGAAGAGACCTCATGGGTCATCCAGTCCAACCCCCTGCCAAAAAGCAGGAAAATTGCATTCAAAGCACCCTCGACAGATGACCATCTAGATTCTGTTTAAAAGCCTCCAAAGAAGGAGCCTCCACCACACTCCGGGGCAGAGAGTTCCACTGCTAAACAGTCAGGAAGTTCTTCCTAATGTTCAGATGGAATCTACTTTCTTGTAGTTTGAAGCCATTGTTCCGTGTCCTAGTTTCCAGGGCAGCAGAAAACAAGCTTGCTCCCTCCTCCCTATGATTTCCTCTCACATATTTATACATGGCTATCATATCTCCTCTCAGCCTTCTCTTCTTCAGGCTAAACATATCCAGCTCTTTAAGCCGTTCCTCATAGGGCTTGTTCTCCAGACCCTTTATATTCAAAAAGGCCAGAGGTAGTGCCATGCAAGAGAGATCAATACTGTTTTTTAGTTTTTTTCCAGCATGAGCTAAGACTCTGCTTTTACTACTCTATTCAGAAAAGGGAAGGTTTTCTTTTTTCAGAGGAGTTAAGATACACTACTCACATTGACATTTAGATAAGTTATTGGATAGGTCATTGGGTGTTGATATGAGTTTTAAACTGTTGTTTATATATGCTGTAGTTTTTACTGTATTGTACTGTGTGGTTATTTTATACTTTGTCTTGCCATGTTGTACCATATGTAATCCATCTCGAGTCCCTTCAGGGAGATTTTTTTTCCTGTGTCCGGAGCGATTTGAGAAACTGCAAGTCACTTCTGGTGTGAGAACATTGGCCGTCTGCAAGGACGTTGCCCAGGGGACGCCCAGATGTTTTGATGTTTTACCCTCCTTGTGGGAGGCTTCTCTTATGTCCCCGCAAGGGGAATTGGAGCTGACAGAGGGAGCTCATCCACGCTCTCCCCGGATTTGAACCTCTGACCTGTCAGTCTTCTGTCCTGCCAGTACAAGGATTTAACCAATTGCACCACCGGGGGCTCCGTTCAGGGAGGTGGAGGCAGGGTGCAAAAATAAAGTTGTTGTTGTTATTAGATCCAGATTCTTTGGGTTGATTTTTTGAATAAAATTTCTAGACATCTACATGAGAATATAGTGTAACTAATCATAAGAAACTGTGAATATTTGTTTTCAGTGCAGTGTATTTCATCAGATACATCCTTATCTAATCTTGGCTTCTCCAAACAAAATAATAACAGATACAGTTTAATTCCATCAGAGTATTTTTCTGAAACATCCGTTGGGAGGAAGAGTGTTGATGAAGTGCTTCCTAATCCCTGAAATATATCACTGTAGTGTTATATCAAATCTCATTAATTTGGGCAATTCTGCCTTATTCAGTAGTGTGGGTTTATTTGCTTGTTTTTCATGCTTTTTCTAATTTGTCAAACCTGTAGATAAGAAGTTTTTCTGTCTATCACATAATCTCTTCTAAAATTAATTTGTTCTGTCTTTCAGACTCTGTGCTGTTCAGATTAAAGCGCTGGCCAAAATCCGTGCTTTTGTTCAAGACACGTGAGTCAAAAGAATCTTCTTGTTTGTGTGAGAACAGAAATTAAGCATTTTGCTGGGACATAATGTTTGTATTGCTTGAATTGTTATGGAATCAGTCTTACTGTATACAACTTTCATTTGGTGAGTGTACCAAATTAAACATGGTGTGGAGAAAATGAAGTGTGCAGAGGGCTGAATCCAGAGAAAGTTAGCAAAATAAACTATCTTGGAAGTCAGGTCCATTCTTGTGGCCCACATTTTGCATTAATTTTCCTTTGCTCTGAACAAGAGTCAGGGTTTCCCATGTTCACAGTCTGTAATTATTTTAAACTACAGGTATGTCTGCATTAACAAATTAGAAGTATTCCTGGGCCTGGATTCTTCAGCAGAAAATTAGAAATAACAGGGTGAAAATAGGGATAGGTTCCTACACTAAAATAAAGAAGATCAGTTCAACATGTTTCAACGATCTGTTTATTCCAAACTAACAATATTCACATACGACAGAAAGCATTCAGGCTAGCTAAGCTTTGCATAAAGGAAACCAAACATTTTGAACCATTGAGAGACCACTTGAAGCCTTCTTTCAGAATATTGTCCAGGGATTATTTTTCTTTCACTAGTTTGCATCTTCCTTACGATTTCCATTTTGGTGACCGGACATACAGAGTTGTCTTTCTTAACATGTTGGGGACAGTTGGTAAGACAAGCTTATTTGGTCTCCCCTTTTCTCTGTGTTCCTCTGTTCGCATAAGTTTAGTAAACGAGTTTGGAGGTAGCTGCTGTTTCTTTTGCCTGTTGTAGGCTGCAGTAGAATCCAATTCTTTCTCAGCGCAGTCTTTATTGTATTGTTTACTGGAGACATGCTGCTGCAACCAGACACTAATTGTCTGCATTTCTCCAGCTTTTCACCAACTTCCAGCTAGACAGAAATCAAAGAGAAAGTATGAGTCAGTGTAAATATGAACTTCACTGTCATATATGTTAATTTAGGTAGACTTGTAATCTGTATCATTACCATGAACAGCCTTTAAAAAATACAGTGGAGTCTCGCTTATCCAACATATACAGGCCAGCAGAACGTTGGATAAGCAAAAATGTTGGATAATGAGGAATTAAGGAAAAGACTATTAAACGTCAAATTTACATTATGATTTTACAAATTAAGCACCAAAACATTATGTTTTACAACCAATCAATAGAATAAGCAGTTCAGTACACGGCAATGTTATGTGGTAATTACTGTATTTACAAATTTGGCACCAAAACATACAAGGGTTCTTCCTTTCTCCCACCCTGGACTGCTTTGGATAATACAGAACGTTGGATGAGCGAAGGTTGGATAAGCGAGACTCCACTGTAGCTGCTATGCCAAAGGAACCATGTACACAGAAAACTTATCCATTATATGAATGGAAAGTCAGAATCTCTCAATGGGATGCACTAGGAGATTTGTTATATTCATTTTGCTGCAAAATTTAATAAACTTTATTTTTGTAGGACCTTGAATGAACCGCGGCAGGCTGACATCAGAAAAGAATGCCTCCGGCTCTGGGGGGTAAGTAATACCATGGAATAGAGAAGTGTAGTCATATATGTTTTTTTAATGGTCATCTTGTTTAAATATAGGAAAGGGGTGAAGAAGGGGGGGGATGTTTACATTCCAAATATGGGCAAAAAAGATTCTCTATTGAAGAGGGATATCTTACCTTCAGAGATCCTGAGGTATGCGAGGTTTTACATTGTTGGGCTCCAGCTAATAACACTGACCAGCCAATATGGCGAGGGATTATGCTGCCTGGGGAATTCTGGGTATTTTAGTACAAAAAGAAACGTTTCCAAGCTCTGTGGTGGAGAACCTGTCTGGAAATTCTTGATAATCAGATGGTGTCTTTTCTTTATAAGAACACACAAAGATTCTATCTAGTTCAACATTTTTATTACTTAGTGGTTCAAATGAAGTCCATGGTTGTTACAAAAGAATCATGGTGTGGTATTGCTCTTGATGTCGCAGCAAAATTTTGGGGTTCTTTGTTCAGCAACAAGCCAGCCCCCTTCTTCAGCAGAAGTGCTCTCACTCCGGCTAAGGAGCAAACAAGCACAACTTGTATCTTTGTAGAAAACTTTATACAGCTGTATTTACAAAATATACAGCAGAGTTTTTTGACTCTCTTCCAGCCCTTCTTTTCACTCCCAGTGTGTTCATACCTTCACCATAGTATTTAGCTTTTCTTTCTGGTCTTCATTGTTCCTTCATTCTCTCTGTATCTCCATCTCCATCAGCTCAACACATCTAACTTACAGAACTCCTACTGTCTAACTACAGAGAAGCTTCTGCTTCTTTATTACTCTTCAGCTACTCCACCCTGGCTGTAAATTACTCAATGCTAGCCAAGTGGTTGAGTCCTTAATGCTTGCTGCTGGAATTGTCCTGATTCTTTTATAATCGCTTACTGTCATTTCAGAAATGATATAAAGTTTAAAAAAACCTGACACTTGATAGGTAAACCTAAATTTCAGTATTACAGTTTTGTTTGTATATGACATGTGTTGTGTCTGCAAACTATGAATAGATACTTGGAATACTCCAGAGAACTCTCAGATATCCTAAAGAATTGGAATACTTAAAGTGAGCTCATCCCCCTCCAAACATATGAAACTTGGATTACCCTGCTGAGGATGCCACAGGATTAAATAAAAATCTCAACTCATTTTAGAAAAAAGGAAAAAAAAGTCCAGCTCCAGCTTGTCTCGGCATGAGCCTGGGATTGTGTGGGTTTTTAGTAGTAATATTTTTTGTAGGCTAATTATGTATTGCATGAAAAAATATTTCTTTGAAAAGGAATTCTTGGTCCCATTATTCACAGTTAAATGAACTGCCAGTCTAGTGGGTATTTTGAAGGCGTGTACAAAAGCAACACGGGTTGCCTGTAATAATGCTTGAAGCCCCCTACTACTCGGTGTTGTATTCTTCTATTCATGAGGAAGAAAGAATGGGAGGATTACAATATTAGCGGAGGAAGAGGAAAGTTTTGCTCCAGCAACAGCTTGATAGAAGGAAAAGTTCCATTATATTTTTCTTATAAAACTTAAATATTTCAACTTGTATTTGCCTCAGCTTTCTTTTCTTTTCATATTCCGTAGTGCTTATGTATCATTTATGTATGCAGTAATGTGAGCAAAAGATGACAAGTAATGGTTGTTTGGGAAAACCAAATCCCTCTATATTTTAATTGGTTATTTGACTGTAATAGATACCAGACCAGGCCCGAATTGCTCCATCATCTTCAGATCCAAAGTCCAAGTTTTTTGAATTAATTCAGGTGAGACTTTCAGCTTTTCTTTGTTCTGTATGCTCAGATGAAATTGTGGTATTTTATTGTAAGACTGGAAGCTAAGCAGGGTCAGTTGTGGTTGGTTCATGGAAGGAAGACTGCTGGGACTTTAGACTGCATTTCATGGAAAGGAACTGACAAAGCCACTCCTGACTATTTCTTCCCTAAGAAAACTTTTATGAGGTCACCAGGTGTTGATGGGTGACGTGGAGGCACATACACACACACTTGTATGATGCAATGTGTTTGTTTCAACCTTTCCTTAAATTTATACTAACTAAAGTTTCTTGTTATTTTTTTTCCTCTTAGAAAGACTTGTGTTCCACATAAAGTATCCATAGACTAGGATAGACCACTGAATGCAAAAATAGAGCACAGAAATACTTTTATGATGCCAGTTTTTGCAGCATTCTTGTATGGAAGTAGTGAGAATGTGCATTCCCCTCACTCTCTGGTGGTGTTCGCTTTGCATTTTAGTTGAAAGCCCATCCTATACTCCAAACAAATAGTGGATAATTTTGCCATTCCTCTCCTTGGGCATGTTAAGCCAAAGGGAGGCTTCCCCCCCCCCCCCCCCCCCGATCAGGAATTCAATTAGAAGTTGACTTCTGCTTTACTTCTTAATTGGAAAAAAATCTCCAATTGCCAAAACAGCATAAAAGCCTCCAGAGTATGGTGAAAGTGCCTCAGCTTTTTAGCGGGAGTAGTCACAAATCCTTTAAGAATGCGGGTGGGGATGGGATGAACATAGCCTTTCAAGGTCCATGGATGCAAAAATAGTCCCACAATTGACTGCCATGACGCATGGGATAAAATCTCCAGTCCTCTATTTTGTTGTCCTTCAGGGTGCTGACATAGAGATCTTCAGTTACAAACCAACACCTCTCAACTTAAAAACACTGGATAAGATCCGTCCCGTATTGGATTACAGATGCATGGTATCAGGAGGTGAACAGAAGTTTCTTCTGGCCCTAGGGGTAAGTGGCAATAATTAAATATATCAGGAAATATCAGTATATCAAAAACATTATAATCAACACAGGGCACAGCCAGAATTTCATTTAGTCCCCAGCTTCTCCTGTGTATATTCCAGAACAAACCTATTTTACTTTTTGGCTAACACAAAATCATAGAAGTGCAAGAGACTAGAAGGGCTATCCAATCCAACCCTGTTCTGCCATGCACAAGCAAAGCACTTCCAACAGATAGCCATCCAGCCTTTGCTTAAAAACCTCCAGTGAAGGAAGCTCCATCACTCTCTGAGGCAGCATATTCCACTGCCAAACAGCTCTCACTTTCAGGAAGTTATTCCCAAATTATTACTTATTTACCCTATTTATATCCTGCCTTTCTCTACCCCAAAGGGGACTCAAGGCGGCTTTACATATATTACATATGTCGCCTGCGGGCTGATGTGGGCGGGATATAAATAATGTAAAATATATATATTTACACACACACACATATATATACACATACATACACATATATTCAGTGCCTTTGGAAAACATACAGTTAAAATACATTTATTTTAAAATTTAAAATTAAAATTAATGCACATTAAAACATATAAAAACACTGCATTCACTATTAAAATTATGTCATCCACAATGCGGGTCGGTTCTAGCAATCATTTCACACATTTCTTAGCTGTTACTGCACTATATTTAATCTCCAAAGGCTTGATCCCAAAGTCAGGTTTTTACTTTCCTTCTAGAGGCCAGGAAGGAGGGGGTTGCTCTAATATCACTGGGGAGGGAGTTCCACACCAAATGTTTAGGTAGTTCCTTTTTTCCTGCAACATTACTGAATGGCATTTCTGTTACTTGATTTCCTTTATCATATTTTTTTTCTTTTTCTCTGATATGTATGCCTTATTTAATAAACAATTAACTATACGTGTGTACCTGATGCGTCCTGTTCTTCCCATAATTCTTTTTTCTTTTGTGACTTTTTGTGTGTCATCCCTGAGGAGAAGCTAGTTCTAAGCAAGCAGAATAATGTTGGGCACCCCCTTTCCTCTGGCTGCTGACCGTTTTTTTAAATAGTAAAAATACATCCCACTATGGAAAAGTCTGTCTTGTCTCTCTCATCCCAGTACCATCTGATATCCAAAAGTATGTGTCTCTATTGATGATTTTTTTTGGATTCTGATCTTGCCTTGTTTGTGCTTGTTTATATGCAGAAGTCTCAGATATACACTTGGTCTGGTCGCCCATCAGATCGGTGGACTAAACTGGACCTGAAAACAGAATTGCCACGCGACACTCTTCTGTCTGTGGAGATTGTTCATGAGCTAAAAGGAGAGGTCAGAGACTGTTTTTCTTTTAGAAGGGGATTAATTCCTTCCATCAGCAGGCTGGGGTTTCTTGTAAGGATGGTGCCATGTAATGGCCCTGCTTCTTTTCCTGTCCTTCAAGTTGGTTAGAAACATGGATAGTGTTAGCAGAAATTCAAGCGGAAAAAGTCCAGAGTTTCTTTCCTGTGCTGAAAGGAACAAAGTAGATTGGCTGTGGCTAGGTGAAGTGGCCCTCTGCCATGTGAAATTAATTGCCTGTCTATGTGGGGAATGGAGGAAGAAAGGGAAAGAAAGGAAAGAAAGGGAGAAAGTAGGGGGAAGGAAGTAAAAGAATGAGAAAAGTAAGGGCAAAAGTTATGAGGAGAGGATAGGAAAGAAAGGGAGAAAGGAAGGGAATGAAGGAAGGAAAAAAGAGGTGGAATGTGCATAAGGGAGAAGGTGTATGAGCGATAGGAAGGAAGGAAGGAAGGAAGGAAGGAAGGAAGGAAGGAAGGAAGGAAGGAAGGAAGGGAAGGAAGAGCCGTAAAGAAAGTTTGTCTGCCTTTGTCAGAGCATTGCTATGGAGACATTGTGAGGTAGGCTTTCTCATTGCTGGAGAAGGAAGAAAGCAAGTGGGCAGTGGCCCACTGACACTTGGGCAATGCCAGATATATCTGCTAATTATGTATAAACTTGAAAACTACATAGGCTAGAACATGGAGCTATCCAAATTTGATGAACGCCAGCTTCCATCATCTTTCACATATTAGCTCAAGGTGACTTTCATTCCAAAGCTTGCATGTTGTGTTATTCATAGAAGGCTGTTGGTTTTATGAGCATAATTTGTAAAATTCTTTTTTTAATTCTTTTAAAAATTCTGTAGTCTCGCTGAAGAAGCAACTACATGTGTCCTATTTAAAAATCATGGTAACATTTCATATAGCACCCATTTTCCTATTTATAGGGGAAAGCACAGAGAAAAATTAATGCCATCCATATCTTAGATGCCTTGGTACTAAATGGCAGTGATATCAGAGAGCAACATTTCAATCAGCGGTGAGTAGAACTAGTGTTTTGCAATGTGATGATAGTACTTGTGCTGTTCAAACAGGTGTTTTTTTGTTCAGAGTAGTTGAAGCAGAATGGGAAGACTTGTGAGAGATCTCTAGCTACAGAACATGGCATAGCAGTCTTCTCCAATCCAGAGATGCTGGACTGTATTTCCCACAACCCTTATTCAAAATGATGATGATGGCCATAGTAGTCTGCCACTAGAATAACAGCAACAACATTCTAAAAAATGTATTACTCACCTCTCCTTTCGGAATAGGCCAGCTGTGGGAAAGCTTTAATAATTTGCTATTAGTTTCCACTGAAAAGTACTGGAAAGTCAGTGGTAGAGAAGGTAACTTTTTCAAAAACCAAATCTTACAGTTTATGCATAGATCACAGGATGCCTTTTACTGAAAAAATGATTAGATTATTGATGTTGCCACACCGGATGACAGTCGCATTCAGGAAAAACAACAGGAAAAACTCAGCCGTTATCAGGACCTCAAAATCGAACTGCCAAGGTATAAACCAGTACAGGTGGTCCCAGTGCTCATCGGCACACTGGGTGCCGTGCCAAAAGATCTCAGCCGGCATTTGGAAACAATAAACATTGACAAATTAACGATCTGTCAACTGCAAAAGGCCACCTTACTTGGATCTGCGCGCATCATTCGAAAACACATCACACAGTCCTAGATGCTTGGGAAGTGTTCAACTTGTGATTTTTGTGATACGAAATCCAGCATATAGATCTCGTTTGCTGTGTTTTTGTGTCAGTAAAATAATAATAATAATAATAATAATAATAAATAATAATAATAATAATAATAATAATAATAATAATAATAATAATAATTGACATCTCTCTTGTTAATTCTCTAGAATTCAGTTGGCCGAGAAGTTTGTGAAGGCTGTCTCTAAACCCAGCCGGCCAGATATGAACCCAGTCAGGTGAGTCAGATCTTTAAGATACTGGATGGTTTCTGGGGTTATTTTGTATGTGTAGAGCCATAATGGTCTTACGTATTAATCTCAACTTTCAAAAACTTGGCAAAACAGATTGTCAGGGCTGCTTCTGAGAAACACTATTTTAGTTTGATTTGTCGGGATATTGAATTAGTGACCAGAGGTACCTGTATGGTACTATTTGCATGCCTGTACTGTAAATTTTGTGGTGGCCAGAACAAGTGGATGAGTCAGGCTTCAGGAAAGAGCAGTCAGTTCAGCCCTGAAATAAAGGGGGGAAAAGGTGAGCAATTTAATTTTTGCGAAACTTACTGATTGCTACTACATTTTCACAATTCAGTTTAATTTTCTGTATAGGAGCTATTTGATCTTTCTGTATTTTTCTGATAGTGACTTAGAAATAATTTATGGCAAGATAACCAGTAACAATTCTGCTGTGAACCAGCAGACCATCAGCTATTCCAAGTCACAGTTGGTGAGGCTCATCCAAAATGTTCAGAGTTATAATGCCATGTCCTAGGAATGCTGACCATTTGATTTGAAATTGTCTTCTAGTTTTTTGGTCTTTTTTTCTCTCACCTCTTCTCTGTGGGCATGAGGTATAGTAACATCATTTTAAAAAGAAGGATGGGTTTTGGGGATTTTGGCAATCTAGTAAGGTATTTAAATGCAGCCTCAGCAACGATGTCATAGCTTTCCTTTTATTTTAGAATCTTATATTCAGAAGATTATATAACTTTGTTTCCAAAGAGAAATGAGGATGAATCTGTTAACTGTATCTTGATTTTTTTTCTTGCCAGAGTGAAGGAAGTGTACCGATTAGAAGACATGGAAAAAATATTTCTGAGGTTTGTTCTCAGAAATGCCTTATTTTATTGACTCAAAACTTATGTTTCTGTTCCACTTTGTCTTCAGTGTGCTCCACCTTGTGTGCATGGACTCTCCCGCTCCATATATGATCTCTGGAGCAACTCCATGGTGTAAGGCTGGGAAAGTGGGATTGCACCACATTTCTATTTAGAGGATGATAACGGTTTTCATAGGAAAACCCCATCCTTTTTGAAAAGTATTAGTAATTACCGGAACATGGAAGGAAACTTGATTCCCCGTAGCCAAATCTGCAGTAGTATTTTTTTTCCTGGTCCGGCAGAATTCAATCTGCTTTTTCTCTTTTTCATATGCAACTGAATTGAATGAATTCAATTTCAGAGAAAATACTTGCTTTTCTGTAAACATCCATATAATTATATTCTGCATCATGACATTAATAGATTGCACTAAAATAGATTGTACTAAAATAAATAAAACATTCTTTCCGTTTTTTTAGATCTTAACATTTATTTAGTGGTAGATATTTTCCCACTTTGCAAAGTTCTCTGTTGAGTCTTCCGATTTGTTATGCTCCATTAAATTCTTCCAAATAGTTTCTGGAGCTTTTTCATGTAGAAAATTCCTTGTTAGTCCTATTCCAGGCTTCACAGTATCATTTGCCATGGGAAGCATTCAACCAGCCTTTGTCAATTGCCCCCAATTTTTGGTATTCTAGGAAAAAAGGAACCCCCATCATTTGTTTTGGCTCTGCGCGTTGTGGGAGCTTGGAATGCCCAGAACGTGTACTACCCAGCTGTTATACTACTGTTTGGAGGTGCAGCCTTAATCAGGGACACAAACCTCCCCTGCAGTGGTCCTGCCAAAAATAAATATGCGGATGGCTACCAAAGCTAGCTAAAACTTGTGGATCCACTCTGTGCTGCCTTATTTTAGCTATTTTCTGAGAGCAAGTCTTGATTACTTTGGACATAGAATAAGAAGTTGTGTTAGCAATTGAGACAAACATGAGTTAATACCTGAGCAGGGATTTGTATTGGGTCATTTGCTCCAAGTTCATGTGATTTCTGGATTTATTGCTTGAACACTCTCTCTCTACATATATTTCTTTGGTCTTTCAGGTTAGAGATGAAGATTACTAAGAGCTCAAGTGGGATACTGCGGCTGTCCTACACTGGCCGTGATGACCGGCACTTTGTCCCCACAGGATTGTACATTGTTCGAACAGTCAGTGGTAGGTTTTTTCCCCTGTCTGCTATGACAGTCAGGATCAAAGTCTGGAATATGCATACTTCGTTGGAGCAATATTGATAACATAGCCCAACCCCAAAAATTATTGCTGTATTGGATTTTAGGCCTGTTTCTGGGATTATTTCAGATACTGCTTCAGAAAATTTCATTGGATAGTCTGCATCAGCTCTAGTTTCTTAGATACAGTTAGCATGATTTACTATGGATAAGGAGATGGCGAGTGGTAGATGACATGTATCTCAAAAACTAGAGCTGATAGGGGAAAACTGGTGCCATTTTTGGAATCCATAGGTCAGAGATACCCTGAAATAGGGCTAACATTTGAGGCACCAAAATGTATGTTGGTCATTGTTGGGGGACTGCTGATATTTTAAGAAAAGTTAAATTGAATTATTTTTTTACTCAAAGAATATTGTTCTTCTTACAACTGTATCCCCATGGATTTGCAGCAAGAATACCATATTTCTTTAATTCTAAGACACACTTTTCCCCCATATAAGCATCTCTGAAAACAAAGTTTATATTACACTTTTTTGTTGGGGGTACTGAAATTAGTGTGTATCTTATGATTGATGGTGTCTTAGAATGGAAGAAATATGGTAACTGAGTAGGAAGGTAGTTCTTAAAAGGCTCCTCCCGATGCCCTCTGGATTTCTCCTGTGGTAAATGTGATGTCAAAGGGTACATCTACACTGTCAAAATAATGCAGTTTGATACCACTTTGTCACAGACAAATGTAGTGGAGTTCTGGGAGTTGTAGTTTGGTGAGGCACCAGCACTCTTTGTGCAGAGAAGGCTAAAGACCTTGTAAAACTACAAATTCTGTGATTCCGTAGTTTAGTGCCATGGAAGGCAAAGTAGTGATATACTTCATTCTACAGTGTAGATGCACCCAGAATTGGTCAAAGTAGTAGTTTGCACACATAGGATCTTCTGGGGTAAATAGAAGGAGAGAATAATAACATGTGGGACCTTGATTTAGTGTTCCTACAGTGGATGAATGCACATGTCAGCAGTCAGGTTTTTGACATACACATAGACTTGCTGTTTGTGTTTCCTATGTTTATGTACACATTTCTAGTTTTGATCTGACCTCTTTGCTTTTCTTCACAGATCCCTGGACCATGGCATTTAGCAAAAATTCTTACAGGAAATTTTTCTTCAACAAGACAACACATACTTCCACATACGAGCTTCCCGCAGAATCTGTTGCACCATTTCAGTGAGTACCATCTGGCTGATAATGCTAAGTTAGTTGAGAAGAATAGGAGGCTAGTGATAATAACATTTTTTACTCCTGTACTACATAGCTCTCATTTAAACTGTGTAGTGGTAAGCTGCTAATGTCCATAGAAGTTACTTTTCTAGGCTTTGCTCTCTTATTTAAGGAAGTTGTAAAAATGTTTTGAACCGTTGTATTTGTACAAAGCACTATATTTCTCATTAGAGCCAGCAATGTAGTGATTTGAGCACGGTACAGCTATGTAGACCAGGATTTGTATTCCCAATCTGCCATAAAAACCCATGGTTCAACATTGGGCAAGTCACATTCTCTCAGCCTCAGAGGGAGTCAAAGGCACCAGCCCTCTGAACAAATCTTGCCAAGAAAGCACTATATGTTTGCTTTACACTCATCAGATGTTGAATGCAGACAGCAACAAATATTTCTCATAGCAATTATCACATCTGCTTTACAATCAGTTTGTGGAGGAAGAGGAGGTTTACTCTCCCAGTAACTCACTGAGGATCCTTGGTTTTGCTGCCATGAAGTACCAGTTTGGAGGTCTTTTAAGCAGAGGCTAGATGCCCATCTATTGGGGTTATTTATTTATTTATTTATTTATTTACTTCATTTATATACCGCTTTCCTCAGCCCTTGGGTGACTCAAAGCAGTTAACAATAGCAAAAATTCAATGCTCAACATCATAAAAACAGTTAAAAAACAATTAAAATAATAACATAATAAACAGTTAAATATCAATATAACATCTCATTAGGTTGCTTTGATTGTACTTTTCCTGCATAGCGGATGGGTAGACGATGTCCCGTTTTCTTCTGACTCTGATTCTATGAATTTCAGTTGTGTTTGTGTCTCAATTATTGGGATCCTTGCTTTGGAGATGCCATTAGTAACACTGAAGTAGTGATTCAGGGAGAAGAGAACAGGATTTGTGGCCTAGGATTATAAGATAAGCCATTATATTTTGGGAAGCTTTCTACAGTAGAATGCTAGGATACATCTATGTGCATCCTGGAGTGCCTTGTAAGCCGCCCTGAGTCCCTTAGGGGAGATGGTGGCAGGATCTAAATAATGATGATGATGATGATGATGGTTATTTGAAACACAACAGGATGAGTCCACAGCAGACACTCTGCTGGTTGTTGAATTGGATCACACGTCGGACACTTCCCAAGTGTCTAGGACTGTGTGATGTATCAGCAAATAATGCGTGCAGATCCCAGTAAGGTGGCCTTCTGCAGCTGGTAGATGGTAATTTATCAGTGTCGATTGTGTTTAAGTGTAGGCCAAGGTCTTTAGGCACTGCACCCAGTGTGTCGATCACCACTGGGACCACCTTGACTGGCTTGTGCCAGAGTCTTTGCAGTTCGATCTTTAAATCCTCATATTGTGTCAGCTTTCCCCGTTGTTTCACGTCAATCCTGCTGTCACCTGGGATTATGACATCGACGATCCATACTTTATTTTTTAGCACGATTGTGAGGTCAGGAGTATTATGCTCCAAAACTCTGTTTGTCTGAATCTGGAAGTCATGCGTGTTCATTCTCTGTAACTCTTTCTGGCTTGTGATCCCACCAGTTCTTTGTTGCAGGCAGATGGTATTTGTGGCACAAGTTCCAATGAATCATCTGAGCAAGGGAGTTATACCTCTGCTTGTAGTCTGTTTGCGCAGTCTTCTTGCAGCAGCTGAGGATGTGATTTATAGTTTCATCTGCTTCCTTGCAGAGTCTACTCTTGGGATCTGTTGTCGACTTTTCAATTCTGGCTTATTTATTTATTTATTTATTTGTTGTTGTTATTATTATTATTACTACATCTAGATTCCTTGCCTGCTTCGATAGCAAATCAGCCTTGCACCTTCAATTGGGGCCTAGTGCTATTTTATCTTTACTGTCCTCTCTTCTTTGGCATTTTGCCCTATAGGTTATATGTAACTTCATTGCTTTATCCATTTCAATAAACAATAATTTTATATGAATTGTTGAAGGCTTTCATGGCTGGAATCACTGGTTTGTTGTAGGTTTTTTTCGGGCTGTATGGCCATGGTCTAGAGGCATTCTCTCCTGACGTTTCGCCTGCACTTTGGCAAGCATCCTCTGAGGATGCTTGCCAAAGTGCAGGCGAAACATCAGGAGAGAATGCCTCTAGACCATGGCCATACAGCCCGAAAAAACCTACAACAAACCAATAATTTTATAAATTTAATAATGGTAAGTATTTCCTATTTATAAAGACAAAAAATGTTGACGGGACTGTTTCTCAGTCAGAAGGCTTATCAATAACATTTGCTACATGTAATACATAGGAATTATAGCGTATCCAAAGCTAAGAAGGTGAAGAGAAGGATTAACAGCATGAATTGGTCAGACAATGAGGATCTCATTCTCAGGAGGTTGTTTTTAATCCTATGAAAAAAATCAGATTAGTGCTCCGATCTGAAAGTGCTTGAGACCTGGGAACTCCTCTGTCAACTGGCTTCTCATCTCTCACTTCTCTTGCACTTGTGAGTTTTGAAAGATTTTGTGAGAGCTCTTTTAAATTAATTTTTTTCAGCTCGCTAAACAGGCAGCAAATAGCAGCTCCCCCTTCTCCCACCCCATATTATACTTATCCCATGACAGCATTTCAGCTGAAATCTCAAGGAAAGCTCTAAAAATGGGTAGAAGCTTATGAGTGACTTTGGTAATGGATGTGCTGTATTGCATTATCGTCTGGGAGCGTTAATGTGGCTGTAATTAGACACTGATCTATTTTCTTGTCACAGTGCTAATACGGCTCTGCTAGGACAGTGTAGCTAAATAGGCTGTGAATATTAAATACCAGTAATTGTTGGACTCGAAGGCTGCCTTGTCTGTGTTTCTTCAAAATTATAGCACTTTGAACTTGGAGGACAATCTGAGCTCAAGAATCTGTCTCAGACCAATAAAAGAGATTCAAAAAATATATATTTTTAAAAAATCTGAATGCACCAAATATCTTTATCTAAACCACTAAACATGCTGAGCAGTTGAGAGCTACTGCTGTGCCTACTCTGTTTGTTGCACTTTTCTAAAATCTTCTGTAGGTTTTTTTATATCGACTCTTACGAGATTGCTTTCCCATACCATCTCAGAAGCCTGAAAAGATACTTTGCTTTCCGTATGTTGGATACTTTCTGTTACCTGTTCTGTTGCTTTGAATTGAGGCAAAAATAAAACTGCTTCTGTTAAAGCAGTGTCCATTTATAGATTTGACTGGCACGTCTGTCCGTGCTGTATTTAGAATTTAGAATCTGAAGAATTGATCTGTGAACTTGGCAAAGTTAGGCCTTCCTCGAGGCATTAGAACAAAGGTAGCAAAAATGTTAATATGACTGATGAACCCATGACTTTTAACTACTGGTACATCTTCAAGTATAAGAAGAATATCCCAAGCCCAGAGTTGGCAGTAAATCCCTTCTGCCATAACGCTAACTGTACAGCCACTCAGGCAAAATACATGAGCATGGCCCTAACACAAATTATGTAGCTTATCTGCTGCATCTTAATACTAAGAAGTAGCAGAAGGTGAGTCTTTGTGGGTTTTTGCATACTTTGGCAGTAAGCGAGGAGATATAATGGTACAGAAGGTTAAGCAATTAAAGATGTAGCCTCCGTAAGTCTCAAATTCCTTCACCTATGAATTAACATTAACTGAACCACATTATAGTACAATTTTTGTAGAAGGCCAGAAGGGGAAATTTTATTTTCAGTCATCTTGACAAAAAGTGGATACATGGCAGCTAAAACTTCATTTCGTTATTTAGTTGCTGAATTTAAACAGTTCCAGCCTAGTTTGCCTATCTGAATGCATTTCCCTTTATGAGCTGGCAAGGAGATTAAGATCTTCTGGGGCGGCCCTGCTCTCCCGCTTCTTTTACAGGCGTAGTTGGTATGGATGAGAGACAGGGCCTTCTCAGTGGCGGCCCTTTGGCTATGGAACTCCCTCCCAAGTGAAATTAAATCAGTCCCCTCCCTCCTGACCTTTAGGAAAAGGCTAAAAACATGGATGTTCGACCAAGCGTTCAATGAGTAATCTATCAGTGCAATAAGAAAAGGTGAAATAGTGCAATGACAAATTGGAATGGCCACGGACTACGATATTGGATTGCGTGATTTTAAATAATTGGTTTTAAGGTTTTATTATGTTTTAATGATTGTTTTAATGTTCATGTTTTTATTATGTGTGATTTTTGTCATCTAATTGTTGCCTTTATATCTAAGTCACCTTGAGTCCCCTATGAGGTTGAGAAGGGCGGGTTATAAATACAATAAAGAAGTAAGTAAATAAATAGATTTATGCTCTGCTGTTTAATAATTTTAAAAAGATTTAGCTAAAACATTGTAACAAAAGTTAAAAAGGGAATTTAAAAAATATAAACACGATTTAAAACGCCTACAACATGATTAGAGCATAGTTTTAAAAAGCATACTTCACACACTACAGTTCCATTTTTAATATCCACACTTCAAAAAAACTTCATAGGTAAAAGTCTTCTGCTGGTGGGGAGATGGCAGGGAGGAGGCTATATAGACTGCCTGTGAGAGAGAGTTTCACACTCAGGCTTTAAATACAGAAATTATGTTTGTAGAAGGGTAAGAAGATATTTTCTTTGTCCTCACCAAATTGTGTTGATACCTTTGGCTCCTGGCCATTGTCCTGATTACTTCCTTGTTAGGTGTAGCCCTTCTGGCTAGTTCAGATGCTTTTCTGCTTTGAAAGGCATATTTCAGTGGGCTTACTTTGTGTAGGTAGTTGAAAAGGGGAGTGTGGTAGAGAAGTAACAGAGCAATACTGGGTCCCATCCTCCTATTCCGCTGTCCAATGTTTTTACTTACCTGTATATAGCAGCAGCAAAGGGACAAGGAAATCATGCTTGAGAATTATCAGTGCCAGATTTTGGAAATTAACCAAACATAACAGTATGTTGTGATACATTAGTGTATATAAAGTTGCCCACACCTTTCCCACCTGATGCCAGGATTTGTCCAAGTGGAGGCTGTAGCGATTGGAGACATTTATATGCAGCCGTGTCCACTGCTCCTTCCATCACCTTCACCATGGTGTCCACCCTAATTTCTGTCTACTTTGTCCACAGCATTTGCTACTTCAGTCGCCTCTTCTGGGAATGGGGAGATGGCGTCAAAGTGCACGATTCTCAAAAAAGGGAAGACCCAGAGAAGCTGTCCAAAGATGCTGTCCTATCCTTCATTCGGCAACATTCACCCTATGAGCAGACTGTCGCCAAGTCTTGGGGGACAGGGAAGGAGCCTGGGTTAGAATCATCAGCTGCAGATTAGCATAAGTTTCTTCCAGCTACTCAGAGTGATCCACGGAAGAGGACATGGATCAAGTGGTGGAGGACTTGGTGGAGAAAACATGAGACAAAGCTGCGGATTGCAAAACAGCATTGTACATATGCTCCTGGCAGTTTTTGCTGCTGGTGACAGAGTTAAGACTCCTGGATCAGTGGATATTTCTCTGCCTTGATGCTCACCATACCTCTCTAGGACTCCTTCCCACCCCTATGGTTTCAACACTTTGCATCTGGACTTCACATAGCAGACAGCACAGCAAATCAAAGAAGAATATGCACACAACTCCACAATGTCACCTGTAAGGGAAGGACCACATGGTTCCTGATGGAGTTCCTTAAGGGTAGGAATGAGGACAAAAGGGAGAGGTAGCTTTTAATGACCTGAGTTTGTTGCTTGGGCTTTTTTTTTTTTTTGGTATGATGAGCCAAATTTGAGTTTACTGAGAAGTTCTAATTCTTGCCCTATCTGTTTTCATGGCTCTGTCCTTTGGAATTTTAGATATGTCTTATCAGGAAGAAACCAAACAGATGGAGGTCTTGATTGTAAGAGTTTTGGTGTACTTGCTGTCAGTAATGACACATGAGATTGATTTTATGCTTCTATGCAAAGTAAATGTATTATGCTCATTTCTACTGCCCCCCCCCTTTTTTTCAGGTTTTACAATCCCAAGGATTTTTCTCTAATGGAATCTCCAAACTCTTGACTAGACCGAGCACCTTTGGTTTGGGATTGAGGCATGCCCAGTAATTTTCCTTTGTTCAGTGTTGGGGAATTGTAGGGCTGAGAAAATGGATGGCGTTCGAGTGATGTATAGATTGGATTGAAAGAGAGGAAACACTTGGATTTCAGCTATCCAGCCCTCTTGCAGGAAAGGAATTTTAATTCCTAAAATAAACCTCTACGTGTTTGGAATGAAAATCCCATATGGAGCAAAAACACACAACAGAGTTATTCTTCAATACTCA
The DNA here is from genome assembly GCF_037176765.1 of Anolis sagrei. Taxonomy (NCBI): domain Eukaryota; kingdom Metazoa; phylum Chordata; class Lepidosauria; order Squamata; family Anolidae; genus Anolis; species Anolis sagrei. Next base: position 47,928,465 of record NC_090021.1, on the reverse strand, counting down.
TGAATCCAGTTTTGTGAATTGGTTTCTTGGATTCAGAGAAGCAAGACTGTGCTTTCCACATATTACGACTTCTTTAAAAAAGAAAGCATGTCTTCTTTGTTTTCTAGTTAATTCAGGCAGTGACAAGCCACAAAAGATTTTCAAAGTCAGTGCAGATACTAAATATTTGCTCATGGTTGCAAGAAGAGGAAATTCACCAGCATGTGGTGCGGGACAGTTGCCCAGGTTGTGCCTTAAAGAAAACTCTTGAGATCTCCTGTTGCAAAAGGCACTATCCAAGGCCCCATCTACACTCATATAATGCAGTTTCAGAATTCAGATAAACTGCATTGAACTGGATTATGTGACTGTAGACTTGTATAATTCAGTTCAGAGCAGTTCAGTCTGCATTATATGAGTCCACGCTGTACAGCAGTGTAGATGGTGCCCAAATCTCAGCCCCTCTCGAAGGAAATGGACAAAGAGACCCAGTGTTCAGTTTTAGGGAAATACATTCTGTTGAGTAAGGTGTGGCTTCACTCAAACTAGATCTCAGTTGGAAATCCATGTAAACCTCCTGGTAAGTAGTACCTAAATCTTCCATTTGTTGTAGTTAAGGAAAACTTAGCCAAGGGAAATAGGCCCAACCCTTTTAATCTACTGTACTTTGGCCGCAAGGTCAACATACATTTTGGCTTCACTTCTGTTGAAACAGTTGCCTTGTTTAATTACTGTCATTAGACATTGGAAGATTAGAAATGAATGGGATTCTATTTTAAAATGTCAAGCTGCTCTTCCATAAGAGCATCAGGAATGGGGGACATGTGAATCAGGAATGGGGGACACTTTGCAGCATGTGTGGACCAGCTCTGGAAATCATGAATGCATCCCCATCCTTGCCCTCAGGCCTCCTGTAGGCTACATACCAACACCAAGCAGATACTACCTGGATGGAGGCTTCAGTTTTGTAATACTTCGTGGAGCAAAACAAAATTGTAGTGTGTGCGTGCCCAGAAATGGCGATTTCTCTTTCCTTAGACATTTTTCCCTCAGCACACACATCTTCCAGTTTATGAAAATGGGTATGGAGCACTTTGTGATCTAAATAAAAGCTGTGTATTGCCCATCCCTGAATGAAAGCGTCATCATTGGAGTTCAGTATATAGTCACATAGTTATTCAATGTGATTTTGGCAGGAATAGGCTCATTCCAAATCATACTGACTTTTCATAAATTATGGCTCTGTTTAGGCCTGGCCAGGACTTAACAGCAAGGCTTAATTTCCAAGTTAAAATAAAGGTAAAGGTTTCACCTGACATTAAATTTAGTCATGTCCGACTCTGGGGGAGTGGTGGTGCTCATCTCCATTTCTAAGTTGAAGTGCCAGCGTTAGCATTGTCTGTAGACACCTCCAAGGTCATGTGGCCGGCATGACCACATGGAGTGCCGTTACCTTCCCACTGGAGCAGTATCTATTGATCTACTTACATTTGTATGTTTTTGAACTGCTAGGTTGGCAGAAGCTGGGCCTAACAGTGAAAACTCACCCCGCTCCCTGGGTTTGAACCGCCAATCTTTCAGTCAGCAACTTCAGCAGCTCAGCGGTTTAACCTGCTGTGCCACCAAGGGGCCTAATCTCCAAATTAGCAGCTGATTTATATTTCAGATAGGATAGAAGGAAAGTAATTAAAATGCACGTTCAGCTTGAGCCCTATGGTGTTAATTTTGTAAAAGTACCGAAGAGTGTGATGTGTATTGGGCACACCTTTCCCTTCAGGATTGTAATATTTCAGGAGTATGTTCATACTCAGGGTTTCCTGTTTGTTGGCTTGGGAGCATTTTCACAGACATTTTTACTGCCTGACCAACCTTCCTCTGGTTTTACTCTATTTCTTGAGTGCTATTGGTGGGGAAGGTTGTATTTTGGGGGACACAATATACGAAATCTTTGTCATCACGTTATTTATCTCCATTGTATCTATTGTTCCTTGCCTGTCATATGAGAGTCAAGATTCTTCCATTCAAAAATGTACTAAGGTCTCTGGTTTTTGAAGGCATATAAAATCTATTTATTTAAAAGCTGTGTACATGAAGAAGCAAACTACTTTAATGGAAACCAGAACCATGTAATTCCAGTATTGAAGAATGGCTTCTTTTTGGTAATTCAGAAGAAATATGACAATTATATGGATAGAATATTAAAAACACTGGGTATGAACCTATGGATAATGTAATCTGATGTCATCTTTTTTTACCCACTTGGGGAGGTCACATACAAGGAGAATGATGTTGACAGAATATGTTTTGTGATGCTCTTGTGGTTTTACTTGTGGTTATTCCCTTTTTCTTTTTGTTTCTTCATTTCCTATATAGTCCTTATAATTCCATAATGTTCATTTTTCTTGGCTCATACAGACTGTTCAAAGAAAAACAAAACTCTGGCCTAAACATTTTATAAATAGTGTGATGAATAGGACTCTGTCCCTTTATGTGCAGTAGGACAGGACAGGCTAAGTGCTGTCTGTATTTATAATATTTAGGCTGCTCTAATTGATATGATTGGTTTTAGTGTCTAGCCTGCAGATGCAAGAATCTAGACTCTGGGCTTTTACTTATGGAGGGATAGGTCCCTTTTCCAGAACTTCTTTTCAGTACTTTAGCTATCAACTAATTTTAGCCTAAGCAAATGAGCCCCCGGTGGTGCAATGGGTTAAACCCTTGTGCTGGCTGAACGGTTGGTGGTTCACATCTGGAGCGCTGTGAGCTCCTGTCTGTCAGCTCCAGCTTTTCATTTGGGGACATGAGAGAAGCCTCCTATAGGATGGTAAACCATCCGGGCATCCCCTAGGCAACGTCCTTGGAGACAGCCAGTTCTCTCACATCAGAAGCGACTTGCAGTTTCTCAAGTCACTCCTGACACACGCACAAAAAATCCTAAGCAAATGAGCTAGGCATTCCAACAGAATATATATATATATATATATATATATATATATATATATAATATATATATATATATATATATATATATATATATATTCTGCAAGCGACTTGCAGTTTCTCAAGTCACTCCTGACACACGCACAAAAAATCCTAAGCAAATGAGCTAGGCATTCCAACAGAATATATATATATATATATATAGAATAGAGGGAAGTTCAAAATGATGCGTTGCATTTAAAATAAAAGTGATCATACAATTAGCCAACTAAAGTTTCCTTACACCAAGACCCCAACTCACTGAAGAAAATGTAGTTTCAGGATACTTAGAATTTGTAGTCTGGTCACTTTAAACAAATCTCAGACAAAGTATGATGTGTAAACAAAGGTATTACTCCAAAGAAATAATCACATTAGGAACGTTTTCTTTCAGGGAATTTGCAGAGGAATTTAAAGGATGACTATAGTAAATATTATTAGAGATAACAACTATAACATCTCCCACTTAAAGTTAAAACACACAAGTTATATACAAAATAGAGTAACGAGACCACAGTTGATTAAAGTGTGTTTCCAGACTAAAAGCACAGGGACGCACATTAACAATTATGAGGTTATAAGTAATGTGGAGTATACAGGCTTCAATAATTTTGGGATTAAAATGCAATTCTTAAAATTTAAACTAGACCCATTAATACGTAGTACTGCAGATTTTGTTATCTGTAGCAACCTGCCATCTCTCTGCAAGTCTTAACAGTTCGGCTGAAAATAGAGACATGGATAGCTGAGCAGCATCAAAGTGTGGTCAAAATGTTGTGGCCAGGCAATAATAAAGCAAACGTTTTTAAAGAGGAAGAACATACAAAGCTATTCAATAGAAAAGCCTTTGAATGTTCAGGTATTGAGGTTAAGGAAGCCTGAAATAGAAAAACCTCCAAAATCAATACAGTACTTGTGTGAGTGAGAAAAGTGCACACAGCGTGATGAGAAACCAAGACATTTAAAAAGCAAGTGCGAAATCAGAGAAACATGCATAGCTGCCCTGGCTGAACTGACAGCATGCATGTTTGAACATGTTCTGTGTTCAAAGGCATTTTCAGAAAGGAGAAGAGGAGGTTGGGTTTCACAATGAGAACAGTGATCTTTTCAGCTTCAATGATCTCTGCTGTTAGATAAACCCTGCCTTATATTTCAAAAGGTTTGTGAATGCTATCAGGTTCAGAAATGTGTTTGGCATCAACTACTGCTTTATCAAATTTGGTTTGATCGGTTGAAGATGTTACATTGAGTTCCATGACAGAACTATATAAACGAATATAGCTTTCATACTTGACACAGGTTCTGTGTTGCGTATGGGTCCTTTCCATGCAATATGAGCAGAGAAAGATGCAAGGACTGGAAGTGGGCACATGAAGCTTAAAGGAAACAATTAGGCAAAACAAAAGGCTTCAACTTTAAAATGACTGATACAGGAACATTCAAGACATTACAGGAGGTTTTTCTAAGAGCAGACAAATGAAGACATTATTGATTACTAGAGTAAATTGTATTTATTAACCCTGCTTCTATGGCTGCTCTGTAGCAGAAATTCACTGACTAGATCAAAGACAGACATTAAAATACAGATACAAAACAGGGGAAAAATCACATTAAAATTATAAAGACATCCACAGTAAGGCTTGTGTGAACAACACAGTTTTCACCTGGTGCTGAAACAGATAGTAAAATGACATCCTGCTGTCCCTTTGCAAAAACTATCCTGTAACTACGGCTCTACTACCAAATAGCCCCATGTTTCTGAAAAACTGTTTGTGCTTTGCTAATTTTCTTCAAGTGTCAGCAATGAAATTGCCTGTGATGACTAAGATGTGTCAAAGTGACTTGGGAAGGTGACTGCACCTTTGAGTTAATCTGGTGAGGGGAGGAAGAACTTGCCATCAAGTAATCACATTGTCCAGCAGGTGTAAATAACAACAACCAAGAGCACGATGGCGGCTGAAAGTGCAACAATCTTGCGATTCTCCTGGCGAAGGACTTTTAGTTCTTTCTCTGAAAAAAAAAACCAATTTTTTTAATCAAGATGTCACTTTTACATCAAAATAAAATTACTGTACTTTTAAAAAATCAAGGTCTCATCCTTAAGCTTTTTTAGGAATGCCTTTTTTTACGCAAGCCTGCCAAACGAGGATTTTAGGTATCTCTTAAGCAGTTTGAAAATGTTGTTCCACTGCCAGAAGCATCTTCTGTTTCTTCCAGTGTTGCCTCTACTAACTGCTGCTGTAGAACTGGAGGACTATAAGCCTTTTAGTCTTCCCTAAGCAATTCCTTTAGTTATCCTTGGGAATGTAATTATATTTCTCTTATTACAAATATATGCCCCACTCTTTTCTGCTACATGCCTTACAGAGGTGTAACTTTTTCAAAGCAAACCAAGCAGATTACAGGGTCTATAATACAATAGTACCGCCTACAGGTTATGTTGGAGTCTGGGAATCCTGTTCTGTGTGAGTTTTTAACTTTGCATTTGATGTATGTCTGGATGAAGTTTTCATACTGTTTTGCAAATTTGGAGTAAAACAATTCTTCTCATGTCACGGTGGGGTGGAAGCAAATTGTATAAATTATCTCTACACAGTTAGACCTCAAATACCGATGTAGGTCTTATGCTCAATGTATTGTTTCTGTTTGCTAATTAATCCTTCGAGAGATAGGCAGAAAACAGAAGAAAGGGAAATGGCTCCTGTATGTCCAGATGATGTGCTGTAATATTGACTGCTGGAATAACTTTAGGAGGATTGTGGTGGGATTCAATTTGGTATCTCAGAATAAAACACAATGATTCCATTTGGAGCCCAAATTATTATTCCTAATTGTATTTATATTTTACCTTTATCCAAAACCAGAATTTAGGGTGGCTATGGTTTAAATGTTATTCTAACTGGGAAGAAGATTATGTCCAGTCCACATGGTGGATAATCAAAAGTGATGAGTTGTCATTCAATAACATCTGGGGACCTACATTGAGTAAGAACTAAAGAGCACTGACCACTATGTAAAAAAATTACTTTTGGGCTTCTGTTTTCACAGATTCTCTGTTTATTAATTCAGTGGCCCTCTGAAGACAACCATAAGGCTGATGTGGCCCCTGACAAAATGAATGTGACACCCCAGCTTTAAAGCAAAACCATAGTGCTGAATACAACCTAATAGTTTAGCTTAAAAACAGATGAAAGCTGATCCCAGACCAGAGTGTGAAAACGTTCATGGAACTATTTTCTCACCAGCATTCTGAACCCTAATATACTCTTACCAGTGGTTCCCAACCTGTGGTCCGTGGACCACCAGTGGTCCAGAAGAACTAAAATATGATCCCCAGACTCACTGTTGCAACGTGAGCGACTGGTCTCATGAAACCCTCTTATAGTGCTGAGGCTTATTAAATATGGTTTTCTCTCTGGGCGAGCAGATGGCGACTACTGGGTGGCATATGTTCAGTATCAGAAACTAGAGCTGATGTGGTCTATCTAATGTAATTTTCTGAATTGGCACCCTAAATAACCAAACCGAATTGAAAATTGACCAAAAACTGATTCATAACCCTTTTGGTGCTAATGTAGGGGAGTGGTCCCTGGTCAAAGTGCTTCCTGGTCAAGTGGTCCCTGGTTGAGTTCCTGGTCAAAAAAAGGTTGGGAACCACTGACTCTTACCGACAAATGCAAACTATTTATTTATCAGTCTGTGTGCTGTATACTATTTTGAGCTAAAGTAAAACTGTCAGCTCAAAAGTAATTATTAGATGACACAAACAGGTGGCTGCTGGACTCGTGAACTGCATGAGTAGTCTATGCTCTTTTGCTCTGGGGCCAACCGGTCTTTGCTAACTACATCAATTGGACGCTTCCCTGCTAATTTAATTGCCTGCCAGCCCAGATACTTCACAAAGAAGACTCTGCGCCTTCGCTAATTATTTAGAAAACAGCTGCCACGAGTTCACTGTGGCGGTGAATAAGCTCAGTAGCTCCCCATGGCTACAGGCTAAATTTGTAGTAACCATTTCCATCTAACCTTACTTGAGGATAAAATGGGATCACCCTGAGGTGTTCCACCCTGAAATCTTTAGTGGGAGGTTGAAATATATATAAATGTCATAAATAAAGCAAGCTTCAGATTAAGTCAAGGGCTGCTCTGCGACTGTGCTGCAGTTGCTCTCCTACACTTGCTTTGCGGTCCTATTCAGCAATCAAGCCTATTCAAAGACAATTTCAGTGCTTTTGTAACTCCTGGGAGAGGTTAGGTTGTGGGGACTGCTTATTTGACAATAGAGTCATTGTTGCTGACTGCGGCAGCATTAGAGGTCAGAGCGCAGTGCCGCTTGCAAGTGCCAGAGGAGTATGATTTTAATGGGAAGTCTTGGGTGTTAATACAACGGCCTGGGCGGATGTCCCTTTACATCCACCAGCTCCCCGAGGAAGGCAGCTTTGCTGAGATGAACCCCTTGCATTAAAAATGGGCAAAAGGTCTAGCCTTTGGCTGACTGATAGTTCTCATTTCAGACAGGAGGCTATTACAGGATGCCTCTCCTTGTGCCAGAATGGCATATGGCTTCCTTCCCTAACCTTACGAACTCAAGATTAAATTGTATCAGGAGAACCTGGAGGCACATTGATCTTGAACCTTAGGAAGATGCTCTGCTGCTGGACTCTTGTTAGTGGCAGAGAAACTAAAACGTCCTTCCTATGAGATACTTAAGGGGAACTTTCACAGACATGTATCATGAGTAGATTCAAGACTGGAGAATATGAGTCCTCTGCCCCATGGAGTTTTTTCTTATGCCAGGACCAATTTTCCACATCACCAAATCTGTATTTTCCACAAAACCTCAAAAGGAGACCCTTTAGCATATTATTACATTTTTTCTCCCAAGTTTACCTATATTTATCTGCCACTGCAATTTTAATATAATTAATAATGTGGAAAGGCCATAAAGGAGGCAAGGTTCTTATTCAGATCCAGAGAGGAGCAGGAAAAATGGCTCTTTCTTTTCTGTACAAAACCGATTTCCAATAATCCAGCAGGTGGCACTCCAACCTAAATAGCCAAGGATATCTGGTAGGCAAAGAAAGCAATTATTATCTGAGCCTTTCCAGGCATCAAGGAAAAGAGCAAGCATGAAGGTAGCAGCCCCTCTGTATCACAATACGGGTCTGTCCAGGAGTGGGAGGGAGTCATTTTCCTGCAAAGGAGACTGCTAATCCTCAACTCTTCTTTGTGTACTGAAGAAATAGTCAAGAACTAAAACCAAAGTTTATGACATGGCAGAGGTCGAAAAAGCAAGGGTTTTTGTTGGATTTTCTGTGTATTTTCAAAAGCCAGCAGTACATGACTACACTGAAACCAGAGGTGGGAACTGTATAGCTTTCCAGGTTTTGTTCATCTGCCATTCCCAGCAGCCCTAGCCAGTACAGCCAGATCAATGGGAATATTGGGCCATACAAGTGGGCCATACAATTCCCACTTTAGGCAGGAATTAAAAGCACAAAATCTCAAAAAATTCTAGGAAGAAAGGGTCTCTCAGCACCCCTAATATCTTACAGCACAATTCTTATTCAACCACAGTGAACATGGTGATTTCAAATGTATTGGACATGCCCCACTGAGGAAAGAATTTATTTTTTCATTGTGTTGTCGACAGGAACCCAGTATTTTTTCATTGGTTGCTCACAAAATGTCATTCACTGCAGTTGCTAATGAGAGCTCATTTCTTGATGAGATGCTGCGACTCCGGTGTTTTTCTTTTCCCCAATTAGGCTCTATTGACTTCGTGCACTCCTTGTTGCTGTCTCTATCAATTACTCACTGCAACTCTATCAATCATTTCTTGCACCTAAGATGCTGCTGTGCATCTTCCCGGGGCAGGAGCTTTCAACCACAGTCTGAAGCAATCACTTCCACTATCCTCTTAAATCTTTACAGCCTCCTCAACCAAAAACTTTATCCAAATGGTTCCCCTTTGTGTTGTCGAAGGCTTTCAAGGCTGGAATCACTGGATTGCTGTGAGTTTTCCGGGCTGCATGGCCATATTCCAGAAGAATTCTCTCCTAACATTTCACCCACATCTATGGCAGGCATCCTCAGAGGTTGTGAGGTGTGTTGGAAACAAGGCAAGTGTATATCTGTGGAACGGCCAGGTGTGTGAGAATAAAACTCTTGTCTCACACTTGCCTCAAACAGTCAAGAGTTATTTTCTCCCACACTAGACCTTCCACAGATATATAAACCTCCCTTGCTTAGTTTCCAACAAACCTCACAACCTCTGAGGATGCTTGCTATAAGTGTGGGTGAAACGTCAGGAGAGAATGCCTCTGGAGCATGGCCATACAGCCCAGAAAACTCACAGCAATTCAGGTTCCCTTTTGTCCCACTACATGCTCTTCTTGACTCTACAACTGACAGAAAAATCATGCCAAGACTTTTTAAAAAACTGATGGAGGGCAAGGGAGGGGCACACAAAAATAGAGGCCATTGACTGCATATGAATCAAGGGCTGCAACATACTCACTCCTGCTTGAGTGCAAAGCACACCACTATGATTTCTTTGGGATGATGCTCCCAACAAGAGCTTGACCTTCTGTTTCTGCAGCTACAGCCTGTTTTATTAAGGTATGTTAATGGACTTAATTTGTATTGATTCATTAAAGGAAAATTCTCTCTCCCCCCCCAAGGATGTAAAGCTTTTAGGTGTGTTCTACATTCTGAAACTAATGGAATGAAAACCACCTCAATGGAGAAGAGGCTATTTGATAGATATCAAATGCTAATGTAGCAGGAATGACACCAGTCCTGTATAAGAAAAAAAGTATGAGCAGAACTTCTTAAACTCTGAGTCCCAACCCCAAATGGGGTCTCCTTAGGTCAGTGTTGTGGTTGAGAAAGGCTCCCCCCCCCCCCCAATAGAGTTGGAGCAGCGGTGGGTGTAAAAAGAGGAAAGGAAAAAGCTAGTCCAAACTGCTAAGGGAAGGGGAAAGCCCAGCAGTCAGCAGGGGTGGATGAGGAAGGATAAAAGCAGTCTGACAATTTGGGGGGGGGGGGGGGGGGGGAGGAAAGACAAAGGAGGTATGTAAGGGAGGAGGAGGAACTCCTGCCAGCCCCTCTAGGCATTTATTGTCCTTCTCCTCAACTGCCCCCACCCCTTTGCTAGAAGGAATTTATTTTTGTTATTCTAATATATCTGCAGAGTTTGGCTTACAATATGATGGGCCCTCTGTATCCAAAAATTCACCCATTCACACTTGACAATATATCTCAAAGCTCAATTCTGCCATTTTATATAAGGGGCATTTTACTGATGCAAACCATAGCCTTCAGCATCTGCTGGGGTTTGGTTCCAGGACCCATAGTGGATATCAAAATCCATGGATGCTCACATACTATGATATATAAGGGTGATTCCATTATATTACAACACCCTTATATCACTAGCTGTCCCCTGCCATGCGTTGCTGTGGTCCAGTCTGTGTATATGTGTTTTATGTGGGTATATATGTGTATTTATTTGTGTATATGTGTATATATGTGTGTTTGCATATATATATGTGGTTGTGTGCATAGGTTGTATTTAGTTATTTATTTATTTTTTTACTTTTTTATATTCTGCTGTGTTTTCAGTGTTTTTATGAGTGATGGTCATTGTGTCCAAATTTGGTGTCAATTCGTCCAGTGGTTTTTGAGTTATGTTAATTCCACAAACGAACATTACATTTTTATTTATATAGATAGCATGTGAGCATCCATGGGTTTTGATATCCACTATGGGTACTTGAAACAAATCCCAGCAGATATTGAAGGCCATTGCATTTTACTTCAGAGTTTAATTTTGTGTACTTGGAAGTTAGGCCTACCCTAATTGTTACTGCTGTGGGACAACTGGTCCTCCATATCCACAGATTTAACTATGACACATCCCCCCCCCCCTATAAAAGTTTAATTTATATATCTATTTTATAAGCCTATATATCTGGGGTCACACAAAAAGGTCTTGTGTAAAAAGTGGTTGCAAGTATGAAAACGTTTCAGAAGCCCTGGCCTAGAGTACAGTACTGTAGTAAAATGAAAGGTTAAGGCAAAGACCAGGAGATAGATCAGGCATGGGCAAACTTTGGCCCTCCAGATGTTTGAACTTCAACAGCTTAGCGGCTATTAGGAATTGTGGGAGTTGAGGTCCAAAACACCTGGAGGGTTGAAGTTTGCTCATACCTGTGATAGACACTTCAAATCAATTCAGTTCCTGCATTGATATGTGTATGCATATAGGTGGCTATTCTGGGAATGAGAACTTTGGATTACATACGGCAGAACCAACAGCGACACGCACACTCTTTCCAGTTCTCAATGTAGGCCTGATCTCAGCTTACTAGGATGCAAAGATCAACTTCATGTAAGGAAGCCTGGAATTGTTTTGCTACCAACCATTTAGCTTCTTGGTTTGAAAAAGAAGATTGGAGACTGGCTGACAGTTATTTAGCACAGCAAGACACTAATCTTGTGATGGTTCCTTCAGTAATGATCTTAACAACAGCTTCTGTTAGAGGAATGCTCACATGGCCTTTTACAATGTAGCTTTTACAATCTTCATAACCTAACTGACTGGCTTCCTTTTGACTCGTCTTACCAGTCAGGATGAGTAAGGGTCCATCAAACAAATGGCTGGCTTTACTTCTCCAAACATCTTCTCCACATTATCTCTTAAGAAGATGAAACTCATCCATCAAAACCACACAGACCTTGGTCATTACCCTTGAGCTTACTCTTAATGCAGAACCTTCCTTAGAACAGTGTAAGCTATATCTCCCTTCCTGGACAACAAAATTAGATCACAAATGTGCCTTCAGATAGGACCAGATATTAACTGAGACAGGTCCATGGCCATGTAATTCTGAACTGACCTAGAATGATCAGTTTGGAGGAAATCAACACCACTGCCAAAGTCATTTCATCTCAGCCAAGGAGACCATTAGGTTAAGTGTCAAAACAACTGAATCCGAATCTCAATTTTCTGTCTATTTCGGTCCCCCCATCTGGAGCAAAAATCCAAATATTGCCGGTTGTGAGACACGAGGTCTTAATACAGTGTATATACACAAAAGCTCACTATGGATTGAATAATGTTGTTATTAGGTCTATTAGATCAGTTGTTGAATGATGAGTCAACAAATATATAAATTTAATTGATTCCATGGATTTACTCCAGTCAATAATAGAATCATACAGCTGGAAGAAACCACAAGGGTCATCCTCTCCAACATCCTGTCGTGCAGAAATACACAATGAAAGTACTTCCAAAAGATGACCATCCAGCCTCTTCTTAAATTTTTTTAGAGGAGACTGACTCCATCACACACTGAGGCCAATAACAATAGGAATTTTTCTTATGACGCCTATATCCCTGTCTATAGGCTTTTGCCTGCAGCTTCATTGCAAATCGAATGAGCAAAGGGCAGTGGTTCTCCACCTGTGAGTCCCCAGGTGTTTTGGCCCACAACTCCCAGAAATCCCAGCCAGTTTACGAGCTGTTTGGATTTCTGGGAGTTTTCAACCTGGGGACCCACAGGTTGAGAACCACTGGCATAGGGTCAAAATGACCCTTGTTATTCTTGCCTAACCAAGCTTCAGTTATGCATGCCAGGTTGGGTTTGTCATTCAGGATTATCATCCTTGACTATGACTTGACATTGTGGACTGATGCTTTACCATCTGAATATGTTGAGGTTATTATAAGCCAGGAAGAGCAACAACCACAAGAGGTCTCCTCTCCTCTTCTTTCTCCACTAGCCTGCAGTGTCAGACTTTCCCTTGCATCTTATAAACGGAAAATGCAACATCCTTTCTTCTTTCCCTCCCTTGCCTGAAAGTAACACATAAATAGCCCAGCTTTAAAAAAAATTCAAAAGCTTAGCATTCGAAGCTGAAATAGTCAGCATCTTCAATTCTGAGAAATAGCTGTGCTATTTAAACAGAACTGTATATCTTTTGACCACCCACTCTGTATTTTTTAGTGTTGCTTTCTCATGCTCTTTGGCAAGGAGCACTCAGGATCTTTGGCCCTGCAAATAATTTCTGCGCCCATCATCTTTCTTCACTGGCCAGACAGGTTGGAGCTAATGGAAACTTTAAACAAGCACCATGAGGAGTCCTGGTTCTTACCATATTAAAAGAAGTCATTTAGGGACTTCATCCCACAGAAATGCCCTTACACTACGTGGGACAAAACCCCACATGATGTAAGGGCTCTTCTGGTGGGACTCCATGGAGCTCCATTTCTGCAGTACATGGAAACAGAGCCCTAAACCCATCTTCAACAGAAAAATGAAAGAAAGATGGGTATTGACATGGTAAGGATGTGGGATAGCTTGCCATCCCAGAAGACAGGAAAAGACAGGAGGGAATGGGGTAACATGATTCCCTCCACTTTCCCCCCCACTTGTGGGATGAAGTCCTTAGATACATCTATTAACACCCCCTCCTGGCAAAAAAACCCAAAAACAAACCCTCAAGCATAGTTGAATGACTTATTTCAATTTCTCTGCTTCTCCGTTTCCTGAGTCTACCATGTCAAATGCAATTTAAGATGCATTTTATGTGATTGTAGTTTCAAAAGAAATGACCATGATACATTTCTTACCATATGCTTCAGCTTTGCTTGTTAGCAGACATTTTTCTTTCTCCAGTGACTCTCTGCAAGAATAGGAGGAAGATTTTTTAGATATTCTGGGGAAAAAGATGTAAAATACAAGGAAAGATTTCCGGAAAAAATACTCTGATAACAAAGATTAAAGTTTTGTGACACAGCCGGTCAACTGGGAAGCTTATTCCTTGGATCCTATTAGTAGTCCTAATGAAGCTAGACACACCAAATCACTGGGATTTATGTAATTATTGACTTACCATTCAATAATTGTGTCTGTTCTAGAAGGTGCTTCCAATAGTATTCAGGATTTATTTTGCCACATTAGGCTCTACTGGTGATCATACTGTCATAAATAGTAAAAAAATAAAATAACTAGGTGTTTTTAATGTGAGTCAAGCATTGAGAGGGTTAAATGGATGCAATATCTCAAGCAGGCCTCTGTAGTAGATTATCTCAGTGTGAGGTAGGCCTTAGTCTGTGAGAAGCTTCAGTGAGAGAAGCCCCAGGTTGAAGGTCTCATGTGTAAAGCTGTTGTGTGAAGCTCCTGAGTAAGTTCAGTGTGAGGGGAGGCTCTGTGAGAGTGAAGCTGTTTATCTGCATAAAGAAGCCCAGCGTGGAAGCAAAGAAGGAAGTGTAAAGAAGTTTATTTATGTTACAGAAACCTTGTTCTTGTAAATAGTGCAGCAATACTACAAAGAAAAGCCTCCTATGGGAGAGAGAACACGGATCTCTGTGTTTTTGTTCCTTTTATCACTTTGGGCTACTGGTGCTGCGTCACGTTGCTGCTAACAAGTTACTCCGCTGTACATTTGTAGGGAAGGTCTTTTGTTAATAAGCCCACTCTCTCAACACGTACATCAGATGAACACTCCTTTATATAAACCTAGTATGTGTGAGAGCATGTCTTTGTCTAACAATATCTTTCTACTATTTTAAAAAACAACTTCATACAGGAACAGTAAGTCCAGTGATAGCTACAGCTACATTCTGTGATGGTAAAGCTCAGACATGAGCTCATTACCTTATCTACTACAGTAAAGTTTATTTTATTAATTTATTTCATACACTTTTACCCCGCCCTTCTCCCCCTAAGGGGGGACTCAGGGCGGCCTCGCATAAGCACCGTACGATGCTATCATCATATAAATAGTCAACAAATACATTAAAACAATTCATTAAAACAATAGAATAGTCATGCCAGTTAAAACCAAATCCAAGTCTGGGGTTAAATCAATGTCGCAGTATCCAAGTCTTCTTTCCAATTGCTGCTGTCCACTAATCAAACGCCTAGTCCCAAAGCCAAGCCTTCAATTTTCTTCTAAAGGACAGAAGGGAGGTGGCCAACCTGATGTCCCTGGGGAGAGAGTTCCACAGATGGGGGGGCCACTGCCAAGAAGGCTCTGTCTCTCGTCCCCACCAACCAAGAGTCTCACTTATCCAACAAAAATGGGTTGGCAGAATATTGGATAAGAAAATGTTGGATAATAAGGAGAGAATAAGGAAAAGTCTGTTAAACATCAAATTATGTTATTATTACATTTTGAATTTTAAAATTAAGCAGCAAAACATCATGTTTTACAACAAATCAACAGAAAAAGCAGTTCAAAACATGGTAACGTTCTGTAGTAATTATGTATTTACGAATTTAGCACCAAAACAGACAAGGGCTCTTTCTTTCTCCCACCCTGACCGCATTGGATAATACAGAACGTTGGATAAGCGAAGATTGGATAAATGAGACTCTACTGTATTTAGGAAAGCTCCATCCAAGCCTGCCCCTTTTGAGGGGTTTCAAAGATAACTTTAGGGTGGGATGGTCTTGAATCCATGGAATGTTCTCAGAGAAACTCACAAAAAATGAATTTTCTTGCCCCTTTCTCTTCATTTGCAGAATCTCAAATAAGCAACTCTGACGTGCTTCATGTGCAAAGAAATGTCCTACATTGAATTTACTTCTGTGTAGTAAGTTGTATGTGCAGGTACATGGAATATTGCAGTCAAGAAACTTTGGCACATTACTTTCTCTGTGCCTCTGGTTATCATGCTTCATTCCAAAAGACGTGTTAGTAGCTCAACAGCAATGTTATATTTTCCAAGGAGAAGGATAAATCCAGGGCTTGCATTGTTAGCTGTGCACCAGATGATTAATTAATCCAGTTTTTAAAGCAGGAGAACAAAACAAATCGCCTGAAAATACACCTGCAGCAATGGCTCCATTACAGCAGGGAGGACAGAACAGCTTTGGTGTGGCTAGAAATAAACATGCACCAGCAAATTATCTGCCAGTTCCGAGCAAGCTCTGTGGTATAGTTGGGAATGGCAGTGAGCATAATAGGGTTTTGTTTCTCCTGAGAATAAAGCAGCAGCCAGAATGAAAACAGAGCCAAAACAGACTGCAGAGTGAGTTAAGGAACGAGCATAAGATGTGTTAATGTTGGGAAAGGGAAAAGAGGGACTCTTAGAAGCACATCAGAGGATGAAGAAATAGAGATATCAACCTGTTAGAAAACAGACACATTCAGCAAATTCTAAAGCAGCAACCGAACAGTTACTATAAGAAAAAAGAGACGGGGAAAATTACAGTGGAAGCTTTGAAGATTAGAAAGAAATAGAGCTCAGTTTTTCACAGTATGTTCAGTAACAAACCAAACGAATGGTCCAATCAGTCTATCCCCCGCCCCCACCTTGCAGACTGTACTTTAGGGATGGGTAATATATTGCTTTCTAAAAAGGTGGGTTAATTCAAGTTCCATCAGCCCCAATCAGTGAGTGAATGAAGATGGGGATGCAGTCCAACAACTCTGGAGGGTCACATATTCCCCACTCTTGAAATAGGGCGGAAACAGATGTTAATGGTGCAGCTATCACTTGGTGGCTGGCATTCTGTTAGTGCACATGTGTCAAACTCAAGGCCTGTTGGGTGAATCCATATCATTTTATGTGGCTTTCCAGAGGCTGGATTACAACTCTATCATCATTAGACATCATGAATAGA
This sequence comes from Anolis sagrei, assembly GCF_037176765.1. Lineage (NCBI taxonomy): Eukaryota > Metazoa > Chordata > Lepidosauria > Squamata > Anolidae > Anolis > Anolis sagrei. The sequence goes on along the minus strand of NC_090021.1, from coordinate 47,911,867 downwards.
GCTGATGGAAGTTGCGATACAGCAACATCTCGAAACCTGCAGTTTGTTCTGTTTAGTCAGTTTAGTGGGTTTACGTTTAGATACAAGGTTTGTGGATATGATGTCTGACTCTAAAATGTCCTTTAACTTTTCCCCAACTTCAGAGCCACAAGTACTGTGGAGTTGCAATTCCCATTATTCTCTGTCCACATGGGAGATAATCAAAAGTGATGGGAGTTGCCATTTGTGAAGAACCCTTACCTTTAGCAGCCAGAATGTGGGGCTAGCAAAGCCCTGGCAGCCATCTTAGGACAGGGAAACAGGGAGATGCCATCTCAGGTCAGGTTTTCTTAGAGGGGGCGTGTCCTAGTCCAGTAAGCAAAGAGAAGATGGCCAGGATTGGTTAAGAATAGGGGGCGGAGCCTAATATTCAAATAGAGGGGAAAGTGTACTTTGTGCATTTGGAGGCTTGAGTTTTGGCAGTTAGGATTTGTCAGTTGGGGAGTTAGTTGGTGTTCACAGTTGGATAGTGCTAGCTAGGAGAACTGGGTTAATCTTTTGTAGTATTCAAGGGCTAGAGGAATTAGCCAGGAATACTGACAGTGGAAACAGGACCTTGCTTATGGTCTCTTTTTTTTATTCCTGAGGAAGGCTAGGCCAAGCTTGTTTGGCTAGATTTCAGAAAGTGGGAATTTGGTTTGGAATTATCATCAGGGATTAGTTTCCTGAGATAATCTCCTGTTTGTTAACTCTAGATTTGAACCCAGTATCCATCTGAGGATTGTACATCAAAACATAACTAAAAGCTTTTGTGCCATTCACTTACAGGAACCATTACGTATTTGTACCAGAAGAGTTTAAGCCTGTTAAATAAACATTTTATTATAGTTAACACATTACAACAGCCTGTGTGTGAACGTCATTGGTACTCAAATCCTCTGAAGAAAATAAACACTATAGTAACACAGAAAGGTGTTCCTAAGTATCCTCTCCACACATATAACTCAGCCTGAATACTAAGCAACAAGGTGGCAGCGTACCCAATTGGAAAAGCCTTTTAAAACCTTCTCAGTTCAGACGGCATTCAAATATATCTTTCCCTGTTTATCAATTTCCCTCCTGTGATATTCCCTGCTAAAAGAAGTTCCTTGGTGTGAGATTTCATTATAATTGGTGTCACAGCTCTGTGATCCTGAATGTGAATTGGAAGCCTGTCCTTATACCATTCAATAACATCTGGGGACCCAAGCTGGGTAAAAACTAAAGTGCACCAACCACTAGGTAAAAAAATATAGTGGGTCCTCTGTATCCATAGATTATCTGTCTATGGATTCAACAGCCTTTTAAAGGCAACCATAAGGCTGATATGGCCCTTAAAGAAAATAAGTTGGACACCCCTGTGTTAGTGACTTACATGTGCCTAAGTGCATTTTATGAATGTGCCACTTTTAAGATGTGTTATAAAGGGCTATTGTTGTGCCCCTTGAGCTCTGTCCAAAAATCTCCCACATCCAGTAGCTATCAAGCCCAGGAAGGGTTGCTGCTCTTCCTCTTTGGATAGGGAAGTTGAGATCATTCAGACAATGAAGGTCTGCCTGCTCTGGGCTCCTGGGGGAAAGTAATTAAAGATGCACCTCATTTGAGATTACATTCTCAGTTCCCCTGCCCCATTCAAACTGAGACCAGTTCCTTCATGATGATCTGAACTGTCTTCCCCCTTCCTGACAGGTAAGCAACAGCAGCAAGGGGACCTCTTGGGGTTTCACAGCTCCCAGGTGACAGAATGTCACATGGAGAGAAAAGCACACATGTAGGGTCTTGGACACAGTCTCCTTTTCTTCCCCTTATCACAGGTACAGTATAATGGAATGTATAACAATATCGTTGTACTGCTCTGCTCAACCACCAACAGAAAGTAGCGGGTTGCTTGACTCTGTACAAGACATATAGTTAAACTAATGCTTGGGAAAGAAACAAAGAATGATGGCAGCTTGATGTCTCTTATTCTGTTTTAAGAGAAGGGTGTCAGTCAGTGACACATAATGACAAATGCTGATTAGATTCTCAAGACTCCACTGGTGGTGTGATGAAAGAAAAAAGCAAAGGATCACAGAGAAGAAAGCTAAGAATCAGAACAAAATCCAGTTCTTCTCCTTAGGTCAGTGTTTCTCAACCTTCCTAATGTCGCAGCCCCTTTAATGCAGTTCCTCATGTTGTGGTGACCCCCAACCATCAAATCATTTTCATTGCTAGTTGATAACTGTCATTTTGCTGATGTTATGGATTGTAATATAAATATCTGATATGCAGGAGGTATTTTCGTTCACTGGACCAAATTTGGCACAAATGCCTGATACACCCAAATTTGAATATTGGTAGGGTTGGAGGGGGGATTTATTTTGTCATTTGGGAGTTGTAGTCACTGGATTTATAGTTCACCTACACTCAAAGAGCATTCTGAACTCCACCAGGGGGGATTTATTTTGTCATTTGGGAGTTGTAGTCACTGGATTTATAGTTCACCTACACTCAAAGAGCATTCTGAACTCCACCAACAATGGAATTGAACCAAACTTAGCCCACAGATCTCCCATGACCAACAAAAAATACTGGAAGGGTATGGTAGGCACTGACCTTGAGTTTAGGAGTTTAAGTTCACCTACATCCAGAGAGCACTGTGGACTTAAACAATGATTGATCTGGACCAACCTTGGCACGAATACTCAATATGCCCAATTGTGAACACTGGTGGAGTTTGGGGAACATAGACCTTGACATTTGGGAGTTGTAGTTGCTGGGATTTATAGTTCGCCTACAATCAAAGAACATTCTGAATTCCACCAATGATAGAATTGGGCCAAGCTTCCCACACAGGACCCCCATGACCAACAGAAAATACTGTGTTTTCTGATGGTCTTTGACAACCCCTCTGAATCCCTGCACAACGCCCCCCCCCCCCCAGGAGTCCCGACCCCCTGATTGAGAAACGTTGTCTTAGGTCTACATCTTACAACTCTAAATTTGCTATGGATCCAGTATTAATCAGAGCTCGGAAAATAATGCCCCCTTTTATAATTGCACCTCCTAGATTTTCCTAGCCAGGTCTAAATCTATACATGTGTTTTGAATGATGCTGATCTAAATTCTGCTCCTGACATAGGAACAGCTATTCCATTGGCTATGCCTGTGTTTCCAAAAAAGTAAAAACGGGCAGTTACAGTGTTTTGACACTGTTTTGACATATCATTAAGAAGCTTAAACAGTAAGGAGGAAACTCATAAGGAGCTTTACAACTGGAAAAAAAGATACAAGCCTAACTAGTAATCGCTAGTTCCAATTACAGTAATATCTGAAGGAATACATTTTTCAATAGTAAATCCACAAGTAATCCCACTGATTCAGTGGGTTTCTTCTAACTGAGATTAAGCCATCAGATTTAGGCCTTAATATTTATGAAGCACTTTCCTGTGAATCTTTGCTAAAGTTTGTTTTTTAAAAAAATCATTATTCTAGTCCTTATGATAGCAAATCCAGACTTGAAAATACGTAGGGAAGTGCTTAATAAATTCTGCAAAATATGTAAAGTCAGAATGATACCTCTACCAGCAGAACTGGGTCTTCATCAAACAAGTGCAAAGCAAGGGAGAATTTGCAACAAAGTAGTAGCAGGTACTCTTTAAACCTTCTCCTGAGTGCTGCCTTTCCTTTGTGGGAAAGTAGATGGGGAAGGGTTATGAAAGGACACAAGATAAAATGTAAGTTCTCTCATCTAATGTTCCTGCTGTTTCCCCTCAGTGACCAGCAAGTAGATTTTCAGTACTCTAGACAGCCCTTTGCTGTTCCTCATATTTAGCAAAGCTACAAAAAGTGCAAAAGTCAAACACCTACAAGCACATGCAGAGTATGCAGCGCCCCACCTGAAAATGAGAGCTGACCGGAAGACTTAAAAGATCACAATTTTGCTTTGTCTTCTGTTTCACTGCAACGTGACTCAGAAACCTGGCTATGAGAGGTAATGGTTCCACTTTGTCCTGAACTAGACCAAACTTATCTGGAATAAGGTATCCAGAATTGGACAGCGCACTTCAAGAAGGAAGCAGACAAACTGTGAGTTCAGAGGAGGGCAACCAAGATGGAGAAGTAATGAGGAATGTAGAAAACGCTGTCTTAGGTCTACATCTTACAACTCCAAATTTGCTATGGATCTAGTATTAATCAGAGCTCAGAAAATAATGCCCTTTTTTTGAATTGCACCTCCTAGACTTTCCGAGCCAGGTCTAACTCTATAGAAGTGTTTTGAATAATGTTGATTTAGATTCTGCCCCTGCCACAGGAGCGGCTATTCCATTGATATGCCTATGTTTCCCAAAAAAGTAAAAACGGGCAGTGGAAAGGCACAAAATAGTGAAGGAGAGAAAACGTGACAATGTTCTTCAAACATCTGAATAGGTATAGCACTGAAGGCTCAGTCGACATAGAAGAGAGGGGAAGCACAAAAGGACTTAAGCCAGTGGTTCTCATCCAGATGTTTTTGCTTACAACTTCCAGAAATCTCAGCCAGTTTACCAGCTGTTAGGATTTCTGGGAGTTGAAGGCCAAAACATCTGGGAACCCACAGGTTGAGAACCACTGGGTTAAGTGACAGGAGAACAGATTTCAGTTGAACATTACGAGGAACGTATCAAAGGTAAGTGCAGTTTGACAATGTCATCAGATACCCAAAGCTGGGCAAACCCTCCTTTGTTGGAGGTCTTCAATTAGAGGCTCAGCAGCTAGTGGTTGTCAATGCCACAACTGGAAAAATTGCTCCAGGACACCCCACAAACGCTACAGCTGGAACACATATATGTTTCTTTTACTATGTTGCTGTAAAGAGAGAACTGCTGTAGAGATGAGGAGTGAAGCTATTTCCTGCTCCCACTATTCCCAAGGGTTACAATTCACCTTGGCCCCATTTTCCAGCTCTAAAGAGAAGGAAGGATAAGTACTTCACTAGTGTTGTTACTTTTAAACAATATCCAGAGCCGGAGGTTTAGCACAGCAAATCACCAGCAATTATAAGATGTATCAACCAAAAGATTGCAAGTTTGAAGCCCCGGGTCGACATGAGCTGACAACTGTCAGCCCTGCTCATTGTTTACCTAAGCAGTTCAAAAACAGCTTTAGCTGTAATTAGATAAATAAGGTACCACTAAAAAAAGTGGGGGAGGTATTTTACGATGCCATAAAGAAAGAAGATCAGAAAATGCTGGGCAACCAAAAGGGAGGAGGAAGTCCTGACGGCTCTTTGTTATAGAGGATGAAGCAACAACCTCCCCTGTGGCTGGACTCGAGCCCATGGCACCAAAACAGCTGGACTTAGTCGAAACAGCACACCTCCTACTGTTCTGTCTGTCTGTCTATTGTCTATACAAAAGCGGCATTGAATGTCTGCCGTATATGTGTACTGTGATCCGCCCTGAGTCCACTTTGGGATGAGAAGGGCGGAATATAAATAAAGTGTTGTTGTTGTTGTTGTTATTGTCGTCGTCATCATCATCATCATCATCATCATCTCTTGTTTAAACCAGTTAGGATCCATGTAGGAGGCATATACAAGCTGCTTTTCCCAGGGATCTGAAGCATGTGCAAAAAGGGAACTATACTTTTGAAACTGCTCCATGGATCCAAATACTTTGGTTTGTGCCTGTTTGGGGTGCTCTATCTCTAGATTTCCTCCATCAATGAGGAGATTGAAATGGCCTGCAAGACCTCTTCACCTCCATGACTTCAAGACCTATAGTCTTTAGCATGCTACATCCTTATTGTATTCAGTGACAGGAAAAGTATTTCTGATTATGAATTTTACAGCCAGGAAGACCAATTTGGAGTTCTTGCTCCTCGCCTGCTCCTAACTTTTCCGAGCTGTGATTACAATCAACTCTGGTCCATGCTCTTGTTACATCCCAAACAGACTATTGCAATGCTCTCTACGTGGGGTTGACTTTGAAGACTGTCCGGAAGCTTCAAGTGGTCCAACAGGTGGCAACCAGATTTCTCACTAGGGCAGCGTACAGGGAGCATATAACCCCCCTGTTACGTCAGCTCCACTAGCTGCCAGTCTGCTACCAAGCACAATTCAAAGTGCTGGTTTTAGCCTATAAAGCCCTAAATTGTTCTGGTCCAGTTTCGCTGTCCGAATGCATCTCCCAATATGAACCATTGTGGAGTTTAAGATCTTCTGGGAAGGCCCTGCTCTTGGTCCCACCTCTTTCACAGGCACGATTGGCCGGGACGAGAGACAGGGCCTTCTCAGTGGTGGCCCCTTGTCTATTGAACTCCCTCCCCAGTGAAATTAGACAAGCGACCTCTCCCTTGGCCTTCAGAAAGAGAACAAAGACATGGCTATGGGACCAAGTATTTGGTGAGTGAGCAGTGCAAGAATTGAATTAGGGAATATGTACAATTGACAATTGGAATGGCTTTGGATTATGATTTTGGACTATGTGATTATAATGTTTATACTAAGATATTTTATTTCTCTGTTTTAATGTCTAAATGTTGTTTATGCTTTATGTTTTAATATGGTTAACGTTTTTAATGTATAGTTATATGATATTGTCTAGATATTATGCTCTGGTTTTCACATGTATGTTTTTGTAGTTTGTTCATTCAGTTGCTTCCGACTCTTCGTGACCTCCTGGACCAGCCCACGCCAGAGCTCCCTGTGTATGTATGGCACTGAATTTTGCCATTATTATGCTGCAAACTGCTTTGAGTCCCCTCAGAAGTGAGAAAAGCGGCATATAAATGCAGTAAATAAATAATAAAACTGTAGATTTGGAGTCTAAATATATTGATTTCATTTGGAGGGGGCAAATCTACCATAAAATAGAAAAGTCCAGAAAACATGCAACAAGATTTTATATGGAAAGATTTAAAAACTCAAAATATGAAATATATCTAGATTGGGTTGTTGTAGGTTTTTTTTCGGGCTATATGGCCATGTTCTAGAGACATTCTCTCCTGACGTTTTGCCTGCATTTATGGCAAGCATCCTCAGAGGATGCTTGCCATAGATGCAGACGAAACGTCAGGAGAGAATGCCTCTAGAACATGGCCATATAGCCCGAAAAAACCTACAACAACCCAGTGATTCCGGCCATGAAAGCCTTGGACAATATATATAGATTAACTTTAGTCACAGGAACTGAAAATGGCATATGTGTAGAGACACATTCAGTCTTATTTTATAAAATCTTGGAGCACATATGTTGGTCTTTATTTTGTTGTTGTTTGGAATACTAGATGTATGCACACTGCACTGCCACCATGCCGATTTATTAGCAGATAAACCCTATTGCAAAACTTGGCACTCCTAGGCAACAGGTGGCCAGCAAAATTTAAACTACCTCCCCAAGCAGTTACAAAGCAGAGGGAAATTATTTTTGAGGTGTGCAAGCATTAAGCATTCTTCAAATATTAAAAGGACGAAAACAGTGAAGTAGCAAAGAGACAGTCTGAAAAGTGAATACTTAGAGAAACGGTTAAAGAAACACAAAAGGCATAATAGGGCTCAAAATGCATTCACAATCGACAGGTATGGGAGGCAGGAAAAACAACAAAGAGCATAATTTAGTCCTATACTGATTTCATATTCAAAATTTCCTCCTTTTAGAGGAAGCCTTTTAAATGGGAAAAAATATTCAGTCTGTCCTGGGTTGTCCAGAAAATGTGCATTAACAATTCAATCCATAGTTTTCAATAGCAACTTGAGACCCAGAGGTCCAGGCAGTACCTTCTCTCAGGAGTCATTTCTTCTCTCCGGAGCTTAAAATCCACCTCTTCCAAGTCTTCTCTGCACTGCATCAGCTTGTCTTCCAGGTTTTCTACCTGAAACACACAAAAAGACCACTAAGAGTGATAGGCTCCTCAAATGCACCACCTCATGAAAAGAGACTGGTATGCTTCACTTTCCCCTTCTTTCAAACATAATTAAGCATAAGGCCCAACTGTAATTCAGTTTCAGTAAGTAACTCCAAGACAGAGCTTAGAAAGTTGCCTTTTTTTGGACCAAGACTCCCTGAATCCCTCAACCAGCATTGGTAGTGTTGGCTGGTGCCCATGATGGCTGGTGGCCAACACTGGAAGCTTACAGTTGAAAACGTATCTTTTCAAAACACTCCAAACTTTTTGAAAAAGTTATATGCTTCTAAAATCACACATCTACATTTAATCCACTACAGCTACAAACACTACAACTTTTTGAACAAAACATATAGGATATCTTAGTTGGTGCCCAACAGCCCCAAGAAAAAAGAAGAAATTGTTTCATTTAGACAAGAGATCATGAATCGGAGTCCACAGGACAATAATATCCAGCCCCTTGAAAAACACTACTCCACCTCTGAACCTAATTACCAACACAGGAGCAAGGATGGCTGCCATGGCATTTAAAACTAATGGCTGTCTCCTCTATGGATAAAAGGAAGCCCTGGTCCATTATATCTGTTCCTCAAAGTGTGTGTTTTAGTGAAATAGGTTGCTGACATGGGCTTCAGAAACTCAAGCTGGGAAAGATATTACCTCCCTTTCAATTCAGGAAATGGCAATGTATAGTCACTCAAATGCTGTCCTCAGGAGTCCTCACCAGTGGCTATGCTGGCTCGAGTGATAGGCATTGTAGTCCGAATGTATCTCCCTCTATGAACCACCTTGGAGGCTACGATCAACCGGGGAGGCCCTGTTCTCGGTCCCACCTCCTTCACAGGTCCTTCTGAAGGCTAAGAGGGAGGGTGCAGCTCTAATTTCATTGGGGATGAGAGACAGGGCTTTCTCAGTGGTGGACCCTCATCTATGGAACTCCCTTCCCAATGAAATTAGATCAGTGCCCTCCCTATTGGACTTCAGAAACAAAGCAAAAACATAGCTGTAGAACCAAGCATTTCGGCAGTAAGCAGGACAAGCAACGAACATTGCTATTTGATACTGGAATGGCCTGGACCATACTTTTGGATCATGTGATTTTACTTTTTATATTAATATGTTTTTAATTCCTTGTTTTAATGTTTAAATGTAGTTAAGTTTTATGATTTGATAGATTTATGTTACTGTTTTTTATGTTAGTGTTTTATGTTACTGATAGTTTTATGTTACTGTTGTTTTATGTTAAGTTTTTATGTTTTGCAAGGCATTGAATTTTGCTGTGAATATGTTGGAAAATGCTTTAAATCCCCCCCCCCCCCAAGGGACTTAGGAAAAATGGTATATAAATGAAGTAAATAAATGAATGAATAAATAGCCCAAGAGCATCTGGCACCTAACTACTAACATCCACGCATTGCTTAACTGAGGACCTCATCACACTAGAGAATGAATCCACTTTAAATCCGGTTTCTGACTCCTGTAGAATTCTGGGATTTGTAGTATAGGGAGGAGCCTTTAACAGCCTCGCTACACTACAAACCCCAGAATTCTGCTGGAGGCAGAAACCGGATTTAAGGTAGAATCATTCTCTAGTGTGATGAGGTCCTGAAACAAATCTTAGGATGCAGATATACAGTTTTCTGTCTTTTTCCCAGGAAAGAAGATATCAACTGCAGTCACTCTGTCACTGTTTTATCTGATCACAAAGCCACGTGTAGCCCCCCCCCCCCCAAAATTGATGTTGGAAGTGGCCCAGGGACCTGCCTTGGGTGGAACAGTCGAATTAACCAGGGCAAGTCGGGGTCCCAAGTGGATACTCTGAACTGCTGTGATCATCTTGTATTCAGCTGGAGTTGTGGCAGGAAGCAACTGCTGGCTGCTTAAGATAGTCATCTAATTAGTCTGCTAATTTATTTTCCAGTAAAGTGGAGAGACAAGAGAGCGAGAAAGAGAGGGAGGAACAGCCGAAGCACAAGAGCTGGCCTAATCAAGGATGGGAAGAATGCGTTGGAAGTGAGACAGCTTCTTAGGGGAAAATGCCACAGGGAATCCCTCCTCATTTTTTTTCATGCTAGGGATGAAAGAGATTCTATCCAGAGCTGGAATTGCAACTTTTCCAGGAGGTTCAAGGAATTATAGTCCAAAAAAGATAACATTTTCAGGCTCTGGTTCTATGTATTCCTGATAAAAATGCTGTAGTTGTTTGCTCAAACGAAGCAATAGCTGAAAAATGCTTGGGACTATTGGTCTATCTAGCCTAGTGCCACCCTCTGAATCTCCGGAATCCTCAAATCAGTCTTTTTCTGTTCCAAAACAGAGAGTAAACTGCTGCACCTTGAAAGTAAACTGCTGTACCTCCAGATGTAATGATGCAAAAATATGAGATGGCAGAGATGCAGCTGAGTCTCCACTTAGGCAGAAAAAACGAAATGCAAAGATACAAAATGGGGGACGCCTGGCTTGAGGGCAGTACATGTGAAAAAGATCTTGGAGTCCTCGTGGACAACAAGTTAAACATGAGTCAACAATGTGATGTGGCGGCAAAAAAAGCTAATGGGATTTTGGCCTGCATCAATAGGAGCATAGTGTCTAGATCTAGGGAAGTAATGCTACCCCTCTATTCTGCCTTGGTTAGACCACACCTGGAATATTGTGTCCAATTCTGGGCACCACAATTGAAGAGAGATATTGACAAGCTGGAATGTGTCCAGAGGAGGGCGACTAAAATGATCAAGGGTCTGGAGAACAAGCCCTATGAGGAGCGGCTTAAGAAGCTGGGCATGTTTAGCCTGAAGAAGAGAAGGCTGAGAGGAGATATGATAGCCATGTATAAATATGTGAGAGGAAGCCACAGGGAGGAGGGAGCAAGCTTGTTTTCTGCTTCCCTGGAGACTAGGACACGGAACAATGGCTTCAAACTACAAGAGAGGAGATTCCATCTGAACATGAGGAAGAACTTCCTGACTGTGAGAGCCGTTCAGCAGTGGAACTCTCTGCCCCGGAGTGTGGTGGAGGCTCCTTCTTTGGAAGCTTTTAAACAGAGGCTGGGTGGCCATCTGTCAGGGGTGCTTTGAATGCAGTATTCCTGCTTCTTGGCAGGGGGTTGGACTGGATGGCCCATGAGGTCTCTTCCAACTCTTTGATTCTATGATTCTATAAGAAGGAAAGAGGAGGGGGAGAAATGTGACAGCAGATTTGAATTTTTTTTTTAAATTGAGTTTTGGTACTGCATTGGTGCAATGGGTTAAACCCTTGCCCTGGCAGGGCTGCTGACCAAAAGGTTGGTGGTTTGAATCTGGGAAGCGGGGTGAGCTCCTGTCTGTCAGCTCCAGCTTCCTATGTGGGGATATGAGAGAAGCATCTCACAGGAGGGTAAAACATCTGGGCAACTTCCATGCAGACGGCCAACTCTCACACACCAGAAGCAACTTGTAGTTTCTCAAGTCGCTCCTGACACGAAAAAAAATCTGAAGTTGGTTTATATCAACAAAAACTCATGTGAAATTAAAAACTAATTAGTCTTACAAGTGCTGCCAAGTTTATTTTGTTGTCCCTCCTCCACGTGGAGGGTTTTAGGTCTTAAACATGGCCGCAGATGTGATGCAATTGCTCACTCTCCATTCAGCTCTGTGCTATACCTTCCTCAGCCCAGGGTACCTGACATCCTTAGCAGAAGATGCCAAGTCAAGATGATCTATATGCTGAGCAACTTCTCTGTCACTGAGCTACTGCTATGGACATGTATGTGCATTGTACTCATTGACAAGCTGATGAAAAAGCACTGTCAATCAGTATACCTTCTTTTTCCTGGTCCTTTCTGCACTGTAATGCTGTGTGCCAAAAGCAAGAAACCAGGCTGAGAATGAGCAAGCACCCACCAAGATTGGCTCTCCTATTAAACCGATAAGATGTATCGAATCCAGATCAACAACACACCTTTCTTGCTACAGCATGGATGTCAGTTGCCCATCCCAGGGAGAAAAGTAAAGAACTAGGGGAATAAGTTATTGCTTCCAATCATTACATTGGGAAAACAATTCTACTGATCTCCTGATTAACCACTTTATGGTTCAGTTTTCAGCTAATTAGCAATTCTCACACTTGGGTGAAGGAATGCAAGCAAAAGCAGCCTGAGGCAAGGTACAGAGAAGAAAATCAGAATGCGTGGAACCAATTAACGGCAACGGAAAGGAGTATGGCGGGGGGGGGGGATTGTGAGTGCCCACCCCGCACATCTGTTCTAAAGGCTGTGGACCTAAAATAAGTTAATCACTTTCAACATCAAGTTTTTGCTATATAAATGTTTATTACTACACAATAGTTGCAGCAGCATTCTTCTACTGCTTCAAAGTACTGCAAGCCTTTAGTTGAAAAAAAAACAAAACCCTGACACAATGAATCAAGAGTGCTCTCAGATTCCTCTACAGAATTTGGGAACACTGCTTCTTTGAATGACAACACTCAGCATCATGCAGTCAGCATAATCTCCTCCATATACAGTGAAGAAAAAAAGTATTTAGTCAGTAACCAATTGTACAAGTTCTCCCACTTAAAAAGATGAGAGAGGCTTGTAATTGACATCATAGGTAGACCTCAACTATGAGAGACAACATGAGGAAACACATCCAGACAATCACATTGTCTGATTTTTAACAAATTTATGGTGGAAAATAAGTATTTGGTCCATAACAAAAATTCATCTCAATACTTCTGTTATATATCCATTATTGGCAATGACAAAGGTCAAACGTTTTCTGTAAATCCTCACAGGGTTGGCACACACTGTTGCTGGTATGTTGGCCCATTCCTCCATGCAGATCTCCTCAAGAGCAGTGATGTTTTGGGACTGTCGCTGGGTAACCCAGACTTTCAGCTCCCTCCAAAGATTTTCTATAGGGTTGAGATCTGGAGACTGGCCAGGCCACTCCAGGACCTTGAAATGCTTCTTACAAAGCCACTCCTTCGTGGTCCTGGTGGTGTGCTTGGAATCACTGTCATGCTGAAAGGTCCAGCCACTTTTCATCTTCAGTGCCCTTGCTGATGGAAGGAGGTTTGCACTCAAAATCTCGCAATACATGGCCCCATTCATTCTTTCATGTATACGGATCAGTCACCCTTGTCCCTTTGCAGAGAAATAGCTCCAAAGTATGATGCTGCACAATAGGTATGGTTTTTCTTTGGGCGCAACTCAGCATTCTTTCGCTTCAAAACATGACGAGTTGTGTTTCTGCCAAACAGTTCTACTTTGGTTTCATCTGACCATATGACATTCTCCCAATACTCTTCTGGATCATCCAAATGCTCTCTAGCAAACTTGAGTTGGCTCCTGACATGTACTGGCTTAAGCAAGGGGACACGTCTGGCACTGCAGGATCTGAGTCCCTGGCGGCGTAGAGTGTTACTGATGGTAGCCTTTGTTACACTGGTCCCAGCTCTCTGTAGGTCAATCACTAGGTCCCCCCCCCCCCCCCCCCCCGTGCAGTTCTGGGTTTTTTGCTCACCGTTCTTGTGATCATTTTGACCCCACGGGGTGAGATCTTGTGTGGAGCCCCAGATTGAGGGAGATTATCAGTCGTCTTGTATCCCTTCCATTTTCTAATTATTGGTGCATGTAACCACACATAAAGTGCTCAATGAGTACCGTGACTTGGACGGTCAGATCCACAGCTGTTTCAATACATTGTGATGTTTTGGTGCTAAATTCATATATACAGTAATTACTACATAACGTTACTCTGTATCAAACTGTTTTTTTCTGTCCATTTGTTGTAAAACATTATGTTTTGGTGCTTAATTTGTAAAATCATAATGTAATTTGATGTTTAATAGACTTTTCTTAATCCCTCATTATAATCCAATGTTTTTGCTTATCAATGTTCTGCTGGCTGGTTTATGTCAGATAAGCGAGACTCTACTGTACATCCCATCTGTAGTCAGTATACTTGTTACTGTTTTGCATGCACCTTTTGGGGTGTAGAGGACTACTTATTTTTCCTAGCTTTTCATACAAACTCTCTCAACATCTTCCTGCTTCTTGGCAGAGTGTTGGACTGGATGGCCCACAAGGTCTCTTCCAACTCTATGATTCTATGATGAGGTAGCTATCAAGTTTCCTGAAGGACTTCTACTACTACAAGTGAGGGTGGGAGGAGGGAAGCAATTCGAACCATGAATATTGAGTTGTTTTGAGCTCCTGGTTAAAGAAAAAAGTGGGTGCAATTTAATCTTCCATTTCACCAATTGAATCTGGATGAGCTGCTTCTTGGGGGTTTAAATGCCCCCATAGTCTGGCATTAGCTATTACCAGGTGGTGGAAGAAGAATGAACTATGCATGCAGAACTAGGTGATATAGAGGCTCAACACCTAGTTCTGCAAACATACGAGGGTTGAATGAAAAGTAATACCTCCACCTTCGTAACTCCTCAACAAATGGCAGTACTGGTATGCGGCAGGTACTGGCTTGTTCAGTAGACTCTCCTCTACAGTTCCATTTTGATGGGAAGCCTTAGCATTGAACAGTTGTGTTGTTAAAGAGCGAAGTATAAAACCCTGCACAGATGGTCGGTCAATGCGACTTAAGCAACGTGCAGTCATTGAGTTCTTGACAGAAGAAGATGTCGCCCCAAAGGAGATTCATCAGAGAATGCAAGCTGTTTATGGTGATTGTGTTGATGTGAGTACTGCGAGTCATTGGGTGAGTAAGTTTAAAGATGTTGAGGTGGGAACATCTGACTTGCATGATAAACAAAGAGTTGGACGTCCTGTGACAGAAGTCACCGAGTTGACAGATTGATTCTGGATGATCGTTGTATCACTCAGAGAAAATTTTCAAGCATAACCAGCATTTCACAAGAACGTGTGGGTCACATTATTGCTTTGCTTGGCTATTGGAAGATCTGTGCACGATGGGTTGCGGAAACAGTGTCGACTTCTTCCGTGACGGCTTCAGAAAACTTGTTCATTGTTTGCAGAAATGTATCTAATTGTCTGGTGCTTATGTGGAAAAGTGAATAGTGGTAGTTAAAGAGCACATTCTAAGGATTATTTCTGCGTCTGATTTATTAAAATATTCCCATCCAAACCCAAGTAACGAAGGTGGAGGCATTACTTTTCATCCAACCCTTGTAGATTGTGAACTGTAACTCCATACTGAATAAGATAACAAAATACTATCTAGATGAGGAAGAAATCAGCCAACAGCATCATCATCCCTTCAGAATTAAAGTCCAACTGACTTGTTCTCATCTGCTGTGGATCATGGTAAAAAAAAAAACCCTCAAAAATTAAAAAGGGAATATTGGAAACCACAATGGTAAACATTACCCTATATTACATTATCCGTTTCTCACTTTGTGATTTTCTGATACATGATGAGTTTGTGGGCAGGCAGCCTCTTTCAACATTAAAACTCATGCCCTGATGACAGCTTTGTAAGTGAAGGAGTTTTGGCAGCTGCAAATTTTTCAAACTTCCTCACTGCAGTGTTAGATACCTGCCTCATCTCCTCATTATCTTCAGAACTGTGAAAGTATGTGAGCCTTAACACTGAAACGCACGGGTGTCCCAGAGGGAATGTTTCACCTTACCTACCTGAAATAGGAAAAGAGGGGGAGGGTGGCAAAGGAAAGACAGAGTTAGAGAGGACTGGAAAAATCCAGTCAGGCAAGAGTTGCCACTTATTCTCAGAGTTGCTGAGGAACTTCCCAAGGGCCTCCTTCTTATACAAAAACCACAGATTCTGTGAATCCATCAGACTTCCACAGAATCCCCAGAGTAAGCTCTCCACAGGGTGCTCTTTGAAAGTGTTGCACATCTGAACTCTACTGTAGATGTAAAGCATTTGCTTTCACTAAGGAATGCTTAGAAAAGACAGTCCTGTGTTGACTGCTGTGAAATGACTGGGAGAAAGGCAAGGCGAGGAAATCATCATTATATATCTGCCCTACGAGATTTGTTTAACTTTCAGACTACTATCCTAGTTTTCCAACAAAGATTGGTGCTCAAGGAGTATCAAAACAATAAAGGACAAGTACAAATTAAGGCATATTTTAAAAAAACACTTAGACAAAACAAAATCTGGTTCACGACCACTTTCACAGCATCACGGCATAATTGTTAGAAGACTCTGAATAAAACAGGCTTTACCTGCTGGTAGGACAACAGGAAATGTGCCAGGTTAACCTCCCTTGGCAGAGAGATTCACAGACTTGGCAACGAGAAAGCCCTTTTCTTGCATCCCTCTTAAATGGACCTTTGTCTCTAATGGAAATGGGACTCAAGGTAGGGCCTGATCCTGTAATGCCCAGGTAGGATAACACGGGAAATACAATCTTGGTACCCTCTACCTAAGACAAAATAGGTCTCAGAGGGATCATATGTGTCTCCAATAAGATGGGTGTTCCACCAAGGGAAGTGGCACAGGACTGCAGTCAAAGACTGAACAGAATACATGGTGGGAGATATGGTAAGTAAATGGTACTCACTTTTTTTATCACCTTCTTCTCAGGTGTCAGAAATGTAAAACTTTGGTCATATGCCATGAGATCATAAACATTTTATCTTCACACTTTTTGGTCCGGAAATTTTGTTCTCAGTCAGGTTCACTGAGATTCCGAACGCCTTTTAAAAATCCATTGCATGTATTGCAAAAACGGCCTGTGCGAAAGCCCTGGAGCCTTCTATCTATATCTCTATTCATCCCTAAAAGCACTGGAGGTTTTTATCTGGCCAAGGGATTTACTTGTTTTTATCTAGTGTGTAGTCAGTTTAGACCAGTGGTTCCCAACCTGTAGTCCATGGACCACTGGTGGTCTACAAGAACTAAAATATGGTTTGCAGCCTCACTGTTACTACACCGTTGCAACAAAAGCGACTGGTCTTGCAAAACCCTCTTATAGTGCTGAGGCTTATTAAATACTAGTTGTACCCGCCACGTGTTGCTGTGACCAATCTTCCCTCCCTCTTTCTCTTCTTTCTTTCTCTCCTTCCTTCCTTTTCTTCTTCTTCCCTTCCATCCCCCCACCTTTTCTTTCCCTTCCTCGTTCTCCTCTTTCTTCCTTCTCTACTTATTCTTGGATTGCAACTCCCAGCAGTCCTCCTGATCGATTGATCTACCTACCTACCTATCTATATCTAATCTATTTGGAGGATTGCTGGGAGTTGCAGTCCAGGAATAGGAAATTGGAAATATACAGGGATTGGCATACTCTCAAAGAAATCCAAGGAGAAGAAAGCTTGCAGCTTAGAAGCAGTGCATTTAGATTGTCCTCCTCTTCTAAAGAACCTGGTCTAGGGAATGCTGGGAGCTGTAGTCGGGAAGAGAGTGTGTATATGCTATTGTGTTTTTTGTTTGCTTGGGGAGTCATCTTTGCACATGTGCTGTAGTGTCTTTTTGCTATTTTGGCTTAAGTTCCTTCTGCTGTGTTTTTCAGTGTTTTATGAGTAATGGTCCCTCATTGGCCTGATTGGTGTATTGTGACCAAATTTGGTGTCAGTTCGTCCAATGGTTTTTGAGTTATGTTAATCCCACAATGAACATTACATTTTTACTTATCTAGATGGTTTTCTGTGGGAGAGCATATGGCGATTACTGGATGGCATATGTTCTGTATCAGAAACTAGAGCTGATGTAGTCTATTCAATGCAATTTTCTGATTCAGCACCCCAAAAAACCCAAACCAAATCTAAAGTTGACCAAAACCTGATTCCTAACCCTTTTGGTACTAATGCTGGAGAGTAGTCCCTGGTCAAAGTGGTCCCTGGCTAAAAAAAGATTGGGAACCACTGCTTTAGACCTATGAATGAGAGATCTACAAGAGCACTGGACTTTGCTAGAAAGCAAGGTACTTAAGGGAGACAGATTACTCACTCTGAACATTAAGAAAAATGGAGACGGATAACAGGATGATGAAATACATCTAAAGAATGGGGAAAATTTGAAGGATCAGTGTTTACAAAGTTTTATGAAGCATTCATGCTTGCTGCAGGTACACAATGTTAACACCAAACTTTCTCATAACATACCAAAGAAGTATAAATGAAAGGTAAACATAGTTAAATGGTGATGACCTACAACTCCCTCACATATATATATACTGGTACTTTGTGAAGCATGTCTATTATATTTGGGCTTTATGACTTTGTTGCTGGCAACATGGTGTAATATCAGTAAATATCAAATGAGATATTGTGGCTACAGTATGATGTGTAGAAATTTGCATCACTACACAAACAGCTTCCTAAAATGTAAAAACCAGGGCCACACAAAGGCAGAGGTGCTGCTCATACCCTAGTTTGTTATTGACTCCCTGTGCTACCCTCAATTCAGAGTTTCAAGGAACACTTGAAGAGTGGATGGATGGAGCCTTCACATTATAACAAGCACACTATGAACTGCCAAAGCCAGCGGCATCCCAACCAGCAAGTGAACCATCAATGCATGATGTCCATTTCTTTGGAAATCTGGATTCATTTCAAGCCATTCTGGAGACCTCCCAAAACACAGAACCTTGGAGGGAGGAACATAGGGAGAGCAGACTGCAGCCCAAAGAGTCCTACATGCTCATTTGTGATATTTATTCAGACAGTCTCTGGGCGACGAATCTGAGAAGCAGCTACAGAGGTGGCATTTGATGTGGGCTTCATTTCTTGGGTTTGTTTTTAAATAAGCAAATGTTGTAATGAATTAATAAAAAGCATTCTTCCTTGCAGGAAGGCTACAAGCAGTTTTCAAGAAGTGGCATCCGGCCTCTGTCTTTACAGATTCCCTAATTAAGATCCTGGCACTCTGCCACACTACACACACACCCCGACATCCAATGGAGTCAGATAATGAGATTTTATGCCTCCTGACCCTCATAAAACAGATCAGAGCCAAACAAAAATGGTGGGGGCTTGTAAGTAGAAGACAAATGAAACTGCCTTCCTATTAAGTGCATTTGCCAGGGGCCTTTCTCTATTTTCTGGACACTGGATATCAATTCATCATAATCTACAGTCAGTTCTCCACATTCACTGGAGTTAGGGACACAGGACCCCTGTGAAAATGAAAAATCAAAATTAAAAAATTGCCTTTTTTTTCCAACCGGAGAGAATATCTCTCTTGGAACTTCTAGGTCTTCCACATAACTCTATAGTCAACTTCTATGGGAAGCTGACTATAGAATTATATTGGGAGACTTAGATAATATTTTTTAATGAAATTTGTAAATAATCAAATCTGCTGAGGTTAAAACTGCTAATGTGGAAGAATGATTGTATATTCTATTTGGTCCATCAAAAATTACATATAACTTCCTGAAGTCAGACAGGAAGTTATATGATTGTTTCTCACTTTTGCCAGGCTTTTTTGATGCATTGCTGATGTTCACTTAAGCCTGGTAAAAAGCTAACAATTTGGGCATGTCTTTTCATTATCTGACTACTGCATGGTGTCCTTTTCGACCTGATCAGTGAAACCAGCACAGTACCACAAAAACATCGTTTACAGACTTCCTTTGTATAAATTGATTACAAAGTGAAATGCTTCTCCTGAATCTTCACACCACAGTAGCTTCACTCCACATGAGTAGATAAAATTATCTGCAGTTTGCATCCCAAGTGAGAAGCCCATTCCTGTTCTACCACACCCACCCACCTGTTTCACAAAGATTGCTTTTGCTACTGTGAAGACCACAGAGATGTGTTATACTGCTTCTCTTTTCACATCGGCAATGATTTAATTTAGTAGATCTTTTAAAGAGTAAGGTTTGGGATGTACTACCAAAAATAGACCAGCCAACTGGAACCAGTCCATCCTAAGAACTAGTCAAATATTCATTGGTCTGTCTTTCCTTCCTTCCTGTAAAGCAGTGGTTCCCAACCTGTGGTCCATGGACCACCAATGGTACACAAGAATGAAAATATGGTCCACGGCCTCACCATGACTACACCATTGCTTTGAAACCAAGTGGGAACAAGAGCAACTGGTCTCACGAAATCCTCTTATAGTGCTGTAGCAACGGGGATGTCGGGAGGAGAGAGACCGACTACTCTCAAAAGATTACTAGACCACATCAGCTCTAGATTATTAAATATGGTTTTCTGTGGGCTAGCAGATGGTGACTACTGAATGACAAAAGTTCTGTATCAGAAACTAGAGCTGATGTGGTCTAGTCTATGCAATTTTCTATGCAATCTGCATCCCAAATAACCAAACCAGATCTAAAGTTGACCAAAAACTGATTCGTAACCCTTTTGGTACTAATATAGGAGAGTGGTCCCTGGTCAAGTCCCTGGTCAAAACAAGGTTGGGAACCACTGCTGTAAAGGCTCATATCATTTCTTTGATCCTTCAGAGACTGTCTGTGAGGACATCATGGCTCCCTGAAGGTCCATAGACAAGGACAACTGTTCAAATGCATTCAAATTAAGGCATGAAAGTGAGGCATGCAATACAGTACTTTTGCTGACAGTAGGCATATCTAAACCTGGGAGGAAGGCCACCTGAAAAGACTACCAACAAAAAATACATAGTCCATAATAACGTGGAAAAATATAGTTCTGAACTATATTGAAGTAAATGTGAATAGAATGAGAGCATTACTCTCATGCTAAATTATGGGATTCCTAGGATTTATATCCAAATGCATTCATGATGGAGAAAGCCCGGAGATTTGCCTCTTTTTGATCCACTGTAATTTGCAGCAATGAAGTACTAGGCTTCTTCATACCTCTCTAAATTCCACTATGATTTTTAGTATGGCTTATATAATATGCTTGGACCGGCAGGCAGAGTGTGCCACTTATAGTTACTTAAGCATATACCACAGGCATGCCCTTTCAGTGGCTGATTAAAACAAAAGTTGAAAATGTGTGCTATTATTACTATTATTTATTATTTATACAGCATCATTAATATGCATGATAATTTACAAACTAGAAGAGGCAAGCCTGGTCCCAAAGAGTTTATGGGCGAAAATTTGACTCTGGGGAAACGGCGAAAGGGAAGAGGAGAGGAAGTCTTCTTTAAATACAGGAATATTCTTTCTGGATTTTTTGGCCTCACATTTGTCTGTTCTTATAGAAACAATTCACCTAGAAATGAGTTCTGACTTCCATGGAGCTCTAGCTGGGCTAAGTAGAGCAGAAAACTACTAAACACGCTGTTCCTGTTCATGAATCTTAATACAATAATGTATTTTTGGTCACAATGCTGCACGGCCCACATGTGGCAGCCTCCAAATCCTGCGGCTGGTGCTCCTGCTTGGCAATGCACGTTAATTTTTAAGTACTCAGTCATGATGCTGTCACTTCCTATTTTGCTAAAGCTTTTCTTGTTTGACTGCCTTTTGAGAAAGCAATAATTTTAACCCCTTTCTCTGGCATATCCCTAATGTGTAGGTACAAGCCGGTTTCTCCACTAAATCATAAATTGTTATGAATAGTAACTTTAAATATTATGACAGCCACTGCCTTTAGGTCAGTGCAAACATATGTCATTGACAGGCTGAAATCCTCTGACTTAAAAGACAGATGCTATCTCTTTAAATAAATTATTGTTGCAAAATGTCATCTTCAATTTTTACTAATATCTATTGATTAATACTTCAACTGATGAAATACGATTATTAATTGCACCAGTTGCTGTTGGGGGATACAGAACTTTTGAGGAAAAATTTAGGATGGCAGCTATCATTCACTCCACCACACAAATCCATTACTCCCAGTTGGTCACTTGTTTTGAACATGTCTGAACTGTTAATAATTTTGCCATTTAGTTGCCGTCTACCTGGGACAATTAAAACTATGCACATGAGCATTTTACTTTGATCTCTTTACAAATGAAAAATGAGATGTCAATTTACAATTTTTCATCAAAAATGATGTGCAACTAGACCATTTACATAATTTAGATCCAATGGAGCCTTTCTGTTTTCATGCCTCATATTTTCTGTGGCCACTAGAAGAATTTAGCTCACTCTGAAAACAGTGGGAGGAAGGTTTAGTACAGGTGGAACAGCAACAAAACACTGCAAAGGATTTCCACAAACCTGAACAATCTTCTTCCTTGCCGACTACAAAGGCCTTGTAATCCTGTTAAAGCGTTGAACAAAGAGGGCAATTTCAAAATTGGGGACTAAAAGAGAGAATCTTTTCCTTCTATTTCCTTTTCCACCTCAATGCCTTTCCCTGTTATGCTGTCAACTGCAGATGGAGGAGTCAGGTTATGGAGCTGTCTGCCTTCACTGAATCTTAAGTGGTGTGTCCCTTTCCTTACTACCTTTACAGAAGTGACATGCAGACATCATGTACTGTCACGATGCCAGGGCTCTGCCTTTACATAGGCAGAGATGAACCAAACAAAAACCCAGTTTGTGTTAAACAATTTAATTAAAACAGCACTTACTTTCTGGCTGTTTTAATAGTCCAAAATATAAAACATAAAGATAGCACTCAGCCACAGAATAAAAAAAACAGATAGCAAAAGCTACACCGTAGTCAAAGGGTCCAGTCTTGTGGTCAAATGCTAAAAGTTCAATAAACAAAGTCCAGGGATCAAGAATCTATGCTGTAGTCAAAAGTCAGTCTAATGATTCAATATTCCAAAGGTTCAGATCAGGACACTGAAAATCCACAAACCTGGGAAAAACCAGCAGCATCTACCACCAAAATAAGACAAATACTTTTCTTCCAAAGATCAGTCCCAAGACTAGTTCCTTATATCCAGAAACACCCAGCTGCAACCCATCTCTTGCATACCTCCACCCTTAATTTCTTTCACCCATGAACTCTTACTTACAGATTACTCAACCCTTTAGAACTAAGACTTACATTAACCCTTCTATCACCAACTGCTAGACCTACCACCACCAACCACCATCAACTGCAGAACATGATACATGACATGTATATTCCCAAATCTTACACACCCTTGCCAGAGTTAAATTAAATTTGCATCACTATATACTTTTCTATAACCAGTAAGCTATGCAAATACCCTATATACTTGAGTATAAGCCGACCCAAATATAAGTCAAAGCACCTAATTTTACCACAAAAAAACCTGGGAAAACTTACTGACTGGAGTATAAGCCAAGGGTGAGAAATGCAGCAGCTACTGGTTGATTTCAAAATAAAAATACATACCAATAAAATTACATTAATTGAGGCATCAGTAGGTTAAACGTTTACATAAAACTGTAATTTAAAATAAGAATGACCAACTTTGATTGAACCATTATTCTAACCTTCTTCAATGTAAATGCGCTTACGTATCCTTCCAATAATAATAGAGTAAAATAATAAATGTAATAAAAATAACAATAGAGGAAAGTAATGGCAATGGAATAATAACAGTAATAGAGTAAAATAATAAATGTATTAAAATAATACTAATAATAGATAAAATAATTAACTTTGATTCAAGTATAAGCTGAGAAAAGCTTTTTTCAGCCTAAAAAGGGTAAATGTAATAATAATAAAAATTATAAAGGTAATAATAATAACTAGAGTAAAATAAATGTAATAAAAATAATAATAGAGTAAAATAATAATTAACTTTGACTCAAGTATAAGCTGTGGGGAGCTTTTTCAGCCTAAAAAAGGGGTTGAAAAACTAGGGTTATACTTGAGTATATACAACATGTAAAAATCACAATTTACTGGCAAAACACAAGCTGAGTTCATGCCAATGATCTAATCTTTAGGGACAGAGCTACAGAGGAAGGGCAAAAATGAAGGAGCTGACCCCAATGAATTCTTCCTACAGTTCCTAAATCTCTAGGATGGCAGAGAGTGTGAGACTGATACAACAAAATATGAAAAATATTCAGTTCCTGGTTTGAAAGTTTTGTTTCCTGTTTAATTGTATGGTACTAACTTTGAAAGTAGCTGTTATACCCCAGAAATTTTGCCACAAACCATGTTGACTTGGTTGAGACTCTATGAGAAATTCACTGAAAAACTATAGTAAAATGTGCTAAAGAAGGTTTTTGTAGTTTAATAAACCTTTTCCATGTTTTTATGATAGAATCAATTAGGAAATGACCCAGGGACAAAAATCGTGTTACATAGTGTAATCCTAAATACATATATTTCTTACATGTCATGTGTTTGCTTTTCCCTTGATTACTTTTCCTGTTCCTTTTCTCTGATTTTTTTTTTTTGGCATGTCAGGAGTGAGTTGAGAAATTGCAAGTCGCTTCTAGTGTGAGAAAATTGCCTGTCTGCAAGGACGTTGCCCAGAGGATGCCCAGATGTTTTGATGATTTACCATCTTTGTGGGAGGTTTCTCTCTTGTCCCCACATGGGGAGCTAGAGCTGACAGAGGGAGCTCATCTGTGTTCTTCCCGGGTTTTGAACCTCTGACCTGTCAGTCTTCAGTCCTGCCAGCACAAGAGTTTAACCCATTGCGCCACCGTGTGCTTCTCTTTTCTCTGATGCCTAAGCGTGATTCTAAAAAATGCACAGCTGATATATCAAGTTACTGCAATGCTAAAAATTTGGCGGCTGAAGGAAAATGTCAAAGGGGCAAAATTCTTATTGGAGGGACATTAACCCCCCCCCCCCCCCACTCCCCACTCCCCACACACACTTCCCTAGTAGCTACAACCCTGCTTTCTTCCTGGAAGAAAAAAGCAGGCGAAAGAAGGTAGAATTAATGTGATGTCTAGGTTTGATGTATGCTGACAAATGTTCAATGACAGTCGGCAAGATCTATGTTCATGTTTTACTTCCTGACTGTTCTCTAGGATTTGGTCATTTATAATGTATGCTGGGTACCATTGAGATGTTTTAAAGAGAAAGTATTCACATTAAACAAAAAAATAACAGGTTTCCCCTTTCCATTCACTTTGTGCAAACTGCAACTGGACTTAACTATAATTTTTGCCATTGTTGGGGGAGGATATTACAAAACAAAACATGAGAAAATCATGCTGTCCACAGCATGACCACAGTTGGACTACCACATAAAGAGGCAAAGGGTGTGCTTTTACTCTCAGAGGCTACAACTACAGCTACATCTACAGCAAAACAAGCTAAGCCACCTATAACTACCTCACATCGATACCAGGCAAGATTCTAGAAAAGATCATTAAGGAAGTAGTCTGCAAACACTTAAAAACAAATGTGGTCATTGCTAATAGTCAACATGGATTTATCAAAAACAAGTCATGCCAGACTAATCTGGTCTCTTTTTTCGATAGAGTTACAAGCTGGGCAGATGCAGGGAACACCAAGAATGTAGTGTATCTGGATTTCTGATAAGGCCTTCAATAAGGTCCTCCATGACCTTCTGGCAAACAAACTTGTCAAATGTAGGCTAGGCAAAATTACGATTAGGTGGATCTGTAATTGGTTAAGTGAATGAACCCAAAGGGTGCTCAACAATGCTTCATCTTCATCCTGGAAAGAAGTGAGGAGTGAAGTGCCATACGCAGGGGTCCGTCCTGGGCCCGGTCCTGTTCAACATCTTTATTAATGACTTAGATGAAGGGCTAGAAGGCATGATCATCAAGTTTGCAGACAACACCAAATTGGGAGGTACAGCCAATACTCCAGAGGACAGGAGCAGGATTCAAAACCATCTTAACAGATTAGAGAGATGGGCCAAAACTAACAAAATGAAGTTCAACAGGGACAAATGCAAGATCCTTCACTTAGGCAGAAAAAAATGAAATGCAAAGATACAGAATGGAGGATGATGCCTGGCTTGATAGCAGTACGTGTGAAAAAGAACTTGGAGTCCTTGTGGACAACAAGTTAAACACGAGCCAACAATGTGATGCGGCAGCTTAAATTTATTTATTTATTTATTCATCGTGTCATCAGCAACCATTGTATTACAATTCTAACAGAGCAAAACAAACACAGAGATTAAAAAGAAAAAGAAAAAGAAAAAAAACCACACAGATTTTGTAAATTTGGTATTTGGTTAAATGTCCTTTGACCAGTATCTGGCCACTTGGAGTGCCTCTGGGGTTGCCGCAAGAAGGTCCTCCATCGTGCATGTGGCAGGGCTCAGGGTGCATTGCAGCAGGTGGTCAGTGGTTTGTTCTTCGCACTCGCATGCCGAGGATTCCACCCTGTAGCCCCATTTCTTAAGATTGGCTCTGCATCTCGTGGTGCCAGAGCGCAATCTGTTCAGCGCCTTCCAAGTCGCCCAGTCTTCTGAGTGCCCAGGGGGGGAGTCTCTCATCTGGTATCACCCATGAATTGAGGTGCTGGGTTTGGGCCTGCCACTTTTGGACTCTCGCTTGCTGGGGTGTTCCAGCGAGTGTCTCTGTAGTTCTAAGAAAACTATGTCTTGATTTAAGTCGTTGACGTGCTGGCTGATACCCAAACAGGGGATGAGCTGGAGATGTCTCTGCCTTGGTCCTTTCACGATTGGCTGCTACTTCCCGGCGGATGTCAGGTGGTGCAATATGTCAGGTGGTGCAGAAGCAACCGGAGAAGCAACCGGCAGCTTAAAAAGGCAATGGGATTTTGGTCTGCATAAATAGGAATATGGTGTCTTGATCCAGGGAAATCATGGTGCCTCTCTATTCTGCCTTGGTCAGTCCACATCTGGACACCACAATTTAAGGAAGACGTTGTCCAAAGGAGGACAACTAAAATGATCAAGGGTCTGGAGAACAAGCCCTGTGTGGAGCACTTAAAGAGCTGGACATGTTTAGCCTGAAGAATAGAAGGTTGGGAGGAGACCTGATGGCCATGTATAAATATGTGAGAGGAAGCCACAGGGAGGAGGGAGCAAGCTTGTTTTCTGCTGCCCTGGAAACTAGGACGTGGAACAATGGCTTCAAACTACAAGAGAGGAGATTCCACCTGAACATGAGGAAGAACTTCTTACTGTGAGAACCGTTCAGCAATGGAACTCTCTACCCCAGAGTGTGGTGGAGGCTCCTTCTTTGGAAGCTTTCAAGCAGAGGCTGGATGTCCATCTGCTGGGGGTGCTTTGAATGCGATTTTCCTGCTTCTTGGCAGGGGATTGACCCATGAGGCCTCTTCACACTCTATGATTCTATGGCTATTGGCACCCAAAGTCTTTCGTTTTGGGATTTCTCATTTGTGAATATCTTTGCTGCCTTGCTCCGATCGGCAGACACTTTTTATTAAATCAACACATCACTGCTTCTGAGCAGGGGGAGTTTTAATAAGCTTAAAATAGCTGCAACAGCCAGAGCTGAAAGCTTCAACATGGTGAAGGGACGGTAATGAGTGCTTCTTAAAACAGTGAGTGTAGGGAGTGTGGAAGGGAGGAGAGGATGGAAATGTGGAAACAAACATGAGCAGGAGACTGCAAAGGCAAAAATGTTGCCTTTCCCAGGCTGTAGTGGAGGGGGGGGGGGGGGCAGCAACAAAGTAAGTGAGCCAAGCAACAAAGAAAAAGAAAAAAAACCATTGGGGGAAAAAGTCCCTAGGATTGATTGTCACCCAGGCATTGATTGAGATATAGACTCTGGCTCCTCACTTCAGACGCTGCTGCGCAGGAATCTTCAAGTCATTTTTCTTTTCATCCCTCGCTCAGACATAGATAGATCTTTCAATATTATTGTCTCAAATTATCTCATTACACAGACAACACACAGAAATCAAAGCCGAAGAACAAGACAGCAGAGGTGGAATGTATAAAAAGCTTAGACAGAAAACCTTCAGGGCTAACTGCAAAGGTGGAATGGATCAGGTCTCTAGCACAAAAAGCAGCTTTGCAATTATACAGGAAATATAGAAAGCATTCTTAATGTGGGGGGGGGGGGGACACAAGCTGGGAGAAACACGTAATGATTTTTGTTCTAGTTATCCTTTACTCAGTGGTGATTTCTGATTAGGGGCACTGGTATTCTTAACCCTAATAATGTTGGGCTCCAAACCACTTTTATACAGCAACACTCATTATTTCAAGGAAGGTTCCTTGTTCTATTCTTCTTCCAACAAGAACTGATCACTAGATGGGAATGACATATCTTCCAAAAACAATTCGACATGAAATGGCTAAGTCAGCCTGGTTTTGGCTGACAACTTTCAGGAACTGAATTCCCATCTTTTCCAGGCAGATATGAGAAGTTTGGATTACAAACTAGAATTGTGAAAATCTGGTTTCTAAGGGTTCATCCGCACAGTACATTTATGTCAGGAGCTCCTGGTTCAAAGCGGCGGGTGGCCAAACGATGTCCCCTGAAAACACAGGAGGAATTGCTATAAAATGCTAAAAAGGTGAGATTTTCAGTTCTGGGGATATCCTGGTTTTGGCCGGAAAATGCAGATATTCAAATATCTGTATGTGTTACACTCAGTACTACATTCCTATTGCCATTCACCCACCAACTGCAAGGGTATCCCTCTGGACAGCTAAACCAGGAAATCCCAATTGGATGGCCCCCCACAAGGGTCCACTGTGAACATTGAACACTGTGTAAGCCACCCACTGCATGGCTATCAGCCTCTTTTCAGTAGACTCAAATGAAGGAAAAGCTTCATGAGAACCACTACTCCTCTTAACATTCCTCCAGTAACAGAAAGACTGTCGTTCTGGGCAGCTAAACCAGGAAATCCTAATTGGATGCCCCCCCCCCCCACGAGGGGTCTGCCTCCAGGGGCAAACCAAGAATGGGTAACTTGGAAGTCCCTGAACAGACTCAGAAGTGGAGTGGGCAGATCAAAAGACAAAATGGCACTACCTAAAAGAATCCCACACCTTGTTTGACCATGGGGCAGAACAGACAACTTTGCATCTGTATGCTTGTCCACTATGTCCTGCCTCATGTACAGAGGATGAATTGTTGGAGGCTACAGACAATGCCATTGCTGTTGTATATTTTTGGTCAAAAGATATTTAGCCACCTTCTATTTTTATCAGTTTTATACTAATATATGCAGTGGTTTTGATATGAAAATAAAATAAATACATTCAGTAAATACGGGATTTTTATGTTGGTTTGTTCCTGGGTTATACATGTCCGTTCCTGTAGCCTAAAAACATGGCAACAGTTGACTAGAGGGCAAAAATTTTATCCTGGCAAGAGAAACTTCATAATCCACATGTTTAATGACATTTGTAACACACAAAGATTTTAACCATGTAATCAACTTTCCCCATGTATTGATGATAAAAGCAATGAGGAACAGACATAGGAACATCACACCATTGTTCCCAGGCACAAGGACATGACCACATCTGTCTGGACAGATGGCCATGCAGCCTCTGAATGAAAATAATAATGACGAAGTTCTGTTCCTGGCTTGAAAGTATCAGTTCTTGTTTAAGAGTGTAGTTCTGATTATGAAGATAGAGGTCCTACTCCACAAACTTCGTTTGTGTGCCAACAAACTTGATTAAACATGTGGAGGATGACGTTTATCTCACCAAGACAAAGTTTTTGCCTCCTAGTCAACTTTTGCCATCTTTTCAGGATAAATGCAACGAGGAACAGAAATGTATGACACAGGAACAAAACTCAGACAAACAATGCGCATATTTGCATCTGTCCATTTATAGTTTAAACGCTGAAATTTCTGGTGGCCATTCCATAGCTGCCATCTTGTGGGATTTGAAATCCCATAATGAAGCAGAAAGTCTGGATATCACAGAAATCCGAGGACCAACAGATTTGTGTGCAGACCTGCTCCCAGGTCCCAGTTTTTTGTTGTTGTTTGTTTTTTGCTCCTCATGGAAAACCCACCATATGGTGCTGTCTGGAAGCGCTCTAAGCCATCCCTGAGAGATTTTTTGCCTTCACCTCTACGTTACTTCACAGAGTGGATACAGGAGGTGAAAAGAGAGAACTATGTATATCTCTGTCAGTTTCTGAAAAGAAGAATAGGATAGAAATATAACGGTTCAGTTCTTGAGGACATGACACCAGAAGGGTTGCTCATAAAGAAAAGATGAGGATCTCTCTTCCTCTTAAGAGCCACATTCCATCAAATGTCATCTGCCACAGCTCACGTGCCAAAGGTGGGCAATGATGAGACTACAGTCAATAGAGTATGTTGTCACTCATTCTCTTTCTTTCTGACATTCCCTTCTCTCTCCCACCCCCCATTCCCCATCCTCTTCTTCCTTATCCACATAGTCCATGGAAGGGGGAAGTTGAGGAGGTAACCAATTTGTTTTAAGCTGCTCTGAGACTAGAACATGGAGCAATAGATTCAAATATAGGAAAATATATTCTACCCAAACATTAAGAAGAACATCCTGACAGAAAGAGCTGTTTGATAGTGGAATTTCCTGTCTCGGAGTGTGATGGGAGTCTCCTTTTAAACTGAAGCTAGATGGCCATCTGTCAGGAGTGCTTTGATCATATTTTCCTGCTTGACAGGGTGGTTGGACTGGATGGCTCTTGTGGTTTCTTCCAACTCTATGATGCTATGATTTTAGGAACATTCTCAGCTGGGTGCTGAGTGAAGTGGGTGCCAAGCTATGCTTGGCGCCTCAGGTTTTATGTGCATGTGACTGTTTACAGATTGCAGCGAGAGCTTAACTAGGAGGGAAAAAAAGAATCAAGTTACCTTTAATCTTGTTTCAAAGTTCTACATGTTGTTCAGATACTAACTACAAAAACAAACTTCCATCAATTAGCTTGAAAGGATATTCCTTTTACAATTTCCAATGTTGATGTTACTTGTGGTGAATATAAATCAGCAGAACACGACTTTACTTTCCCAAGTTTTACAATTCTGCAGAAAGCCACACAACTTGACTACACTGGAAACCAGTTCAGATGTGTAGTGTAGCCAAGTTGTGGGGGCTTCTGCAGAATTGGAAAACTTATCCTTGAGACAACTCTGGAAAGAGAAAAAGCAGATCATTCTTACCAGAGGCCTGAAATTATAACTTACATAGAGTTTCTGAAATCAAGCTGCTCACCTCTGCTGTAAAGGCTGTTTACTTAACCCCATTCACAATACCCCAGTATCAAGCTCTACAGGAGTGGTCCTCAACCTGCGGATCCCCAGATATTTTGGCCTTCAACTCCCAGAAATCCTTACAGCTGGTAAACTGGCTGGGATTTCTGGGAGTTGTAGGCCAAAACACCTGGGGACCCACAGGTTGAGAACCACTGCTCTACAGTCAAACATACCTTATACTCCTAGTATTGCCTATTATGATGGATAACAGCAATCACAATTTTAGGCGTTCCTATATTTTAACTAGAGATAACTAATAGTTAATACAGGACCTTCTGCATCCATCATATGATCAACCACTGAGAATTGGTTGCAGGTTTGATATACTAAAGAATGAAGTAGAAAGATAGTACTTATTTCACATTTTCTACTGCATTTAATGTTTCATGGAGCCAGAAGAGACTTCCTCTCACACATCTGAAGACAACAGCTGATCTTCATACTTCCCTACCCCCTACTTCCCTTGAACATCTGATGATGAATCTTTTGGTTTTGAAAGCTGGTGTATCTTTTCAATTGGCTCAGTAAAGATATCACCATAATAAGAAATCTGATCACTGCAAGTTTCTTAAAAAAATACTACACCAGGTTGCAGTGAATCTTTTGCAAGCTTTCCTAGTTTTCTGTTCTAAGGGTGCAGTCTGACAGAACGCAGTTCATTCTGCCATCTCGATTTTCTTGTACACTTGGCCCATTTGGCATTCACAGTTTTTATTATTTGCGGGTTTGCAATGGGGATTTCAGTCACCACCCCATACCACCCCTGAAGGAGCCCCCGGTGGTTCAGTGGGTTAAACCCCTGTGCCGGCAGGACTGATTGCAGGTTCGAATCCAGGGAGAGCGTGGATGAGCTCCCTCTATCAGCTCCAGCTCCTCATGTGGGGACATGAGAAAAGCCTCCCACAAGGATGGTAAAAACATCAAAACATCCGGGTGTCCCCTGGGCAATGTCCTTGCAGACGGTCAATTCTCTCACACCAGAAGCGACTTGCAGTTTCCCAAGTCACTTCTGACACACACACACATACAAAAACCCACCCCTGAAGTCTGCCAGTTTGAAGCCTTCAATGGGGGATGACTGGTGACTGAAACTGCCACTACTTTATTCCCCATGGTTTCGTAGAAAACCCTCCCCAAAAACACTGAGAATGTGAAGGGCCAACTGCACTTCATCTGGGTCTATGACCAAAGCTATGATCCTCTTCGTGCCTGTTTTCATTAACTTTCAAGGACTCATTCATTTTCTGCAAATGAGGTACTGTTTTTAAGGGTGTCCATAAGCCTTAAAAGACCAGAATTGATCTATCACAGTGGTTCCCAACCTGTGGTCCATGGACCACCAGTGGTCCCCAAGAATGAAAATATGGTCTGCACCATCACCATTACTACACCATTGCCTTGAAACCACGCAGCAACAAAAGCTGGGTCTCGTGAAACCCTCTTATAGTGCTGAGGCAACAGCGATGTCAGGAGGGGAGAGGCTGACTACCCACGAAATATTACTACTTCCACTTCTGCACTAGATTATTAAACATGGTTTTCTGTGGGTGAGAAGATGGTGACTACTGGATGGCATATGTTCTGTATCAGAAACTAGAGTTGATGTGGTCTATCCCCAATGCAATTTTCTGAATCAGCACCCCAAATAACCAAACAAAATCTAAAGTTGACAAAAACTGATTCATAATCCTTTTGGTACTAATGCTGGAGAGTGAACCCTGTTCAAGTGGTCCTTGTTTTCTATCAGGATTCCCACCTACTGCTATTACAAAGTTGGGGAAATGTCATCCAAGCACAGAAGGCAATTCCTGAACTGCCTTGGCAGGAGTTGTTTTGTTTGTGGTTCTCTTCTGCTGCATGATCCTTTCTTTTTTAGAAGCTGTTTCCCACACTTCCCTTTTCATATGAGAAGCCATGCAGGATACAGCCTGCTCTGGAATCCACAACGCTAATTAAGGAGGGATGGTATAACTTTCAGAAATCTAACCCTACATGTAAGCAGAAATCAGTCCCTTTGAGCTCTATGGGGCTTATGTCCAATTAACCATGCCCATTCAACCATGCCCAGCTCGAACACACATCCCTGTCCTAATTCACAGAGTAGATAACTTATTTATAGGAGGTTTACTAAGGCTATGGTTGTCCAAATATTGGGAGAAGCTTCCTTTACCACAGGCTAGGGTTGATGCATGCCAGAGTCCAGCAAATCAGAAAGACCACACGTTTTAGTGCCAATTGCTTCAAGCAGGCTAGAGAAACCAAATCTAAGTTCTGCCTCTCAGTGTTATGCCATTATTTTGGACTGTTTTCACTTTTTTACGGTGAGGCCTTTTGGTTTCGGTAGAAGTGATTTTTTAAATAAAGGCATGCATGTACTTTGTGGCATCTTCAAGACTAACATATTTAGCATAAGCCTTCATGGACTCCATCCAAAACATCTGATGAAGAGGTCACAAGTCCATGAAAGCTTCTGCCAAAATAAAGTGAGACTGGTGTCACAAAAGCTAATTTTTTTTTCAGAGGAACAGCTTCATATTTTATTCAGAAAAGTAGCAGTATAGTGTTTTAAAAACCTCCTCATTCCAGTTATCAGATGCACAGGACAATAATTTTCTGCTAGAAAGTGTCCAAAAGCCACTGACTACCTTAGTCCACCTATCTTCCTGGCAAATTTTATTTAGTCCATTGACTACTCCTTTCTGAAGGCTGAATAAGTAATTCTTACACTTTATTTTCATGAGCTTCCAGTGGTGCAATGTATTAAACGCTTGTGCAGGCAGGATTTATGACAGAAAGGTTGGCGGTTCGAATCTGTGGAATGGGGTTAGCTCCCATCTATCTGTTCCAGCTTCTCATGCAGGGACATGAGAGAAGCCTCCGACAGGATGGTAGAACATCCGGGTGTCCCCTGGGCAATGTCCTTGCTGATGGCCAATTCTCTCACACCAGAAGCGATTTGCAGTTTCTCAAGTCACTCCTGACACGAAAAACAAACACCCCCCCCCCCTTTATATTCAATGTGTGTTGCTCTGCAGTTATAGTATACATACAGGTACGCTTTAATGGACAAATCCTCAGATAATTGAAGTGGTGTCAAACTGCATTAATTAAATGTACCCTTGGGTATTTCATTTCACATGTTTGTATTGTTAATTTTGAATGCAAAGTTTGCTATAGCATGTTGAACTGTTCTCCTTTTTGTGATGCAGGAATCTATCTCCCTCTTTTACATGTTATTTCTGAAAAATCATACCTAGAATCACATTTACTTCATTAACTGAGGTATACCTGTATATAACATTTTTAAACTCTTTTCAGTGTTCTGAACTCACCCAGTTCCTTCCACTGCAAGTGAAATCAAACCTTTTTAATTCAGAAAAAAACTTTTCCCATGGTTCCACACTCTGTTTACCTTTATGCATTTTTAATACTCTAATTGTGATTAGAAGCTATTTATTTGGCTTTCCTCCAAAGAACTTACATAATCCTCATATTAGCATAAAAAGGGAGGGAGGAGAGGAGAGAAGTCTAGTAGCACTTATAAAACTAAATGATCTATTTTAGCATTAGATTTTGTGGATACCAATCCACTGCTTCAGATTATTATTAGTAGACTTTATAATAACACTGTTTAAAGAGAGACCATGATATTACTTATGCATTCCAATTTTGCTCCAAGATCACGGCGGCATACCTAATTGTCTTCCTCCCTCCTGTTTTATTCTCATAGCAATGGAAGGTAGGATGGGAGATAAGCCCTATGAAGCAAGGAGATGTGTACTAACTAGGCTTGCCCTTCCATTCCCAATCTGTCTGTGCTGGAACAGAAGGTATGAAAAGGAACAGAATATTCCACACACAGAAATACTACTGCCCAGTTCTGAGCCTCACAATTCAGGAAGGATATTGACAAGCTGGAAAGCATCCAGTGAAGGGCAAACAAAATGGTAAAAGACCTTGAAGTCAAGCCTTCTAAGAAGTAGTTTAGAGAGCTGAGCATGTTTAGCATGGAGAAAGGGAGATTAAAAAGAGATGCGATAGCCACATTTAAATATTTGAAATATTTGAAAGGATGTCATATGAAGGCAGTGGTCCCTGTGGGTCCCCAGGTGTTTTGGCCTACAACTCCCAGAAATCCCAGCCAGTTTACCAGTTGTTAGGATTTTTGGGAGTTGAAAGCCAAAACATCTGGAGACCCACAGGTTGTGAACCACTGAATTAAGGAGAGCGAACAGGATTTTTCTGCTGTTCCAGAGACTTAAGGGTCTATCTACACTGTAGAATTAATGAAATTTGGTACCACTTGAACTTCCACACTTCAATGCTATTGACTACTGGGAGCTGTAGTTTGGTGAAGCACCAGATTCATCCTAAGACATGATTCAAACTACAGGAAAAGAGATTCTAACTAACCATTAGGAAAGTCATCCTGATGGTAAGATCTGTTTGGAAGTGGGCTATGGTGCTGTCTGGGATTGTGGTGGAGTTTCCTCCTCTGGAGGTTTCTATGCAGAGACTAGATGGTCATCTGCCAGGAGAGCTTTGACTGTGTATTCCTGCATGGCAGGGAGTTGGCTCTTGTGTTCTCTTCTATGATTCAATTAATTGTTTCTAGATGAGTACAATTTTAGAGCTCTAAGGGCGTACAAACTCAGAGAAGGTTGATCTTGAGGATCTCTTCGTGTTTACCTGAATGTGGCTTCCTTTCAGACTTTCCCTACAAACACAGAAAGGTCAGGAGAAAGGCATAGAAGATATGTGACTCCCTCTTCTCAAGTAAAGAAATCAATTGCTGAACAGGTCTTCCTGATCATGCAGTGAACTTCGGGTTTGCTTTGAAATTTAAACAACCTAAAGAAATATAGAATAATTGCAAATCCCACCTGACCTTGGAAGCTAACTGGGGTTAGTACTTGGATGGACTACCAATTAATAACAGAGGTTGAAAGATGTATTTCAGAGGAAGGAACTAGTAAAATCAACCCTGAGTATTGCTTGCCTAAGAAAACCCTATAGTTGACAGGAGACTTCAAGGCACCACACCCTCCACAGAAAGGTCAGGAGAAAGACAGAACTGGAAGATATGTGGATGAAGACACTATCATATTGCATTGGTTTTGTTCACAGACTTTTATGAAGACGTTCAGGCATCCTTATTACTATTTCGTAGCCCACTTATTTTCCCACTGCTTTGCATTTGTTTATCTTTCAACAAAATAATCTGCAAAAGAAATAGATAGAATTGCATAATGTCTTTTGATTGGTAATAGTCTCCTGCATCTAGATTAGGCATGGGCAAACTTCGTCCCTCCAGGTGTTTTGGATTTCAACTCCCACAATTCTTAAGCTGTTAGGAAATGTGGGAGCTGAAGTCCAAAACACCTGGAGGGCTGAAGTTTGCCCATGCCTGATCTAGATAAATGAATGGGACAGTGAGGATGCACCTACACTGTAGAATGAATGCAGTTTGACACCACTTTAACTGCCATGGATCAATGCTATGGGATCATGGAAGTTGTAGTTTGGTGAGGCAGGAATGCTCTTTGGTAGAGAAGGCTAAAAGCCTTGTAAAACTACAACTCCCATGATTCCATAGCAGTTAAACTGGTGTGAAACTCCTTTACTTCTACAGTGTACAATGATGCTACCTATGAATATATTCTTCAGTACAAACTAATATTCCACAATTGCTTCCAGCATTTCCATCTCAGCACAGGTTGAGTATGTTGTTGTTTATTTGTTCAGTTGTCTCCGACTCTTTGTGACCTCATGGACCAGCCCACGCCAGAGCTCTTTGTCGGCCGTCACCTATACCAAATGCTCCAAAATATGGGTGGCTGAGAGTGCATCTATAGCAGGCATGGGCAAACTTGGGACCTCCAGGTGTTTTGGACTTCAACTCCCACCATTCAAAACAGCCTCAGGCTCCTTCCTTATGGGAAAAGGAAAGGGCCCGAGGCTATTAGAAATGGTGGGAGTTGAAGTCCAAAACACCTGGAGGTCCCAAGTTTGCGCATGCCTGATCTATACTGTAGAATCATAGAGTTAGAAGAGACCTCGTGGGCCAACTCCCTACCAGTCCAACCCCCTACCAAGAAACAGGAAAATTGCGTGCAAAGCACCTCGTGGGCCATCCAGTCCAACCCCCTGCCAAGAAGCAGGAAAATCGCGTGCAAAGCACCTCCAATAGATAGCTATCCAGACTCTGCTTAAAAGCCTCCAAAGAAGGCTGCAGCCACATATAGTATTAATGCGGTTTGACATCACTTTCACTGTCATGGATCAATGCGATGGGAGTCATGGGAGTTTATTTATTATTTATTTATTTACGACATTTATATGCCACCCTTTTCACCCCGAAGGGGACTCAGAGCTGCTTACAAGTTATATGTAAATACAATATATTATATTATTAGCATAGCACAATATTAGAAACATACATTCCTATATTGTACTACACCACTATACTGTAATATTATTGGGTTGTTGTAAGCTATATGGCCATGGTCTAGAGGCATTCTCTCCTGATGTTTTGCCTGCATCTATGGCAAGCATCCTCAGAGGTAGTGAGGTGTAATATGAAATACATAATTATTATATTGTATTATTATTAGTATTATATTGTGTGACATTATAATATCATTATCAATATTATATGTGTATTTGTTATTCATTCATTCAGTCACTTCCAACTCTACGTGACCTCATGGACCAACCCATGTCAGAGCTCCCTGTCGACAGTCACCACCCCCAGCTCCTTCAGAGTCAAGCCAGTCACTTCAAGGATACCATCCATCCATCTTGCCCTTGGTCGACCCCTCTTCCTTTTTCCTTCTATTTTCCCCAGCATCATTGTATTTTCTAAGCTTTCCTGTCTTCTCATTGTGGCCAAAATTCTTCATCTTGGCCTCTAATACCCTTCCCTCCAATGATTGTATATGTGTATGTGTATATGTGTATACAATATATTATATTATTAGCACAGCACAAGGTTAGTATTATATATTACTATATTGTACTATACCACTATACTGTAATATTCTTAGTAATATTACATGTAATATAAAATATAATTCTTATATTGTTATTAGTAGTATTATATTGTATTACATTATAATATTACTATCAATATTCTATGTGTATACATTATTAGCACAGCACATCAGTAATATATTAATACTATGAATATAGTATTATATTGTATCACATTATAATATTTTATCAATATTCTATGTGTATACATTATTAGCACAGCACATCAGTACTATATTAGTACAATGAGTATAGTAATATTATATTGTATTATATATTATTATCAATATTCTATGTGTATACATTATATTAACACAGCACATCAGTACTATATTAATACTATGAGTATAGTAGTATTATATTGTATTACATTATAATATTATTATCAATATTCTATGTGTATACATTATTAGCACAGCACATCAGTAATATATTAATACTATGAGTATAGTAGTATTATATTGTATTACATTATAATATTATTATCAATATTCTATGTGTATACATTATTAGCACAGCACATCAGTAATATATTAATACTATGAGTATAGTATTGTATTAAATTATAATATTATCCATATTCTATGTGTATACATTATATTAACACAGCACATCAGTATTAATATATTAATACTATGAGTATAGTTGTAGTTTTATAACCATTTCATAACAATAGCATTGGTGCCTCGCCAAACTATATATCCCAGCATTTCAGAGCCTTGAGCCATACAGCTGCATTGATTTTACATGCACCCTGTGACAGTCATTTTGGATGTTCCATCTGTATCTGTGACCCACTTTCAGGCCACGCCCCTCTTCAGAGGCCCCGCCCACCCGCAGAGGCGATGGCCCCGCCCACTCCTGCCTCCGCCCGTCTCCCCTCTCCAGCTCCGAGCCCCCTCCCGCACAGGCCTCCTTCGCCTGTGGTTGCCCTGGCAACGCGGCGCTCCTCTCACCTGCCGCGCGACGCTCCCGCCGTCTTGCTGCTGTTTCTCAGACATTTTCCTCCCTCCACGTTGCACGGATGGGCTCATGCGGACCCTTTTCCGCTTCCCTCCTGCGCATGCGCGGTACACTCACAAAAGCAGGCTCTGACTTGAAAGACGGTAGCCGCGGCAGCCATCTTTGTAAAGGGATTTCGTCCCGCAGCCGCTTCTGTTTCATAACATGCCGCCATGTTTGATAAGGGCAAATCGATCAGATGGAAAAGAGACGTGGCCAAAGGCACGGCTTCTTAGGCCTCTTCCACACTGCCATGTCATGCAGTGGAATTAAACTGCATTATATGAGTCTGCACCAGGCCTGGGCAAACTTGGGCCTTCCAGGTGTTTTGGACTTCAACAATTCCGGCTGTTAGGAATTGTGGGAGTTGAAGTCCAAAACACCTGGAAGGCCCAAGTTTGCCCAGGCCTGGTGTAGACTCATATAATGCTTTAAGATCATGTTTTAAAGATCATGTCAGGGGCTGCTGTGATTTTATGTTTTTATGGATTTCATCTGCATTGCTTTCAATACTAAAAATGTTTAATGCTGTTTCAATATTTGTATATTTTAAATTGTGCTGATGTTTTTATCTTAAGCCTGTTTGAGTCTCCTGTAGGAG
The DNA here is from genome assembly GCF_037176765.1 of Anolis sagrei. Classification (NCBI taxonomy): domain Eukaryota; kingdom Metazoa; phylum Chordata; class Lepidosauria; order Squamata; family Anolidae; genus Anolis; species Anolis sagrei. The sequence continues at coordinate 47,872,457 of NC_090021.1, read as the reverse complement.
AGAAAAAGTATAAATAAATATAGCAACAATAATGCAGTTTCAAACTATTATATGGCAGCCTTAGTGTATGTTTCGGGAAAAACAGGAGTATTGATCAAGAGTATACTTGCTAGCTTGCTATCGTATTATTTATTTATTTGGTTGTTGTAGGTTTTTTTGGGCTATATGGCCATGGTCTAGAGGCATTCTCTCCTGACATTTCGCCTGCATCTATGGCAAGCATCCTAAGAGGTAGTGGGGTCTGTTGGAACTAGGAAAAAGGGTTTATATATCTGTGGAATGACCAGGGTGGGACAAAGGACTCTTGTCTGCTGGAGCTAGGTGTGAATGTTTCAACTGACCACCTTATTTATTTATTTATTTGGGGTGCTTCTACCCTGCCCTTCTCAACCCACTAGGGTGGGAGACTCAGGGCGGCTTACAAAAGGCACAATTCGATGCCTAACAATTACAACATACAATGCAATATACAATACACAAATTTACCACATAATATCACAGTTATAACTGATTAAAACAGCAGCAATAAAAACATCTTGTGATCAGTGTTCACCAAATCCAAGTCCGTAAACCATTTAGCATTGTCATTGTCCTTTCCTACTCTGGTCATTATTGGTTGTCTTTGTCCATCTGTCCACCTTGATTAGCATATAATGGCCTGACAATAAATATTTATTTATTTATTTACAACATTTATTTGCCGCCCTTCTCACCCTGAAGGGGTCTCAGAGCAGCTTACAAGATATATATATATATATATACCATATACCATATACCATATATTATATTATTAGCATAATAGAATATCATTATTATATATTACTATATTGTACTAAATCATTATATTGTAATATTATTAATAATATTACATGTAATATAAAATATATGATTATAATTTATTAGTATTATATTGTATTATATTATAATATTATGAATATTATATGTATATACAATATATTATATTGTATATTATAATATTACACTATTGTTGCACTATTATTCTTATTTAATTGTCTTGGCAACAAGTATGGAATCCTGAGATTGGTAATTTTGGAATCTCAGTAGGGAAGAGTGGGATATTAACAATAATAATAATTGTTGTTGTTTAGGGAGAATAATTTAGAATTATTAGCCAGAGATCTCTTGGCCTCACTAAACTACAAACTCCAGAATTCTAGAGAGTGTTGCTATGGCAATTAATAGTGCTATAATTATATAAGGCTATACCTGTATAACAATGGGTAAGACAGAAGAGCTGAAAGTTCTTGTTTACTATTAAGATCCTTTTGCAATCAACTGGCTTGAATGACAAAAATTTACACAATGGCAGGAGCTGCTATGGTGCAATGGGTTAAATCCTTGTGTTGCTGAACTGCTGACCTAAAGGTTGGCAGTTTGAATTCGCGAGACGGGGTGAGCTCCCGTCTATCAGCTCCAGCTCCTGCCAACCTAGCAATTCAAAAATGCAAATGTGAGTAGATAAATAGGTACTGCTTTGGCAGGAAAAGGCAAAGAGACACTCCAAGCAATCTTTCCGGCCACACGACCAGGAGATGACAAGACAGGCTCCTCGGCTTGAAAATGGAGAAAAGCACCTCCCCAGAGCCAAAGAGAAGCACCGCCTCCAGAAGCTGGAAATGAAAGTAGAAGCCTTTTCCTTTATTTGTGTATGCATGTCTTCATTGTATATGACTGTAAGGCAGTGAATGTTTGCCTATGTATGTAAATGCTATAATCCGCTCTACGTCCCCTAGGGGAGAAAGGCAGAATATAAATAAAGTGTATTATTATCATTATTATCATAAGAAGAAGAAGGAGAAAGCCTGTTCAATAATAACAATATATATTTCTTTGTACATTCCTTATATTCTTTCCTAAAACAAAAAAGCTTTTTATCCTTTCAAATTTCACAAAACCCATCAATATAAGCCTAAGACCAATTATTAGCACCAAGCTGAGTGGATCAATGGGAGTAATGTAAGTATTATCAAGTTCTTGATTCCCTTGGACTAATGTAATAGATATTAGTTATTGGATTTGGACTTGCATTATTGCTTGGTTTAAAATACAAGAAGCCTCGGCTACATATTTTACATCGTCCTATCATCTGAAATAGGTGGAGGGAGGCTTTCAGATATGGGGTATTATTGGAAGGATCTGCATGGTAAAATTAGCAGAATTAGTATCTTGAATGTGATACACAAATCATGAAGATCTGTGTGAATCAAAGGTCTTCTATTGTCTGGATTTGGGGAGTTGTCGCTTGTACTGGGAAGGGCAGTTGCCATTTTATATTTACGAGCTACATTTGAGCTGCTTGGCTCTGAATTTAGCCACAATGTGTTTTGCAGCACAAGTTATTTTTAAGTGCTGTCATGAGAAGATGTAAATTTAGAGGATGGATGTTTGCAGTACACCTTTAAAAACATAAGAAATTTGCATCAGTATGCCAGAGATCTTGGATTTGGAGCAACGGCAACACTGAACGACTAGAGCCACTGCTTTTATCATTCAGTTGGAGACGGATGTGGTGCGAAAGACACAAATGATTTCATGTGCTATTCAATTATTAATCCTAAGAGTCGCTGTGAATACAGTTTTGACCAAGACTCATAACAGACTGGCGGCAGTGCATGAAAATCTAAGGAGAAACTCGAGTGCTATAACGTTTTATTAAGTCCAATGCATTTTGAAATAGATTTTTTTTTCCTAGGGACCTTTGAAACTGAAATTAAAAGCAAGTAAATACCATTTTTCAGTTACATAGAATGCATCCCACTATAATTACTATATGTCAAGAATGCTCATTGTGGGGTTGAACCATAACTTATTGATTTCATATAATAAATTTGTGTTTGAATATAAAGGTGGCACTCCGTAGCCATGGATTCTATGTCCACAAATTCTACCATCCACAGCTTGAAAGTATTATATTAAAAATTCATAAAGCAAACCTTGACCTTGCCATTTTTAAATAAGGGACAACATTTTATTACACCATTGTATATAATGGAATATGAGCATCCATGGATTTTGGTGTCTGTGGGGGGCCCTGAAACCAAACCCCAGTGGATACCAAGGGCCTACTATAATGGATTTGGAACTAATTACTGGTCAGGTATTTCTTCCTTATAGCAGGGGTGTCAAACTTATTTTCATTGAGGGCCACATCATCCTTATGGTTGCTTTCAAAGTGCCATTGAATCCATGAAAGGAGAATCTGGATACAGAGGGCAAACTATAATTTTTTAAACATAGGAATCGGCGCTCTTTAGTTTGTACTCATTTGGAATTCCCAGATGTTATTGAAAGACAACTCCCATCAGTTTTTATTATCTGCCATTTGGACCCGGAATAATGGAACCCAACAGCAGTTGTGGCTCCGAGGTTGGGGAAAATGGGAATTGCAACCCAACAGCAGTTGTGGCTCTGAGGTTGGGGAAAAGTTAAAGGACATTTTAATCCACAATATACACAATAATGATGATGATCTTTTTTGCTGTGTACTAATCATGTTGTGTTTCAAATAATAATAATATCAATTTTATTTTTGTATCCTGTCACCATCTCCCCAAAGGGACTCGAAGGGACTCGGGGTGGTTTACATGGGGACAAGCCCGGTCAAACGTAGAATTAATGTGATGTGATCACGAAGATAGACAAACTGTTTAGGGCTTTGTAGATGATAACCTGCACCTTGAATTAAGACCAACCAACACAAGCCCTGTATCTAAATTCAAACTTTGCTGTCCTAAACAGAACAAACTCCAGCCTTCCAGATGTTGCTGTATCACAACTCTCATCAGCTCTAGTCATGATGTCTAATGGTGAGGAATGCATCAACTCCAGTCATGATGTCTAATGATCAGCTATAGTCCAGCTTCTGGAGGGCCACATGAAATGACATAGAGGGCTGGACATTCTGCCTGCCAGCTTTGAGTTTGATTTATTTATTTCGTGTCTAAAGCTTTGTATAATTAAAACAAGCACAAAAGTGATAAATAGAGGGAACACAAGCTGCTAAATAATTATGGACCAAAAACAGGCAATAGCAGCCGCATTGTCTGTAGCTTTAAACAACTTCCACTGTGCATGAGGCAAGCATACAGATGCAGAGTTGTTTGTTCTGCTCCACAGTTGTACAAGGTGGAGGATTCTTCTAGGTTGATACAAATTGTAGTTTGATACATGTGCCTGCATAGATATGTTTTCAAATATTTTAAACCCCATTTCAATAATTTTGTATTGACTCATTCAAATATTTATTTCAAAGGCCCAAGGGTAGGGATTTTAAATCAGAAATGTGTTGAGTTTAAGAAAATGTAACAGGTACTTGGGACTGGTCTCTCCTTGGTTTTTCTTCTGTTGCCTGTGTTTCCCTCTTCTTGCTTTTTTACTGTATAGTTTAGTCAATACCATCATGTTCCATAACAATAGTATCAGCAAGGTGAAGTGGATGGAGAGCGAATATTGATGAGTGCAAGCTGCAAACATTCCAAAACACAAGCTATTCCTTAAAAGTCACACAATTGTATTGGAATTTCAGTAGGTGTGTGTGTGTGTTTTTTTTAATAGACAGAGTTCCATGTTTGTATTTTTGTTTTTAAACCTTTAGTATGCGCCGCATGCTCCCTGGCTCCCTAAAGATACACAGCAGACTTTTGAACAGAATATCTGTTACAAGAAAGCCAAACTCTGCACCGTCTTACAGCAGATTTCTTATAATTTCAGGCACCTACAAAATTCTTAAAATTATGAGTCTTATAATTAAACTAGACAAGTAGGCACCACTGGGTAAGTCTGTGAGATCTATCCAAAACAACACAAGCTGCTACTGAAATACAACCAGCTTGTGTTTTTGGGTGGAACATAATCATCTGTTATAACAGAGGATAGCAGGGAACCTGACATGAAAACAAAGGTAGGAGTACTGTTTAGGGTAGAGTACAGTAAAGAAAACAGATTGTTTTATATATATATATATATATATATAAGTATTTGTTAATTACAATTCAAAGTGCTTCATAATAACATACTTTAAAAAAGATATTTAGAATATTTTGAAACTTCAGATTTAAAAACCAGTGGTCACCCACTGAAAGCTCTTGTCACCCACTGAAAGCCAAGCAAGGGCAGCAGGAGTCAACGTAATTTCACTTGGGAGGAAGTTGCATAGTGGGAATGTGATGGCAAAAACAAAACCCTGTCTTTGGTAATGATCAAACTAGCCGCTCATGATGGTAGGATATGCTGGGAAATTAAACGTTTCCACTTGCTACCCTTTTCAGCCCAAGAAATTTTTCCATGTTTCTGCGTATATAAAATAGGTATACAAGTATAAAAATCAAACATTTTCTGATAACAAATCAGCATTTACAAGGCTAGCTAAACAGGTTGATTTTTCCTGTTTATGAAGTACAGCTGAAGCATCTTCTCCAGAGTTCATTATAAACACTGCACAAGAGATTTGTGTAAATGTCTAATAACAGCCACTAGATGTTCAGAAACATTTTTTTTGTTGTCACATTTTGGGATCCCAACACTGAGTTAAGGAATCCACAGCAGATCTGCAAAGACTTCAGATTGATATTGTAGAAGGCATTTTCTCTCTCTCGTATATCCTGGCCCCAAGTCATTTTAGTCTCTGAACATCAAAACTAGCCCTTGAATTGACTTCAGAAACAAAGCCAGTACAATTGGTACAAGACCCAAAATATATGGTCTCTGAAATACATGGCACATAATAGTCTGATCTCTATATTTGGCACAAGCTGTAGATGACAAACAATTTCATGGACAGCTGCATGCAAAGTGTCACAGAGATGATGGAGCAAATTTATTTTCCTTTGCTCCAGAAGCCAAGACTTAAACTAGAGGGTGTCAGACTGCTAATTTATCTAGTTCAGGATTGTCAGTTCTGACTGGCAGCAATCAGTCTTCTAGGGCTTCGAGCAAGATTCTGTCCTCGCTCTGCCTGGAGACATCTGATATTGAACTCTCAGTTGTCTGCATACAAAGTATACACACTGATACTGAGCTATATACCCCACTACAAACAAGAAAGGAAATTTCAACTTTGCCATTGTCGCAGTATGAGGTGTTCTGTTATAGAAAAGGACTTTTCAAAGGTAGTGGGTGGGCCCTTCTTCACCTTTAAAATAAAGGTTTTCTGACCACTCATACCATGACAGTACAATTCCTGCAATAACCAATCCTAGTTCAAATCTCACTTTAAACTTGATAGATGAAGACCTGTAAGCTGCTCTCAGTCCCTCCTATCTCTTGGGTAACATAAGGGCCCTAGTATTGGTTTATGTCACATGAGTTGTTGCATTACAACTTCCTTCTATCTGATCATGCTGACTGGAGATGTTATAGTCCAGGTATGGATGTTCTAGTCCAGGTATGGACAAACCCAGGCCTGGGGGCCGGATGCAGTACTTGGGCTCTTTTCTCAGGCCCTCCTCTCTCTCATCATCCTATCCTTCCTTCTCTCTTTCCTTCCTCCCATCCCTCTTCCTCCCTCCTTCCCTTCTACTCTTTCATCCTTCCTTCCTTCCCCCTTTTCTCCCTCCTTCCCTCTTTCTCCTCCCTCCCTTCCTTTTGTCTTTCCTTCTCTATTTCCTCCCTCCTTTGCTCCATTCCCTCTCTCCATTCCCTTCCACCCTTCCTTCCTTCCATCCTTCTTTTCCTTCCTTTCTTCCATATCTTTTTCCTTCATCCTTTCCTCCTGGGTGATGTTTACCTGGGATAAGAGAAGGTAGAGAGGGAACATGAGAACCATGTTCAAGATTTAAAAGAGTGTCCCATTGAGGAGGAGGGGGAAAACTGATTTTCTGCTGCCCTAGAAACCAGGCACAAGGGAGCAATGGTTTCAAATGGCAGGGCAAGAGATTTGTCTGAAAAGATAAGGAAGAACTTCCTGAGAGTAAGGGCTGTTGGAGAGTGGCATAGGCTGCTTGGGAGTGTAGTGGAGTCTCCTTCTCTGGAGGATTTTCAGCAGAGGGCGTCTATTGGTAGTGCTTTGATTGTGCCTTCTTGCATGGCAGGGGGTTGGCTAGATGTCCCTTAGGGGTCTTCCAATTCTAGGATTCAGGATTAGGCAATATCAGGAGTAGGCAATACAGGGGGTCTAATTGATATACTTTTACTTTCCTGTCCACCATCTCATCCTGACCAAGGCCAACCCTTTTGGGATTCAAATGTTTCCTGTCTTTCCTTCACTCTGAAAGAGAAGAGGAAGGGAAGGAAAGGGCAAAGAGGGGGCTTGGGGAGAATCCCCCTCCTGACCCACCCACCCCGCTCTGGCCCACCATGTGGCCCCCAAGTTAGAAAGTTTGCCCATGCCTGTTCCAGTCCAAACCTATCTGGAAAGTAGGCTGTTGCAAGGGTACAAGCGATTGTAAGGGTACTGGTTATCAATTATCCTTGTACATGATAACTATTAGTAACCTAAAATATGCTACGTGAATTGTAAGTTTTGTAGTATCTTTTTACCTTCTTTGTCTGTTGTATGGCATTTTGCTGCCACATAGCCTTTCTGGAAACAATTGCCATCTCCTTATTTTCCCCCAGCATTACAAGAAAGCACAGAAATAAAAATCTGTTTGAACCCGCATCATGACTTGAAGTATGATGTCTCTCCTAAAAGTATACCAATTATACAAAGTGTCATCTGAAAGCAGCCTGGGGTTATGACCTCATGCAAGCAGGCTTGAGAGTAAGTCCATCTTAACTCAGCAGGACTTCTGGCAGTGTAAGATAAATCTCTGAGAATTCAAAAATGAGCAATATTTTTTAATACTAGATATAGAAAAAATGGGGAGGAGAGAAAGTACATAGGGTATAATAATGGGGTAGATATAATCATTTATATATGTATGATTTTTCCCTCCAAAAGATATTTAATAAAAATTAGAACCTGTAAAATACACTTCAAACTATAGATAACACTATAAGACAGTGGTTCTCAACCTTCCTAATGCCACAACCCCTTAATACAGTTCCTCATGTTGTGGTGACCTCCAACCATAAAATTATTTTTGTTGCTACTTCATAACTGTAATTTTGCTACTGTTGTGGATCGTAATGTAAATATCTGATATGCAGGATGTATTTTCATTCACTGGACCAGATTTGGCACAAATACCCGATACACCCAAATTTGAATACTGGTGCGGATTGGGGGGGGGGGGGAGGGGGTTGATTTTGTCATTTGGGAGTTGTAGCTGCTGGAATTTATAGTTCACCTACAATCAAAGAACATTCTGAACTCCACCAGCTATGGAATTGAACCAAACTTGGCACACAAAACTCCCGTGACCAACATAAAATATTGGAAGGGTTTGGTGGGCATTGACCTTGAATTCTGGATTTGTGGTTCACCTACATACGGAGAGCACTGTGGACACAAAACAGTGGTGGATCTGGACCAAACTTGACCCGAATACTCAATATGCCCAAATGTGAACACTGGTGAAGTTTGGGGAAAATAGACTTTGACATTTGGGAGTTATAGTTACTGGAATTTATAGTTCACCTACAATCACAGCAGGAGGAGGGCTTTTGGTGGGAGAATTCACTGTTTCCAAAAAGGAAGAGAAGGACAGGTGGAGAGATCTTCAGTATTCTCTGCCAAAGGGGTTCCTAAGACCATCAGAAATATGGGTTTTCTGATGGTCTTTGACAACCCTCTGAAACTCCTCCCCCCACCCGGGTCCTGACCCTCAGGTTGAGAAATGGTCTCTCTAACCTTTCCTGCTATAATATCTTTCCAGCCTGGCATTACTCATTACTACAAAAAATTAACAATGCTATGTATTGCTAAATAAATGTTAGAAAACTGGGTATAGAGCTGATCATGCAGGCCTTCTCATTTGTGCCTCGTTTTCTAGTTAATAAATAATGAGACTCAGTAGCATTTTCCTCAGTCTGGCAACAGCTAGGATACAACAAAATAAATACCAAAAGAACTCAGCATGTTCAAAGCTAGAACCAAACGAAGGCTCCCAACAGGGTTTTTGAAGCACAGCATGCAGAGAGAGAGCAAGCCATGCAAAAAAGAAGGCAGGTTTGTTTCAGCCTCTCCTCGTGCTTGTTTAGTGAGTGTAAATGCAATTTTAAAATGCATAGAGGTCTAAACACAACCCATCTGTCATGGTTCTCGATAGGAGGGATTATTTATCAATGCTGCAGAAAGACATTTCTTTAAAAAGCATGTTGATGTATGGTGAGCAAGAAATCCTATACTGACCACAGTAAAAACACACACGAGGAGCTTTCCTGCTTTCCGATGAGATGGGATTGGAATGAATGGGAATCCCTTGTAGTCTTCCTTTTGCTTTAATGGTTATTTACATATTATGTGATTTCAGCATTCACAAGAACTATGCGTTTGGAGGCCCAGCATGTCTAGCTTTCCAGAAGGCTGAATAAGACACAGACAGGTTGAAAACAAAAGCAGAGGTTTATTCTCAATAGCTAGAGAGGGTGTCAGTAGAAAAAGCACTCCAAAGAATGGACATGGCGCAACTGTGAACACAGAGCATATTTATTATATGATGACAGGTATTCATGATTCCCATGCTAGCTCCTGATTGGTCCAGGAAATGTCCAGCTAGGATTCATTCCCTGGTTGGCTGGGGATTCCCTCCTATACCATCGCTGGTTGGTCTTTGCTGTGGCAATAAACTCAAATAAACTACAACTGGTTTATTTTGAAGTGTCTGTCCATTTATCAATCCTCCCAGGAGAGAGGAACAATTGAGAAGGAATATGTTGTGTCTGGTGATAATGGGCTGGATCCATATCTTCAGCTTAGGTGTAGTGTTAGGCTTGATAAACAATAGGGTGTTTCAAGGTGTTGGCCAAGCCAATAGGTCTTTCTATAGGGGTCCAATACAGAGACCTGGGAAAGGGAGTGTTCCCAAACTCGCCCAGATCATATCAGGTAAAACAGACATAGGGGACCTAACGGTTTTGATGCAGATTCATTGTGTTTGTCCCATTTTCCTCAGTTCATTGTGTGAGGATTATGGTAATTTCCTCTGGGTGAAGTGAGGTACCATTCTGGGCAATTTCCAGGGAATTTCATTAAAAAGTTACTGTAGGACAATCAGATATAATTATGTGGCTAGCTATATTTCCCGATGGAGCCATGTCTCATAATTCACGATGTTGGGATCTAATAAGAAGTAGCTTGCTTTGTTGTTATTTGCCAGCAATTTACCTCTGAAGTATAGTGATCCTATAAAATCCTAGTCTTCAGAAAAGGTCATGGTTTGCTTTACTGAATCAATCTACTTGTAATCCAGTCTTCCTCATTCCCTACTGCCTCCACTTTTCCCAGCATGATGATCTTTCCCAAAAAGTCTTGTAATCTCATTATATGTCAATTGGTACAAATGGTGACTGGTTTAATCCCATTGTTTCTGCCAATGCCTCTTTATCAGACATTATACTGTATATCTGACACTTCCAAGGATTAGTTCTAAGATGAAACTAATCTTTGAATGATACCTTCTCCCTACTCCAGCCATGCAGTATATTTTTCATTCTTCTTCATGTTTCTGCTTGTTGTTATTTATTTATTGATGCATCACTAAAAAAAAAAAAAAAGTATGGTGAAAGTTTCCTGATTGTTACACGTTTTTTAGATGCTAGGGAATAACTGTCACTTTCCATTATGATTTTTGATGAATAGCTCATGGATTTGGGCACGCAAGAGCCTCAAAGTCTGTATTTAAAAATGTATAGATGTACAACATGAAAAATGGCTAAATATCTTCTCCGTGTTTGCAAAACTCTCCCAACAGCAAAAATGTTAATACAGCTATATTGGGAGCTATATAAAGCTCTAGCTAGCAGATCTTTATATAGCTAGCCACCACTAGCACTCTCTCTGTATCAGCCCCATTCCCTGGAGCTCAGCATACAAGAATTCAACTAAGAGGGATGTTTTGCACAAACATAGTGGAAGAGGAAGCATAAAATGAGTTAGTTTGTATTGGGTCGAGCACCCCCAGCCTTGAAAAGTCCTTTGGGGGAGTTAGTTGGGTTAAACCTGTTGTGTTTGTTGGATAAGGCTGTTCATTTGAGTGAGTTGGGAGGAGGGCTGTTTGTGTGCTCCTTACTGTTCTAGTATTGTGTTTTGGTGCACTTGTCTCTGATGGGGCTAAGGCTGACTGTTTGTGTGAGCAGAGTCGAGGTGTGTTTGTGTGCTCCTTAATGTTCTGTCCTTCTGTTGTGTGTAGCCCCAGATCCTCTGCCTAAGCACATGGTCTTGAGGAGTAGGTGTGACATGTGCTAAGAGGAAGTGAGTTATGGGAACTGTAGTTTTACAATGTCTTTAGCCTTCTCTGTCAAAGAGTTCTAGTGCCGCATCAAATTACAACCCTCAGGATTCATGGCTTTGAGACATGGCAGTTAAAGTGAACTGAAACTGTCCTTTGACTCTGGATCTCTCTGCCCAGGGAAACCAGAATGGCTAAAACCTTTTTATTCAAACAGGTATTTAAAAATGAAGGTGTTTAAGACCCAGTCAGGGTGCGCTGTGTTTTTAACTTTGAATATGTTTTGATGGATTTTAACTGTTTTTTTTTTTACTGCTGTTTGTGTTTAATTCTGTTTTAATTTTTATATATTTATATATTTTAAATTATGTGCTAATGCTTTTATGTCAAGCCGATTTGAGTCCCTTTTGGGGAGAAAAAGCGAGGTATAAATTAATAAAGAAATAATAAAACCACTAGCAGAAACTATTTTATGTATTTTTGTAAAACAGGAATAAATATTACTTTTCAAATCTGCAATGACAATTACAACTGTTTTAGAGTCCAAAATTGTCACTTTTTATTTCTAAAAGTAACTTTTCCAAGCTCTGGTTAGGCATGCACAATTTGATACTCTGTCTCAAAGAGCAAAATGTCTTGGGCAGACACTGGCAACTGATCACTCGAGATTAAGCCCTGGAAGGCATTAATTTTAAATACGCACACATTCCCAATATAGCTAGCCTAGGGCTATAACGTTTGGTATTATTTAGCAAATATGGGATTGGGCCAAAAATGCTATCAGAGCCCTGCAGGCTGGCCCCGCTGTTGATATTCCTCCTCTCCCACCCCTCTGGTAAGATGACTGTACAGAAAACCATGAACTCAGTCTTTGGTTTGTCTCTGTGTCACCTTCTGTACTTCTACCTTGACAGTTATGCACAGATTTCAGGAACAGCTTGAGATTACAGAATTAATTAGAATTAAATTAATCAGTACACCCACCACAAGGCTGCCTGGTTCCACAAAGTGAGCAATGCTCTTAAGATGTGTTTCCACAGCCAGGGCTGATGCTCATCATGCTTGTCAACACACACTTCTCATTTTGATGAGGTTTTGTCTCCTGCGTGTTTGGAATCTGTGGCGAGGACTGAAATCCAACAGCTTCTAAAGGATATGTAGTCACTGCAGAAGAAAATATACTGGACAATTGTGACTCTTTTTCTTTGTAGGGTTCAAATATGTCTGCAGACATTTGATACTTATTTAGATGTCCTTGCTGGGAGAGGAAGATGTGAATTCTTTATGACAACTGAGTAGCAGCTTCATATCTGGAAACATCCTTGGTCTCCTGCCTGACACTTCAGGATGTTCTTAATGAGAAAGGGAAACTGAAAGAAAAATGTAGTTGCTAAAGCAACATGTTTTAGATGTACAGTAGAGTCTCGCTTATCCAACCTTCGCTCATCCAACATTCTGTATTATCAATGCCGTCTGGATCCACAGCTGTTTCAATATATTGTGATGTTTTGGTGCTAAATTCATAAATACAGGAATTGCTACATAAACTTACAACAACAATTTTATTATAGTCCATAGACCCATCAGTAAAACCAACAGTCATTACAAAATCTCCCATCTCAGGAGAAGTTGGTTGTACAAAATACATCTACATTGTTTCAAGTAATACCCCTATGGGAGGTTATTTGCTTTCTCAGCCTTGTTGCCACTGCGAGGAATTTTGCCACTATGAGAGATACCCTGTAGCACTTGTCCTCTAAAAGATATCTAACGATCTTCTGTGGGAGATGGCTGGTCATGTGGGGCAGGATTGAATATAAAAGTTGGCTACGTTAAACTGTGTAGTAGCGGCTCTGCAATAAATGTGTTCTATTGTTTCTATTTCGTTTCCTCCACAGGGGCATAGTCTTTGGGCACAAGGAATTCCAGACAGTCTGCCTCTTAGCAGCTCTGAGGGAAATATCTCACCTTTGTAACGAGTCTGTGATATTTAATCACTGTAAGTCTTTTTAGGTATTCACAAGACTTAAATGGCTCCCTGTATGGTAAATTTAAAACTCTGGGGGAGCATGGTGAATTTCAGTGGGCTCTGAGCTCTCTCAGGGCAATGTCCCACAGCCTTTGCTTCAGGGATTCTTGCACCATTTTGAATCCCAAATGGAGCAGAAGGGGTGCAGATAGTCCATTTGAGGCTGCTTTACCATGTATTGAACTGCTTTTTCTGTCGATTTGTTGTAAGGCATGATATTTTGGTGCTTAATTTGTAAAATCACAACGTAATTTGATGTTTAATAGGCTTTTCCTTAATCCCTCCTTATTATCCAACATTTTTGCTTATCCAACGTTCTGCCGGCCCATTTATGTTGGATAAGCAAGTCTCTATGGTATCTGCTGCTTTTCTATAATCAACAATACTCAGAGTGGTTCCAATACATAGTTTGACAAAATATATAACTCATTATTAAAGAGCAGGAAATAATAATAAAACCTCCAAACAATGCAATACATACAGAATATGTTCAGTCTTACACCAAAATCATCAAGGTCTAACAGACAGGAATCAAAATGAACAGGCCAAAAAAGGAGAACATTGACACTCACTGCTAGTACAGTACAAGTCAGATTGCACTCCTAAGGAGATATGGAGCCTAACTTAAATAAAGTTCAGAGGCGGTGAAGGTAGTCTTACCAGACTAGAAGATATCCAGCTGGTTCACTATTCTCCTGTGGAGAATAACAGCAGTAAAAGGAAAATACTGACAAGAGAGGGTTGTGCTGCTAAGTCCTCATCTCTGCAGTCTTCCAGATATTTTAGGCATTGATGCTTGTTTTATTTCTACCATGTTCAACACAGCCTTTTTATACAAATGTCAAATATGTATGGCCATCTGTCGGGGGTATTTTGAATGCAGTTTTCCTGCTTCTTGGCAGGGAGTTGGACTGGATGGCCCATGAGGTCTCTTCCAACTCAAGGATTCTATGATTCTATGGGAGAGTTACGTGCTTTCTGGTTACCATTCCAGTTATATGTTACAACTCTGTATGTTATTTAAAAAGGTACTACAAGATCTCCTTGCATACTGATATTCCAGTCTAACACAGCTATGACTCTGAATTTTAGATTTGACTAAAGAAGTCAGGCTGCTTAAATCAATTCAGCATTTAAGATATGGAGGAAAGTGAGTAAGTAACGTGTTTATGGCATACTTGTTTTAATGTCCTTTATTTCAACCCCCCACTTACAACAACATTGTCATTGGGTTTTCTCTGCAAGATTTATTCAGAAGAGATTGAATATTACCTTCCTCTAAAGACCTGTCTAAAATCACCCAGCAGGTTTTCATACTTATTTATTTATCATGTCTGAAGTGGATTGTGGGTACATAGTTATAATGTATTTAAAAACACAAACAAAGTTAAAAACTTGGCATTGTGCTAAATGTCTTTTGACCAGAAGCTGGCCACTTGGAGGGCCTCTGGTGCTGCTATAAGAAGGTCCTTCATTGTGCATGTGGCAGAGCCCAGGTTGCATTATAATATGTGGTCTGTGATTTGCTCTTCTCTGCACTCGCATGTCATAGACTCCACTTTTTAGCCCCATTTCTTAAGAATTGCTCTGAATCCTGTGGTGCCAGAGTGCAGTCTGTTCAACACCTTCTAGGTCGCCCAGTTTTCTGTGTGCCCAGGAGGGAGTCTCTCATCTTGTATCAGCCACTGATTGAGGTTCTGGGTTTTAGCCTGCCACTTTTGGACTCTTGCTTGCTGAGGTGTTCCTGAGAGTATCTCTGTAGATCTTAGGAAGCTATTTCTTGATTTAAGGCATTGGCTTGCTGGCTGATATCCAAACAGAGGATGGGGATGTCAATGTCTTGGTACCTTAGTTACAGACTGCTATTTCCTGATGAGTATCAGATGGTGCAATACTGGCTAAACGGTATAATTTCTCTAGCAGTGTTGGATGTAGACATCCTGTGATAATGTGGTATATCTCATTGAGACCCACATCCATTGTTTTAATGTGGTGAGATGTGTTCCATAATGGCCATGTTTACTCAGGAGCAGAGTAGCAAAGCACAAGAGCAGATGTCTTCACTTTTTGTTTGATATTCAAGCAGTGCTTCTTATAAGTCAGAGCATGGTCCAGAATAACTACTAGGTATTGTGGTGTGCTCCAGTGGGATTCCTTTCCATAGCTAAAAGCATTTGAAATCTGGTCTCCCAGCGTCTTAGTCCAAAACAGAAACCATTATTCCATGCTGGCTCTCTTATGAAATCTGCATGCTTTCTTATATCTACATACAGCCTTCTACATTAAAAGCACTAGACCACTCAAACAGTTCCCAATATATATCTAACCTAATGTTTCAAAAAGTGAAATATGAAAACAGAAGGGCCGAGAAGAGACCAGCCACATGTTTATTGATAGTCATATGGTTATTGTCTGTATTTTCGGGCTACATGGCCATGTTCTAGAGGCATCTAGAACATGGCCATATAGCCCGAAAAAACCCACAAGAACCTAGTGATTCCAGCCATGAAAGCCTTCGACAATATATTGTCTGTATTGGTAGAGGACATTCCTCCCCCAAAGGGAAAAAGGCCCATTAATCTGACTGCACTCTTCCAATAGATGGTCGACCAACTGGAAAATCCTCCTTCAGAAATATCTGCTGACATCTAACAACACCCTGTTTCTCCAGAATTTGATAGGTATTGTTTATTTCTCTAGGGCCCTAAAATTATGCACTATGGCCCCCATATCTTCAGGCCCTGCACCTGCAATTTCATGTATCCACCTCCAACAGAACCTTTCTAGATTTTTCAACATGACTCTATGGTATTCTTAGGCCAGTAATCCTTCATTTAAATATGGTTCACTTTATTTGTGGTTTTGCATACCCATGCAATGTACCAAGGTGCTTGTTTATAAAGCTATTGTCCTCCCAACTCTGTTATATGTCTGCAAACATATCAGACGTGAGACTCAACTTCTGGAATGATTCCATCAGTGTTGCTCCCTGGAGCAGCCTCCGGTGGCACAATGGGTTAAACCCTTGTGCTGGCAGGACTGCTGACCAATAGGTCAGCGGTTTGAATCTGGGGAGAACGAGTTGAGCTCTCTCTGTCAGTTTCAGCTCCCCATGCAGGGACATGAGAGAAGCCTCCTACAAGGATGGTAAAACATCAAACATCCGGGTGGCCCCTGGGCAATGTCCTTGTAGACGGCCAATTCTCTCACACCAGAAGGGCCTTGCAGTTTCTCAAGTCGTCCTGACACACACACACACACAAAGAGTATTGCCTCGAAAAATCCTGCAAATCTCTTGGGAAGGCAGGCAGACAAATGTCAGCGTACTGGAAGAAGGAAAGACTACCAGAATTGAAGCAACGCTTCTACGCCATCAACTCCAATGGACTGGCCACATTGTCTGAATGCCTGATCACCATCTCTCAAAGTAGTTACTCTACTCCCAAATAAAGAACAGAAAACAGAATGTTGGTGGACAGGAAAAGAGATTTAAAGATGGGTCTAAAGCTAACCTTAAAAACTCTGGTATAGACACCGAGAACTGAGAAGCCCTGGCCCTTGAGCACTCTAGCTGGAGGTCAGATGTGACCAACAATGCTGTGGAATTTGAAGAGGCACAAATGGAGGGTGAAAGGGAGAAATGAGCCAAGAGGAAGTCACATCAAGCCAACCCTGATTGGGACCGCTTTCCACCTGGAAACTGATGTCCTCACTGTAGAAGAACATGTAGGTCAAGAATAGGGCTCTACAGTCACCTACGTACCCACCACCAAGACATTACACTTGGAAGGCCATCATACTTGGGCAATGAGGGATTACCTAAGTAAGCAATGTCTGAGAACATATTCACCTGTGGATACAAGGGTTGGGCTGTACTTTTTATATTGTTTTATCTTTGACAGTATGGGGTAGCAGTGTCCGTTTGGACTGGAATTTAGGGGGATTAGGGTACAAATGCCCACTTAGCCATAAAAACCTTCTGAGTGGCTTTGGTCAAATCACACTCTCTCAGCCTAAGAGGAGCACAGTGTCAAAGTCCCTCTGAGCAAATCTTGTCAAGAAGTCTGAAGTCTACTACCTTCCTTTTCTACACATATGGAGGTACTTGGGCAAAAGAAGGATAGTCACTAAAGTTCCCTATAAAATTGTGTTGGGATACATAGGTATTTTGTGGGGTTACTGTGCCTAAGGTCAAGCTTTCACCTTCCCTTTTCTCAAAAAGAAAAGAAAAAAGAAAAAAAGGGGGAAACATGTACTAACAACCATCGATTGGGGTTGTTGTGAGTTTTCCGGGCTGTATGGCCATGTTCCAGGAGCGTTCTCTGCTGACGTTTCACCTGCATCTATGGCAGGCATCCTCAGAGGTTGTGAGGTCTGTTGGAAACTAGTCAAATGGTGTGTATATATCTTTGGAATGTCTAGAGTGGGGGAAAGAACTCTTGTTTGTTTGAGGTAGATGTGAATGTTGCAATTGGCCACCTTGAATAGCATGTAATGGCCTTGCAGTTTCAAGGTTTGGCTTCTTTCCTTTTATTTTCTTGAATACTGCTCCAGGATTTGTGTATAGAAGAACTGGCATAGCATTATTCCTAATTAACAACATTGCCTGGTGAAATATCCATTCAGAGTATCTCCCCCAGCATACTGAACTTTTGGCCACCTTATACTGTATAAAACATTTGAGCTAATGGTCTCTTCCCTCCATCAAAACCCACTCATAGTTCACATGAGTAATAAGAAAGATAGTAAAATGATTCCTGGACTGTACTGTTTAGAGAGCATGTGGTGTATTTTAAAAAATGAATGCCTATCACCAGGTCTGTAGCCAGGATTTTGTTTCGGGAGGGGCTGAGTTTGATTTTTTTTTGGGGGGGGGGGCTGAGTCTGAGTGAAAGAGGGTCTAGCCTAGCAAACCTTTTGTATCGTTACCCCAATACACCCATGCATTTGGGATATATTGAGCATGGTGATCAGATCATGATATGAATAAATGTAACAGTTTAAATAATGTACCAGTAAGGCCTTCTCGCAGACTACCCTGAGAATTTTGGGGAGGGGGGGGGGGCTGAAGCCCCTCAAGCCCCCCCCCCCCCCCGGCTACATGTCTGCCTATCACTATTTTGTTGTTCTCGCCATCATAAAACTCGATGTCAGGCAGAAAATTAATAGCCGACATTCATCCTTGATAGGTTAATGTTATATGTGCAGGGATTTTCCCCATTAGCAACCATGAAGCTATGTGAGTCTGCATCTGTACTTGGAATGATACACTCTAGGAAGGGATTTGCCACCTGCTTTGCTCTTTTTGTGAAATGAACCTTAAGTGTGGTTTGAAAAGATTACATGGGGGAAGAAAGGAGACAAAAGCTGAGCATGGTCCTGCATGCCAAGTCCTCTGCAAATGCAAAGTGTGCACTTTTTGGCAATCCTGGGTAGTTTTATATTTTCTGAACAGGAACAAGTGATTACATCCTTCAAGGTCTTTCCTGAGCTCACTGGGGAAGCCTAGCTCAATGCTTCCAGCTGCTTCTGATCAAGAAGTTAGTAGGTAGTCTGAAAATGGCCTATTTCTTCTGATATATTTTTCTCCTGCTCAGGATGACTACAAGCGGAATGATCAACAGTGATAAGCACAGCTCAGAAATGGGAACCTGACAAGGAATATTAATGCCCTCTAGTTCCTGAAGGCTTCACATGCTAAAATCCTCCCTCCCCTGGCTCACCAACATATCATTATCCATCAACCTGCTTGTGAAATTAATTGAGAAAAGCCTCCAGCAGAACCCTGGCAGGACCCTTCTCAGTTGAGTATGCAAGTAATAGAAAATCACCTGAGCCAAGCCTTGCTCCAGCCATTGCTAGACTATCAGAGTTTTTGATCACTTCTGCTTCTATTACCTCTTATGCACTTTCAACAGCGGGATGGGGCTATTACTAAATCAATATGCTTATAGATTATGGATACATAATGTGCATTGTAGACAGTGTGGATGTTCTTACCGTTCTTATGACACAGGTATGCTAACTAAAAAAAATACCCTATCTATCCCACCACCTATCTGCTGTGTGACATTGCTGGCTTGTGCATTTTTTAAAGGCTTCAACTAGATTGGAGACAATCCAAAGGTCAAATTCTGCACTATATCTCCAGTTACCTTGCCAGTCAGCAAAGATCATAGGACTATGGTACTTTCTGAATCCCCAATTGCCCACCGGGCACTAAATTACTGCTATTACGCTATAATTTGCAGTACAATATTACTCTTTGATACACTACTTGACTTTTTCCCTCAGCAACATGGCAAAGACTGTATGCATTATTTACCAGGCAAAGCACACTGCTGTGGCTGCTGCAGTTTGCTGCTGCACAAACAGAAGAGAAGTAGAAACTGGCTTTGAAATCTTTGAGAAAACAGATACAGAAAATCAGCAGCACATCCCTGGCAAAAACAAAACAGAAGTTTGCAAAGTTTCGGCAATTGGCAATAGTATCTTAAAGCTAGGTTAGGAATTGTATGGCTCACTAGATATTGTTGAGATGCGGTTTCCACCATGAATCTACGTGAGCTTCATGTCCTCTCACTGTCCCAATTTGTCAGGGTCAGTCCTGATTATTTCTCTATCATTCCACTTTCCCATCTGTTTTCAAATTGTCCCAATTTCTCCCCTTGTTCTCAGCTTAATTCAGTTGGGTCTGCAAACTGGGTTCAAAGGGGAAAAATTAGTTTGATGTCAGTTAAGTCAGCAGTAGAGAAAGAAGAGGAAGGTGTGACCTGAGTCAGCTCAGTTAAAAGCAAGTTAATCCTAGCTTGCATGCTCTTTTTCAATAACAGCTATTGCCATCTTGGCCATGTGTCCCAGTTTTCATCTTTGAAATGGTGGAGGATGTGTAGCGAGGACTGTTGGGATCCACAGTCAGGCATGTAGCTGAGGGGGGGGGGGGGCTCAGGGGGCTTCAGCCCCCCCCCCCGAAATTCTCATGGTGGTTCGCGAAAAGACCTTATTGGTGCATTATTTAAACTGTTATGTTTATTCATATCAATATATCCCATATGCATGGGGGTATTGGGGTAATGATACAAAAGGTTTGCTAGGCTAGACCCTCTTTCACTCAGACTCAGCCCCCCCCGAAACTCAGCCCCCCCTGAAACCCCCCCTGAAAAAAATTCAGCCCCCCCCCACCCCCGAAACGAAATCCTGGCTACGGGCCTGTCCACAGTTCAGCACAATCTGGAGGGTCACACTGTTTTAAGAATGGACATTGGCCCATTCTTGCAAAGTGTGTGTGTGTGTGTGTGTGGGGCGGGGGGGGGGGGGGGGGCGATTCCTTCCAAAGAATTGACTAGACTTTGGAAGAAACTGGAAAAGATACTACATTTAAAACAGAACCCGCATTTTCTGACTTTGTGCTTTCCTGTTGGAATATTACGGGGAGTTCCAACAATCTCCAGGAAATGACAGCCATCCGGTGCTTCTTGCCTGGACATGAATTTACATGATCACGAAAAGTATCGGGCATATACCTATAGGGTAGACAATGTGGTTGTAGTGGTTTGAGCATTGGATACAACTATGGAGACCAGGTTTTGAATACCTGTATGTCCATGAAAGCAGACAGAGGCAAATCCTTTTTGCCAATAAAACTGTGTGATAGGCCTTAGGGTTGATGTGTTTGCCTTGAAGGCACACAGCAATAACAAAACAACAACAACAAAGAATACCTGTACAAACACTCAAGATTGGTCTTAATGTTTGCTTTTGGGGATTTTCATATATGTGACACCTTTGAAAAAAAACCCAGTACTTTTATATGGTCATAAGTCACAGGAGGACCAAAGAGACATCCTGCCCCATGATGAAAGTATCCACCAACCAGAGCATAATGTGCCACCATTATAGAAATATACACAGAAGTACAGATGATCTGTACAAGAAAACAGATAGCAAGACAATAGGGAAGACAGCCTATGGCAAAATGAACTGAAACAGTGCCTTTCTCCAAATGTGTTGTTACCTGAGCATGACCAAAATCCATTCACCAAGTTTTCAGAAAGAAGAATGGAAAGGTCAGGGAAACTGAAGCGATGCAAATTCAGTTGTCATGATTCTTGGTTCCTTAGAATTATAATATATTATATTGTTTCTTTTTGTTTTTGTTAAAGTACATTTTCCTGCAGTAAAGTCATAACAGTGTATAAATCCCACTTCTTCCGTACTTTGTCCTCACAGCAATCTGTAAAGTATATCACAGAAGCAGACTCAAGGTCACCTTGAGTTTAATGATGCAGTGGTCACTTGGATCTTCCATGTCCCAATCCAGCACTCTTCCATTATACTGCACTGCTCTCTGGCAGAAGTCATGTTGCACATCACATTAGATGTTATGTTGCACATTACATTACAAACCTTTCATTGACTCTTTTATATTTAGAGGGATACACAACCGAGGAGAGGGAACTGAATAAGATTTTTCAGTAAGTGGCAGATAACAATGTATGCACTTTGCCCAGTGGGCGACACAAGTCTGCAGGTCCATGATGTTCCTGTTATTTTTACCGGAACTACCTGGGAGGAGATGGTGTGCATGAAATATGTTTCTTTGGATTCATTAAAGCATCTCTGCAGAGTTTCTGTAATCACATCTTATCTGTGTACACACAGACAAGGAAATAAATGTATGTGCTTCTTATTCCCTTAGGATACTCTTCTAGTGCTGTAGTATTCTCTGCCAAACTACTCCATCAGTGCAAAGCAAAATAATATACAGAGACACAAGTACATGAAGTTCAGTGAATTTCATCCACTGTAGTGTTCAGGGATGCAATAATGTTTCCTCACTAACTGATTGTTGGGGGAGAGTGGAATGGGAGGCAGAGTTGCTATTATTATAGAGAGCCTTTGAGCGGAATTGCCTTTACGGTTGTTTCCTTGGCTCCAGGCTGTGTTTGAGGGATTCACCTCATCTTTCTCCAACAGTCTTCTATGGCCCAAGCTGTCTCCATTATTGTTCCACCTTAGGGAGCAGATTGCAGGTTGCTCTTCCAGCTCATTCCAAAAAGCAGTCCTTAAAGGAGATGGGTTTCTGATTGAAATACTCCCTGTCAATTGCTGCAGAGATTCATGTGAAACAGTTTGGAGACCCTGCAGGGAAAATTGCTCACAAGACAAGGGTCAGGTTTTCCCTGGGCCTCAGGTTTTCCCCACCACTGATGCTGCATTTAGGCCATGCTTTATTTCTTTTGTCTGCTTTCTTCATTGCCTCTGCTTTTGTAAACTATCAAACCTATGTATCACACATAACTCTCATTAAGCAGGTGCCGTTTGCAAGTGAGAAATGAGAGTGGGCACAAAAGAAACTCTCTGATCTGAGGTGTTGACCTTTTCTAGGTACCACCAGATTAACTTCTTGATACTTACAGTTTTACTTCCATTTAGTCTTACATGCATGAGTAAGCATTACAATGTGATGTACAATACACATCAAGCAATATTACAGAGTTTAGAAAAATGCTTCCCTCTGATGTGAGTGAAGCTATAGTCTGTAGGGACCTGTAGACACACTTCTTGCTTTCATTCTAGATTTTCTTTATGGGAGACTTATCTGTTGGTTTGGAGCAGAGGAACTTTGCCATCTGAAAATTCTCCCTTTCAACTGTTTGAGTAGCAGTGGATGCAAAAATTGACTTATGACTTCTTCACACGGGGCATGTGCCCGTTTAGCCCAGATCACCCATGGAGACCACCGGCTCCCATCAAACAATGCCGCCATGGCTCAGTGGGTGAAGGAGGGTGAAGCTGGCGCCTACCACCGCCACAGCAACATGGGGGGGGGGGGTTCTCATGCTGCCACTGGAATCCATGGGGGAAGCAGCGTGTTCCAGCGTGCTCCACACTCGCTCCATGCTTCCCCCATGTGATCGCCCTCAACTGGAGCCAGGTGATGCTGGACATGGGCCGCCGGGTTCCCAATGCTTTCTGATGATGATGCATGTTCTCAGTGGCCATGTGACAAGGTCGTATATCAACTGTAATAGGTCACCAAATAGGGAAATTATAAAAAACTGTCAAAGGTCATCTAGTCCAACTCCTTGCAATGAAGGAATGCAATAATATAACACTCCTGAAAGATCTAACCTCTGATTAAATACCTCCAAAGAAGAAAGTTCACCATTCTCTAAGGCTGTCTAGTCCATTGTTGGACTATTTCTTAGAGTCATGATGTCTGTCACTTTCAACTCCCTGAGCCCTCACACTCAATCTTAGAGTTGTCTTCTATAAGTCACATGTCACTTGCATCCATTAAAGATGCATTGATTTTTTTTAACAGGGTCCAGAGCACAAGCTGAGTTTCACAGAGGAGACAAAAGAGGTCTGGGCTATGAATCTGTGAGTTTCCTAAACAAGTACCACAAATGTTGGTTTTATTGTATTTTTAAGAGAGAAAACTTATTGTGATTCTGATCTGGATTGTTTCATTTTATTCCAAATGAGCCCAATTCTCAACTGATGACTCAGAGCCTCTGAATCTATAGAGACACAGATGCATGTCCCTGATTGTTTCAGGTTTTTTCTCTCCGTATGCAGCAAGTGTGATATTAGCAAACTGTAGGGACACTTTGGCACAGAAAGCAAGCAACAGTGACAAAAGTTCTCTATATGCAAGACACTCGTTTTTATTTTCTAATTTGGGATTTGAACTATGAATGGCACAGGCTTGTGGGATTTGAATGCATCATAATGTCATACAAATGAGCTTTTCTGAGCCAAGACTACAACAGAGAGAAAGGACAAAACAAGCCAAGCTAGTTAGCTTCAGCCTCCAATGGCCAGTTGTTGAAATGACATCAAGAGCACAGTGGGGTTGTGGGGCTGGAGAAGGGATCTGTCAGGGCTTAGTGACATGTAAAGAACAACAGCACAGAAACACAAAGAAGGAGCCAAGAAGACAGGCCACCCTTCTTGGCTGTTCAGATCTGGATCCAAACTGACAGGGCTGCTCCTCTGCTCCATGATTGAGTAGTATATGCTCCTAACATTCTCTAGTTCTTCATGCTGCTCATGCTTGAACACTGCTGTTTGTTGTGTTCAATTGCTGCCTCTCCTGCTGGTCAACAAACCCACTTGTTTCTCTCCTCTGCCTTCCCAAAAAAAGAGTTGAAATCCAAGAAACTGAGATTCTATTCAAAACACCTTTAGTTCTAGAAATTGAACTCCTGATTTTATGTTCCCAAGGCTGGTTAAATTCTCCCTTCCAAGATGCATTAATCTACTGTATATACTCATGTATAAGTCTGGAAATTTTAGACTAATAACCTAGGTTGACTTATCCATAGGCCAATGTAGGTATTTTCCCTTAACCTTTATATATAAAAAAGAAGGGCCATTTCCTTTTCTGAGTGAGAAAAGGCAATAGTGTAGTCCTTTCTAGGAGAACCTAAAAGAAGTAGACTTCTCTCTGCTGCCATGTCACTTTTGGCCTTTTTGAATGTCTGGGTGGGAAAATGGCATCAGTGGCTCTTTGGTGCTTTTCCTCAAAGGAGCATGGAGAAAGTAGAATGGGAAGGTGGGCAGCAGTGTTTCTTTTAGGTTTTCCCTGAATTGACTAAGTTTATGTCTTTTGCCACTCTATCCAGAGAAGAGGGTGGCTTCTTCTTTTTTTTTTATAAGTATATTGTACCATAATTTTTAGTAGTGAAAAGCCTTTTTGAATGCCTGGGTGGGAAAATGGTGGAGTTAGTGGTGAGGCATAGCACTCCTTACCTGGTACTGGTGCTTTCCCTTCTCTGCAGAATGATCCCTGACTTATTTATAGGACATGTCAAAATCCCCCAAGTCAGCCCTCAAATTATACATGAGGTTGGTTTATATACAATTGTAACAAATGCAAAACTAAGATATGTTAAAATAGAATGGTTAAAATAGAATGGATCCCCACTCCCCATACACACACCTCCTAATGTCATTTTCATGCATCAGCAGGACTGTGCAGCCCCCCCCCCCCCGGTAAGTTTTTTGGGGGGCAAATAAGGGGCTAGAGGGGGGCTGGATGCTGGATGCCATCCCAGGTCAGCCCCTCAAGGGAAAGCCTGGGGTTTGGGTTGAGGTGGGAAGAGAAACCGTGGAGGAATTGGGTTATTTTAACCAATTTCCTCCCAGGTTTTAGGGAAGAGTAGAATAGGTATTATAGTAAATCAAGTCTGAACTCTAATTAGAAGTACAGATTACTAAAGTGAAGTTGACATACTTTGGACATAGCATGAGATGATATGATCCAATGGTAAAGACAGCAATTATTGGTAAATGGGAAGGGGAAAGAGAGAAGCTACACTACAAGTAGATTGATTCATCTAAAGAAGCTATAGCCCTGAGGTTGCAAGACCTGAGCAGGAGAGTGAACAGCCAGAATTTTGGAAGTATGTTACCTTAGACTTATGTGACTCTATGAATGACAAACAACAACAGCCAAACACAAGGTAAATTAAGCCTCTACAATGCTTTCAGAGGTGTGGTTCTTCTTATTATGTTTTAGAGACAGCATAAACAAAGGTACAGTGGAACCTTGACTTAAGAGAGTCCCAACTTAAGAGCATTTTGAGTTAAGAACCATGCTCAGCTCAGATTTTGCTTTGACATTTGAGCAGCATTTTGAATCAAGATTTAGCATCAGAGAGAGCACTACTGCCAGAGGAAGTGCTAGCGCCAGAGTACAGGGCTTTAGGGCACTTGGGAGATTGCTGTCTGCTTGGCTCTTATCTGCTTTGAGGAACTTTGGGTTAGTGATTTTTATTCCTGGAAAGTTTGGCTTCATGAAGAAAGAGACGGAGAGAGAGCAAGAGAGAGAGGGAGGCTGGATTGAGTACAATATGAAGAAAATGATGCTTCTGCCTCTTCACTTTGCTTGTGCTATATGCTTCCTTCCTCTGCTATAACTTTTGCGCTTCTACAATAGTGCCACAACTTTGTATTTCTACCATTTTAAAGCTGATCTTTCTTTTTATGGTTCCATGTGAATGTGCAGGTTTTGCTTTGCTATTACACTGGCCAACACACATTTTGTTGCCTCAACTGTGCTTCCTTGCTACAACTTTGTGCTTCTACCATTTTAAAGTTGATTCTTTTTTATTGTTCCATGTGAATGTGCATTTATACATTATTTGTTATTTATAGAATACATTTGCTTATTTAAAAACACGTAACAAAAATGGGAGGGGATGTTCAGGGGGCTGGAATGAATGAATAGGGAAAATTCACTTTGAGATAAGAGTAATTTGAGTTAAGAGCTCAGTCACAGAACAAATTAAGCACTTAACTCAAGGTATCATTGTATTAGGTAAAGGTAAAGGGTTCCCCTTGACATGAATTCTAGTTGTGTCTGACTCTGGGGGGTAATGCTCATCTCCATTTCTAAGCCAAAGAGCCGCCGTTGTCTGTAGATGCCTCCTAGGTCATGTGGCCAGCATGGCTGTATAGAGCACAGTTACCTTCCTGCAGAAGCGGTACCTATTGATCTACTCACATTTGATTCAATGTGACACTCTTTCAGTCACAGAAGAAGACAATTGCAAGTCTTCTCTGAAAAATTTTGCCACGAAAACTCTGCAATAAGTTCACTTTCGGATTGCCATCGGTCAGAAATGATCTGAAGGCACACAACAACAATAGTTCCAAATCTTTTCCCTCCAGACTCAGGCAATGGGATCATCATAACCTGTGAAGTAGTGTTTTGTGCCTACTCAGAAACTAAACTGCCAAATGAAGTTAATAAAACCAACCATGGACTATAGAAAGGATATCCAATAGATCACTTAATATATGTGAATAACCCAATCCAGAGAAACAAATATGCAAGCATAATACAGCCAAGTTATGTATTATTACAGTTTCAACTTGTCATGCACTCACTTCCCAAGAAATATGTGAAAATTCATTTATCGTATACGAGACTCTGTTGAATAGAAGAAAAATTGGGAAGAATATCTAAAAGCAGAAAAAGGCAACTCTTAATATACTGTGGGTACTAAGGAAACTGATGCTGTTGTATAGGGCCAAAAGGTTTTAGATCTGCCCTGATAGAAACAAAAAGCTGAGAAAGAATAGAGGAAAGGAGCAGAGGATGACTGTACTTTTGGAACAGATGAGGGCAAAGTATCAGACCAGCTGTTACAGAGAAAGAAGGCACATGGGCTGGCTGGTCACAAAAGAAAAATGCAATGGAAGGGAACAGGGGCTAATGAGATGGGGAAAGGGCAATCGAAAAACAGTTTCAGAAATGCAGTTTTGAGGGAATGAGATAACCTCCCCTGGAAACCAAAAGAGGGGAAGGGTATCTCAAAGCCTAGACAAGGCTTTAGCAAAGCAAAGGGAGAAAGGGTTTTAGCCATAGTTACTAGTATGTGCAATGTCTCAGGATGATTGGAGCATAGGATGCCCACTTCAGTGCATTATTGGAACATGAATCATCATCTCCAGGACAACTGTTTTTATGCTACTTTTCCCTATTGAGTTAGATGAGATGTCTTTATCTTTTAATGGACTGTTTACTTATCTATGCTAGTTTGGAAGTCTAGTTTTCCATTATTCACTCCCCTATCTGCCACCCATTGTGTCACTAATGTGGAGAAGGAAGACCGCTATCTTAATTTAATTAACAGAACTGTAATTTCCTTCAAAGAAAATGTGTTATGACTTCTTGGCTGGTGTGACCTTTTCCACTCATCCGTATGGTTATTCTTTCTCATACTCAGGGATCCAAAGAAGTAAGTGTGGCAGTTCTTCATTGCCCAGCACTTTTCTTTTCAATTAAAAACTTCTCCCTTCTTGTTGCTGTAGAATGGTATCAAATAACAATAAACGTTAAAAACACAATACCATACAAATGAAATACCCTGCTTTCAGAGTCAATAAAGCCAGGTATCTTGGGTGTACTGCTACATTTTAACATGAACAACACTTCCCTTTCCTTTCCCAACTTAATTGAAAGGCCAGCGATTTATACCAGATGTTATCATGAAGGAAGATGGGCTTGGAGATTAATCCTGGAGGATGTGGAGAGATCTCTAGGAAGAATGAGAAAAGAGCATGCCAGCTGGATGAAATAAAAGGCAAATATCTAACCCTTCCTTCCCAACTTGCCATGACCGATTCTATATGGTAATTTTGCTTTATCACACGAGCCCACTCTTTCAATAAGGACGGATCCAGACAGGCCTTTATCCCAGGAGAATCCATGTTTTAAAAATGCGGATTTTCCTGGGGGCCTGTCCATACCCACCCCAGAAAGCGTGTGCTTTCTGGGGTGGGTGTCCAGATGCTCTTGCAGGAATGGCCCACGAGAACATCTGCAGACACTCCCCTCTCCCACCAAGCCCCGAGACCCTGCTTTTCTGCCGATATTCTGGGATATAGGGCTGTGTGGAATCCCAGTTCGTCCTGGAATTTAGTCCTCCTTGGGGGTTGGGAGGGGAAAGTGGGGTGCCTTCAGACTCCAGGAGCTTCACTCCTTCAGACTCCAGGAGCTCAAAGAAGCGGGATCAGTTTGAGGATTGACCCCTAGGACTGCGGAAGCAGTGCCAGGAGTCAATCCCTACAGGCCCTAACCTGCAAAGATCCGGACCTTACCTTAAGGTTCTGATCTTTCCAGGTGTCAAATTAATCTGGAGAATTAATCTCAGTTTTCTCTGAATCAAGTCGGTTTTACCTGAGGTGTCATTTGTACATTAGGTAAAACCAAGAAAGGTCCTGTATTTTGGGCCTGTATGGAAGGGTCCTATGTCACAGAACCATTGTTAATATTTGGCTGTGATGCTGATATGGATTCTAGAGCTTGTCTCTCTGGGAAGAGGGACTACTCTTGCAACAACTACCAGCTGCACTTTGTCCATGGTCTATGCTTGGCCAGATGGAAGTTCTCCAGGTAAACTCATGTGGCTGATTTAGGATGAAAAACAAATATAGAAGGAAAGTGTCTCAAAGATACATAGACACGCCCCTCCCAAAACTCTCCAAAGCCCACCCCCAAATCAAACATGGATGATTTCTTGTGAAAGTCCTCCAATTTGGGACAGCTGGAGGATGTGATAGTGCTCTATGTATGTTTACATTTTTGTTGTAAATTGTGGTATGCCTTTTGGATTTAGATTTGGACATCCATGGCTGCTGCTGTTTTTGTTTTTGGTGCTGGCTGCAGATATTATCTCATCTATATTTTGCAATTACAATTCATTGCATCTATTCCTGTTTTGTTATTGTTTTCTGAGTTTATGATTATATATTTTGCTTGTGATTCAGTAAGAAACATTTCCAAAGATATAACCATTTGCAGCATTTAGGAGAGGAGCTAGATGTGCCTCGGTATTAAAATATCGGTCAGACTGAAGATGATAACAATTTTTTTCTTAAACAATTTTTGATAATTCTAGAGCAGGCATGGCCAAACTTTGGCCCTTCCAGGTATTTCGAACTTCAACTCCCACAATTCCTAACAGGTGAAGTGGCTGGGATTTCAGGAAGTTGGTCCAAAACACCTGGAAGGCCAAAGTGTGTCCATGACTATTCTAGAGACTTTGAGTTACATGTTCTGCTACTGAGAGAGGAAATTTCATGTATTCCATTTCTGGCACAGAGTGTTTCTACATGGGCAAGAAGAGCTGGATTCATTTCAAATTCACTTCTGGCTGTTTCGACAACATTCACTGGCTGGATCCATACTGCCATATAATCCAGAGTATCAAAGCAGACAATTCACATTATCTGCTTTGAACTGGATTATAAGAGTCTACACTGCCATATAGTCCAGTTCAAAGCAGATAATTTGGATTTTATATGGCAGTGTCAATCCAGCCTGAATTTGCTGGAAACTCTGGAGCATCCTGTAGCTTCAAGGCAGTCTGCTCAGTGGGATCCATTTTGATTCGTTCTGCTCTCAATGCTGCACACCAGTGCCACCATCCTTTCCCTATGGTCATCGGGTTGGCTCTCTTTGCCTTCCTAGTCTCATGGGTGTCTATGCTGATGTCAGAACTGGGTACCTGTGATGTCGGAAGCTCAGACAGAGCTCCGTGATCATTTGAGAGTGGGGACAGTGACACAGAGGGTAAGGTAATTATCCAGCACCAGCAGGGGCAATAATGCCATGGCCCGACTGGATTGTGTGAATGCTAATGCAGTGCCACAGTGGGTTCAGACTGCCATACTTTGGACTGTTCTCAGATTTAGTGGCTATTGTAGACTCACCAGCAAAAAGCTTTCTAGGAAGAATGTACTTTTGTTTGTGAATGGGGAAGAAACCCTACTGTTTACTTTATTGCACTTGGAAGAGTGCCCCCAAACTTCGGATTTATTAAGCTGCAGAAATGGCTTTTAAATTATTGAAAAGCATCTTTCTCTCTGTTTGCTTGAGTAGCTGCCAGAGCAGGGGCACAAATGTGTTATTAGAACACCCCACAGACCCTCAAACTGGCAACATGGTAAGTGCTTAACAGCTACCCAGAGAAAAGGCAACAAATCATTGCTCTGGGAAACATTTGGGTTTCCTTCCTCCCTTTCTCACTCTGCCTTTAATAATATGAGAGCATTTGGAACTGAACCAAGCCTTTTCCTGTCTCATGTGATTGATTTCTCTTTTGAGATCTTGTTTCTACATTTGAGTTTTGGCACTGGAAGGAAAGTTCCCTTCCCTTGCTAACATGCTTGATATAAGTCAGGAGAAGTAGAGCTTACTTTCTAGCCTGATATTTTCTAGCCTGAGACCTGGGGTTTTGTGGTGGGGGGTCTCCTCTCTGTCTCTGTGTTATTTCTGGTATTTGGTACTTTCTGTTCCTAAAAAAAGGCTTTCCTAAATTTAAAACAGGCTTCCTTCTCCAAAACTTGGTGAAGCTTGTTGGAGCATGCAAGAAATCAGTTAATTTGTGTGTGTCTACTGTAAAATAAGATGCACGGAGATGATTGGCCGAGCTTCACCCGGGGAGATGGCTGACCCTGGGCGTTTAGGATACTGTTACATTTTTTCAGGCTTGAGTTGCAAGGGCAGAGAGAAGCAGACAGCAAGACAGAGTTTTGAGTGTACTCTTGCTTCATGAGCTGCTGGAAGGAGTTAATCCACATGGACAAAGAAAGACCATTTTAAATATTTCTCTAAAAAGACCTTATGTGAATCGATGCAACTGATCACATGATTTTATATATGTCGTTCTGAACTATGAAGAGTAAACGACTTGTTCTTTACTGTTCATCTGCATGGCATATTTTCTTTCCCTGGCAAGGCAGTGTGTGGGCTGATCAAACGTGAATGACATGTGGTTTATTTTTCATTATGCCACAAAGCTCCCTTCACACTTCCACAGAGGTTATGGAGATTTTTTAATTAAACAAATGTATAATTTTCCCCCCTGACTTAGAGGTCCTTTGGGACCTAAAATGGCTTTGAAAGGCTGTGTAGGGGCTGCAGACATTATTTTCCTTGTTTCTTGGGTTAAATTTGTTTCCCAAATTTTAAGATGTTTTTTCACCTCTCTGGAACTAAAAAGTAAGGCAAAACTATTTAGGACCTTGAGTAACCAAAAGATTTGGGGCTCACTAATGGAAACAAATCACAATGGCTTCCATAATGAATTATTCTTCAGAAGTAACTTTTGAATCTCTGCAGCAAGCCCCAAAGGTGAGATTTGATAATATGCATCAATGCTTCTTGACTAGATGCCCTTCAGATATGCATCACAGCTTCCTTCATTCTCAGCGAACATAGACTCCCTGGGACCAAGGTATCTGCATGGCACCAGACTGAGCAAGGTTGATGTGCGTGAAGTTTTAATGGAAGCTGTTTTCCGATTAGGGTTAAATTCATTCAGCCTGTGACAGAGAGCTTGATTCCCTCTCCCCCTGTCCCACTTCCTGTTGTGGAGAAAAGGCAAACCTCCATTAGTGACTCTATTGTACCAACTCCTCCCTGTAGAACCACTCTTTTACACTGCATTTGAATTAAATTCAAACCGTTTCCTTCTCATGTTCCCCACTGTCCTAAAGGAGAAAAGTAATTAATTTTACACATTTCAAATGCACCACACAACAGCAGACAAACAGCACATTTTTAAAAAAGGTTGTTATGTGTCCAAAGTATCAAAGTAGATGCCTCAACTGTTGCTGGACCCAGAACTTTTCATTTTCAAAAGATGCTACAAAATGCTTCCCTTTTTCATCTTGAAAATACTCTAGAAGCCAATTGATTTTCATACCCAAAATGCGAGGAAATTGTAGTAAGCCTTATTCTGCAGAAGAGGAAACTTAGGCCCTTTCCACACTGCCCTATATCCCAGGATCTGATCTCAGATTATCTGTTTATCCCAGATTATCTGGCAGTGGAGACTCATATAATCCAGTTTAAATTAGATAATCTGGGGTCAGATCCTGGGATATAGCGAAGTGAGGCAGCCAATACTTTTTATGAGTAGCTTGAATTAAATATGAACTCAGACAACAGTAATATTCAGCTCCTTGGCCTACACTAGAAGTTAGTCTGTAACTCCTGGTAGAAAAATTGATAAAAGTGAAATTCAACTATAAAAAAGTAACCCCCCTGTAACCACAGAACCTATACCTGTGGTTTCACTTAACCCACTCCCAGCGGGGAAAATGGACTTTCTCTAGGTATTTATAAATCCTCTGTGTGATATCCTTCCCCAGGATGTTACCATAAAATTGTGTTGAGGACTAGCAAATTCCCATAGAGGATATCTCTCTGAA
Organism: Anolis sagrei; assembly: GCF_037176765.1. Taxonomy (NCBI): domain Eukaryota; kingdom Metazoa; phylum Chordata; class Lepidosauria; order Squamata; family Anolidae; genus Anolis; species Anolis sagrei. Next base: position 47,839,400 of record NC_090021.1, on the reverse strand, counting down.
TCTTTAGGTCCTTTAATGCAACTTTATGGTTTGCTGGAACCAGAGGTATGCTAATTTAGTGACATTTGGTTGTATTGATGTGAATGGCTGGGAACATATCCCTTGTGGATATGGATGTCTTACTGTATATTAACCTAAGAAGAGCTATGGTAGAGCAAAATGAAGACCCATGGTGACCAAGAGAGGGAAGTCAGCTAGTAGGATATGAGTTTCTAAGAGGGCTGTGGTAGAGCAGTGGTTAAAACTGTTAGCTGCAGGAAATCTGCTAACTGGAGGGTTAGCAGTTCGAAGCTACAAGTTGGGGTGAGCTCCCTGCAGTCAGCCCTAGCTTCTGCCTACTTAGCAGTTCAAAAACATGTAATGTGAATAGATCAATAGGTACTGCCTCGGCGGGGAGGTAAAAGGGCGCCCCATGCAGACATGTCAGCAATGATTGGAGAAAGTCTAGGGACAACAGGCTCCTCAGCATGGAAAAATGGAACAAGAGCACCTCACCATGGCCGGAGCTGATCATTGCGTCCAGATGCTGGAGATGGCAAGGGGCCTTTACCTCTGTCTGTGTATTGTATTCCTTTGTTATTGTGTAAAAATGCATTTAATGTTTGCCTTACCCTCTCTGAGTCCCTCCGGGGAGATAAAGTGGAATATAAATTATGTGTTCTGGCACGGCTGTACCAGGAGCTCCAACTTACCTTTCCTTTGATGAGTATTTGTATGTATTCTAAAGTTCTATGCATTTTACAATTAGGTGGGTTTCCTTAATTTGCAGTTATTGGGCCAATGACCCCTCAGTCATTATTAGGTTCTCTAGTTCCACACCCTTTTGGGTTTTGGGAGGGAAAAGGAGCCATTTTAGTTCAGTCCACACAGAGAAGTCTTCGTACAGGACGTAAATCAGGTCCTCCTGTAGAAAGCTTCGTCTTTTACAGCTTGGCTGGGGGAATACAGTCTCAGCATAGCCTTTGCTGGGAATTTACAGCCTTATAGCTCTTTTACTGAAGGGATCCAGCTCCACAGTGCTACAGCCAACCATTGCTGGGAACTGAATGTCTACAAAGGACTCTGTCTGGTAAGGGCTACTCGCGGCAGCCAGAAGCAGTTGGTACCAGGTGTAGGGGTCCCACGCCAGCAAGGCCTAAGACAGACTGCCCAGATAGAGGTTAAGGATTTCCCCGATAGCGAAGAAACAGTTTATGAAGATAGTTGCCTGTCCCCTGTGAACAAGATTGAGAAAGCCACCAATTGGTTAAGAAAGCCTTGAAATAGTTGGGTTTTATTGAAGACCTTAGCAACAATAAAAAAACTTTGTTCAACCTTCAAGCAATCTAAAGACTCTGTTTAAGGAAATCCTAAGGCTTCTCATCTGAGGCAGCCCCGGCGTGCTGTTGGGCACACAGAATATACGTCCTGTCTACAGTCTCTTGCACAGGCCCAGCGAGTGACAGCACATTGTTGTTGTTGTTGTTGTTGTTGTTGTTGTTGTTGTTGTTATTATTATTCTAAGCAATGTTCTCCTCATGATACTGGAGATAATTGTATCCATAATGACTAGAACTCCTTGAGGGATTCTTCTTCCATGAATTTGTCCAAAACGGTGTTCTAAACTGACAGCTGTCATAACACCATTTGACAGCAAAATTCTAGTTTATATTAGATGCTGTGTGAAGTAGTGCTTGCTTTATCAGTCCACCATTCAGCATCTTCTAGGATCACGAGAGAACCTCTCCTTATTCACTTTCTCTACCGCACACATAATTTCATACATCTCCCTTTAGCCTTTCTCCCCTTTTAAATAAAGTACACAGTTCCAAACGTATAGAAAATACAATATAGAAAACTCAAAGTAGCAACAACCACAAGAAAAAAGAATCATTAGCTATAGATTATGAAAAACCAAATGGTAGAATAATATGTAGGTACCATAATAACTTAGTCTTTTCTGGTTTTGGTCCTGCATAGTTATCTCTTTCAAAGCAACCTACTTGTTATCCATTTTACAATTGTCTTGTATACTACTTTCACAGTCCCCTATGCTTTCTTTTCCACTTTGATCCTCATTCACTGCCAATCACCCTTCTGCTTCTTCATTGTTTGTGTCTTATGCTGCTTTCCTCCATCTAGTTGGCTTTTGTTTGGTTTAAAAGCCATGTTGCATGTCCCAAATATTGAACAATGCATGACTTTGCTTTCATCTTCCTGCGTCTTAAATTAGTTGTAACAATAATGAAAAAAGAAGGCCCTTATGTATTCATTTATGAGAATGGGTGGGTGGGATGATGCCTGAGGTTATGCTGTAATCACATTTTCTAGAGTTTTCTGCCAGTGCAAATTTAGTTTTAAGCCAAGGGTAACAGAGATTTATTTTTGTCATAACTATAGACTTTAATACAATCCAGAATTGTGAGACTTGAGATAAAACCCAGCCCTCTAGAGGTGATGCATATCTTTCCCTGTGTAAACTATTTGTCTCAGCAAGGAAGATGGCAGATAATAAGTAGACTCTTTGTCTGAACATTGTTTCGCATCTATCAGCCGGAGGGATGTTGTATGCAGAGATTGCGTGCTGTGGGAGCCACATCCTCGGGCTAACTTGAATTTCAGCTAAGAGCACACTGTGTAGTCTGAGACAAAAGACAATGGCACTGATATTGTGGGAGTGCTATGCAAGCATGCAAAATAATAATTGCACAAGCACAGAAGCTGCACAGTCTCTAGTGAGGCCAAGCATTTTGCAAGTACGCACACAGCTTTTTCTCATTTTTGACTTGGTGGCTGTTAGTCCATCAAGCAGTTACACAACTCTGGGATCCAGTGTTGTTATTCTAGGGCAGTGTTTCTCAACCTGGGGGTAGGGACCCCTCTGGGGGGGAGATCATGAGGGGTCGCCAAAGACCATAAGAAAACACAGTATTTTCTGTTGGTCATGGGCTTCTGTGTGGGAGGTTTGGCCCAATTCTATCTTGAATTGGGCCAAGTGGGATTGGTGGGTTCAGAATGCTCTTTGATTGTAGGTGAACTATAAATCTCAGGAATAACAACTCGTAAATGTCAAGGTATATTTTCCCCAACCGTGACCAGTGTTCACATTTGATCAAACTGAATATTTTGGTCCAGATCCATCATGGTTTGAATCCACACTGCTCCCTGGATGTAGGTGAACTACAACTCCTAAACTCAAGGTCAATGCGCACCAAACCCTTCCAATATGTTCTGGTGTTCATGGGAGTCCTATGTGCTAAGTTTGGTTCAATTCCATCATTCGTGGAGTTCAGAATACTCCTTGATCAATCAATCCCACTCCCAGTCCTACCAGTATTCAAATTTGGACATATCGGGTATTTGTGCCAAATTTAATCCAGTGAATGAAAATACATCCTGCATATCAGATATTTACATTATGATTCACAACAGTAGCAAAATTACAGTTATGAAGTAACAATTAAAATAATTTTGTGGTTGGGGAACACCACAACAGAAGGAACTGCATTAAGGGATCGTGGCATTAGGAAGGTTGAGAAACATTGTTCTAGGGAATGTTGAATCATCTGTTTCTGGTTATGATCTCTGAATCCCTATGTGGCTCAAATAGTTATCTTAAGGATTATTTTATCCCATATGAGTCTGCTTGTGCTTTGAGATCTTTGGGCTAGCTTCTTCTATCTGTCCTGCCACCCTCAGCAGCACATTAGATGGTTACACAAGTGACAACTTTTCCTATGGCTTCCTCAGTCTCTGGACATCCTTCCCTAAGACAATATGGAGAAGGAGTTCTAGAGATTGAGAAAACTTGTGTTGACCATGTTGTCCTGACAAAGGCATGCAAAACCTTTTTTTGGCTTGACAAGTCTTTGAGAACTGAATGATGTTGTTGTTGTACACCTTCAAGTCATTTCCAACTTATCGCAACCCTAAGGTAAATCTATCATGGGGCTTTGGGTGGCTGAGAGAATATGACCCACCAAGGTAACCCAGTGAATTTTCATAGTCCAGTAGGGAATTGAACCCTTGTCTCCAGAGTCATAGCTCAACACTCAAACCACTATTCCAGGCTGACTGTGATAGCTTTTAATAAGGTTCTGTATTTTTTTCTTGCTGTTACGCTTGCTGCTGCGTATACCTTAAGGTTTAAATTCATTTTAATTCTATTTATAGTTTAATCATATTTTAACTCTTGAATATCTTAATGATGTAGAATTTTATCAGTACTTGTTTTAATTTTGTAAACCAGCTGTCTTGAGTCCCTTTTGGGAGATGGTGGCAAGATATAAATAAAGTTATTATTATTTATTGAATTCCAAGGAGATAAATAGAATTTCTTCATGGGATCCAGATTTTGTCTTAAATTGCTGTTACTTGCTTTTTAAATGTATTGTACACATGCACACCCCAACGCATACTTATGCATAAAGTCTAATATTGGGAGAAAAATTAATTTACATTAAATGTGTGAATACGCTAAAGGTATATAGGATCTTGGCCTATTCTTCCATCCTATACCTCCATAATATTTACCCAAATAGCAAGGCATTTCTAAGATTTGTTGTGAATACTCTAGGCGCTTAAGGGCAAACAGCACCTTATTTTTGCTGCATAGACCTGGATATGTATTTTTTTGTTTTTTTTAAAAAGAAATTATTCTTACCTAAATTGGGGTGTGTGGTGGTAGGACTTTGATTGTTTGCTCCTTTTTGCACTCCCAAATTGGATTTCAACTTTGTAATTTGCTTGCTAGACTAGGAGGCATGGGTAGGAATCGTTGTTATTTGTAGTGTGATCAAGTAGGTACTTTTATATCCGGATGAGGACCACAATTGGGTTTGGAAAGATCAGTCACTGCCACTTAAACACTAGGCTGGTGATCCAGATTAAAAGGGCTTTCACTGGCAAATTGCTACCACCGCACACTCAGAACCACAATTATGCAGCTAAATTAATATGCTGTTTTCACCTAAGCATATGATGATGATTGTGACAATAATTCCATACAGATTGGCCTCAAACTCCAGTCAGTGACATCTGGTGGACTTTGAAACAGAAAGTAATTGTACATTATTTGGGCATCTGAGTTTGATGTCTAAATTGAAAAATATCCTGCCATGTTTTCAAACAAACAAACAAAAAACAAAAAATAAACAAAAAAAAACCCTTGAAGTGTGAAAGAGGAAATGACTAATCCAGTTTCTTGCTCTCTTACCTTTTGCATTGGACAGTGCCAAGTCTTGATTTTTCTACATTTGGAAAAAGTCTTCCAGTTTGTTTATTTGTTTATCCAACAAACTAGTGGTTGCCTCAGGGTGTGTGTGTGGGGGGGGGGGGGCGGGGGGGGGGTAACACCACTTTCTAAAAACTACAGCCCCCTTAATGGCATAATTTAAAATACTGTGGGAGACAAAATTTGTCTAAAATAGGAGAAATCCGTGTGTTGGTCTTCTGGAATGCCTACCACTTCTTCCTCCTTGTCCTTCCTCCCCGCCCCCAATTTGAGCCCCCTGAGCAAGTCAGAATGATTGTTATCTTTTAAACTGCTGTGGCTGAAATTCAATAGGATCACTGCTAAGATGGAGTGCTCAAGGCAATGTAGTCTGCAGTCTGCTGCTGTGAACTGTTACACACCTTGCATTTTTCTTATGTGCCTTCAAGTTGAGTCCAGTGCATAGCAACCCTATTGTAGGGTCTTCTTAGCAAGATTTATTCAGAGGAGGTTTGCTGCTGCTTATACCAAAGCTCAAAGATGTGACTTGTCCAATATTACCCAGGCTGGATCCACACTGCCATATAATCCAGTTTTGGAATGCAGATTAATTGCATTAAACTGGATTATATGAGTCTATACAGAAAAATACAGATTTTATGTAGATCCAGACCCAGTGGGTAGCCCAGGTTGAGCAGGTATTTTAACCTTGTCCTCCCAGAGTCCTAGTACAACACCATAATATCTGGCTCTTCCTTTATCTTTCCTAATCAAAAGTATTTAATGATTCAAAAATCTTTTCTTATAATTACTGTTTTTTTACTTTTAATGTGTGAGGTTGAAATGATAGGGCCAATATTTTTGAAGAGCTTACAAACATTCACAAAGTCCGTCCTAGGGCCGGGCTTTAACACAGGAGGTTAACTGCCAGGTGCAGTAAATCTTGGCAGTCGAAAGGTTAACAGTTTGAAGTCCAGGTTTGGTTTAACTCCTGGCCTTTAGCCTAGCTTCTGCCTAACTAGCAGTTTAGAAAATAGCGATGTGAGTAGATAAATAGGTATCGCTTAAGCGGGGAGGTATTTAAGGCATCCATAAGGAAATGCCAGAAAATGCTGGCGATTAAATCAAGGCAGAAGTTTATGAACAAAAGGAAAGTAGAGCGACAGCGCCCCCCTGGGGCCAGAACTAAACACAGCCTCCAAGATGTGGAAGATGGGAAAGCCTATACATATATCTGTCTATGTACAGTCGTCTGCCTTGTCAGTGTATAACGGCTTTGAATGTTAGCCGTATATATGTCTCTGATTCGCTCTGAATCCCCTTTGGAATGAGAAGGTTGAAATATAAATACTGTAAATAAATAGTTTGGTCACCCCCCCCCCCCCACTAAATAGCTAGACATTTACAAAAATATAATGTGAAATAGAGCAAAACTGACATGTCTTAACATTCATAAGTGCCAATGACTATGTACCTTGCAGTGTGATTTGCTGTGTTGGTTGTCTAATAAAGGGGTTAAACAGGTAGTGAAATGCATTTATTACAGCCCTGGGTAAGACTTAAGTGAATGCAATCACTTGTATTCCCCTATCACTTTATATCCTTATCTGGACTTTTAAATTCCTGCTTTAAAGCCTCTTTAATTAATACTGTCCCAGTAGGATATCAAAACTCTTCTGAGTGTAACCTTTTACCTTAGTACATAATTGCCTGTGGTAATCCACAAAAAACATCATGGATACCTTGTTACCTGGGTAATAAACATCCTTATTTAAGTTCTCCAAGTGGCATGTTGTAAAGCTCCTTGTGCCATTTTCACTACGCAAGAGAAACAGTTCCTTTCTTTCCTTAGTAACTTTGAGAATGTGTGAGCATAATATACTGGGCTAAATTGTCTAGCTAGAGTTTACCACCTTTTCCAATATTTTCATTGTACTTCATGGGAAAACAGATTTCATTTTCATTCCATTCTGGTTGTAGTTCTTGATGTTACTGTCCACCTTCCCCATCTGGGAAATATTATCATCAAATCAATGTACATCGTTAAGCATGCAGAACAGAGTTTGGAATTCCCACCTCTAGTATATCGGAAGAGGGAGCGATTTCCTCTCTTCTCTAATAATATTTGAACCTGAGATCATCCAGTGTAGCTGAATTATAGGACCTCTGGGACAGACAGAATGAACTTCTTCACAAAGCACATAATGAAACAATGGCATTTGCTTCTGTAGGATGCTGGGTTGGCTGCCATTATTCTGTAGGTAAGTTTTAAAAGCTATTAGACATTTAAGAGACAAAAAGATAGGTAGAATCACATTCAATTCACATTTTCATGAGATGTTGCCCAGTTCACACTGCCCTGGTGTGTATCAGAATAGAGTTATCATTTGCTATTCACACTTCAGCATTTTGGAATGAAGTTCTCCGAATAACAACAAAGCTGTGAAAATTCATATATTAGAAGAATCCTATGCTAGAATGCATATGAATTTTTCCCATGAATTGTAAAAATATTGCATAGTGATGCAGAAATGGAATAGAATCAACTGGAAAAGCAAGACACAGAAGCTGACTTTACCACTTTGTTCAGATTAAAGGATTAAGTTACGAATAACCAGTAGTCATTACGGCTTCCTGCTACCACCAGAATCAGAAGCAGTTTCTAATGGCCTCTTCACGTTAGAGAAAAAAATCCACTTAAAATCTTGTTTCTGTCTCCTACAGAATTCTGGGGTTTGTAGTTGAGGGAGAAGCCTTGCACAGCCTCACTAAACTACAATCCCAGAATTTTGCAGAAGGCAGAAACCAGATTTTAAGTGCAAGCCCCTCCTAAGAGTTCTCTTGATGTGTGAAAATGATGCATCAGGAGGTGGGAGCTTCCCCTCCCCCTTCCTGATGTGGCATGTTTGCTTGTCAGGAGAACTCCCTGGAGGGGCCTATGCTGCTGGCAGGCCCTTTGGATAAATTTTTGAGGATAAAATAGGGGGCTGGGGTGGAGGGAAAGGGTAGACACCATCCTGCTCTTTCAGGCTCCAGGAACCCGAAGAATTGAAATTGCTGTGGGGATTGACCCCTGGGACAGATGGAGCAGTCCCGGGATCAATCCCCACAGGCTCAGCACTTTGCAGGTGTCATAGTAATCTGGAGAAAACTGGGATATCTCAGTTTAAAGACTACCAAAGAAGAGTGATAGTCTATTCCACTGTCATTCTTTAAAGTAAATAACTTCTTCCTAAATATTAGGGCTGTGTGATCAATGAAAAAATGTTTCAAAACTCATTACAAAATTAGGGGGCACTGGTGTTTTGTTTCTAAAGTGTTGTTAGTGAAAATTTTGTTACTATAATGAGAGTAACAAAGTTTTGTTACTTTTTCGTTATAGTAATTGTGCAAGTAGGGAATCTTCAGGGGCTCCTTTCTCCCTCATTTTTACAGCTATTGGGGTGAAACCTGCTACAATTGTTTGTAAATTTGCTCCAGCTGCTATGTGAAATATCTTCAGACATTAAAGATGAATATCATATCATATTTCAATCTATTCTTCTTCAAGCTAAAAATACGCAACTCCATAAGTCATTTCTCCTAAAGTTTTGTTTCTAGACTGTTGAGCACCCTTCTCTAAACATGTCCCAGTTTGCCAATTCCCTTCTTGACCTGTGATATGAAGAAGTAGACACAATGAGGTCTCACCAAAGCAAAACAGAGAGACAGTATTCATTTCCTTGATCTATGCTTTGTTGATACAACCTAGAATTGCACTGTTGTTGACTTTTTTGGTCACTGCATTATATTGTTGATACATGCTTAGCTTGTAGTCTACTAAGACCTCTGTGTCCTGCTTTCAAGCCAGGTGTACCCATCCTATATGTGTGTGTGTTTGATTTTTTGGACTAGATTTATCTCTATTGAAATCCTTTTTGCTTGTTTTGGACCAGCTTTCCAATCTGTCAAGATCATTTTGAAGGCTTATCCTATCCTCCGGATACTTGTTGCCCACTTCCCACCCCAATTTTGTACTATCTAAAATTTTGATAATTAGATCTTCTATCCCATTCCCTAAGTCATTTATAAAAATGTTAAACAACATTCAGCCCAGGACAGAACTTCACTAGTTATTTTTTCTCCAGGTTGAAGAGCAACCTTTGTAAGTACTCTCTGGGTTCATTTGGTCAATCAATTAGAAATCATAGAATCATAGAGTTGGAAGAGACCTCATGGGCCATCCAGTCCAACCCCCTGCCAAGAAGCAGGAATATTGCATTCAAAGCACTCCTGACAGATGGCCATCCAGCCTCTGTTTAAAAGCTTCCAAAGAAGGAGCCTCCACCACACTCCAGGACAGAGAGTTCCACTGCTGAATGGCTCTCACAGTCAGGAAGTTCTTCCTCATGTTCAGATGGAATCTCCTTTCTTGTAGTTTGAAGCCATTGTTCTGCATCCTAGTCTCCAGGGCAGCAGAAAACAAGCTTGCTCCCTCCTCCCTATGGCTTCCTCTCATGTATTTATATATGGCTATCATGTCTCCTCTCAGCCTTCTCTTCTTCAGGCTAAACATGCCCAGCTCTTGAAGCCGCTCCTCATAGGGCTTGTTCTCAAGACCCTTGATCATTTTAGTTGCCCTCCTCCGGACACATTCCAGCTTGTCAATATCTCTCTTAAATTGTGGTGCTCAGAATTGGACAGAGTATTCCAGGTGTGGTCTAATCAAGGCAGGATGGAGGGGTAGCATGACTTCCCTGGATCTAGACACTATACTCCTATTTATGCAGGCCAAAATCCCATTGGCTTTTTTTGCTGCCGCATCACATTGTTGATTTCATTTTTTCTGCCTAAGTGGAGTATCTTGCATTTGTCACTTTTGAACTTCATTTTGTTAGTTTTGGCCCATCTCTCTAATTGGTTAAGATCGTTTTGAATTCTGCTCCTGTCTTCTAACAACAGGACAGCCTAGTCTATAGTACATCAGCTTGCCTTGTCAGAAGTCTACTGAATATCCTATATCCCCAGCACTTCCCTGAATGTTAACATATATCTATCAAAAAGAAAGAAAGCAGGAGAGAGAGAGAAAAAAACCAGATTATTCCAGCATGACTTTTTTTTTGTATAAACCTGACTTTGAGTGCAATCATAGTATTTCTTTCTGAATGTGCATAGATTGCCTGAGTGCACACACAGCATACAAATAGTATTGATGTCCAGCTTAGTGGTTGGTAATTTTTGTCCTTATTTTTTGCTTCTTTTGAAGATGCAACAAACTTTGCCCTTTTCCGATCTTCTGGGAACCTCTCCTTGCTCTCCAAAAAATCTTCAAAGATTATCGATAGTGACTCTGAGATTATATCTGCAAGTTCTTTTGGCATTCTTGGATGCAGTTCATCCAGCCCTGGAGACTTACTGTTAATTCATTTGGAGTAGATAGGTAGCTGGTTGTTTCTTTTACTGCTTCTTTATGTATTCTGAGGAGCAGGTCTCTTACTGTATCATTCATTCAATTTTTCTCAGTTAAAACACTACGTATTTTTTGTGGAAGACTGAGACAAGGAAGGTATTGAGTCATTTGGTCTTCTCTTTCTGTCTTGTTAGCATTTAAAATCTTCTATAAGTAGTGGCTATATCATTTCCTTGTTCTTCCTTTTGTTCTTAACTTCTTCGACTAAGCTTGAGCTCATTATGAAATTTAGCTTTTCTGATTCCCGCCGCCCAAAGTGCTGGCTATTTATCTGTATTCATCTTCCGCTTCTGTCATTTCTAATACATCTCTTTTAAGTCTGATCTCACCCGAAAATTCTTTATATGTCTATCCTGGTTTCTTTAGACACCTCTCACTTTTTCTTCTAATTTGAATTATTTGCTACTGAGCTTTCAATATTTAGTCTTTTAAAATGCCCCCTTCTTTTTGAGATCAGGCACATTGTTCTCAGGATGCAGCTATTTTAATAGGAAACAAAAATAGCAAGTGTCATGAAGATATTTGAAATATACTGAGTTGCAGATGTATGGAAGTGGGGCAAATGTAAACAGTGATGTTAGAGAATTCCTCTTGATATATGTGTACTTGTGTGTGTTTGTATGTAACTCAGGATGACTACATTGTGCATCAGATGACGTAAACCACAGTCCAGAAAAGCTTATGCCATAACATTTTTAACCCTTTTAGGATTTTGTTATTCCACTACTTTGCTATCGCACACTGGGCCTGTGCATAAGACTGTAGATGGGACATAAATTCTGTGTGCCCAATGGGACGCCAGGACTGCTTCAGATTAAAGGCCCTTGGATTTCCTTAAAACAGAGTCTTTAGATTGCTTAAAGGTTCAACAAAGTTCTTTATTAATGAAAACAAACAGGTACTTTAAGGCTTTCTTAACAGTCTATTGGCTCTCTCTCAATCTTGTCCACGGGGAACAGGCACTATCTTCTTAACTGTAACTAATGGGGAAATCTTTAACTTCTAATCTGGGCAGTATGTCTTTGCCTCTGTTGGCGTGGAGCCCCTGCACCCGGTACCAACTGCTTCTGGCTTCCGCGAGTGACCCTTACCAAGCAGAGCTTTGTAGACTTCCAGGGGAAAAGGAGTTCAGGTTTCAGTGATGGCTGACTGAAGTCCCTCAGCAAAGGAGCTGTAAGGCTGTATGATCCTCGGCCATGCTGTGGGTTGTATAACCCCGGCCAAGCTGTAGGGCTGTATAACCCCGGCCAAGCTATGGGACCTTTCTCCCCGGCCAAGCTGTAGAAGACGAAGCTTTCTACAGGAGCTCTTGGTATTATGTCCTGCATGAAAGCTTTCTCTGGGTGGACTGAACCCAAAAAGGCTCCTATTCCCTCCAAAAACCCAAAAAGGGGCGGGACCAGGGAACCTAACTATAATTGACAGGTGGCTTGCCCTATGATTGCAGCCAAAAGAAGCCACCTATCTGCAGAGTCCCTGAAACTTAGACCTGTAACAAATATTAAATGCAAAGCAAACAAAATTGGAGCTCCTGGTACAGTTGTACCTGCACAACTACAGCAGAATAATATGGACATGGCTCTTGATATTATTATAAAAATCTAAATGGACTACTGCAATGCATTCTATGTGAGGCTGCCTTTGAAGATGGCTCGGAAACTGCAATTAGTCCAAAGCTCGGTGGCCAGATTATTAACTGGGGCTGGTTATAGGGAGCACACTATGTCCCTATTAAAGCAGCTCCACCAACTACCGACAAGTTTCCAGGCCCAATTCAAAGTGCAGGTTGTTACCTATAAAGAAAGCTCTATATGCTTGGGGACCAATTTATCTTTGAGACCGCATCTCCTTTTATGAACCATTGCAAGCTTTAAGATCCACCAAGGAGGCCCTCCTCCTGGTCCCACCTATGTCTCAAATGCTGCTGGTGGGGACGAGAGGGAGGGCCTTTTTGGTGGTGGCCCCCCAGCTTTGGAATGTCTCCCAAAAGAGATCAGGTTAGCCCCATTTCTTCAAGCTTTCTGGACACAACTGAAAACATGGTTTTTGAACAAGCTTTTGGAGCATGATTTGCACCTTACACACTAAACCCGAGGCCTTAGTTATTGATTCTGTTAGCGCTTTATGGACTTTATTTAGTTTGTGTCAAAAACACAACACAAAAAAGTATAAAACTGATAAAAATAGAAGAAGCACAAGCAGCTAAATATTTTTTGACCAAAATCGGGCAACAGCAATCACATTGTCTGTAGCTTTAAACAATTCTTCCGCTGTACACAAGGCATTGTGGACAGGCATTCAGGTGTGGAGTTGTTTGTTCTGCTCCACATGGACTAAGATGGTACACAGCCTGTTTATACCGCAGCCTTGCTGCATTGTTAAATTGGTAGGGTGGTATGTTATTTTATGCTATTATTCTTTTGTAAACCTACTTTATTATTGGGTTGTTGTAGATTTTTCAGGCTGTATGGCCATGTTCGAGAAGTATTCTCTCCTGATGCTTTGCCTACATCTATGGCAAGCATCCTCAGAGGTAGTGAGGTCTGTTGGAAACTAGAAAAAATGGATTTATATATCTGTGGAAAGCCCAGCGTGGGAGAAAGAAATCTTGTTTGTTGGAGCTCGGTGTGAATGTTTCAATTGGCCACCTTGATTAGCATTTGATGGCCATACAGCCCGAAAAACCTACAACCCAGTGATTCTGGCCACGAAAGCCTACAACAATACTTTATTATTGTTTTATTTGTTATATATCTTGTGTGTTCTGCACTTTTGTGTGCTTTTTGTGAGCCGCTCCGAGTCACTTTGGGGAGATGGTGGCGGGGTACAAATAAATTTGTTTATTATTATTATTATTATTATTATTAATGCAAGACTTGTTTTAGATTTTCTAATGGTCCAAGTGTAGAACTAGACAGGGGCTTGATGGGAGGGGCTGGTGGGGATGAGACTTTCCCTCAGCTTCCCCACCACTAAAAGGAGAATTATTGCAAAATTGGCACCAAGAACGATGAGGAGGCTTGTACCCATCAGAGATGAGGCATATTGCAATTAACAATAGCATTGTATGATTAGATGTTCAGAAAGAAGATGTTTCATGGAGTGCAAAATGCTATCAAAATGGTCATTTAGTTTATGGCTTTAAAATTGGTTAGCACCAATGAATTTTAGTGCGCATCTTGTAACATTTCTCTCACCTTGACCTAACTGAATATGATAATGATGCACATGCTAATGAGGAATTAACATGAATTATATCGGGCAGAGCCTTATTAAAGTCAATGGGCTGCTAAAGTAACTTAGAAGATCGGAGTTAATGAGGATGGCAGTGGATTCTGGAGACTGAGCATTCTCGGATGTTACACAGAAAGGAGGGGAAAATGAAGATTTAAGCCATGCATATTTTATTTGCTTTTGTCCAGACTTGGAGTCACCATAATGCTGAATATGAGCATTCCAATCTTAGCTCAGAATCCTGCTATATTGTATGTGTGTGCATAACTTCAGGTTGCTTGTTGACTTACAGAGATTCCATAAATGTTTATGCTATTTTTTAGACAAGGAATACTCTTAGGTGGATTTTTTTTCTGAAGCACCTCACAGCACCTGGAGTTCTTTGGTGTCCCTCATCCAAATACTAACCAATCTTACTTAGCTTCCAAGATCAGATAAGATCTGGTGTTATTAGGGTACAGTATGGCCCCTTGATTTTTATTATTATATTAATTATATTATTGTTGTTAGTGTAATTGTACAATTTCAGCATTAAAAACAAAACCTAAAAAGGTAAAGGTATGCATCAAATAAAAAATAAAACAGCCAGCTTAGGAATTAAAAGGAGTAGGGATGGGGAATGTATTCTTTGATGTGACTGTACCGCTGCCATGCTGGCAAAGAAGCAGAAGTGACTCGTTGCATGCCAAGGTATTTGATGATAACATTGCAAATTTGGGAATTATTGGAAGCTTCACCTATGAAATACTAGGAACAGTGGAAACATTTGTGGGTGGAGGGTAAGCAAACCGATAGCGTGCTACACATGGCACTGTGTGGTGGGGCAATGCTGATTTGCCTGCCTCATGTGATATAGTCTAGAGTCTCAATTTGAAATGAATGATTCAAGTTTCTGTACCTATTTGGAGAATTGTGTAGTTGTAGTTGATGTGTTGTTGTGGTGATTATTACTGTCATTATCATTCTTATTATGCCTTTCCCCAAAGACTGGAACTCAAGGCAGTTTACAAATGAAAATTGTTACAGTAAAATTAGGAACATAAAAAGAGTCAACATAAAAAGAGAGCTTATTGTTTTCCTAGTGATCTTAACTAACCTACCTTTACCTCGTCCTTGTGTCTAACGATTTTATATCCCTCACCTCCCAATATGTGATATAAAGCCATAGTCATCCCAAGCCATAGTAGCACTTTAGCACAACTAATGTCGCTGCACACCGCACTTTTATCCTACGTTCCTCCTACCATTTCAGCACTTTTAACCCTGTACCCCATTGCACCGGCCGAGCCAGTTTTAAATAATGTATTGATGTATTGCCATTGTTGTCGTTTTGCTTAATTGTTTTGATTTGCTTTGTTTATTGTTGTGTTACGTTTTTTATTGTACAGGGTTAGTCAAAATGCATAGGCCAATAAGCCATTCAATTGAATGGCTTATTGGCCTATGCATTTTGACTAACCCTGTATTGTGTTTTGAGGCTTCGGCCTGTGTAAGCCGCATCGAGTCCTTCGGGAGATGCTAGCGGGGTACAAATAAAGTTAATAATAATAATAATAATATGTGATATGCATTTATAATGTAATTCAATATTTAATAATGGGGATTGATTGTGATGCTACTCTACCTGTGTCGACAATAATAAAAACAAACAAACAAATAAATAAATGAAAAGAGAGCTAAACAATTTTTAAGCATCAAAATGGTTGGGAACCTTGGATAGTTCCTAAAAGTTAAGACAAAAATCCAAAAAAGATTTACTGTCCCACTGGTATTGAGTATCTACACAATCTACACTGGTATCTACACAATGCTTATTTTGGGGTGAAACTATCATAGAAGAAAGCTGTTTCACTATGTGGATGATTACATTTGGGGGACGGTTGGTACTTATATGGACCACAAAGGTTGGTCTTGAACCAGTTCCAGGATCCACATTATCCATTGTTTCACCTCCGGTGGTGCAATAAGTTAAACCCTGAAGACTGACAGGTCGGAGATTCGATTCTGGGGAGAGTGTGGGTGAGCTCCCTCTGTCAGCTCCAGCTGCCCATGCAGGGATATGAGAGAAGCCTCCCACAAGGATGGTAAAACATCAAAATATCCGGGTGTTCCCTGGGCAACGTACTGGCAGATGTTCAATTCTCTCACACAAGAAGCGACTTGCAGTTTCTCAAGTTGCTCCTGACATGAAAAATAAGGTTCACAGAATGTGTATGTGCAGATCAGTGAAGTGCTTCTGATATCTGCATAATGATGCACAGATTTCACTGTGCAATGTGGTTTATACTAGAGCATGCTAATGCACCCTACAGACTCTATTTTGGAGTACTCCCCAAGTTTGCTTATTCTGGTTTAAATTCATTATTAAAGTGTTGTGCAGTGTATGTTCTTGGTGTGCATTGTATAACCATCACATATTCAACCCACTACTAAGGAATTTACCAGCAAGTCCAGTGAAATTTTATGTGAAGTTTCTACTTAGTGACAACCTTTCTCACATGACCTTGGTGGTTGCCAAGTTTCTTTCTGAGGCAGCCAGAATTAGACAATTCCCAATTTTAGACACAGGCTGAAACATGCTGGCACTGCTTGTAGTCATTCACCTATGACTATGTTTTTAGCCAACATGTATTTTAAGCAGTTTTTAACTGTTGTAAATTTTATCCATTTGTGTGTTCAATCAACTGGATGTTCTTAATCTCATTACCTGCATACCTTGTACACCTACGGTGCAATAAGGGTCTTTGGACCATAATAAAATGTTGAATTCAATCTAGTGACTGTTTTAAACATTTAACAGTGGACTCTGCAGAAGATGCTTTAGCTGTAATTAAAAAGGAAAATCAGTATGTTTAGCAAATCCTTCAAATGCTGATTTGTAATCAGCATATGTTTGATGTTTATATTTATTACAAGCTAGGGGACCCAGCAATGCCCAGGTTATTTCAAAAAGGCATTGTTGGTTTTGGGGTGTTAGGTATTCGCAGTTTGGTGTGGGTGAACAACAATTCCCAAAATCATGGGTCAATCCTCCCCAAACCCTGTCAGAATTCAATGTTGCCCATTGTGGGTCCAGGTCATAGAATCATAGGGTTGGACCATCCAGTCCAACCCCCTGCCAAGAAGCAGGAAAATTGTATTCAAAGCACCCCCGAAAGATGGCCATCCAGCCTCTGTTTAAAAGCTTCCAAGGAAGGAGCCTCCACCACACTCCGGGGCAGAGAGTTCCACTGCTGAACGGCTCTCACAGTCAGGAAGTTCTTCCTAATGTTCAGATGGAATCTCCTAGTTTGAAGCCATTGTTCCGCATCCTAGTCTCCAGGGCAGCAGAAAAAGAAGTTCTCTCCCTCCTCCCTATGACCTCATCATCTGGCTGTAGTGCTCTCTGGATAAGAAAATCTAGGCCGAAATTGTCCCCATCTGAAAGCCTTCACTTGGGTTGTGGGCAGTATGGCATTTGTGGAGGACACTGGCAGGCCTCTTGGACATGTTCATGGTGCTCTCTATAACCTGCAAAGTCAGTTTTGGGAGGGCCATGGATGTCTCCTGTTCAGTGGGAACTATAGCCTGTTTGTGGAGGCGGATTCTGTCTGTGGAAGCAGAAGTCCCTGCCACATACACACATACACATATTTGAACTTTTATTATGTTTATAGGTATTGTTGTTTATTCGTTCAGTTGCTTCCAACTCTTCGTGATCTCATGGACCAGCCCATGCCAGAGCTCTCTATCGGCCATGGCCACCCCCAGCTCCTTCAAAGTCAAGCCAGTTACTTCAAGGATACCATCCATTCATCTTGCACTTGGTCGGCCCCTCTTTCTTTTTCCTTCCATTTTCCCTAGGATCATTCTCTTCTCCAAGCTTTCCTGTCTTCTCATTATGTGGCCAAAGTACTTCATCTTTGCCTCTACTATTCCTTCAGTGAGCAGTTGAGCTCTATTTCCTGGAGTATGCACTGGTTGGATCATCTTGTGGGCCAAGGCACTCTCAGAATTTTCCTCCAGCACCACAGTTCAAAAGCATCTATCTTCCTTCTCTCAGCCTTCCTTATGGTCCAGCTCTCGCATACATAGGTTACTATGGGGATTACTATTGCTTTAACTATGCATATCTTCATTGCCAGTGTGATGTCTCTACTTTTATCTGTTTTATTGAGATCGGACATTGCATTTGTATAGGTTTATTTATCTATATACCTAGAGTCACATAGAAAATTCTCAGGCTGAAAGAAATCGTGGGTGGAAAAGTTTAAGACGCCCTAAGCTAGTGTACAGCAGTTGTCTGTGCTGTGCTGATTTTTCTACCAGTGTGACAAACTCCAGATGTTACTGTCATAACACATGAATTGACTCTGTAATTCTCTCACCCTTAGCTTCAGAGTGTTTATGCAGGTAAACAACCGGTTGGGTTAATCAGACAATTACAGAGTTGACTTCAGTGACTCAGAATTGAGTTGTGTTTAAAAGCACGCCCACCCACCAAAGGAGAGAGCCACAATGACATTGCTGCACTTCTGGTCGTTCTGTGAAATTACAGTTGGCGGTAATGAGAGCATGCACACGCACTGTTGTTTTTGATGTGCCACTTGGAAACTGATCACTTGTTTCCCTTTAATTTGGCTTTAATAATTCAGCTGGTGAGCATGCTTCATCTTTATTGCCTGTAATGAACAGGTCTGAATGTGGCATTTATTTTCCCCAAAAGCATTCTCTGCAGTGGAGATTTCAAAAAAATTAGCCCTGATTAATATGTTCCAATTGACCGTGTATAATGGCTCACGTGAGTGGTCTCCATAAGCAGTATAATGTGAAATGAAAGAAATAAGACAATTCCACAGCAGTACATTTTGTGAACAGGGAGTTTTATGTTTGTATGCAGCCCGTGCTCAAAGAAATCATTGCTATGGCCTTGTGTGAATTCCCTCCTCACACATGGTATTTTTTACAAGATTACTTGTACAAACTGTTAAGTATGCCAATAAATTGATGTTTCCAGACTATATCTACTCAACTTTTCTCTCTTTTTCTGCAAAATTGTGGCAAATAATAATAAAATTGGTGGGTTGCTGTGAGTTTTCTGGGCTGTATGGCAATGTTCCAGAAGCATTCTCTCTTATGTTTCACCCACATCTATGGCAGGCATCCTCAGAAGTTGTGAGGTCTGTTGGAAACTAGGCAAGTGGGGTTTATATATCTTTGGAATGTCCAGGGTGGGAGAAAGAACTCTTGGCTGTATGAGGCAAGTGTGAATGCTGCAATTGACCACCTTGATTAGCATTGAATAGCCTTGTAGCTTCAAAACCTGGCAGCTTCCTGCAATGGACGAACCCAGAGGGTGCTCACCAATGCTTCTTCTTCATCCTGGAAAGAAGTGACAAGTGGAGTGCCGCAGGGATCCGTCCTGGGCCCGGTCCTGTTCAACATCTTTATTAATGACTTAGATGAAGGGCTAGAAGTCATGATCATCAAGTTTGCAGACGACACCAAATTGGGAGGGATAGCCAATACTCCAGAGGACAGGAGCAGGATTCAAAACGATCTTGACAGATTAGAGAGATGGGCCAAAACTAACAAAATGAAGTTCAACAGTGACAAATACAAGATACTCCACTTTGGCAGGAAAAACTAAATGCAAAGATACAAAATGGGGGACGCCTCGCTCGAGAGCAGTACGTGTGAAAAAGATCTTGGAGTCCTCGTGGACAACAAGTTAAACATGAGCCAACAATGTGATGTGGCGGCAAAAAAAGCCAATGGGATTTTGGCCTGCATCAATAGGAGCATAGTGTCTAGATCTAAGGAAGTAAGTCTATTCCGCTTTGGTTAGACCACACCTGGAATATTATGTCCAATTCTTGGCACCACAATTCAAGAGAGATATTGACAAGCTGGAATGTTTCCAGAGGAGGGCGACTAAAATGATCAAGGGTCTGGAGAACAAGCCCTATGAGGAGCGGCTTAAGGAGCTGGGCATGTTTAGCCTGAAGAAGAGAAGGCTGAGAGGAGATATATGATAGCCATGTATAAATATGTGAGAGGAAGCCACAGGGAGGAGGGAGCAAGCTTGATTTCTGCTTCCCTGGAGACTAGGACAAGGAACAATGGCTTCAAACTACAAGAAAGGAGATTCCATCTGAACATGAGGAAGAACTTCCTGACTGTGAGAGCCATTCAGCAGTGGAACTCTCTGCCCCGGAGTGTGGTGGAGGCTCCTTCTTTGGAAGCTTTTAAACAGAGGCTGGATGGCCATCTGTCAGGGGCGATTTGAATGCAATATTCCTGCTTCTTGGCAGGGGGTTGGACTGGATGGCCCATGAGGTCTCTTCCAACTCTTTGATTCTATGATTCTATGATTCTATGCTGTGTTTGGTGGTCCCTATGTAGACTTGTCCACAGCTGCATGGTATGTGGTAGACTCCTGCAGAGGTGAGATGATCTCTCTTGTCCTTTGCTGAACATAGCATTTGTTGGATTTTCTTAGTGGGTCTGTAGATAGTTTGTAGGTTGTGTTTCTTCATCAGCTTCCCTATGCGGTCAGTGGTTCACTTGATGTATGGCAAGAACACTTTTCCTCTGGGTGGATCTTTGTCTTTACTATGAGAATCCCACTCACCTTCTACAAATCTACATTTTAAGCATCCCCATTGTTTTCTAGGGCCCCCTGGTGGCGCAGTAGGTTAAACCACTGAGCTGCTGAAATTGCTGACCAAAAGGTTGGCGGTTTGAATCCGGGGTTGTGTGTGTGTGAGCTCCCACTGTTAGGCCCAGCTTCTGCCAACCTAGCAGTTCGAAAACATGCAAATGTGAATAGATCAATAGGTACCACCTTGACATGAAGGTAATGGCACTCCATGCAGTCATGCTGGCCACATGACCTTGGAGGTGTCTACGGACATCTACGGACACCTCTTCGACTTAGAAATGGAGATGAGCACCCCCCCCCCCCCAGTGCCAGACATGACTAGACTTAATGTCAGGGGAAACTTTTACCTTTACCTTACTGTTTGCTAATTGCCTTATGGAACTGGGAAAGGAGTTTTCCTCATGTTGTTGTGGCATGTTTTTCCATCCCTGGGAATCGCCCATGAGTTTTTATGGGGGGTTTTTTTGTACATAAACTACTGTTTGCCTATTCACAAAATTTTCTGAGTTGTCCTTGATAAATTTGATCCAGAGAGTCCAATCAGGTAGGAAAAACCAGAAAAGGTGCCTCTAGGTTTTCTATAGCTAACTCTTTCATGTGCTGCTGCTAGTTTGCCCATTGGTATTGCTTTTAACCACAGGGTATATCGCTTTCAGTACTGCACAGGTTAGAAGAAGGCAGGCTATCTAGTGTGAATGAACACAACAAAGAACAACAGAGAGAGGGAGCATATATTGTTATTGGTACTGCACATTCTCAAAGAAGGTTGGGAAGCAATTCCTTTGGAAGACTGTGAAGGACCTTCTAGTAAGTTAAAAGACACTGTAGGAAATCACCTCACCCCTGCCCTTGCCAAGTATTCTTCAGCAGTTTTGCTGATTTATCCATGTAAGAATGACTTTTAAGGGCAATTTGTTCCCATTTGGTGCATGACAATTTATAATCTGTATCTGCAGGCTGTTTAATCCTGCAGGTCTAATGTATGGTTCTTTATCATCAGTTCGAAGGCTCTATAAGTGAGATGATACATCTCTGTTCATTAAAATGGCGACTCCCCTTGCCCGTTATGAGTATGAATGTAAAACATTTTAGCAACCCATTTACTTTCCATTTTCTCATGCTCACTATCTGTCAAATGAAGCTTTAACCTTTTAACACTGAATTTTCCTGTGTATGCCTTTTAATAACTTTCTTGATTCTTTGCAACCCCCCAAATGACAAATCCTGCACCATTGTGCCTGGCTATCCCTGTTCAAGATCTCTTGCCATAATGAAAATGTTAACTATATCCAGTGACACTGGGTGCTAGGAATTATTAGGGAAAAGGCTGAAAACTAAATAACTGATATGGTAATGCTGTTATATGCATCGATGGTGCAGCTCCATTTGGAAGGCTGCGTACGGCTCTGATCACCCAGTTGCGAGAATGAGCACCACAGAGCTGGAAAAGAGATTCAGAAAAGAGCAATTAAAATTATCAAACAAAAGCTGAAGCATTGGGAGCTTTCACATTGAGGAAAAATATTAGAGAAGAATGATGGCATTGAACATTTTATAAAATTAAGTGGATAAAGATGTTTTGTGGGAAATCTATTTCTCTATGAATCAAGGTCATCCAATGAAATTGATTGGCAGCTAATTCATGACGGACAAGAGAACATCCTTCTGCATGACAGTATGTAACCTACAGAATGTACTGCCACAAGCAGAAGTACCTAAGGTCTTGGGAAGGGAATCAGATTCACAGAGGACACTTATCAACATGAGAGCTAAGCTGAACTGTTCAACTTCCTAAGACAGTGTGCCACCAAATATCATTTGAAGGTGAGGTCCACACTGTGTGTGTTTGTGTGTTTTCCTGTCCTTTTATTGGGCTTCCAGAAAAATGTTGCAGGCTACAGTTCACAACCAGCTGTTGGACTAGCTCAGTGATTCCCAACCTTTTTTTGACCAGGGACCACTTGACCAGGGACCTTTTGACTAGGGACCACTTTGACCAGGGACTACTTGACCAGGGACCACTTTCACCAGGGACCGCTTGACTACAGACCACTTTGAGCAGGGACCACTTAACTAGGGACCATTGACCAGGGACTACTTGATCAGAGACCACTTTGACCAGGGACCACTTGACTAGGGACCACTGACCATGGACTTCTTGACCAGGGACCACTTTGACCAGGGACCACTTGACTAGGGACCACTGACCGGGGACTACTTGACCGGGGACCACTTGACTAGAAACCACTTTGACCAGGGGCTACTTGACCAGGGACCACTTTGACTAGGGACTACTTGACTAGGGACTGCTTTGACCAGGGACTACTTGATTAGAGACCACTGACCAGGGACTACTTGATCAGGGACCAATTTGACCAGGGACTACTTGACAAGGGACCACTTTGACCAGGGACCACTCACCAACATTAGTATCAAAAGGGTTACAAATCGGTCTTTGGTCAACTTTAGATTCGGTTTGGGGTGCTGATTCAGAAGACTGTACTGGCTAGATCACATCAGCTCTAGTTTCTGCTGCAGAACATATGCCATGGTCAGTGACAGGGAAGGAGTGGCAAGCGGTGCAAAAGGAGCAGAAATAAAATAAAATAAAATAAATGAAGAGGAAGGAGGCTCATGAACCAGACTTTCATCTTTGCGGCTCACAGGTTAAGAACCACTGGACTAGCTGGATCTTTGTCTGATGTAGCAGGGCTTTTCTTTTGAGACTTTATTAACTTGCAACACAAAGAGTACCTCTCAAAGGCTGCATTTCTGAATGAAAAGAGACAACTGTTCTCTTATTGTACTGCCTTTTTACATTCACTTCCTCATTTAAAGTGAAATTGTGTAAACCTGCCTTATAAAAGCCAGGCCACGAAGACCACTTGGTCAGTGTAGCCCAATATCAGTAGGAAGTGAATGCCTCAGACAGCAGATGCTGAGAGACAGTGTTGGCAGCCTCCCAGTTGTTCCCATTGAAGTTTCCAGTGCTCCCATCTCTGTTAAAGGATAGATCTCTGAATGCCACACAACCTGATTTTTGCCACACAATCTGACCTACTGCCTTAAGTATGGATGTACGTTCTATTTCATTGCCGTTGTTTGAGGAAGTGTCAACTAACAGTACACCAAGCTTCCTTAAATGAGAGGAAGGCACCATCTTTCCCCTTTGTTACAATTAGCAGAATGACTTGGATCAGCCCTGCCAGAATTTTCTGATTCGATTTGCAAAGCATTCTCAAGTTCTCTCCCTGAGATGCTTGGCCATACATGTCCCAGTTTTCATCTGTGAAATTTTGGTAGACATACAGTCCGAACCCTGTATCCACAGGGAATATGCATCTCAACTGGCTTTGACTTGACCATGGTGGTCCATGCCTTAGTTACCTCTAGACTAGATTACTGTAATGCACTATATGTGGGGCTATCCTTGAAGACAGCCCGGAAACTTCAACTTGGGGCAACTTACAGGGAGCGGTCAACCCCCCTGTTTAACGAGCTCCACTGGCTGCCATTTATTTCCCAGTCCCAATTCAAGGTGCAGGTTATCACCTACAAAGCCCTAAGCGGTTTGGGACCCGCCTACCTTCGTGACCGTATCTCCCTCCATGTACCATCTCGGGCCCTCTGTTCATCTGGGGAGGCTCTTCTTTTGCCCCTGCCAGTTTCACAAGCTCACCTGGTAAGCACAAGGGAGAGAGCTTTCTCCTCTGTGGCCTCCCAACTTTGGAACTCACTACCTGGAGAAATTAGGAAAGCCCCTACCCTAGAAACCTTTAAAAAGGACCTTAAAACCTGGCTCTTCTGCTGCACCTTTGGAAAGTAGGTATACAATCCCATGCTACTGCTTAGCCTCAACGTTCAGTCATTGGAGTATATGCTTGATTCTACAACCCCCGCTATAATGAGACCTCCTCCGCAAATAATCTCTTTTTTTATCTCGCCTGAGTTTTAATTAGTTTTAATTAGTCTCTCTTTCAATCATTACATGTAGCCTGCCCATTGTCATTGTGATTGCGCCTATTGTAATTTTATATTGTTATGTATTTACATGTTTTATTTTATTATGATGTTGTTTACTGTTTGCGTTTTCAATTTTGTTTTGTTTTTATTTTATTGTAATTTGTTGTTTGGGCTTGGCCTCATGTAAGCCGCTCCGAGTCCCCACTGGGGAGATGGTGGTGGGGTATAAATAAAGTTTATTATTATTATTTATAACTTACTATGGAAACAGAAAACCATGGATAATTGCAAACTCTATTGAAATGAACAGCTTCTGGTAGAAGTTACCATAGAGTCATGTGTAACAGAATGAGCCTATCTTGCCGGGTTGGTGTGTAGGAAAATTTCTAGGCCCTGGGAGAAAAGGCCCTATTAGGAGCCTCTGGAAGGGAAGACTGAAGGGTTTTGAAAAGCCCGGTTAGTTTACCTGTGAGTGGACATAGTTCTGCGGAAAATAAGTTAAGGAACCATTTTCTTTTTAGGAAACAGCTTGATAATCTTTTGAAACTACTAAGCGCCTGAACCTTTCCTAATATCTGAGAAACCTTCTTGTTCTGGTTCAAATAAACTTCACAAATCTGTTTATACTTCACCGCAGGTATTAAGTGTCTCTTTCTGTGCCTCAATATAAGAAGGGAGTCTGTCTGGATAACAGCCATCACTCTTTAAATTTCCTCCATTTTTGAGTGGCTCTGTGAACTGACTCTGGTGGTTGGTGGGCCAGTGGGACATGGAAGAGTGAATGGTGTGGTCGTAGACCAATACATTTGGATTGGTGGCAGTGAAGTTATATCATCATGTGATTGGCGGTCGGCAGGTGAGTTTGCCCATTGCATCATGCTAGAGAACCTAAAAACATCTTATGTCTTATGTTTGATATTGCAAACTGACAGCCTATTCATTGTTTTCGGGGTGTGCACCAATCAAGTTCAGCTTCACGTGGAGATATTTTTGCAGCTGGCAGCCTGCCTCATCTTTTTGAGATAAGGGAGTTATCTTTGTCTGATGGAGAACTGGTAACCTCTCCTCTTTTGCAGTATAGCTGGGACTCCGTTTCCATGCTGTATGTGTTTTGTATATTTAAGGGACTCTAACATATGTTTGATATTGCAGGTTTTTAAAGAGTTTGTTTCTATCAGAGGAAAAGATAAGAGCTCTTTAAAAAAGAAATCTCTGTCTTCATGTATCATCTGTATGTAATCAATAGGCTGTCAGTTTGCAGTATCAGTGGGTTTATTTTTCTTTTGGCAATCATTGGCTCTAGTTTTACTGGGAATTGAGTAGATGAGACTCACTGAATCATTACAGAGTGATACCTCAAAATCAGTATACCCTGCTGTCCTGCGAAGGTCTGAATGTGAGCCGTGTGTACTTCTATTGAGTTGCAGAGTCTCCCTATAGAAACATTTTGAACTTAGTGATTTAGAAACAGAACAGTCTGGCTGATAGCAAGTTAGGCTCTATCTAGCTCCAACCTTTCTGTATTGGCTATGCTGCTAGACACTCCAATTCCCCCCCCCCCCCAAACCTTACTTTTAACAGAATGTGCCCAGGACTGATTTTGGGATTTTCCATGTACAAAGCATTTCATCTATCAGTAAGCCCTGGTTCCTCTTTTCACATATTATTTTTTATATTTCCAAATTTCTACAGAGATTAATGTCACCGTGGAGAATTAAGCCCTTCTCTCTTGTCCTTTTAATGTGTTTGTTGGGTTGTGATCTGAGCACACATCAAACAATTCATAAAATGGGTAACCCTATACCAAAAAAAAATCTACTATGAACCAGGTCTTGGACCTTTTCCCATGGGGCGGGGGGAGGATTAACGTCATGTAATTGTGGCTTTTAGTCCTGTAGCATTGTAAATAACTATATTCCATTATTCATTACTTATCACATGTTGTTTGAATTTGCTGGTTTCTCTGTTATTAACAATTTTCATCCTTATCCCACGAGCAAGTTCGCCATCCTCCCTTATAAGAAGGGCATTACTTTGGCATTGCAAGGAATCGAACTCTCACAGTATTGAGATTTGCATTATTAAAGGCAAAGAAAAATAGTGATCTACTAAAGTAGAGATTTTTTTTTAGTTTTAAATGTAAAAAAATACTGAAAAGGATCAAGTGGCTCCTTTATGGCAGAGTACCAGGGACTCACTGCTGTGGGGACTGATAATCAGGTAGTCCTGGGAAAACCCAGGGGTCAGTCCCCATTGTCATCTTGCACCTTCTAGGCTCCTGGAACACAAAGGTGAGAGATGGCACCAGCCCCCCTCCCTCAAAGCCCCCCCCCCCCGCACCACAAAGAAGCCTTAAAAGTTTTTGAAAACTTAACAGGCAACCATTATGCTTCTTTCTGGCATGTAGAAATTGTAGAACAAAATCTCTCCTGCAAACCACTCCCCTGTCCGCCACCTCCTGGTGTGTCATTTCTTTGTGTCAGGCGAACTGCTGGAACAGCTTAATAGTGTCCCAGTAATTTTTTTTATAATTTTAAGGGTTGTTTTGGGGTTTTTTTGGGATAACCCCCCCCCCCCCAGGTTTGGGGGTGGGATGGGGACTTAAATGCGTGCAAGCGGATTTTTAAAACCACTTTGGCGCGCATTCAAGTTATGTATGAAAGTGTCCGGAGATAGTCTTCTGGACTCAGGAACCAGGATACACATGGGGTAAGGGCTGTGAGAATCTAATCTTTGATGTGGGCAAATGGGCTGTTCTGTGGCGAAGCAGGTTATACCGCTAAGCTGCAGAACCGGCTGATCGGAAGGTCAGTAATTTGAATCCACGGATGGGGTATGTTCCCATTGCTAGCCTCGGTTTCTGCCAACCTAGCAGTTCAAAAACATGCAAGTGTGAGTAGATCAATAGGTACTGCTTTAGCAGGAAGGTAACAACGCTCCATGCAGTCATGCCAGCCACATGACTGTGGAGGTGTCTATAGACAACGCTGGATCTTTGGCTTAGAAATGGAGATGAACACCACCTCCCAGAGTTGGACACTTATTGTCTAGGGGAAACCTTTACCTTTACTGGGAAGGGCAAGATTCTGTCACTTTCTCTCTTCCAAATTAACTGAGTGCACACAACTTCTGCACTTTGAACTCAATTTTCAGCATTTAAAGTAAGATAAGGACAAAGGGAGAAAGTGAATGAGAAGGAAAAAACTGGGACATTTTACAGTAGCTGAAAAATGGGAAGACAGATTAATCAGGGCAGTTGAAGGATATGGAATACTAGAAGAAGATGTTGGTGAGAATAATTTGTCTTTATATCTATTTTCCCCCCAGCACTGTATGTCATTTTAATTTTAATACAGGACAATTTGAAAAAGTACAAAGAAATCAACATGTAGAAAGTAACATTTGGGTGACATTTGTAAAATTACAGACCTACTTTTCGCTATGTGAAATCCTGGAGCAATTTTGCAACTCTTTTGATAATATTTGGTAATAACATTTGTTGAAGCAAAAGGAAGGATAACGGTATGAGGGACAAATTGTATATAAGGTACTTTAGGGGAAATAACCCACCTGCAGCATGAGAAGGGAGAGTCAAGGAAAGGCAGGACAGAGAAGTAAATCACTATTCCATTTGCTGCTATGTCTCCCTGTCGTGAAGATTGTAATGCGCGAGGAAGCCAGGCTCACACCTTCGGTGAAGATATCTCCTTTATAAATTATGTCTGTCATCACCCACATATTGAATTATTTCAAGATTCAGATGTGTGGGGATTCTGGCAAGAGAGAGCAGGGCGGCAGTTGCAATATGCTTTAGGAGCCAGGAACAGAAAGGATGAAGCAGCATAGGACAAGCTGAAAATTGTACCGTTTGTAAAGAGAATAAAATTTTCAAAAGCACCTGCAACCTGCAAATTAGGGTTGCATATCTTCATTAAACAGCAGAGGTTCCCATTATCTTTAGCCAGCATAGCCAGTGATGAAGAATGCTAAGAGTTACAACCTACTGACATCCAGAAGGTTACATGCTGCCCATCCCTCCTATTTAGTCTTATGGCAATCAGTTAGCTCAACAATATTTGCCATATCTAGCTGAAAGCTTTACCACACAAAGCTCTTTTCCTGCTACAAAAGCATTGTTTCTAAAAACTATTCTAGCATGACTGCTCTCTTTCCTTGCACACATTGGGAACCATTCTGATATTGAAGCATTTGTTTACATAACAACCTTATCACACACAGCATTTGGTCCTGCCCACCTACTACCTCATCCAAGACATTATCCAAGTTTGGCACATATACACACATAGACCTTTCCCCGCCATAGAAATATACATGAAAACAACCTTACTTTTGAAAGGTCCTTTTTGAGGATAGCTGGGTTTATTGATTGGGATGGTTCAGTGTTCTCAGATGTAACTAATTGGTAGCAGAGAAAAAGGTAGCCGAGAAAGGTAGCAGCTACTGATCTATCTGTCTGATCGATCTCCATGCGAATTATGATGATGTTTGAAACAACAAAAAAGACAAGGAGGAGGATTGATGAAACAAATGCTTTCATAAATTGTAAGGCATATTTAGCTTTTCATCTTACATTTCTAGGTGTGTGTGTTGGAATGAGAAGAGAGGCTCTATCTACACTGCCATATTAACTGCATTGAACTGGATTGTATCGCAGTGTAGACTCATGGAATCCCATTCAATGCAGTTCAGTCTGCATTATATGAGTCTACACCAGTGGTTCCCAAACTTTTTTTTGACCAGGACCCACTTGACCAGGGCCAACTTGACCAGGGCCCACTTTGATAAGGGCCCACTTGACCAGGGCCAACTTTGACCAGGTTCACTTTGACCAGGGACCACTTTGCCAGGACCCACTTGAACAGAGAGCACTTCACCATGGCCCACTTTAACCAGGGCCCACTTGAGCAGGACCTACTTGACTGGGGACCACTTTGACCAGAAACCACTTCACCAGGGTCCACTTGAACAGGGACCACTTTGACCAGGGACCACTCTCCAACATTAGTACCAAAAGGGGTGGGGCTGGTCAGTTCTGTGAAAAGCAGTGGAAATAAAATAAAATAAAGAGGAAGGTGGTTCACGGACTGGATTTTTGTTCTCGCAGCCCAATGCTGGGCGCAGACCACTAGTTGAAAACCACTGGTCTACACTGACCATTATAATGCAGTTCAAGCTGAATTACAGTATATTCTGGCGTATAAGACTACTTTTTAACCCAAGAAAATCTTCTCAAAAGTCAGGGGTCGTCTTATACGCGGGTGTAGTCTTATGCATGGGAGTTGTCTTAACTCTATATTTTAACTGGAAAAGTTGGGGGTCGTCTTATACGCCCAGTCGTCTTATATGCCGGAATATACGGTATATGGCAGTGTAGATGGGGCCTGAATGAGAGCATTAGCATAGCATGATGTTATAGCATGTAGTGTGAGAGAGAACGAGCAAAGTTTTGGCTTTTCTGACAAGCCTCAGTTGAATGGAGTGAGCAATGGAAATTTTTTCTACACAGAAAAGGTTTCTTTGCTATATTTATTTATTTATTTATTTATTTATCTTGTCAGGAGCAAATCAAACAGCTGTATTGCATTTTTTATTTGCTGATTGAAATGAAATCATATTGAAGAGTCCACCCTTCTCTTCTCGCAGATTTTCTAATCGGGCTTCAGGCCTGGGCACAGTACTGAGATGGCTTTGGTCGCCTTGGTGGATGACCTCCGCAGGGAACTGGACAGGGGGAGTGTGACCCTGCTGGTTATCTTCTCTTGAAGATGGCCCAGAAACTTCAATTGTTCCAACGTTTGCAGCCAGATTAACATCTGGGGCGAATTACAGGGAGCAGTCAACCCCCCTGTTTAAGGAGCTCCATTGGCTGCCGTTCATCTTCCGATCCCAATTCAAGATGCAGGTTATTACCTATAAAGCCCTGAATGGTTTGGGACCCACCTACCATCGTGACCGCATCTCCTACCACCAACCTGCACGATCCCTTGGATCCTCTGGGGAGGCCCTCCTTTCGCCCCTTCCTCTATCTCAGGCATGACTTGTGGGAATGAAGGAGAAAGCCTTCTCCTCTGTGCCCCCCCGCCCCCGACTTTGGAACTCACTACTTGGTGAGATTAGGCAAGCCCCCACCCTAGCAGCTTTTAAGAAAGAAACTGAAAACCTGGCTCTTCTGTTGTGCCTTTGGAGAGTGACCATTCATCACATTTCTGTCTGTTCCATCTACAGTGTTGTCCCTATGATGCACTTTGCCCCGTCCTAAATTGAAGGCCTAACTGTACTGTTCATCCTTTTTGGGCTCCTCTCAAATACACTTTTTCTACTCCTACCTCATGCAGGGTTTTATCATTTTATCTTGTCCATTTAGCCTGCCCATTGTGTTTGATTTTCTATTATGCTATTTTGCTTTGTTTACTTTATTTTGCCACTGTATGTACTTTATTGTGATGTAATTTTTTGTTGTATTTTGCACTTTATTTTACTATATTGTATCTTTGGCCTTGACCTCATATTACCCGCCCTGAGTCCTCTTCGGGGAGATGGTGGTGGGGTATAAATAAAGATGATGATGATGATGATTATTCTCTTCTCCTTCCTCCCACAGAAGATGATCTATGTTTCCTCACCCAAAGCACACTCACTGACCATCCAAAATCAGCATAAAAACACAACTGAACTTTCGCACACAAAACCATAGTACAATAAAAATGGGAAAGAACAACATTAATAGATTTTTGGGGACTAATAAAAAGAAATAGCTTCCAAAAAAAATCTCTCAAAGAAAAACAAAGAAGAGGGACAATGTCATCTGATAAATCGCAACTCAAGACGTTATTAATGTGATGTAACTGTGTTTACCTGCCTCATGTGCTAAAGCCTTAAAGGAAAGCACATTACCTCTAAGATTATCTTGGAAGCAATCCCTTCTGGATTCCACAGAGGCCAGGAAAAAAGTTTTCTGAACATCTACCAACACCAGGGTTTTTCCCACTTTACTTCTCTTTATTTGTACTTCCCATCACCACTTCTTCAAGTCCCCCGTTACTCCAAGGTCTCTTGATATAGATTGAACTAAGTGAACTATTGCAGAGGTGAAGTTCTGATGCCTCAGCTTCTGTAAAGTGCAAGAACTGAGAATGCCTCCCTTCAGAAAAAAATGTTTGGGCTGCATTACAGTGTTGCCAGTTTGCTGTTGGGTATTTGGGGCAGAGGTATGTAATGTTAGAAAGTTACCTTATTCTAGAATTTGGAGAATTATTATTTCTTGGGTGGAAGCGGTTGTTCCTTTGGACCTTAGAAATGCATGTTCCTTTTCTTTCATACATTTAGTCTTCTGAAAATTATGTAACTGTCAGTTATAATGCACCTGACATATATTTATAAGACTACTGTCTTTTAAAATTAATTTTTAATCACAAAATGCCTCAAACAATATTCTCAAACAACTTTTTGAAATAACAAGTAAACACTGCCCTGTATCTTGTTGGTTACTCCAAAGAAGAGTAGATCTATTCAATCAATGGCTTGTATGTGTGAGTGCCATTGGATCCCCCAAATATAATTTGGTAAAACTTTTGGCTGCACAATTACAAACTCATATTAGGCTCACTACACACTACATGAAAAACTGTTTTTCTTTGAGCCTGCTTCATAGAAAAAAAATCAGCACCTTTAAGCTCAACATCAATGACAAACTGATCAGCTTTGATGTGGTGTCTCTATTTACCAAAATCCTGGTGGCAGACATCATTGCACGAATTAATCAGAATTTTCCAGAAGACATCACAGCCCTGTTTCACCATCGCCTCAACACAAGCTACTTCCAGTGGGACAATGAATTCTATGAACAGAATGATGGAGCAGCTATCGGGAGACCTTTCAGCCTGGTCACAGCAAATTTCTACATGGAACTTTTTGAAAAACAAACCCTAGAAGCAGCATCAAAAAGCCCAGAATATGGTTCCGATATGTGGATGACACCTTCACCATTTGGAGCCAAGGAGAAAAAGAACTAAACAAGTTCCTGGACCACCCCAACAATATCCACCCAAACATCCAGTTCACTAAAAAAACAGAAAATGAAGGAAAACTGTAACTTCTAGGTGCCCTCATTATCCACAAAACCAATCAACAATTTGGCTACACAGTTTACAGAAATTTTACACACATAGATACCTACATAAAAACTCCAACTATCACCCAGGTCAAAAAGAAGCACAATTAAAGGCCTGTCAGACCATGCAAAAGAATCTGCGAACACCACCTCCTCCAAGGTGAAGTGAACCACTTAAAATGGGTTCTATTAGCCAATGGATACTCCACCACAGACATCAGAAGAGCTGCAGGACCAAGAACAAGCCATGAGAGTAAAGGGAAAGATCAGCCCAGAGGAAAAGTGTTCTTCCCATACATCAAGAGAACAAGTGACCTCGTAGGGAACCTGATGAAGAAACAAAACATACAAACTATCTACAGACCCATAAGGAAAATCCAACAAATGCTACGTTTAGCAAAGAACAAGAGAGATCCCCTCACCTCTACCGTATACCATGCAGCTGTGGGCAAGTCTACATAGGGACCACCAAACGCAGCATTGCCCAGACACGAATCAAGGAACATAAAAGGCACTGCAAACTAATTCAACCAGAAAAGTCAGCCATAGCAGAGCACCTGATGAACCAACTTGGCCACAGTCTATTATCGGAAATGCTGGACCACTCTGACAACCACCATGTCAGACTACACAGAGAAACCACTGAAATCCACAAGCATGTGGACCATTTCAACAGAAAGGAAGAAACCATGAAAATAAACAAAATCTGGCTACCAATATTTAAACTCTAAAATTAGGACAGTAAATAAAGAACACCACTCAGAAAACAGAGGAATTCCAGACATGAATCAATCAGGGCCAGCTAACACTTCCCAGTGAAGGATTTCCCTAGGCAGTTAGCAGCCAGAGCTTGACGTTGAATGGCTATTCAATACTAATCAAGGTGGCCAATTGCAACCTTCACAAATGCCTCAAACAGACAAGAGCTCTTTCTCTCACCCTGAACATTCCACAGATATATAAATCCCAATTGCCTAGTTTCCAACATACCTCACAACCTCTGAGGATGCCTGACATAGATGCAGGCAAAATGTCAGGAGAGAATGCTTCTGGAACATGGCCATATAGCCCGGAAACCTCATAGCAACCCAATGATTCCAGTCATGAAAGCCTTTGACAACACAATGGCTGTATGGTGAGTGAACACATAGTTAAATCCCATTCATAGAATGGATTTATTATAGTCAGTATTAACAGCAGCATTGAGGCTGAAATATGTGGTACATCAAAAAGTAACAACACAATCAGGTGTGTTACTTTGTTTTGTAGAAGGAATATCGTCATGCCTTTGTAAAAAGCAATGCTGTTCTAAAAAAATAGAAAGCATTTTTAATTTAAAATGACTTAAAAGCTTTTAGAGTGTTTGTTTGTTAATTAATTTGCCCTGGTTTACTGATTCTTTGGTGAGGTGTAGAGCTTATAGAACAGAACCAAAAGGAAGACAGTGATTGGAAAAGGGAGTGTTAAATCTCTCTGTCTTTCTTATTCATGTTAGGAAGGAACCTGGCCCACTTTCTCTACTACTTTTCTTACAGTGTTATAATGTAGTCCCAGTGACATGCTATTTTTCTAGGGCAAATATGATCTCAGATCTCAATTCTTCTGTATAAAACTATATAATTTTAACAGGCTATTTCCTTTGATGGAACCTGACAACTGTGTGTAACAAAAATAGAGAAATCAAAAAGCAGATCTATTCTTCTTTAGAGAGACAACAGAGGTTTAGAATAGTGTCTTTTACTAGACCCTTTTTATTTGACCCAAATTGCAAGCAGTTGAGCTGTACCAACACAGCTATTTTGGGACAAATATACAGATGGATGAAATATTAGTTGCATTCAGTCAATATTGGTTGCTAATATACTTCCATTCCAGAGCGCTTTAGTGGTTTTGAGACAAGATTGCTCTTTTGCAGTTAGCTTTTGCAGTTAGCTGGGATTATTGTTGAATTAAAATAGTGGGGGTGGGTGGGTTTAAACCCACACTTGGGGCATTTCTATACTGCCACTTAATGCAGTGTGGAGTCATTTTAGCCTGCATATGTCTATACAACCCATGCAATATAATTTGAGTTAACTTTGGGTAATGGAGCTTCCGGTGGTGCAATGGGTTAAACCCTTGTGCCAGCAGGAGTGCTGACTGACGGGTCAGCAGTTAGAATCTGGGGAGAGTGGACTGAGCTCCTTCTGTCAGCTCCAGATCCCCATGCGGGGACATGAGAAAAGGATGGTAAAACTCAAACATCCGGGTGTCCCCTGGGCAATGTCCTTACAGATGGCCAGTTCTCTCACAAAAGAAGTGAACTGCAGTTTCTCAAGTTGCTCCTGACATTGAAAAAACAAAAAAACAAAACCAACCTTGGATAATGCAGCTTAATGGAACTGTACTTAATATGGTTGCATCCTGACAGGGGAATGTCCAAATTCTACTTCCGCATTTGGACCTTCCCCCATGTGGGGGCAATGGGGACAGCCATCCTGTATTCCTATACAGGATACCAGACTGCTGTCCCCATAGCCACTGTGTGCTCCTGGACTCAGGCAGTCTGGGGAGGTGTGGTGGCTGTCCTAAGCATCCCAGATCCACCAAAAAATGCAGAAAATCAACACTTACTGGAGTTTAGGGTTGTTTACTTCCTGGTTGCTCCCATCTGACTCAAATGTTATGGTTTACTTATGCATGGGTTCCCCAAGCTGATTGTTTCATTTCACTTGTATATATTTTACGTTTTGAATGAAATGTTTGCCGAAATGTGTCAAGCTGGACTTCTTTGTTATGAAGTAAGGAAACATATTATTTCTATCTCTGGAGCCAATTTTTCTAATAAAGAAGTAATGTCTAGGAACACATTTACTTCATTAACTGAGATATACATGTATTTTCTTTTAGACTACCCCCCTCTTTTTTGGAAACTCTCCTAGGTGCAGCTTGTTTTATCCTCCAAAAAGGGGAAGGACACAGATATAACCATCATTTTGTTGATCTTGTTCCATAGTTGAGCCTTTCTGCATGTCCTGCCCTGATTTAACTTCTGATTAAGCTTCCACAGAATTGCCCTAGAGAGCCAGTGTGGTGTTGTGATTTGAGTGTTGAATCACAACTCAGGAGACCAGGGTTCAAATCCCTTCTAAACAATGGGCATCCCTTCTCAGCAGGAAGGCAAAGGCGAATCTCCTCGGAACACATCTTGCCCAGAAATCCCTGTGATAGGATTGACATAAGCCAAAATGACTTTAAAGCACACAACAACAACATCAGGATTGCCCTTGGGATCTCTCTTTCTGTAATTTCTTTAAAACGGTAACAGCTAAACACTCAAAAGGATCAAAATTGTCTGATAGAGGACGTGGCAGAAGCATCTTCCCTGCATTCCTTTTGTAATGCCTTGTGAAAATTGCTGGCTCCAGTCTCCCTCCTGTTTCTTCTCAGTCTGTAACTTTCTAAATAAACCAATTTTCACAGGTACCGTAAGGCTGTGCCGCTCTTTCCCCCATAGGATCTTCTAAAGGCTGCCCTGCTTGGAGGTGCGGGTGGGGTAAAATGTCAGGTCCAATAAAGGATAACATCTCTCTAATACTGTTGGATCAACAGAGCAATTACACCCTCTCCTCTTTTGATTGAGACAGGCAGCCCTGCAAGCCGTGTAGGACCCAACGTGATAATAAGGCAATGCTCTGAGATGCACTGTAGGCTTGCCACCTTTCTGATGGTGTGGCTCCCCTTCCTTTAAGACCTGCATAACAAGGCAATATTCAACTAGTTAAACTTTCAGACTTTTCACCTTGAATGTGGAGGGAAGCTTTAGCCTGAGCAACAGTTGTTTGAACAAGCTTCAGGCAGCATTTGGAAGTCTTGACAGGAGGGGATGTCTGCACATTTGAAGAATGATTCAGGAAGACTGGATGGGGCAACTTTTACAACTCATTATTGTGTACCTTCAAACATTTCCGATTTATAGCCACACAAAGGTGAACTTGTCAAGGTGTTTTCTTGGCAAGATCTCTTCAGAAGAAGTTTGCCCTTGCCTTCGTCTGAGGTTGAGAGACTGACTTGCCCAAAGTCACGTATTGGGTTTCATGGTCAAGCAGGGATTTCAATCCTGGTATCCAGAGTTGTAGTCCTATGATCAAACCACTACATCATGCTGGCTTCCATTGGTTTTTAAAAAGAGTTTATTCCTGATTCAAGGTCAGCAGTATATCTACATAGAATCATAGAGTTGGAAGAGTCCTCATGGGCCATCCAGTCTAACCCCTTAACTTAACTTGTTGATAAGAAACGAAGGCAAATCTTATGAACACAATATATTTAAATACATGGTAGTGTTGCCTAATAAACGTCAACATATTTTGAAAAGTGATTCCACAAAAAATATAGCAGAGTGCCAAAAGCACAGTTCATAACCAACAGAAACGTATGTGTGGTGAGATAGGATTAACTTTCATTCAAGAGGATAGATCAGGATTGCAGAGTCACAACTTTACGTTCCAAAAAATATATTCCAGAAATATATTCTAGATAGAAAAGGATCTTGGAGCTGACTAGCTTATTAAGCTATCTTCTGAGAAAGGTAAAAGGATAAAATAACAAAAGTATCCATGCAGCTACATTTTGTCTGGTGAATGACAAAATGCATCCTCATTGGAAGGAAGGTGAAAGCAGAAGAGAAAAAGGGCCAAAATGGAGAATGACCACATGGCCAACAAGCCAGGGCAATAAAAATACCTTTAAAGAGGAAGTTATCTCATTCCTCACAGATATTACAATGCTACATCTTCAAAGGGGAGAGGAGATAGTGGCAAGAGAAGAAGGAGAGTAAAGACAGCCCCTTCTGGGATAAGCACAGGAATGTAGGGAAAGAATCCCTCTAATCCTGTCTTGTCTAGCTACTCATTGAGAACTGGAGACATATGGAGACAGGGATGAAACCCAAGAAAAATGACTGAGCTGGTATAAGAAATCTCTGATTGTACCACATTCTGGGATTTTTTTTTTTAAAAAAAAACCATGTGTGGATCCCTAAAATAAAATTGGAAAGAATACTGTAAATACTGTAAATAAGAACAAGGATAAAATCTGGGACTTTCTGGCATTTTTAATCAGTCTGAATGTGCCGTCAGAGGAGGTTTGCCAGTGGCTTCCTCTAAGAGAAACCATGGCTGAACAGGGATTTGAGCTCTGAACTCAAAGACTGAAGTGTTTCCATTAAGTATCTATACCTTCCTCAGTCTTCCTCAGTTTGGTATCTTTGAGGTTATATAGGGATGATATATAGTAGTGATCTGGCATATCTGGAAGTAATTAAGTTAGAGATTTTTTTTATTGTGGGGAAGAAAAGTTAGTAATATCATCACTTCACTTCCAGCTATGACAAGGGTAGCCATAATCTCAGGACAAAAGTTATCGTAACTGCATCACATAGAAAGGATATCTATTAATGTTGTTGTTGTTTATTTTTTCAGTCGCTTCCAACTCTTCATGACCTCATGGACCAGCCCACGCCAGAGCTCCCTGTCAGCTGTCACCACCCCCAGCTCCTTCAGAGTCAAGCCAGACACTTCAAGGATGCAATCCATCCATCTTGCCCTTGGTCGGCCCCTCTTCCTTTTTTCTTCCATTTTCCCCAGCATCATTGTCTTCTCTAAGCTTCCCGTCTTCTCATTATGTGACCAAAGTACTTCATCTTTGCCTCTAATATCCTTCCATCTATTAATATTTATTATATTGATTATTATATTAATATTGATTATTATAAAATATCATCTATTAATACTATTTTATATATAGATTCAACTGCACACAGAAATGCGAATGCTATTTTATATATAGATTCAAATGTGAAAATTATATATTTCACCCGTGAGTAAGACAGTGAGCAGGTGAAATTGCATCCTTGCTAAGTGTCTTCTCTGGTGCTAATTGTTGATTAACAACTTCAATACAGAATATCTGATCCCTTTAATCTCTCTACTCTTCTTTCTTTGTCTTTAAACCTGACTTTGCCTGGACAGCCCTTCAAACAAAGGATGACTTCAAACAGGACCTATCTTTTGACAACACTTTGAGTAAATGACTGATTAAAGTGGAAGACTTGGCTATTCTCACTTTCAGCTGCTCCTCTTCTTGACAGGGATTGTTATCTATGAATTGGTACCTTTAGACCTAATAACCAGTCACTTAATGTAGGATTGCCTTTGAAAGCTTCTTAAAAACATCAATTAGTCCAGAACGAACCTGATAGGCTGCTTCCTACAGCCAACCCTATGGATTATATCTTGCCATTTTTTCTAGGCCTTTCATACATTCTGAAAGATAATTTAAAAATTATTCTGTTTTTCTTCTAAGCTAAATACGCATAGGGTTACTGTGAGTTTTCTGGGCTCTATGGCCATGTTCCAGAGGCATTCTCTCCTGACATTTCACCCACATCTATGGGGCAAACAGACAGGAAACAATCAGGGCCTGTTAGTACCTCCCAACAAAGGATTCTCCAGACAGGAAACACCCAGGCTTTGAAGCTACAAGGCCATTTAATGGTGGCCAATTGCAACATTCACACTTGCCTCAAACAAGTTCTTTTTCCCACCGTGGACATTCCACAGATATATAAACCCCACTTTCCTAGTTCCCAACAACCTCATAACCTCTGAGGATGCCTGCCATAGATGTGGGCAAAATGTCAGGAGAGAATGCTTCTGGAACATGGCCATACAGCCCAGAAAACTCACAGCAACCCAGTGATTCTGGCTATGAAAGCCTTCAATAACACATCAAATTTGCATAAATGATCATCCTTCTTTCTCAAAGAGTTTTTTTCATGTCAGGAACGACTTGAGAAACTGCAAGTCGCTTCTGATGTGAAAGAATTGGCCATCTGCAAGGATGTTGTCCAAGGGATGCTCGGATGTTTTGATGTTTTACCATCCTTGTGGGAGGCTTCCCTCATGTCCCCGCATGGGGAGCTGGAGCTGTCAGAGGGAACTCATCCGTGCTCTCCCTGGATACGAACCTCCAACCTGTCGGTCTTCAGTCCTGCTGACAAGTGTTTAACCCATTGTGCCACTGGGGGGACCTGTCAAAGAGTACTGGTATGCTTCATTAATCTACGTATATGTTCTAGGATTCCATAGAATTCAGCCATGCCAGTTAAAATGGCATCAAACTGCATTAATTATACAATGTAGCTGCATCCTTGATCTCCTATTGCTGTTGTGTGTCTTCAAGCCTGATGTATGGGAACCTTAAGGAATTATCACAGGCTTTTCTGAGGCTGAGAGTTTGTAACTTGCTCAAGGTCACCCAGAGTGTTGCCATCACTGAGCAAGGAATTGATTCCTGATTTCCAGAGTCAAAACACTAGCTCTCCTTTTGAGGGTCTTTGCTGGAAAAATAAACACAAAATTGGCTCCTTACTGCATCTTCACTACTGTTTCTTTATGTGCTTGTTTTTCTGGTAACCCCCCCTCCCAACTCAGCCTTGGATTACTGAAAAGGGAAGAGGAGAGGAGAAATGCCAGAGATAACTGCCAGGAAAATGATGGATTTAGCCTCAGAGCACTTTTTTGAAAAGAAAAAAAAATGCTTATATGACTGTTCATTACTTTAATTTGTTTACTGATGTACGTTGCCCTCGGATGACTCTACTGAAGGGTGGTGTATATCTTTTTGTCTGTCTGTTTACCAAATAATAAACTGCAGGGGTGAAAATTGGAGAGAGAGAAAGTCTCTATAGCTACAATTCCGAATTCTCACATTTTCTTGCATCATGACATATGGTGATTCAAAGCTTACAGAGCTGTTTAATTAGAAATGGGATATCCTTTTGGCTGTTTGTCTTAATGCAGTGTGTTTGTTGGGTAGCTTTCCTATTGAGCAGCTGGTACTGAACACCATCAAAGG
This sequence comes from Anolis sagrei, assembly GCF_037176765.1. NCBI lineage: Eukaryota > Metazoa > Chordata > Lepidosauria > Squamata > Anolidae > Anolis > Anolis sagrei. Next base: position 47,798,890 of record NC_090021.1, on the reverse strand, counting down.
CAAAAGTTTGGCTGGGACAACTCCCTTGGCCAATTCTGGTTTGAACAGCATAGGATTCCTTGGCAGAAAGCACCTGTTACATTGCCATGTTTTGCTAGGGCTCAAGAGAGCTGGAATATATAAGTCAGATCCCTCTGTACAACCTCTCTCCCTTCACTCACTCTAACACTTTGGAATGCAAAAAAACATACTCGCATAAATATCACCTTTTCTAATTACTGCTCTTGGGCTTGCGATCTGTCTCTCACATTGCTGGCTGCCACAAGAAGGTGGTGATCTGAAACACTGATGTATATTGAAAGGGTGCCACCTGGTCTCCCTGCTATTGCTGTCACCTCTATTCATTAAGGAGGTGTAGTTCTCTCAGATTAGCGGTAGATGCTGCTGCATCCTTGTCGTCATACAGTGACAAGGATGAAAGTCTATACTTAGCCATGGCTTTCTGCAGAGTGGAACAACACTTCCAAAATAACCCCTTTAAAGACCCAGACTCAGGGGTCTTAGGAAGGTCATTGCTTTTATGGCTAACCATCAACTTATTGTTTACTTGGCAAGCCCACAAAGTCGATCTTCCTAGTTGCTCGAGCTGCCGGCTGTCTGTTCATAATATGTATGGATTGTATGTATCTCGGAGTTAACTAAATAGATAAATCCTTTAAAATGTAATTTGTCTTTTTTTAATTGGGAAGAGTTATTTCTCATTGGGAAACAAATCAAACCGAGTAATGGTAAATTATGCAGAGACAAGAAGTCAAAGATCATGAACTCCTACAAGATTCAATAATCAAAGATTATGAATACATTGACAGATTGTATTATAGCCATAATTATTCTCGATCAATGTCTTACAATCTCCATTAGAGTCAATTATGTTAATTTTATGCATGATTCTCAGACAAAGGGCAGAATCTTTTGGTTTGTCCCTATTAGAGTGGATCCATTAAATTAATTGCTGAATGCTAAGTCAACACATAGATAGGTTGCATTGATTTAATGGATCTATTCTATTATTTGGAGTAATAGCATGATTCAGGTCAATATGTAACAAATGAACTGAAACAATATATCTGGACTCATTATTATTATATTATTGCAAAAAGCCCTTTGATATCCTATAGCTGGCATCCTGTTAGTAATAGATGAAGGCTTAAGTTGTGCTGTACATGTGGAGTGATTTTTTTTTACAGTGTATGTAGTCATAATCTACTGATAGTAGCATAAGCAAAGTTGCATGTGTGAGACTACTCTGTGTGCAACAGCATTTTAAAGTGCACAGAATAATGTGAGAATGTGCATTGCCTCTATGCATTGTTTTTGCTCATTGAGCAAATTCACAGATTCATAGATTCAGAGATGGAAGAGACCACATGGGTCATCTAGACCAACCACCAGCCATGCAGGAAAAGCACAATCAAATCATTGCAATAGAACAAGTTGTCAGGCATGTTCACTGACCATTGTGCACCATTGGTTCTCAGTATAGGGACCTCATCAGGTGGGTTAAAGTGTCCATAGTGCAATGGTCCTACTCTACTTGCACCATGGAGCCTGCCAGCTCCCATCTCATGACGTCAAACTACTCCGTCACACAAGTAGAGTAGGAACTTTGTATGCTGCCATGGTGGCAACATGGGAGGCTTCCTGTGTTGCATAACCAACACCAGAGGGAAGCCAGGCAATGGATGCTTCTCCCTACGGGATTGGGTAAAGGAGAAGCGAGGAGATGTGGTGCTTTCGGCAATGGGTTCCTCACCCCCCCCCCGCCAGATTCGCCATGAGGTTTGGAGAATACGATAGGTAATGTGATGAGGTTGTAGGACTGTGTAATGAATGTCCATCAGTGGATAGCGCTATGCTGGAAGCAACATAGGCTATATTTCATGTTCTTTTAACAAACTGCTTCAGTAAAAATGGAAAACATTGGTGAAAACAGAATGAGAAAGCAACGAGGAAAATAAATAAATATTACACATGACCCCAGTTACATTTGTGCAATGTAAACATAGCTATTCCCATCTGATGATAAACCAGCCATTTGTTGTTGGTTGCTTTCAAGTCATTTCTGACAACCCTAAGGCAACACTATCATTGGGTTTTCTTACCAAGATCTGTTCAAAAGGGGTTTGCTTTCCTCTGAGGTGGATAGTATACAGCTTCCCCAAGGTCATGCAATGGGTTTCCATGACCAAAAGAGATTTGAATCCTGGTTCCCACAGTCATAGTCAAATGCTTAAACTACTACACCACGCTGACTCATATCAGTAATAAGAACATGGAAAGTTGCCTTATCTTGAGTCATGACCTCATCAGACTCAAGATCTTCTCTGCTCTGGTTTGTATAGGGGTGTGGGGAATTTGGCGCTCCATGCCCCACATCTCCAGGATCCAAGTAAGAGTGATCACATGGGGGAATCGTGAGCATGCGTGGTGTGTGCAACGTCCCCCATAGATTGTATGGCAATAAGGGAGCTCTCCTTCACCTATGGAGCTGGCACAGCATCAAGAGATGGGAGCCAGCTGGCTCTGTGGTTGACCTTGGCTAAAATCAGCACATGCCACTGATTTTAGCCCTTTGTGATGAAGACAATTATTACATATGGATCAGGAATATCTACATTGTTTTGCATCCCAGGCTTGAAGCCACCTATGACCATAGTATCACACAAGAGTCCAGAGTAGAAGCAAACAGTTTATTGAAGAAGCACCCAAAACTATATAGTAAAAAAAATATCAGGAATAAGGAAATAAGATGAAGAACCCCCAAAGTCAGCAATCAATTGTCTCTTATAAATCCACAAGCAATACAATCCAAAGACAGTTCCAAAATGCAAAGGCAGCTTAAGCCCACATATAAAACTTCAGCAAGAATATAAAACAAAAGCATGGAGAGCTCACAAGATATTGAAATCCAAAACCAAGACATGAAACTAGAACCAAAGAACTCAGGCCTAGCTGTACTTGAAAGCTACGTTGCTTGAACTGAAATCAAAGTGAATCCTAGGAAAGCCCACAATCCTATCTGACTGCAGTGAACCCATCAGCCCCTGGCTGTTGTGACTGCTGCTGGTGAGCTACAACACATTGATTGGCAGGTTTCCAATCTGCCAGGCCTGTGTTATATGGAGAGGCCATGGATTGAACTGGACAGTATTTTCATGAAATTGACCACAGATCTTCCCATGAAAATCAGTCAAGATCTTTTCTTTCAGAGACAGACTGCCAGGTCATACAAGATCATTATCCTTATGCTCTAAATTTGGCCAGTATTGAATATTTGTCAATTTTGATTTGGGGTGGGAGAGGTTGAAAGTAATGCTTTTGAGGTAGGAAACATGAAGCATTCTTAAAAAGAAAGCTCATTGTGTATGGTTTCTTGAAGCTATGCCCTGCTTGTTCCTTCCCAAATCTGTTCTTGTTTTGTCACCTTTCCCTTTCTAATTCACTTCTTTCACAGAGTGAGTGATCCTAGCCACTTGTGGATCATGAGGTTGTTCCTTTTCACAGCAGTCTTAAAATGGCAGGAAAAAGGTGGTTAGGTTTTTGAACACCAAATTAAAATAACCGTAAACCCTTTTACTTGGCTCAGCCCTTACAGACCATTTCCTCTCTTTAATTCTGTCTTATAATGTAAAAATAACACCTTCCATGTAATGATGTTTCTCATAACACACTTCTTCAGTTTAGGGTATGGCATAACTAATGTCTTTTTGATATGGGGTCCTTTCACAATATACAGTTATAGTGCTGTGATTCCACTTTAACTGCCATGGTTCCATCCAATGGAAATCTGAAGTTTACAATTTTTGAAAGCACAGCCAGAAAAGTTGGCAAATGGCAAACCCCAGCATTTCAGAGAATGTAGCCACAACAGTTAAAGTGGAATGAAGTAGTATAATTGCATTGTGTGAAAAGACTGACATTCTGAAATTAGCATGATTTTATATTTGCATAACAAGCAACATTTACTCATTACTTAAATGTTTTTATAGGGTAGTGGGAGAGTTCTAGCCATTTTTCTATTTTTAGTTTAAAACACACACGCAAATGGAAAAACAATGTTCATCTAATACATTACTCATCAAATATTAATGAAGGTTAATGCTAACACTGTAATGTTGTTCAAGATATCATGTGATAGTGAATTCTCACTGGACTTTTTTTTTAACAAATGCTGAACTCTGAGTGGGGTAGAAATAATGGAAATAAATAAACTTTCAATCAATTAGTCTGATTGAATGGCTGACTGTAGATCATAGTAGTGTGTGATTGTGTGTGCGTGATAGGGAGCTCTCCATAGTCTCTTTCTTTATTCTATGTCTCCTTTTCAATACTTCTATCACTAGGGGAGGCCCAAAATACTTTGCTGCCTGAGGCAAATTGAGAAAGGAGCCCGTCAGGCACTCAAATCCAACTGAGTGTATTATTCACTGCCAGCTGTTGTTTTGATGTATACAGGAGAAAAATCCAAGTGCCCTCTTGTCATTTCTGCTGTAAAAATACAGCAACAAATTCAATAACATAAAAACTTGTTTCACTTTCATAAGACTGAAGCAGTTGCCTCATTTTGTCAAATGGTGGGGTCTGCCCTACCTTTCTTCCCTAACTCCAAGTGCAAAGTCCCAAACACTGTAATCTTTTTTGATAGGAAAGTTGACCGTCCCTTTGACCATTTGAACTCTTCTACACCTACAATATCTCTTTGGTGGTAAAAGAGGTGGAACACAACATTCAACTTCTTCATATACCTTGAAATAAGTCAATGTGGCAAATGTAAATAAGGCAATGTGGCAGACATATATAGATGAATATAATGCATTAGTCTTCATGATATAATCTATTTAAAAGCACATGATATGCAGTTTGAAAGTTACAAGGAGTATATTTTAAGAATGTTTAAAATATCCTGAGTTCCTGTCTCTTTAGATCAGTGTTTCTCAACCTGGGGGTTGGGACGCCTGCGTGGGATTTTCAAACAGGTTGCCAAAGGGCATCAGAAAACATATATATCTGATGTTCTTAGGAACCCTTTGGCATAGAAGGCAGAAGATCTCGCCTCCTGTCCTCTTCTTTTTTGGATACAGACAGTGAATCCTCCCACCAAAAGTCCCCCTTCACCGTGATTGGCTGGCCTCTCAGCCAAGGGGAAGGCTGTTTTGGAGACTCCAAACAGGGAGGGGAGAGCAGGCATGCTCGGCGGGTGGCAGTGTGGTGCACATGTGTGGGCGAGGAAGAGCATGTGAGGCAGGAGGGAGGCTCATGCCAGCGAGTCCCTTCAAGGCATGGGGGTTCTGTGTGGGAAGTTTGGTCCAATTCTATTGTTGGTGGGGTTCAGAATGCTCTTTGATTGTAGGTGAACTATACATCCCAGCAACTCTCCCCAAAGGCACTCAGGGTGGCTAACAAAGACAAAACCAGAATAGAAATAAGCAGCAGTAAAAAAACAATTAAAACAAGCAATTAAAAATTCACAAATAACACAATAACAGTTAAAACAGGTAATGTTCCATAAATAATACAGTGAATTAATAGAATCAAGATGAGAAATAAAAACGTGGCTCTGCAATGAGTTAGGGCAATATGATCAAGATTCTCAGCTGCTTCGTTAAGTATAGTATCTTGATTGAGGGAAGTAATAGTCCCCTCTGGTCTGTTTTGGGCAGACTTAGAACAATACTGTATCTCTTTCTGTGTAGCATAAGTCAAGAAGGATATTGGCAAGCTAGAATGTCTCCAGAAAGGGGTGATCAAAATGGCCAAAGGTTTGGAAGCCGAGCCCCATGAGGAACGACTGAGGGAGCTGGGTATGTTGTTTAGATTGGAGAAGAGAAAGCTGAGAGGGGATAGTCATGTTTACATATTTGAAAGGATGTCATATTGAGGAGTGGACAAACTTGTTTTATGCTGCTCTGGAGACTACGATGCGGAATGATGGATTGAAACTGCAGGAAAAGAGATTCCACCTAAACATTAGGAAGAACCTTCTGGTGGTGAGAACTGTTTGGCAGGGAAACATGCTGCCTTGGAGAGTGATGGAGTCTCCTTCTCTGAAGATTTTTAAGCAGAGGCAAGATGGCCATCTGTCAAGAGTGCTTTGATTGTGCTTTTCCTGCATGGCAGAGGGTTGGATGCCCTTGTGGTATTTTCCAACTCTGTGGATCATATGATTCTAAGTAGTTATCTCCTGGCACACCAGGCAGCAGCTGCTGTGATTGGCAGATGTCTGTTTTCATATATGGGACACAGCATACTGATGTTTTCACTCATCCCATTGCGACAGAAATCCTGCTTCTGATTGTTACCCCATCCCTCCAGAAATTTCCAGTGCAACAATCAGAAACATGATCCCTGTCTCAACTGGATATTACTGGCAGGAGGGGACTGGAAATGTCAGTTTGCAGCATCCTGATCAGCGAACAGATTTCCTTCGCTCTCAGTGCTTGCTGCCCAATAAAGCAACATTGGGGAAAGAGTAAAAAGCTATGTAAGCCATCAAAGGCCTGTCTGCTGCCAGTTCTGCTGAGCTACTAGCTGAGATGAAAGCTTTCATAAAACATTGCTATAACATATTTAACCTTTCATTCATTGCCACAATCTTTAGAAACTTGTCCTTTTAATTGACGAAAATAGTGTTTCTCAGGAATTCTGTGAGACTGCTGAATTCTGTGACAAGTATCATCTCCTGTCCTTTTCTTTCTTGTAATGAGCACAGAACATACACATTTAGTCAATTATGTTGGCATTCAGCCTTTAACAGCAGAAGCCAGGGTTAAAAAGTGGAGGGCCAGTGTTAATTTCTCTGCCTGCATTGTGGTGTCGCTATTGCCTGCGTATCCCCTTTGGTAGGATCTTTATTATGTGAATTGGTGCTCCTCCTATTGTTGCTGTTGCTTGGATGTGGCTCTCTCTGATCTGGTTACGCATCCTTTCCTGCGAAGGCAGCCCAAACAGAAAACAAAACCTATCAAAGGGGCATATCAAAGAGGGCAGGATGAATGCACCACCGTCTTGTCTGTCCCTCAAAGACTTCCTTTTAAAGAAATCCACATCTCAGAAGGCTGTGTAGAAAGATAGATAGTGTCGTCAGATCGATAAATACTGTCAACTGGATGAGAGTGAGAGCAGGAGGGAGAGCGAGATGGATGGAAGGATGGATAAAACGAGACATTTCAGATGTTGTATATTCCTGTTGTGTCTGTAAGGAACACATGTGACTATCTCCTCAGAAAAGCAAATGTTCATTCTGCTTCTTTCTTCACAAGTTGCTTTGTTCTTGCAGGAGCCAGTGTTTGTGTTCTGATCTAGACTGAAGTGCCATTTCAGTTGGAAATAATCATGCCTTGCCAGCTATTGACAAACCACAGCGTTGAACTGTATGACTATTCCCTCAAAATCAAGGCTGGCCTAAGACATTTGCTTCAAAACCTAACTTCAAAGCCCTTTAAAAGTCTCAAAGCCCCCCCCCCCCTAAAAAGCTTGCAACAATATAGAAAGGATTTTGCCTTGTGCTGAAAAGAACATTGGTGTCAGGTGTCACAGAATGGCTGTGCCAAGTGAAATCCCTGTCTAAAACGTACCCGCTTATCATTAGTTTTTATATTCCGGACATAATGTGGACTTGAATCCTGATGGGCAAACCTGAAGGTACACATAGGTTTATATTTATTTCTTTATTTCTAGCCCACCTATCTTAGCCCTAAAGCGACTCAAGGTGGGTTACAGATTGGCAACAATTCAATGCCACACATTCATAAAAAATACAGTTAAAAACATTCAGCATAACATTATAAAAACCTTATAAAAACAATAAAAACATATAATCACCAATATCGTCCTATTAAACTCATTATCCAGTAGCATTGTCTAGCCATTCCATGGTCATTCTTCATAGTTTCATGTTTATGAGGGAAAATGTCATGATTTTTTTAAATGTCTGGAGCGACTTGAGAAACTGCAAGTCACTTCTGGTGTGAGAGAATTGGCTGTCTGCAAGGACGTTGCCCAGGGGACACCCAGATGTTTTGATATTTTACCATCCTTGTGGGAGGCTTCTCTCATGTCCCCACATGGGGAACTGGAGCTGACAGAGGGAGCTCACCCGGGCTCGCCTCGGATTCAAACCTCCAACCTGTCAGTCTTCGGTCCTGCCGGCACAAGGGGGCAATGATATCATGATGGCCAAAACTAATAATAATAATAATAATAATAATAATAATAATGCGGCATTGTATATTTCTGCCGCTTCTGTGATTGTTCATTTGTATTTTGATTCTGTACCCCACTTGTCGATGGATATCCAGAATCAGCAGCATCCACCACGGTTCTTTTTATCCTGGGCATTGACCGAGCCAGTATAGACTTCGTTTTGTTTTGTTTCTCCATAGTGCTAATGGGTTAGGTGCTCCACTCCTCAGCTGAGACCTCTCTGGCTTGGTTGGACCTGCTGGTAGTTACACTACCACCAGCACAGCTCTTAGCATCCCTATGCAGTAAAGCCTCCCACCATTTACTACCGCCAGTAGTAAAGAACTGGTGGGATCATAAACCTGCAAAGACAGTGGAAAGTGAACATGAAAAAATACTGTGGGACTTTTGAATCCAGATTGACAAAGTTTTGGAACACAATACACCAGACATCATGATTATGGAAAAGAAAAAAGTTTGGATTATTGATGTTGCCATACTAGGTGACAATCGAATGGCCGAAAAACTACAGGAAAAACTCTGCCATTATCAGGGCCTCAAAATTGAACTGCAAAGTTTCTGGCAAAAACCAATACATGCTGTCCCAGTGGTAATCAGTACACTGGGTGCCGTGCCATTTGAAAAACATAAACAGTCACAAAATCATGATCTGTCAACAGCAAAAGGCTACCTTACTTGGATCTGTGCGCATCATTCAAAAATACATCACACAGTCCTAAACGCTTCAGAAGTGTTTAACTTGTGATTTTGTGATACGAAATCCAGCATATATATCTCATTTGTTGTGTCATACTGTGTTTTTGTGTCAGTAAAATAATAATAATAACAATAATGCACTTTAGTTATATTCTCTTCTTCTCTCCTATGGGACTCAGAGTGGATTAGAACATTTTACATAGGCAAACATTCAATGCCTTTACAATCAAATACAATGAGACATGCAAACAAAGGCAAGATTTCTCCTTTCATTTCCAGCTTTCTGGAGGTGGTGCTCATCTCTGGCTCCAGGGAGGTGCTTTTCTCCATTTTCAAGCTGAGATGTGGCCAGCAAGATTTCTTGGAGCATCTCTTTGCCTTTCCCCACAGAAGTGGTACCTATCCCCTGCTTACATTTGCATGTTTTTGAACTGCTAGGTTGACAGAAACTAAGGGCTTGACTGAGAGGAGATCACCTGGTCTTGCAGATTTGAACTGCCACCCTCAGGTCAGTAGTTCAGCCAATCTTCAGATCAGCAGTTCAGTGACACAAGGGTTTAACCCATTGCACCATGGCCCTCTTGGCACTATTCATATTCTTTCTGGCATATTCAATCAGATTAACCATGGAATTAAGTTGAGAAATTGTCTCTTGGCTTTTGATCTTAAAGAAACATTAGTTAATAGGAGCAGCTAAATGGTTTAACAGGAGCAGCCATGTAGCTTGTATGATAGTAGCCAAGGCTTTCTTGCAAACACTTGAATTTGACCTAGTTATTATCCCTTTTAAAAATTAGGTGTAGGCTGGAACAGAGTTTTGTGTTTCTTTCCCCGAGTGACAGTTTTGGAAGGTGGAGTTTTAAGTATGGAAGAGTAGTGGTGGTTGGGAAAGTCTTAGCCTTCCTGGCATTTGTTTATGAAATGTGTATGTCAATGCATGTGCAGGCACAACAGCTAGTGTTTGTTTCCATGAAGGAAAAGCAATAACAGTATTTTTTTTAAGTGAGCAAAAGGCAGAAGGTGAAAAAGTTAAGCTGGCATCTTTCTGGTCATGGCAATGCCCTTTCAGGGCTACTTTTTAATAGGGAGACAGGGAACTCCAAGTGAGAAGGAATGTGCCATGCTTAATTTCATCAAACTATAAATTGGGGATGCCATTTGAATGTTTAGATCAAATAGAAGAGGAAAATAATTTATATTCGGAGTGCCTCCCTGCCAAGTAAAGCCTCCTCCACACATTCTCAAAAACACCTGAGAGATAGAGATCTCCTCAGCCAACATTTTCAAGGACATCATACTTTGCGTTGAGCAAGAAGGTTTGATCAGAAGTACCACTCCTGGCCTCTTCGAATGCCTGGGTAGAAAAATGCTGGCAATGGCAGCAGCTTTTTGACACTTCCCTGCAAAGGAGCATTGACAAAGTAGCATGGGTTGGCGCTCCTTTTAGATTCTTGACTCTAGCACTGTACATTGTTGCTTTCAGTCCCATTCACCACAAAAATGGAGCCCCAATAGCTTACCCTCTGGAGCAGCTATATGCAACTATTTGGAGTGTTATTGGCTCTGCGTGTAAATCTGTGGGGGCATTTTCCTTCACCTCATCCATCGCTCAAAATTCATTTTTCTCATGACTGGTAAAACATCTGGGTGTCCCCTGGACAATGTTCTTGCAGATGGCCAATTCTCTCACACGAGAAGCCACTTGCAGTTGCTCAAGTCGCTCCACACACACACACACACACACACAAACACACCTCCCACAGCAAGAAACAGCAAAAAGGAAATATATTTTCTTCCCATGTCCAAACACAAAGAATTTTCATGAGAAATGAAAAACCGGCACTTGAACTTTTCAGTGCCGTCTCCAATAGATGACTGTTAACAGAAGCAGCCTATGTCTTCTCTCACTGTTCTGGGATGTATATCTGGGGGAAAACGTAGTCACAAAACCTGATGCTCAGTTTGGCTTTGCAGAACCATAGTTGCCCACACACACATGTAGGCAGATGTCACAGCTTGGGAACGATTGTGTCAGAAGGACCAATAGGATAATCAGACCTTGTATGCAGATAAAGGGCAAGCAGGACCCAAAGACTGGCATACCACTGCCTGTCATCTGCCTGTTTAAAGGCAAGCTTGTGATAAGCTTGTTCACCTTGGCACCATGGCGTCTGGTGTTCCCAGGAAGAGATAACATGTCTGTTTGACAGGAGCGAGCTGCCATCTGAAATGCTTCAGGTGGGTGAATAGCGCCTGCATGCTATTTACCCGGCAATGGCTTCTTGACACTACAGATGCCTCTGGCCGATAGCGGATCTGTTTTGTTCATCTCCCCCTAGAGCTGTCCTTTCAGCAATTGCCCTCTATACAAAAGGAGGCTGCTTTTGCCTGCACACATGAACTGGCCTGGCCTTTAAGCAGCACAATTGGCTCTTTCACTCATTTCAACTCTCCTTTTTCCTCACTCACAATACTAAAAAAGAGCACATAGAGCAGCTTATCCTTGTGGCATCCTCAACTTCAAAAGTGACAAGAAAAGGGTTTGGGGAAGATGAACATGAAATCCCCTCCCTCATATTTTTAGAGCATATAAGGGACGCCCCGCAATGTATACACCCTTTAACCGCTAATAGTAATGATTTAATCAGAGTTTCAAATTTCATCTTGAACTCTATATAAATAAAAACGTAATGTTCGTTTGTGGGATTAACATAACTCAAAAACCACTGGACGAATTGACACCAAATTTGAACACAATACACCTATCAGGCCAACGAGTGACCATCACTCATAAAAACACTGAAAAACACAGCAGAAGTGACTTAAAAGGCCAAAAAACCAAAAATACATTACAACACATGCACAAAACCACATATATACACAAACACACATATATACACATATACACAAATATATATACAAACACATATGCATACACACAGAACACATATACACAGACTGGGCCACAGTAACACGTGGCAGGGGATGGCTAGTAGTAATTTAAGATGTTAAGATGTCAGGTGTTTCAACTATTGTCCCTGCACAGCAATGTGCACTCTTTGCTTTGTTGAAACTCAGAGTTGCAAGTCTCATTTACAGTTTGTCTTGTAATTTATCTTGGCGAACGGCTGTTATGTAATTTATTCTATATGTATTGGTTAATTTTAATGTTGATGTATGATATTTTAGATTTTAGTGTTAGCATTGAATTTTTGCTGTCAGCCAGTCTGAGTCCCTCTATGGAGGTAGAGAAGATTGGGATATAAAAGTTTTAAATAAATAAATAAATAAATAAATAGGAGACATTTCTCTGCTATTGGAATATTTAATCCTGTTAAAGGTATATACCAGTGTTTCTCAAACTCTGTTCCTCCTGGTGTTTTGGACTTCAGCTCCCAGAAATCTTAGCCACATTTCCAGCTGTTGGGAATTGTGGGAGCTGAAGTACAAAACACCTGGAGGAGCAGAGTTTGAGGAAGCCTGGTATATACATTTTGGGGAGACATATTGTATATATAGGGAGATCAAAGTCATTGTGGTGTAGTGGTTTGAGTGTTGTTCTAGAACTTCAGGAGACTGTCTGTCTTCTATATATCTATCTATTGTCCCCCAACCTAATAAAGGCTCTTCAAGTGATTAATAAATAAAACCAATTCAAACAATACAAAGGTAAAAACATTTTTAAAATACATAAAAATGCTCTTTAAAATCTCCTATAGGCAATCTAAAGACAATCCTAGAATTCAGTTTTAAAACAGCTAAAATAGCAGTTTCAAGCACTGAATATCATATGGAACAGTTCTGTATTGGCTGCCCATTAGAGGCTTAAAAGAGAGTAGTGAGTTTCAAAGTCAAAGTACTTCTACAGAGAAAGCCCTTTTATGTGTTTGTTTATCCACCTACTTTATATGTGCCAGCACAAGCATTCAAATCTTCAGGGCTTTCATGGTCCTATCACCTCCACAGGTACAGTTAGTGAGTAAGGATTTGGGAGAGAGTCTTCCGCATGGCTGCTAAGAAGGACGGCAATCACAGCAGAGCAATATCCTCCAAGTTCCGAAATGGCTAGACCAGAGGTTCTCAAGGTTTTTAAGCCACAGAGTCTTTTTTGAAGGAAAAGTTTCTCATTGAGCCCCAAGAAACTTTTGGATTCAGGAGCCGCATTGCATTTTAAAATTTGACAGAGAAACCGGGCCAGTGGCAGATGGATGGAGAATGTTTGTGTGCACTAATTGAAAAAAAAAATGAACAAATTCCTGTGGTTACTGCACATATCTTGTTTGTAGAGCAAAAGAAAGAAAGAATGAAAAAACAATACAATATTTAAAATGAAGAATAATTTTAACCAATATAAATCTAACAGTATTTTAGTGGAAGACCCTAGGGGCCATCCAGCCTTTGCAACAACAACAATCACCACCACAAAAACAAAAACTCTTCTTGCTGAGACTAGTTACTCCCTTCTATTCCCAGCAAGAGCAAGCAAGCCCTAACCTTTCCGCAGAGCAGTTTGAGAAGTACTGGGCTAGATCATTCTGAAAAATACCATGGACAAATGAAAGCTCTAAAAGCACCAACAGAGATGTACTTGCCCTATTCAACTCCTGAAGAAGGTCATCGGTTAAGGTGACCTAGGCTGTTTCTGTGCCAAAACCAAGCCTGACCCCAGATTGGAATGGCTTCAGGTAATTCATTTCATCCAAAAAAGTCCAATGTTGTGTTGTTACCGCTTGGTCTAGGACCTTCCTTAGAAAGGGAAATTAGAGACTGGCCAATAGATAAGTAGAGAAGTGGGATCTAATGAAGTTTTCTCCAACAAATGTTTAGTAACTTTTAGTGAGGTTGGAATATAGTCCTCTTTCAAACATATATTTACAACTTCAACCATCCAGTAGGCTAGTCCTGCTTTGGCAGCTTTAATAAACCAGGATGAACTTGGTGGGTTGGCCTCACCAATCCATAAAATGCATCCATATCATTATGCCAAATAATTGAAACTTATCCATCAGAACTAGAGCAGATTCAGAGGCTCACTGAGATGAGACCCACTAACTACAACAGAATGGAAAAAACTTGTTGTTTTTTTTTTAGAGAGGGGAAGGAGGGGTGATTGCAATAATTGGAGAAACCAAACTGAGAGATTTGTCCATCCACAACATGGCTCTTTCCTTGTTGGGATAGATGTTCCTGCTGAATTCATTTGGTGAAAAGGTTTTTTTGGCGGGAGGGGGTAGACAGCTCAGAGAGGATACCGTTTTTCAGAGAGTTTACCAAAATTCACAAATATGTGTTTGGGATGCATAGAACCTAAGAACATATCATGCTTTCTAATACAGAGCTCATCCAGTCCACTTGACTCATCCAGTGCATTGTGGTGGACAGCATGCCTTTGAGGTTTCAGAGAGGATTTTCTGCTGCTTCTGTCTAGAGATCCCTTGTACATCTTGATGGTCATGTATAAATGGTATCTAGGACTGACCTTGCTTAGCTTCTGAAATCAGACAACATTGGTGCATTCATGGGGGTCCTGGAGTTTAGGAAAAAAGTTTTTTTTTAAAAAAAAGACTTATAGATATAGAGGAGGCCACGGTAGCACAGCGGGTTAAACCGCTAACTGCAGGAAAGCTGCTGACCGGAAAGTTGGCAGTTCAAAGCCGTGAGTTGGGGTGAGTTCTTGACTATTAGCGGTTCGAAAGCATGCAATGCAAGTAGATCAACAGGTACCGCCTTGGCGGGAAGGTAAAAGGGCATGCTGGTAATACAATCAGTCCATGGACAACAGGTTCCTCAGCATGGAAAAAATGGAACAGCACCTCCCCATGATTGCATCGCCTCGAGACCCCAGAGATGGGGTCTTTGATGTAGAGAACCCTAAACTGACAAATCTTTCCACCCCATAGCAAACAGTAGAGATATCCCCCCCCCCCAAAAAAAAAGAAAAGAAAAATAAGGTATTTTCGCCACCAGAGGATTAGTTTTGCTGCAGTAGGTAGTGAAGACATTGAGAAAAATCTCTGAAGTATTCCACAAGTGTCGGCATGTTCATAATAGTGGAGATGAAGACCTGTCTGTTAGGAATATATTCTGTAACATTAGTTCATGTGTCATCCATGCATCATACTGTGCGGGACAAAATTAAAATCCATACCTTCCCACCAGTGGCATTTAGCCATATAGCTTTCTAGCATGGGAACAGGCATAATATTGGGTTGCTGTGAATTTTTCAAGCTGTATGGCCATGTTCCAGAAGCAGTCTCTCCTGATGTTACGCCCACATCTATGGTAGGAATCCTCAGAGGTTTTGAAGTCTGTTGGAAACTAGACAAGTGAGCTTTATATATCTGAGGAATGTCCTGGGTGAGATAAAGAACTCTTGTCTGTTTGAGGCAGGTGTGAATGTTGCAATTGGCCACCTTGTTTAGCACTGCAACATTCACACTTCCTGCGCTCATTGTACATAGCGTGTCTTGTCTCAAACAAAGAAGAGTACTTTCTCCCACCCTGGACATTCCACAGATATATAAACTTTATTTGCCTAGTTTCTAACATGCCTCACAACGTCTGAGGATGCCTGCCATAGATGTGGGCGAAACGTCAGGAGAGAATGCTTCTGGAACTTGGCCATACAGCCCAGAAAACTCATAGCAACCCATTGATTCTGGCCATGAAAGCCTTTGACAAGGCATAATATTAATTTCCTTCTTGCCTGAAAAAGCTGCAGAGGCCGTGAGAATCTTAAAAGAGGAGAAATCTTTATTAGCAGCTCAAGACGATGCAAATAATGGGGTTGTATCCTGTGAGAAATTAAAATGCTTTCAAGTTACATCTGAAGATGCTCAGTCTGGATTTCTGGCCTTCACCTCCATCTAGAACTGTAGTCGATGTCAAAGCCGCTATCCCAACACAGATATTTATTTCTTGCTTCTGAAATATAAAATGAATAAATCTAAGTTAAGTATTGTATGATTTGCATTCAGATCACATTCTTATATGTATATTTAAAGCAGCAATCTTCAAGGCACCTTGCATATTTTAAAGCTGAAAGCTAGATTTAAATCTCTTTTGTTCTGGTCTGTTAGTTCCTCTTAATTGACTTGGAAACAAACCTTTGCTTGCTTTGCCTAATTATGAGCTCACAAAGGCGTCCTCGGAAGGAGCTCTAGTTTGATCTAATAGCTCTGTTCTTTCAAAGTAATCTTCTCAGTTAACATGCAGAGAAGCTGAACTCTTGCAAAGTGCTCTGTCTGTCATTTTGGTTTAGTTGCAGGAAAGTATCACACATTGTTGTAAGCACTTGTGTTGAAAAATGGATAGGTGAGTGGCGAAGGAGCAAATCCAGGGTGGATCTGGAAATCCAAACTTCAAGGAAGACTAATAACAGAATCTAATGGGTTGGTGCTGAGCTGAGGCATAAGTTCAGAGATCATATTTGAAGCTCTTCCAAATCAAGGGAGCTATAAATGGATTCTTTTGGGTCTGGGGATATGACCAATTAATAAGAGCAAAATAAGAACAATAATTTCTTGCGGATTGGCTGCATTTTATGTTAATTGGCAACCTAGTCTACTAAATGTACTGTATATACTTGAGTACAAACCTAGTTTTTCAGCCCTCTTTTAAGGCTAAAAAGTCCCCCTTGGCTTATACTCAAGTCAAGGTTATTTATTATTTTACTTCATTATTATTATTAGTTTTATTATTATTACATTTATTATTTTGCTCTATTATTATTACAGGTATTCTTTTACTTTATAATTGTTGTTATTATTACATTTATTATTCCTGTTTTTGTTACATTTCCATTATTTTACTTTATTACTATTATTATTTTATTGCATTCATTATTTTACTTTATTATTATTGGAAAGATACATAAGCACATTTACATTGAAGAAGGTTAGAATAACGGTTTCATCAGAGTTGGGCAGTCTTATCTTAAATTACAGTGTTATGTAAATATTCAAAAACATTTAACCTACTGATGCCTCAATTAATGTCATTGTATTGGTATCTATTTTTATTTTGAAATTTACCAGTAGCGGCTACATTTCACATCCTGGCTTATTGTCAAGTCAATCCATTTTCCCAGTTTTTTGTGGTAAAATTAGGTGCCTTGGCTTATATTCGGGTTGGCTTATACTCAAGTATACATGGTATATGCTTATGTTCAAATGACAGCTGCTGCATGCATAGCAGGGATGAAAATAATATTTAATAATACCTGGAAAATTGTTTAAAAAAATCTTTTTTGAGTGTCAGGAAACCCTGACAAGTGGTATCTTAGGTGAGAATCCTTGAAGCCTGAGAAATGTATAAATAAAATTTCTGCAGAGAAAATAGAAAATGCTATTTTGCTGAGCAACAAAAAAAGTGTTATTTTTGTTACAGCAGAGAAGCTCCAGACTTTGCATAGTCTTCAAAAACTGCACTTTTGACAGCTTTCTTTTAGTGAGAAATGGATAAATTATTCATCCTTATGTGTAAGATTGATATGTATAAACATTTACATCTGTAATACTAAACTGGAGGTGTGGAGGGGGAAAACGTAGGCAAAAAGTTGCTCAAGAGTTTGGCTGGTCTTCCTCCATTATCTAGGCCATTTCATAAACTGTTCGGATTTTTAGTGTAGCACTGGTCAGTTCATGACACAAGTACAAAATGATTGGGATTCTCCCTTGTCTCATTCATGTTACTGAGTGGTGTCCAGAGATAAAGAAGGATGAATTATCTCTTTATACCCTTGTCAAAGAGTAGGACAGTGAGGATCCAAGAAGCAAATTTCTCCATGGCAAGAGAGGCATGGAGAAAGTTAAGATGGAGAATATGGAGAGGATGGGCCAAATGATATTAGAAGAAGGAGGAACATTTGGTATAATCATCTAGCCCACTAATGGGTTATTCAGAAGGATAATTCAACTCCTGGGACTGAGATTCTCCCCCTTTTCCTGCTGTCCTTAATTGTGATGAATTAATGGCACAGAGGCCATCATTTCTGAGCCAGTCGCCAATGGCCAATGGTTGGTCATATACACTCCATGTGACCCCAAGACTATTTTTTGAAGTCCATTCCTTCATTCTTCTCAATCCTTAAAAGGATTATTCTCCTCGTAAGGGGCTCCAAGAGTATTCTCCCACCAAAAAAAAAAAAAAAAAAAAAAAAAAAGGTCAGGGGGAGCATAACCTCTCTATCCATTTAATCAAGTTTGGAAGGGGAGATCTACCTGCTTCATGTTTTGCATTTTTTTGGTATTTTTGGGGCTTTATTGGAATGATAATAAAGCCTGCAATAGCTGATGGGGCTCCTTTTTTGTGGAGTACGGCTGAAGTATTTTCTGCAGAGTCCACAGTTAACAATGATTTTACTTTATAGTTATATGTTAGTGTTTAATTATTATGATTTTTCTTTTTACATGTATGTTGGCACTGAATTCTTGCCACTGGTATGTTGCAAAGTGCCTTGAGTCCTCCACAGGGGTGAGAAAGGTGGTATATAAATATAGTAAATAAGTAAATAACATAAATATATAAACACTGCATGTTGTGGATAACAGATTTGTGTAAATGAGTGGCGTTCAAAAACCTTTTACTGTTGTCAGTTTTTTTTGCAACCCCATCACTGAGGTTGGGGAACCCCATTTGGGATCGGGGCCCATAGTTTGCATGTGTAGATGTGTAGATTCAGGGTAGATACCTCCCTTGTGCAGCAGCTGCCTGGTAAAATAGATTTGGAGGGCATTTATAATTGTGACAATAGTGTTATGATTGTGACTATATAATGCTGGGAACATAGAATAGATACAGATTGCCACCTTTAGATTTCTTTAAATATGTAAAATAAACCAAAAGCTTAAAAAAAATCAAAATGTTTTTAAGAAGCTTCAAAAGAAGCCCTGTGTAAGAATGTGTTGAAGTTATACTCTAGGAATAGATGGACTTAAGATTTTTGGGTCTGATGGAAGGAAAGAGTAATTAAGACTTACTTTCTGTGTTGCAAAAAATAAATAAACCAAATTCTAAATCCCTCTCTTAAACTTCTTCTTTCTTGGACAGAAAGGGTTAATATTCCTTTCTTTTATTTATTTTATTTAATCTAATTATCCCCAGCCTTTTTCTTTACAGAATCGAGGGCAGCTTACAACAAATTTAAACAATGCTCGGTTACAAAATTATTAATAGAAAGGGCAAAATACACTTGAAGCAAAAATTCTATTGAAAACACAAATCTAAATAGTTATAAACATATAATTTGAAATGATAAAAGACTGGCACACTCAATTAAAAGTCTCTGCAGCTGCAAGAATTGAAACCAAAATTCTATCTAAATTTTTTAGAAAAGCATTTTTCTTCTGCTAGCAAAAAGAGAGCAAAGAGGGTGCCAGTTGAACTTTCCATGGGAGGGGATTCTGTTAACCATTATATTTTGATAATTATGCTTCATATTGCAGCAGTCAAGGCATCTAGTCCACAAAAACTTAAATCCTAACTCTTTCTACAAAATCACAACAATATTTGCGAGCAATTGAGTAAAACAGCAACAGTTATTTGGGAGATTTGGTACATGTTTTGGGTGGCACCTTTATTTTGCTTTGTGGGTCTCCCTCATCTCTCTTACATGATAGCCGCACCATCTTAGAGTAGGTAAAAAACTGGATAGAAATCTCTTTTGCTGTGCTCTAGTAGTTCTCTTAATTGGTTTGGAAACAAGTGTTGCTTGCTTTTCTTAATTATTAACTCACAAAGGCATTATTGGAAATTGCTCAGATATATCTGATCCAGTGTCTCAGTTCTTTCAGAGGAATCCTCTTATTTAACATGCAGGAGGGTAACATGCTTAGTTCACAGATATAGTCCAAGATCTGAGAGATATACATCAAGGTGCCTTTGCAATTTTGTCGGGGATGCAGGAGTGAAATGGTGTGTACTTGGAACTATAAGACATGATCTGAAATATATTACACATTGCACTCAATTTTGTATAATGAATATTACTGAGTTTAGTTAATAAATTGGACGTATTGATATTGGAATTTGTAGTTTTGCAAAGTCCCAAGGGATGCCTGGTGAGCTACTAACATAGAAAATCAAAACAGAAATCAGAAACTGAAGATCTCAGCAGGATGAAGGCAAGCAACAGAGACTTTATTTCATTTGCGCAAAAGGGACACTTGTACAGCACAGATGTTTGAAGGGTACAAGTGTAAAAATTCATTCGCAGACATCTTTATACACACAAGTTGCCATACATTGGCATTGTCCCCTTTCAAAGTTTCCCACCCTCCATCCTAATTGGCCAGCTTGCGGAGCTGGCCAGAGTTTGGTGTTTTTGTCTGTCTGTCTGTCTGTCTATCTATCTATCTATCTATCTATCTATCTATCTATCTATCTATGGAAAAGAAAACACCAAAGAATTATACTGCCACAAATATTGCAACTTCCCAACAGGTTTGCCCTGTCTGGAGATCCTCACAACAGGGCTGAAGATATTATATTAAGACACTTGTTTACATTCTGTTTTGCAATGTGTTCTCAGGTGGTAAGATGAGGATAGCTGGTCTTCCTGTCTTATTGTTGCATTTCAAAATAAACAACTGAAGTACAGTAAAAGAAAACAAAGAAGTGTCCCTAAAACACACCAGATCTACTCAATCTGGCTACTTTCCAGCATGTTCTTGTCTCTGGATTCAAAACTGCTATTTCTCGTGTGGCATTGACAAGCTCTTGTATCAGACCCCACAGAAAGTGAATGATCTATTTAGGAAACTGCCCATATCCATTATGAAACACTGTATTTGCTTCTGCTACATCCCTGTCTGTCATCAGGACTCACTTAAGACACATTAGCCTTAATAAATAAGACCCGTGGAAAGCTGCCAAACAGATCAAACTTATGGGAGAGGCCTTCAAGAAAAACTTTCTGGGTATAATATTGTGGGGAAAAATTGGCTTGGAACATCCATGCACACAGCTATCATTACAATGTAAATGTTAATACATGGTTGTCTTTTAAACAACAAAGACCAGAGTTGGAGACATTGGTAGGTTTCCTTCTGATTTCTCTTCCATCTCCAGGCAACTTAACAGGGAATAGAAGCATTTCAGTATATCTCTAGCCTGCAGACTCCTAAGTTTTGCCCTTGCCCAATGTCTTCTCTAGTTTTATGCCTTTATTTCTATGCTTAATAAACTTGCTTTTCATTTTCATTTTAAGTTGTCTCAGGAGCCTTCCATTATTGGGCAGCATAATGCAAATAACTAATAAGATTGTTATGCTCAGAATGCTCAGCTTCAAAAAGGTGTTCCATTACAAACATTTAAAAATGAAAAACCAGATTTTCAATAAACATAGTGTATTGATCTTAGGACCTCATCAGACCGGTTTAAAGTTCAGTTTCCATGTACTTCAGAAATGGAGCCCCAGGGAGGCCATCACATGATACAAGGACAATTCTAGTGGGACTCCATAGGGCTTTGTTGGGTGTTACATGACTCCAAACTGGAGAAAGTGGAGGAAAGCAGGAAGAAGACCAAGAAAGACACAGAGTGGGCATGGGATGGCTGGCCATCCCAGAAGACAGGGAAAGATGGGAGGGAACAGGGTAAGACGGTTCTGTCTGCGTTCCCCCACTTTCCCGCTGCTCATGGGATGAGGGCCTTAGACTGGGTCCCCACTTGTAAAATAACTAATCTTTACTTTAGTTCTGATGCTGTTGAAATATACAATGTTCCTACATTTGCAAAGAGAAGGTATTTCTTTTAGGTTTTAATGTGATTTTCAAAACTCCCCTTTTACTCTACAGTTTCTAGGAAAAACATTTTTTTTCATCATGTGTCCTGCTTTTGAACTGGGATTGGGGTGGAATTGAAGGTGGTGCTGGTGTGGTTGGAGGGTGGTTAATAAGGTCCAGAAATTGTAGTGTCACCATTTTGTAACATAAAAGTCTGAGATTCTCTGCTTGTTGGTGTATGTCTGTTACATTTTAATGCATATTTATTATTTTATTACATTTTGTTCAATATGTTGTCCCTCCTCATTATGGGAGCAAGGGTCACCTGGCTCTCTCACTGGGCTAATTGGGAAGGGGACTGCACTTTCCTCTTACTGAATCACTAATTGACTAAATGGGATGGACAGATGGGGTAAAAGGGATCAGATAGTGGGATCACACTCCCCTATCTGTCAGCAAGACAGTCCCTCACTCACTGGCTCACAAAGTCAGGGGAAAGAGGATGGAGGTGGATTTCTGGGCTGATGGAGAAAGTGGGATAGGGGAGGGGACAAGGAGACAGCTACCAAAGCACCTCCCCACTGTCCCACATACCACTCACCCTTCATCTAGGGCTACAGAACCATAGAGTTGGAAGAGATCACAAGGGCCTTCAGTTAAACCCCCACTCATGCAAGAACATACAATTGAAGCACTCTTGACAGATGGCCATCCATATGTCCATGTGTGTCTGTGTCTGTCAGACTTAAAGCCTGCTCATTAATTTTAGGCCATGACATGTAAGGATCCTGTGCTCACTCACTCACTCAGGTAGGAGGGGCTTTGATGGGAATCCATCCTATGGGAGTGCAGGTAGGTGGTAAGACTGATAGGAAAGAATGACAGGTTTGACAGTTTTATGTAGGCTAGGAAGAACAGAAAGTGTGATCACAGAAAGTGCAATCTGATGCAATGAACATGTGGACATGCCTAAAATGCCCTTTTCTACTGAGCAACTTCAGAGAGTGTCATAAACTATGCTCTATAACAGCGGTTCCCAACTTTTGGGCCTTCAGGGGTTTTGGACTCCTAGAAATCCCAGCCAGCTTACCAGCTGTTAAGAGCTGTGGGAGCTGAAGTCCAAAACACCTGGAGGCCAAAAGTTGGGAACCACTGCTCTATAACAATGACTTGGAAGCAAGCTTGTAGACAGAGAGATGTCTCCTGCCATGTTTTGGACAAGAGGTCAAGTATAGTCTATTCTGGATCCTTGGCCATTTAGAATTACAAATTGTAATTGTACAATCTCCAGCAAAGGATCACCGCCTTGTCGGGGCGCTGGAGCTTGAGCACCTCAATGATGTCATGAGCGAAACCGTGAAGGGCCACCCAAGACGGGACGGTTGTGGCAGAGAGGTCAGACCAAGCGTGATCCCTGGGGAAGGCAATGGCAAACCACTCCAGTATCCTTGCCAAGAAAACTAAATGGACCAGTACAACCAGAGATATGTCGGTATGCCATTGGAAGATGGGACTCCCAGGTCGGAAGATGGCCAAAATGCTACTGGGGAGGAGCAGAGGATAAGTTCAACTAGCCCCAGATGTGATGACGCAGCTAGCTCAAAGCCGAAAGGAAGGCTAGCGGCCGACGGTACTGGAGGTGAATGAGGAATCCAATGCTCTAAAGATCAACATACCATAGGAACCTGGAATGTAAGATCTATGAGCCAGGGCAAATTGGATGTTGTTATTGGTGAGATGTCAAGACTAAAGATAGACATTCTAGGGGTCAGCGAACTGAAATGGACTGGAATGGGCCACTTCACATCAGATGACCACCAGATCTACTACTGCGGACAAGAGGAACATCGAAGAAATGGAGTAGCCTTCATAATTAATAAGAAATTCGCTAAAGCGGTGCTTGGATACAACCCAAAAAATGACAGAATGATCTCAATTCGGGTGCAAGGAAAGCCTTTCAACATTACAGTGATCCAAATATACGCCCCAACCACAGCTGCTGAGGAAGCAGAAGTAGATCAGTTCTATGAGGATCTGCAGGACCTACTGGATAATACACCAAAAAGAGACATTATTTTCATTACAGGAGACTGGAATGCCAAGGTGGGAAGTCAAATGACAACAGGGATCACAGGCAAGCATGGTCTGGGAGAACAAAATTAAGCGGGACGCAGGCTGATAGAATTTTGCCAGGAAAACTCGCTGTGTATAACGAATACTCTCTTCCAACAGCCTAAAAGACGGCTTTATACATGGACCTCACCAGATGGTCAACACCGAAATCAGATTGACTACATCCTTTGCAGCCAAAGGTGGCAGACATCCATCCAGTCGGTGAAAACAAGACCTGGGGCTGACTGTAGCTCAGATCACGAACTTCTTATTGCCCAATTTAGAATAAAACTAAAGACATCAGGGAAAATACACAGACCAGTTAGATATGATCTCAATAACATTCCTAGCGAATATACAGTGGAAGTGAAGAACAGATTTGAAGGACTAGATTTAGTAAACAGAGTCCCAGAAGAACTATGGACAGAAGTCCGCGACATTGTTCAGGAGACGGCAAAAAAGTACGTTCCAAAGAAAAAGAAAACCAAGAAGGCAAAATGGTTGTCTGCTGAGACACTGGAAGTAGCCCAAGAAAGGAGGAAAGCAAAAGGAAACAGCGATAAGGGGAGATATGCCCAGTTAAATGTGCAATTCCAGAGGTTAGCCAGAAGAGATAAGGAACTATTTTTAAATAAGCAATGCATGGAAGTGGAAGAAGACAACAGAATAGGAAGGACAAGAGACCTCTTCCAGAAAATTAGAAACATTGGAGGTAAATTTCAGGCAAAAATGGGAATGATAAGAAACAAAGATGGCAGGGACCTAACAGAAGCTGAAGAGATCAAGAGAAGGTGGCGAGACTATACAGAAGATCTGTATAGGAAGGATAACAATATCGAGGATAGCTTTGACGGTGTGGTGAATGAATTAGAACCAGACATCCTGAGGAGTGAGGTTGAATGGGCCTTAAGAAGCATTGCTAACAACAAGGCAGCAGGAGACGACGGGATCCCAGCTGAACTGTTTAAAATCTTAAAAGATGATGGTGTCAAGGTGATGCATGCCATTTGCCAGCAAATATGGAAAACACAAGAATGGCCATCAGACTGGAAAAAATCAACTTATATCCCCATACCAAAAAAGGGAAATGCGAAAGACTGCTCCAACTTCCGTACAGTGGCCCTTATTTCTCATGCCAGCAAGGTAATGCTCAAGATCCTGCAAGGAAGACTCCAGCAATACATGGAGCGAGAGTTGCCAGATGTTCAAGCTGGGTTTAGAAAAGGCAGAGGAACGAGAGACCAGATTGCCAATATCCGCTGGATAATGGAGAAAGGCAGGGAGTTTCAGAAAAACATCTACTTCTGCTTCATTGACTATTCTAAAGCCTTTGACTGTGTGGATCATAATAAATTGTGGCAAGTTCTTAGTGGGATGGGCATCCCAAGCCACCTTGTCTCTCTCCTGAGGAATCTGTACAAGGACCAAGTAGCAACAGTCAGAACTGACCACGGAACAACAGACTGGTTCAAGATTGGGAAAGGCGTACGGCAAGGCTGCATCCTCTCACCCAACCTTTTTAACTTGTATGCAGAACACATCATGCGATGTGCGGGGATGGATGAATGCAAAGCTGGGGTGAAAATTGCTGGAAGAAACATTAACAACCTCAGATATGCAGATGACACCACTCTGATGGCTGAAAGCGAGGAGGAGCTGAGGAGCCTTCTAATCAAGGTGAAAGAAGAAAGCGCAAAAGCCGGGTTGCAGCTAAACGTCAAAAAAACCAAGATTATGGCAACAAGAATGATTGACAACTGGAAAATAGAGGGAGAAACCGTGGAGGCCGTGACAGACTTTGTATTTCTAGGTGCAAAGATTACTGCAGATGCAGACTGTGGCCAGGAAATCAGAAGACGCTTACTTCTTGGGAGGACAGCAATGTCCAGTCTCGATAAAATAGTGAAGAGTAGAGACATCAGACTGGCAACAAAGATCCGCCTAGTCAAAGCCATGGTATTCCCTGTAGTCACCTACGGATGTGAGAGCTGGACCTTAGGGAAGGCTGAGCGAAGGAAGATCGATGCTTTTGAGCTGTGGTGTTGGAGGAAAGTGCTGAGAGTGCCTTGGACTGCGAGAAGATCCAACCAGTCCATCCTCCAGGAAATAAAGCCCGACTGCTCACTGGAGGGAAAGATACTAGAGACAAAGCTGAAGTACTTTGGCCACATCATGAGGAGACAGGAAAGCCTAGAGAAGACAATTATGCTGGGGAAAGTGGAAGGCAAAAGGAAGAGGGGCCGACCAAGGGCAAGATGGATGGATGGCATCCTTGAAGTGACTGGACTGACCTTGAGGGAGCTGGGGGTGGTAACGGCCGACAGGGAGCTCTGGCGTGGACTGGTCCATGAGGTCACGAAGAGTCGGAGACGACTGAACGAATGAACAACAACAACAAATTGTACAATGAAATCCCTTCCCCCTTCTGACAAGGAAGGAAATGGGTTATTGTTGCATTCAAGAGAGCAATTGGTGCTTAACTATCTTGTTTAGTCCTAATAAATGGGAGATCTTGCAAAAGCAGCTCAGAATTGTACATCGAGACTTGACTGGCAGATGTTGACCATCAAGTTGCATTGGAAGACCTAGGGATTCCCAGAGGGATCATTTTAATCAATTTCATGGATAATCAAATCTACAAAAGTCAAATTGCAATTATGGAGGGGCAACTGTATTCCTTTCTTATTAATGTGTCCTGATACAGCCTTGCCTATAAACTTAACATACTGAAGCTCCATTATTCTCCTTTCAAAATCATCTCTGAAATGCCCAAAACATGTTGCTCCCTTAAGGGGTTGAGGCATCCTTAGCATCTTCCTATTAACCTAATGTCAGAAAGAGAATATCCTAAAGGATTTAATAAACTGTAAATGAAATTATATAAAATATTTTTCCCCAGGCGGTCAAGTTTTCAGTGATTAAGAAAATACAATTTCCTGTAATTAAATCTTAACAAGAAATGTTATTAAAAACACTCTGTCCCCGCTTCTGTAATAATTGTCCATTCCTCCAGCACAGTAAACAGAATTAGATTCCACAATGTATGCTTTAATCCGTGTGTCACTTTGATCAAATTTGCCTTAATAACTCTATCTGGAGAGAAAAGTTGAATCAAGGAATCTGAAAGCAGAATCTCTTCCTCCTCCAGTCTGACAGGCGACTGGCTTCATAGCAACATGTGGGATTTATGATGATGTATTACCCTGCTGCGTGCACCTCGCCACTGCTGAACAGCAAAACTTTTATTTCTTTTTTGCATGGGCTTTGGTCTTTTAATGCAATACCTCCTGCATTTACCCATGCACATTAAAATACCTCCTGTACTTTTTTGGTCTCTTGAGAAAAACGAATGTGGGAAGGCAGGCAAGAGTCATAAACCATAATGACTAAACAGCATCCGTCGTCATCTGCTTTCACACACCGCACTGCTCTTCTTTCCTCCCCTAATAGCACAATACTCCCTTCACCACTACCACTTTCTGCTTTACTATGTAGATGTTGGTATTATTTTTTAACCACATAAGTATGTTAGATGCTGTACTAACTTCTCCCACAGCCTGCTGTATCAGGAACCAATTCACTATCTTTACATCAACAAACGAGAGCAGTAACAAATGGTAGGCAAATTGGAGGCAAAAGAACAGAGGAGATG
This sequence comes from Anolis sagrei, assembly GCF_037176765.1. NCBI lineage: Eukaryota > Metazoa > Chordata > Lepidosauria > Squamata > Anolidae > Anolis > Anolis sagrei. The sequence goes on along the minus strand of NC_090021.1, from coordinate 47,771,503 downwards.
GAGCCACATATGTGAAGAAACATTTATTTTATTTTGTTGATTTCAAAAGAACTCCACGAGGAGACTAGGCAAGCAACAACCTTTCAAGGTAAAGTATACAGAATATTACCTCATGAAATATTGTTTCCAAGATAATATGAACAGATAAAACATCTCTCAAAAGCATATTTTATAAAATATGCAACTAAGGTTTTTCAAAAGCTTGCAAACATACCTTGCTGCATAGGGCAACCACTTCCCCTACTTTACAAAGGAGAGCACTCTGTTTAAAAGAATTCCATGTTTGAAGCACAAGCAACATGTGACTCTTCATGTGGAAACACCATAAGCCCCAGCCTGATGCTCAGAGTTGAGGAGAGTTAAATGGTTCGAGCCCTGCCTATTTTCGTGACCCTATGCTCCTGAGTGAGTGTTAAGATCTGCTGGGAAGGCCTTTATAACGGGGATCAACGTGAACCTTGGCAGGGGGGACAAACAATTCCATCGCTGCCACCAGTATAACGAAGATCAACGACAGCTTGGGCAGGGGGGGTCAACAAGCGATCCCACCGCTGCCACCAGTATAATGGAGATCAACGTACACCTTGGCAGGGGGGACAAGCAAACCCACCACTGCCCAACAGGGTGAAGGGTTTAACGTTCAGCTGGACACTACTTTAATGACGATAAACAACTATGACAAGGGGGAAAGACTCTCTTATCCCACCTCAGTAATATTATTCAGTGACCAACTACGTTAATGATGTTAATTGCCGATGTAATTGATAGATTCGCCGCCACCACCTCAATTAATGTCTGAGGAAAACATAAGTGTGAATGTGAAATAGGTGAAGTATATTCAAGCCCTTAGTTCTTCTTTGATAACTGCTTCTTTCGCTGACTGGACTGGAACTAAGTTTTCTTTAGGCTAGCTGAGATCTAATTAGTGTGACAGACCGAGGCAGACACCAGTTTAAAGATGAAATAAGCAACAGGTTTATTGAAACTTGGTGAACAAATCAACTCTTAACAAGAGTGGTACAAAAGCGTATTGCTGTTACTTGAGGCTTAGCTGGTTAGACAGGCAGTCTTCTCTTAAGACTTTAACTTTTGTTCCTTGTTCTGAGTTCCTTGTTTCACACTGTTCACTAACTCTGACACAGTGTGTCCCTGATAACAGCCCCACTGACTGCCTCACAGAGCAAACCAGGCTTTCCTTCACTGACCCTACTCTGTACAGTTTTTCAGGAACCTCTACCTATCCTATGCTCTAATCCCAAGGCTCACTTCAAAAGTTTTCCCTGTCTAAATTTCTCTCAGCTCCCTCTTCCTAAAATACTACTACACTCTTCGATGTTTAAAGCTCAACTCCCCAGCTTGTCAAAAAGACACAGCCTTTTTTCCCTCTAAAAGCTCGCGCCTCCCCTGACTGCTCTAGCCAATTAGCAGTCGGCTGACTCCTCCCTCTTGCCTCTTAGCTCTCCTGCCTATCTCTCAACATGTCAGCTACTGTCTTTCCAGGCTTCGGCCTTCCTGGCAAAAGGTTAGATTCATGACAGCCTTCCTTGCAGTCCTGCCACTGTCACAAGCTTGGTTGGTGGGGACGAGGAAGAGGGCCTTCTCGATGGTGGCCCCATGGCTTTGGAACAGCCTCCCCAGGGAGATTAGGCAGGCCTCCACACTGTTCTCCTTCCAGAAGGAATTGAAGACTTGGATGTTTAGATAAGCCTTTGAGAATGTCTAACCCTAACGGTCTGCAATTAATGATAGACCAGTGCACTTTCGTCACATGCCCTGGTTCATGAGCTACAACTTGCACCATTGTATTCTCCTGTTTTTAGTTATGGTTGGTCATGTTTTACGACAGTTCTAACCATAGGTTATTGGGTGCTGTTTTGAGTTTAAATCATTGTTTTATATGCTAGTGGTTCTTTGTATTGTGTGTTTATTTTATGCTTTGTTCCAGGCACATTTTGCCATATGTAAGCTGCTTCGAGTCCCTTCAGTGAGATGGAGGCAGGGTACAAAATAAAGTTGTTGTTGTTGTTGTTGTTGTTGTTGTTGTTGTTATTATTATTATTATTATAACAACAATATTTCCCATTTTTGATCTGTTTGAAGGACTATGAAGTCTAGGTTTGAGTTTGCTTGAATGCAAGCCAAACAATGCTGTGCAGGACTGTGATAAAGCAGACATCACGAGAAAGCAGAATTGTATAGAAAATTCTACTTTCACTGAAAAAAAAGAAAAGAAAAAACCTAAGTAGAGATTTAATTTGAGACAGGATTGGGGACTGAAACCTCTTCTGTACAGCTGCATAAAATCCACATTGATTATATAGCAGTGTGGACTCAGATAAATCAGTTCAAAGCAGATATTGTGGGTTATCCTGGGTTATATGGCTGTGTGGAAGGGCTCTGAGATGGTGCCTAGCAGGTGTGGACATGAAACCATGATGAGTGCTTGAACAGGGCTTTTTTGTCTACCAATTCCAATTAAATCTGAGCTATGGTTTGAAGAACTGTGTCCAGTTCTGGGTATCATCATTCAAGAAGGATACTGACAAGCTGGAATGTGTCCCGAGCTGTCACCAAGGTGATAAAAGGTCTGTAAACTAAGTCTTTCCCAGAATGGTTGTATCACAACTTTCAGAATTTTTCTGCTTCCCAAAAGTAATCTTTCTAAAATTTCATGATTTCTTTTGGTATGGTAAGGAATCCTGATTTCAATGCCCCCCCCCCCCCTTTAACAAAACTTTAATCCTTCCTTTATAAATGAAGAGGAAAAACTTGCTGTTGGACACCTTGCTTGGAAAATATGCCTTTAACTCAACTCAGTACAGTTGAATTCCCCATAAGTATATTTAGGATCAGATGATTAAGGAACCATTACCGGACTCTCTTATGTTATGAAGAATCTTTAGAGACTTTCATGCTTGAAGCCCAAAATAAGTGTCAAACCCTTTTGCAATGGAAACACTTGTATATCTTTTCCAGTGGAGAATTGACTAAACAAGGCCTCTGTCATCCTGCTGACAATTTTCCAGCCTAACCTGAAATCACCCTGGCAGCACCTGGGCTGCCTGTTCACCTAGGGGCTAATTTTTAAACCTGGTAATGGGCTTGCATCACTGTCATGTCAGATCATTCTATCTGTTCTCTGGAAAACCTAAGAAACAGAGAGAAATTATCACTGGGGGACAAGAGGGAAAGACCCCCCTCCTATCCAATGTGGTAGTGGGAGCTGTGACTTAAAAAAGAGTAAACTATCATGTGAGAAAGTAGGTTCAAGATGGCATCATGCCAAGGTTCGTCATGCCAGGGTGACATGACGTTGTGTGAAAGCAAAGTTCATTGTGTGGAAAGAGCCTGATTCAAACAGGCATCAGAGGGAATTGGTGAGGGGGAAATCCCTCTGATGTACTATTTGTGGAACTCACAATGGTTGGTCCTGTTATTAAGGCTTTGTCATACGTTGAGGTTGGTTTTGGAAGGAGGATACAGTGGGAGGCACACTATAGCTATATGTTGGAGCTATGCCTCCCAATGCAAGATCTTGACATTAATTTCAAATGTGGCTTTGTACAGGTGGTGTAAAAGTAATGAAACAAGTTGGTGAATTGACAATGTATTTAATTACAAAAAGCCGTCATTTTTAACTTCCAAGTGTAAGAGACCAATGACAACATGGTAAATCAACACATATGTAATCTACATACTTTTTTCATGTCAGGAGCAACTTGAGAAACTGCAAGTGTCTTTTGGTATGAGATAACTGGCCATCTGCAAGGACATTGCCCAGGAGATGACCGGATGTTTGATGTCTTTACCATCCTTGTGGGAGGCTTCTCTCATGTCCCCACATGGGGAGCTGTGACTGACAGAGAGAGCTCAACTGGCTCTCTCTGGGATCCAACCGCTGACCTGTTGGTCAGCAAGTCCTGCCGGCACAAGGATTTAACCCATTGCGCCATTAGAGGCTCATAAATAACTACATGCTGTAATTACTTTAGACGAGACTTAAAACTCATAGTGTTGATCGCAGAAACAATATGGTGTATAGGTAGATTTAAGGTGAAATGAAAAGGCAAAAATGTTGGCTCTTTAGTGTATTACTGTATTTTTACTGCCAGGGTAGGGGTCGGGGGGAGGGGGGTTGTGAAGTTTTCTGCTTTTATTGCCAAAATAACTTGAGTGACCCTGGATACTATGAGCTTTGGTTTGAGCAGAGGCTACTCTGTCCATTTAACAAAATGTTATTTTTCTTTAGTCTCATCTGATGTCTAAAGTGATGACTAAAATCTTCACCACATGGAGAACCAATTAAACACTACCCAGAAACAGTTATTTGCTCCATTTAGCTCTAATTAGATTCCCACTCCCTTGCAGTGTGTGTGTGTGTGTGTGTGTCAGATCCAGACACAGAAGTCAAACATTTTTAAACCCCTTCCTCCATACTAGACTCCATATCCAGAGCAGACTAGTTGCTATTATCAAATTGCCTTTAACTTACTGAAATCGTATAAATGGAAAAAAACCTCCAAGAACCCTGGACATCTTGTTGTAAACTCGGGATTGTGATTTTCTTTGTTAAATTAGTCCATTAGTTAATGTCACCTTTTTTTCATACTGCCATCAGCACTATTGTCTTTTCTTATGAGTCGTCTCATCTGATGATATTTCCAAAGTACAATAGCCTCCATTTAGTCACCTTGACCTCTCATGAGACTTCACGTTTTTCATTATCAGTGACATCAACAGCAGCACTTCCTGCCAGCATCACATTTCAACTGCAAGTGTCTTCTGGTGATCTTAGTGATGACATGGGCAATCCTGACTTTAGTATTCAATGATATTGAGGCTGAGTACTCCTTATCTGTAATTCTAAAATTGTCCACATAGATAATTAAGATAGTGACATATCGGATTTTTGATTCTTCGGTGTACTCAACTTTGTCTTATGTACAACATTATTTAAAAATATATTACAGTTATATTACATTATTTTAAAATATACTACAATATTACCTTCAAGCTATATCTATAGGGTGTATATTAAATGTAAATGATTTTCTTTTGGTCACGGGACACTAGTAAACCCTTTTGTGGCAATTAAAAATGTATTTGTATTCCAGAATTTTCCAACATGGGCATCACATGTTGTGGGGAAACATTTTCAGAATTTTTGTTGAACACTTCAGTGATATTTGATATTTAGCATGAAATATTAGATAGACAACAGTATGACATACTATATTATTTTATGCCTGACCAGTTAGGACCTCATCACACGGGACTAAAATTGGCAGCATGCACCAGTTTAGCCCTGGTCACTCATGGAGCCAGCTGGCTCCCATCAGATGCCACTGCATTGACACTGTGGGCAAAGGAGGGTGGCTCCAGCACATGCCGCCACTGCCATTTTAATGGGGGGAAGCTGCACACTCCACATGTGCTCCATGCATCCCCTCCATGGGATCAGCTGCTGGAGGAGCAGAGCAATGTAGGACATTTTCTGTGACAAGGTTGTTAGTCATAAGTTTTAAAGATTTCATATTTGTTTGCGGAAGATGGAAGAAGGGTCGAGATGGAGGGTATTAGCTAAAATGACAACAAATGTGAAATACTTGAACACTGAAAGTTTTTATATTATCAGCCCAAATGTTTTGCGATTAGAGTCTGAATTTATGGAAAATTTAGAATACCTACGAACATCTGTTTCAATTGTGAGAAGAATAAATTCAACATTTTTGTCTTCCTGGGCTGATTACTAGTATGATCAATAGAGATGGCTTATTTTGTATCCTGATACTGCGCAAGAATCTTCCTTGGGTGATTGCCTTGATACCATCTTTTCCCTACCCATGCCACCATCTCCTCCCATGGCTTAATAGACCACTTCAAGTGCATTCTAAACTGTAGCATTAATGCAATTTGATACCCTCATTTACTACCATGGCTCAATGCTGTGAAATCCTGGGACTTGTAATTTAGTGAAGCACCAGCACTCTTTCTCAGAGAAGGCTACAACTCCCATGATTCCATTGCATTGAGCCATGGCAATTAAAGTGGTGTCAAAGTTAATGAATTCTATAATGTAGATGCACCTTTAAGCAATCATTCTTGGATGTAAACATGGCACATGCTGGGTTTCTGGCAATCATGTTACTTTTCAGGACAAATTAGACCTATTAGAAACCAAGATTGCAATGCTGGACAGAAAAGTATCTCTTCCAATTTTCTCCAGGAAAGCTGCAATTGATTAATAACACAGATTGACTCATGCTATATTCTGATTCCAATATGGTTGTGGCTTGTCTCTATTAATTTATAATAATGTTATTCTCTCCATAATTCTTCACTACATCACACTGTTCCCTTACATTATATTACAGCCACATTTGGGACTTTATGCTTCCACCTCTTTTCACAAATCTCTCCATAATTGTACTTTTTAAAACTTGGTTTGTGAAGCTTGTCTTTGTTGTTGTTCATTCGTTCAGTCGTCTCCGACTCTTCGTGACCTCATGGACCAGCCTACGCCAGAGCTCCCTGTCGGCCGTCACCACCCCCAACTCCTTCAAGGTCAGTCCAGTCACTTCAAGGATGCCATCCATCCATCTTGCCCTTGGTCGGCCCCTCTTCCTTTTGCCTTCCACTTTCCCCAGCATAATTGTCTTCTCTAGGCTTTCCTGTCTCCTCATGATGTGGCCAAAGTACTTCAACTTTGTCTCTAGTATCTTTCCCTCCAGTGAGCAGTCGGGCTTTATTTCCTGGAGGATGGACTGGTTGGATCTTCTCGCAGTCCAAGGCACTCTCAGCACTTTCCTCCAGCACCACAGCTCAAAAGCATCGATCTTCCTTCGCTCAGCCTTCCCTAAGGTCCAGCTCTCACATCCGTAGGTGACTACAGGGAATACCATGGCTTTGACTAGGCGGATCTTTGTTGCCAGTCTGATGTCTCTACTCTTCACTATTTTATCGAGACTGGACATTGCTCTCCTCCCAAGAAGTAAGCGTCTTCTGATTTCCTGGCCACAGTCTGCATCTGCAGTAATCTTTGCACCTAGAAATACAAAGTCTGTCACGGCCTCCACGGTTTCTCCCTCTATTTTCCAGTTGTCAATCATTCTTGTTGCCATAATCTTGGTTTTTTTGACGTTTAGCTGCAACCCGGCTTTTGCGCTTTCTTCTTTCACCTTGATTAGAAGGCTCCTCAGCTCCTCCTCGCTTTCGGCCATCAGAGTGGTGTCATCTGCATATCTGAGGTTGTTAATGTTTCTTCCAGCAATTTTCACCCCAGCTTTGCATTCATCAAGCCCCGCACATCGCATGATGTGTTCTGCATACAAGTTAAAAAGGTTGGGTGAGAGTATGCAGCCTTGCCGTACGCCTTTCCCAATCTTGAACCAGTCTGTTGTTCTGTGGTCAGTTCTGACTGTTGCTACTTGGTCCTTGTACAGATTCCTCAGGAGAGAGACAAGGTGGCTTGGGATGCCCATCCCACCAAGAACTTGCCACAATTTATTATGATCCACGCAGTCAAAGGCTTTAGAGTAGTCAATGAAGCAGAAGTAGATGTTTTTCTGAAACTCCCTGCCTTTCTCCATTATCCAGCGGATATTGGCAATCTGGTCTCTCGTTCCTCTGCCTTTTCTAAACCCAGCTTGAACATCTGGCAACTCTCGCTCCATGTATTGCTGGAGTCTTCCTTGCAGGATCTTGAGCATTACCTTACTGGCATGAGAAATAAGGGCCACTGTACGGAAGTTTGAGCAGTCTTTCGCATTTCCCTTTTTTGGTATGGGGATATAAGTTGATTTTTTCCAGTCTGATGGCCATTCTTGTGTTTTCCATATTTGCTGGCAAATGGCATGCATCACCTTGACACCATCATCTTTTAAGATTTTAAACAGTTCAGCTGGGATCCCATCATCTCCTGCTGCCTTGTTGTTAGCAATGCTTCTTAAGGCCCATTCAACCTCACTCCTCAGGATGTCTGGTTCTAATTCATTCACCACACCGTCAAAGCTATCCTCGATATTGTTATCCTTCCTATACAGATCTTCTGTATAGTCTCGCCACCTTCTCTTGATCTCTTCAGCTTCTGTTAGGTCCCTGCCATCTTTGTTTCTTATCATACCAATTTTTGCCTGAAATCTACCTCCAATGTTTCTAATTTTCTGGAAGAGGTCTCTTGTCCTTCCTATTCTGTTGTCTTCTTCCACTTCCATGCATTGCTTATTTAAAAATAGTTCCTTATCTCTTCTGGCTAACCTCTGGAATTGCGCATTTAACTGGGCATATCTCCCCTTTTCACTGTTTCCTTTTGCTTTCCTCCTTTCTTGGGCTACTTCCAGTGTCTCAGCAGACAACCATTTTGCCTTCTTGGTTTTCTTTTTCTTTGGAACGTACTTTTTTGCCGTCTCCTGAACAATGTCGCGGACTTCTGTCCATAGTTCTTCTGGGACTCTGTTTACTAAATCTAGTCCTTCAAATCTGTTCTTCACTTCCACTGTATATTCGCTAGGAATGTTATTGAGATCATATCTAACTGGTCTGTGTATTTTCCCTGATGTCTTTAGTTTTATTTTAAATTGGGCAATAAGAAGTTCGTGATCTGAGCTACAGTCAGCCCCAGGTCTTGTTTTCACCGACTGGATGGATGTCTGCCACCTTTGGCTGCAAAGGATGTAGTCAATCTGATTTCGGTGTTGACCATCTGGTGAGGTCCATGTATAAAGCCGTCTTTTAGGCTGTTGGAAGAGAGTATTCGTTATACACAGCGAGTTTTCCTGGCAAAATTCTATCAGCCTGCGTCCCGCTTAATTTTGTTCTCCCAGACCATGCTTGCCTGTGATCCCTGTTGTCATTTGACTTCCCACCTTGGCATTCCAGTCTCCTGTAATGAAAATAATGTCTCTTTTTGGTGTATTATCCAGTAGGTCCTGCAGATCCTCATAGAACTGATCTACTTCTGCTTCTTCAGCAGCTGTGGTTGGGGCGTATATTTGGATCACTGTGATGTTGAAAGGCTTTCCTTGCACCCGAATTGAGATCATTCTGTCATTTTTTGGGTTGTATCCAAGCACCGCTTTAGCGAATTTCTTATTAATTATGAAGGCTACTCCATTTCTTCGATGTTCCTCTTGTCCACAGTAGTAGATCTGGTGGTCATCTGATGTGAAGTGGCCCATTCCAGTCCATTTAGGTTCGCTGACCCCCAGAATGTCTATCTTTAGTCTTGACATCTCACCAATAACAACATCCAGTTTGCCCTGGCTCATAGATCTTACATTCCAGGTTCCTATGGTGTGTTGATCTTTAGAGCATCGGATTCGTCGTTCGCCTCCAGTACCGTCGGCCGCTAGCCTTCCTTTCGGCTTTGAGCTAGCTGCGTCATCACATCTGGGGCTAGTTGAACTTATCCTCTGCTCCTCCCCAGTAGCATTTTGGCCATCTTCCGACCTGGGAGTCTCATCTTCCAATGGCATACCGACATATCTCTGGTTGTACTGGTCCATTTAGTTTTCTTGGCAAGGATACTGGAGTGGTTTGCCATTGCCTTCCCCAGGGATCACGCTTGGTCTGATCTCTCTGCCACAACCGTCCCGTCTTGGGTGGCCCTTCACGGTTTCGCTCATGACATCATTGAGGTGCTCAAGCTCCAGTGCCCCGACAAGGCGGTGATCCTTTGCTGGAGCTTGTCTTTAACTAGAGACAAATGTACCATCTTTCCAATATGGGACATACCATAACATGAATTAACCCCCTATATATTATACATATCTGTCTCTTTCTCATTACCAGTGATAACTTCTGGAAGTATTCTGGCATTAGCTACAAACCTGTTTGGAAGCTGATAGGACTTGATGTACCACTTGAAAGGCAATGGCGAGACGGTTTATTTACCTAACCCTTTCTTCTGTTTCTTTCCGAGCTGCCACAGATGTTGTTCTTTTCACTAATGGATCTTTGCAAAAAAAGTTGCTGATCCAATTGTAATTCTATCCCAGTAAAAGCTATTAGTTTTTCCTGGAATTAGTCCCACATTATTTCATGGAGGTGACAGTGCAGACTCTGTAACCTACACACTCCGTCAACACACTTCGCTGGCCAATTTCTTATCTGTCGGATTCTAAAATGCCTACTGCTGACAGAGTGTGTGTACAAACTGCCAGATCCTCTCTTTATCTGACACTATAGGCATCTGTTGCTTATTCAGGTAAAAAATAAAATAATATAAAATAATAATTATTTTTTAAAGAAAATCAAACCCATTGTCTGTGCTGTGCATAAGGTCGCTAGCCAGTAACTACTCTTCATATTGGATCAGAAATGTATGTCTTTTTAGAAGGATTTGAGCTTGTGTGCTATGACTGGACACAGGAGACATGGCTGTTTTTTACAGGGTTTTTTCCACACATGGAACCATTCATTTTCTGCATTAGTTCCTAATTCAGTTCATGGATAAAATTTGTTTCTGATGTAGCTGACTGCATTCAAAACTGGAAGCTAGGGCACTTCAATTTACACATTTACTATGTAAGGGAGAGAAGAATTTGACTTGTTCATTTTGTCTAACAGCAAGAATAAAAAGGGATTTGCCAAAAATAGCTGCTTCAGTGAATGCACCAAGATTTTCCCTTTCTTGTAACAGGATTTAGATTGGAGACTATAGCAAGTAAACTACACTCTTGCACGAATCCACCTAAAATCACATACCAAAGATTTTAGATCTAACTTGTGACTTACTGTAAGAGTGTGAGGAAGGCAGAGGCTCCTGGTCTTGGTTTGAAGAAAGCACATTCCCTTAACCCAGTGGGAAGAGATATAAGCTATGGCTCGACACCGAAATACAACACCGCCTGAGCTCTGCCAGTGCAGCATTTTTCCGAATGAAGCAGAGAGTGTTTGAAGATCAGGACATCCGTAAGGATAACAAGTTGCTTGTTTATAAAGCCTTTGCCCCCTCAACCCTGCTATATGCCTGCGAAACGTGGACTGTCTACAGACGTCATATGCAACTCCTGGAACGATTTCTGCTGCCTCCAGAAAATCCTGCAAATCTCTTGGGAAGACAAGCGGACAAACATCAGCATGCTGGAAGAAGCAAAGACCACAAGCATTGAAGAGATGGTCCTCTGCCATCAACTCCGCTGGACCGGCCAGGTTGTCCGGATGCCCAACCACCATATCCCAAAGCAGTTGCTCTACTCCGAACTCAAGAATGGAAAACGGAATGTTGATGGTCAGGAAAAGAGATTTAAAGATGGGCTCAAAGCCAACCTTAAAAACTCTGGCATAGACACTGAGAACTGGAAAGCCCTGGCCCTTGAGCGCTCCAGCTGGAGGTCAGCTGTGACCAGCAGTGCTGCAGAATTTGAAGAGGCACGAATGGAGGGTGAAAGAGAGAAAGGTGCCAACCCCGACCAAGACCGCCTTCCACCTGGAAACCAATGCCCTCACTGCAGAAGAAGATGCAGATCAAGAATAGGGCTCCACAGTCACCTACAGACCCACAAGAATACCGACCCTGCAAGACTATCCTACTCATCCAACGAGGGATCGCCTAAGTAAAGTAAGTAAGTAAGTAAGTAAGTAAGTAAGCTATGGCTCAAGATTTATTGATGAACAGTGGCTGGGGGCCTGGAAAGAAGTGTATGAAGGGTGGGGCTGGAGGAAGATAAAAAGGAAAGACCCCAAGGAGGGGGAGGAGGGAGTCCAGAGACCATTAGATCTTTCTTAAAGGACTATTGTGAGTACTTTAACAGCTTGCCTACTTCTGCTTGAGGACTGCTATCTTGCATTTACCTTACCAACATGGCAGAGAAAACATTTTCAGACATGCATACAACAGCTTATGCAGTTCCTCTGCCAATGGAAGAGAGAAAAACTCCCATATTCACCAAACCAAATACTGCCCACCACATGGTATGCTAACCTCATATTTTAAGCACTTTTAAATCATTTCCACTTTTTTGCAGTGCCAAGTTAGCAATGATACTGGGAAACATATCTAATCTATAAATTTGTCATATTTTGTCATTTTTATTTAGCCTTTCTTCATCTATAATGACCACAATGACCACAACTCTCATCACTTCTAATGAATTTGTACTTCAACATATCTGGAGGACATGAAGCTGAAGAATCATGGCATAATGTTATTCCATCAGTGGAGGCAGGATTGACCCTCGAGTTTCAAACTCCAGGCCTCAAATGTCACCTTTTTTGTCATTGCTCTAGTTCAAATACAATTCCATCATCTTATAATGGCATAGCATTACAGATATTAGAATCTGTTGTATATTCAGACTCTATCCAGTAAAAATTCTTTCCTTATCTAGAGGCTTTGAACTGAAGATACTATTGTGCTATTAAGCATTTAAGATACATTTGTTGGGTTGGAAATCAAGGCACAACAGAAGGACTAACTCCCTGGTGAATATCAGTCGCTTCTCACTTTCCAGTGTGGATTGTAAAATTAACACATTTATTCCAAAGTGTCTAAATAAAGATGCCAATTTAGAACAACCCATATTTACAAACATCTAATCTTGCAGTGATCCCAACAAGCTGTTCTGGGATAAGATTGCCTAATTTTCTATCTTCTGTCCTGAGAGAATAAACAACATTAAAATATCTGACTTCTGTTCAACTTTGCTTTTTCTCTATAACAGACATTGTATCTTGTGACGTCAGACTTCACAAAAAATGCTGGCAACCAGATGCACAAGTCACTTTCCATTACCCTTTTGACAAAATTTTCTTAGCACCTTAAAACGTGGGTACAACTCATTGTAACTCATGGGAACACAAAAGTACAAAGAAGAATCATAGTGGATCAGACTCAAGACCTGGTTGCTTCTGGTGTGAGAGAACCAGCTGTCTACAAAGACGTTGCCCAGGGGATGCCTGGGTGTTTTGCAATCCGCTGGGGAGGCTTCGCTCATGTTCCCAAGGCAGAACATCTCCAGCCCATCCCCTGTTCAGATATCAGCCAGCACGCTAACGCTTTAAATCAAGAAGTAGGTTTCTGAGATCTACAGAGGTACTCGCAGGAACACCTCAGCAAGCGAGAGTCCAAAAGTGGCAGGCTAAAACCCAGAACCTCAATCCATGGCTGATACCGAATGAGAATCTCCCTCCTGGGCACACAGAAGGTTGGAAGACTTGGAAGGCATTGAACAGACTGCACTCTGGCATCACTAGATAGAGAGTCAACCTTAAGAAATGGGCCCACAAAGTGGAGAAAGGCCAACCACAAACCACCTATTACAATTCAACCTGAGACCTGCTACATGCACGATGGAGGACGTATTAACAGCAACACCGGAGGCACTCCAAGTGGCCAGCTACAGGACAAAGGACATTTAGTATAATGCCAAGTTTTTTAAACTCTGTGTTTTTTTAAAAATACATTTCAACTGTACCCTCGGTTCCCTTCTGATACGATAAATAAATAAAGATGAAAGACCTCATCATATGGAGGTTTCCCTCTATTTCTGCTTACTTTAGACAGAATCCCACAGTGTCGATGATACAGCAAAGGACTGTTTCTGGTGGTTGTTCATGGGACTCCATCTCCACAGTGTGCAGAAGTGGGAGGGCTTGAAAGATGGGCAGAAATTGACTCCACTCCTCTCCCTGAGTATAGTAACGCTAAAAATTTGGTATTTTTCCTTGGGATGGAAAGTGGTAGATTTGTCTGATTATTTTGTGATGTTTCACTGTGGGCATTATGTGGGCAGTCTGCTAATGCCCCTCGATACTCCTTCTATCACAATTAGTGGCTTAAAGACAGTGTGGATCCCACTGAAAGAAGTATCCAAAAAGGATGCTGGTCTCCTTGAGAGTAGAGATTTAAAGGGGATGATCTCATGGAAAGAAGTGTTTTAATAATGTGCTGGTGTCCTTGAAATGGTCAAGTTTGTAAATTTTCAGTTCCTACATGCTTTGCCCATCCGCTCATGATTTTTTTTAATTGCAGCATATTAATTCCTTTTCTCTGTTCAGCTGTCAAAATGCTGATCCATATTTTAGAAAAAGGAGGATGCAATCCTGTGTGAAAGGGGTGAGTAAATCCTCTGTCTTGTTTAAAGATGGAACACCATGGAATGCCATGCAAAAAGGATTCCATCCACTTTCTCCCTTTTGTGTGATGGGGTTCTAAAGTGTCTCTCTGCCCCAATAATCAGCTCCCACAACAGGCAACCAGATAGCTCTGGAATGGCCAACGTAATATTTTGCAGAAGTGAACTACATAGTCAAATTGTGGTTGTCAAATAAATGGATTCGGGTGCAAATCAGGTCAGAACTCTCCCTAAAAAAGGCTAAAGGTTTTCCCCTGACATTAAGTCTCCATTTCTAAGCTGAAGAGCCAGCGTTGTCCGTAGACACCTCCAAGGTCATGTGGCTGGCATGACTGCATGGAGCACCGTTACCTTCCCACTGGAGTGGTACCTATTGATCTACTCACATTTGCATGTTTTCGAACTGCTAGGTTGGCAGAAGCTGGGGCTGACAGCGGAAGCTCACACCCCTCCCCGGATTCGAACCTGCAACCTTTTGGTCAACAAGTTCAGAAGCTCAGTGCTTTAACCCACTGCGCCACCGGGGGCTTTTAGATTGTAAGGAACTCTCTCTACAATCTAAAAATACCAACTGGGGCTATTATACTTCAAACATATCATAAGACAAAATGACTCCTTAGAAATAATGATAATACTTGTAAAATGGAAGGCAGTAGGAAAAGAGGGAGACATCACTACAGGTGGATTGATTCCATAAAGGAAGCTATAGTTTGCAGAATCTGAGCAAGGCTGCTGAAGACAGCGTGTCTTGAAGGATTCTAATTTATAGGGTCACCGTAAGTCAAAGCTGATGTGATCACAGATGAGAGCAAACATGTGAAAAGTAACTTCTTTGGATGTATACACTGATTTCTACTATTTTGTTTCATTAGATGAACCCAGCATTATGAGAGAACGTGGTGTCTTTAGTTCAAGATCTAACTATTGAAATAATGGGTTTTTGTAGGTTTTTTTCGGGCTACATAGCCATATAGCCCGAAAAAAACCTACAACAACGCAGTGATTCCTGCCATGAAAGCCTTCGACAATATATTGAAATAATATTTGCAGTAGAGAAACTGGCAGACAGCAGCCTGTGGGCTTGATCACATCCATTTCTAGTTTCACTGTGAATCTTTCAACTATTTTAGGCAAGACATATGGGAAAAGTCTAATTTACTAACAGCTTTCATTTCATGGGGTTTTAAAAAACAATTGTCATATATAGGCAGTCCCTAAGTTATAAACAAGATAGGTTCTGATGAATTTATTATGATGAATTTGTATGAAAATCAGAGCAGGTATATTGCAAGTCCAGCCAAAAATTTATATATTTTTTAGTTTTTGATAGGATAGAGCATAGGGAAGGGTCAACACCCCTGTGTGTTTGTTTTGCTGTCTGTGTTCCTATTCAGAAGATTTCACCTCACTTTCTGTCCCTGTAGTAATTGGATTTTGAAAAAATTGGCTTGTTGCGGAAACAAGGATTGGTGAGAAAACTTCAGTGGAGGCACCTTTTTGCTATGAATGATATCTCTTTCAGGAGTGAATTTCTCTTCCAAGGGTTAGATTTATCTAACTTTATGTTGTCTCACCCCTGCTCTTAAATATGAGTCCTATGTAAATTGGATGTTTGTAACTTGGGGAATGCCTGGAGTAGGGAAAATGCCCATATGAAACTGACCATAGTAAAGCAAGGTCAGGGAAGCCATTAAAAGCATTTGGAACTTTTAAATGGTGAACGACTCCTGAAAATGATACTCACTACTTACCATCTTACTCTTGATAGTAAGAATTGTTTGATAATGGAATACACTGTATCTCAGTGTGGTGAAGTCTTTTTCTTTGAAGGTTTTAAAACAGAGGCTGGATGGCCATCTGTCTGGAGTGCTTTGCTTATGTCTTCCAGTAAGCTGGGAATTGGACTGGATAGTCCATGTAGTCTCTATAATGGTATGATGTGATGAAGATGATGATGATGATTTTTCTCTCTGCATCCTTTTTCTGCTTGCCTCCTTTGTTTCTTGCTCCTTCCTTCTTCTATTCTATGGATACATACACACAGTGATGTAAGATCAAAGGCCTTACAAGCTGCCACATTCAGATTTCATCAGCATCACTAAATTTGCTTCTTGTTGCTCTTGCAGACCCCCCACAGTTTGCAAAGCTCTCACCAAAGATATGCTATACTCCCAATAGAGACTCTTGGCGTGGGCCAGATAGGGATAGGGTGGGGAGCCCAGGTGCCCTACTTCTTTGAAAAGCCTCTAGATACATCAGTAGACAAATTCATCACGGCCCAGAGTTTTGACAGCATCAGGCGACAGTGTCAGCTTTCATCATAGCGAAGATGGATGCTCTGAACAAAAGCAGGAAGGTTTGAATGCAAAGTAATGACTCAACATCCACAGCAGGAAGGAGAACGGACTGAAGTTGAAGCAATAGTTACACATGTTCTCCCTCAGTGGCAATGTTTGTGTGTGTTTGCTTTATCTGATAAGCTTGTGGAAATGTAATGCCGACTGCTCCTTGTCTTGCTTCACTCTGCAGGGCTGTGTTTTTACTTCTCTGTGCATGAACGAATGCGGCTCATGTCTTTTGCCTAAGGTGCCCTACACAAAGCAGACTGATAACCTGTCATAAGTTAGAATTTAACACATCATCAACACTGCATGGTTTTCAGCCTTCTTCAGTCCAAAAACTTGAATTTAAAAGCAGGAGGATCCAATGCAGTCAATACAGGTGAGAAAAAAAAGATAATTCAAACCAATTTAACATAATGTACCACCAGAGGAAAATAGTAACTACCTAGGTAATGCATTGTTTAAAGATGCAGGTGATGTGTGACTGATGGACAGAGCTGGCACTTTCCTCTCCTGTGTGGACTTGCACCATGCCTGGAGCAAGCTGGCTCAGCTACATTATCAACCATGAATGCAAAATGTGCTATAATAAAAAGTATTATGTATACAAAGTTTATGCTCATGGTGAATCATCCAGAAAAAAATCATGCTGCAAGAAGAAAAAATAAACATTTCTATCTGACCATCACCAAAGTTTCCACCTTTGTTAAAACTGGCTATTGTCTTTGTAAGATTGAAGCATAATTCTCACGATTAACTTTAATTTTATGAGAAATAATGATCTGCAATTGGATTGGTGACTGACATTATCTTTGCAAACTGCCACTTCTCACAATCTGTGACTGTCACTGTACCTGTAAGGGATCTTCACACCTGATGATTTCCCCATTGAGAAAGCATCTTTGTGTAGGGATAAATCCAAATACAAAACATGTTCAACCTTCACACTTGAACATCTACACCAGTGGTTCTCAACCTTCCTAATGCCACAACCCCTTAATAAGGTTCCTCATGTTGTGGTGACCCCCAACCATAAAATTATTTTTGTTGCAACTTCATAACTATAATTTTGCTACTGTTATGAATTGTAATGTAAATATCTGATATGCAGGATGTATTTTCATTCACTGGATCAAATTTGGCCCAAATAACCGATATGTCCAAATTTGCATACTGGTGGGGTTCGGGGGGGGGGGATTGTTGATTTTGTTACTTGGGAGTTGTAGTTGCTGGGATTTATAGTTAACCTACAATCAAAGAGCATTCTGAACTCCACTAACGATGAAATTGAACCAATCTTGGCACACAAAACTCCCATGGCCAACAGAAAAGTCTGGAAGTGTTTGGTGGGTATTGACCTTGAGTTTTGAAGTTGTAGTTCATCTTCATCCAGAGAGCACTGTGGACTCAATTTATTTATTTTTTAATTTATTTACAGCATTTTTACCCCGGCCTTCTCAACCCTGTTGGCCCTGGGGGGGAGGGGATGGGGACTCAGATCCATCAAACAATGATGGATCTGGACCAAACTTGGCACGAATCCTCAATATGCCCAAATGTGAACACTAGTGGAGTTTGGGGAAAATAGACCTTGACATTTGGGAGTTGTAGTTGCTGGGATGTATAGGTCACCTAAAAGCAGAGAGCATTCTGAACCCCACCAATGATAGAATTGGGCCAAACTTCCCACATGAGAACCCTCCCCCCCCATGGCCAACAGAAAATACTGTGTTTTCTGACAGTCTTTGGCAACACCTCTGACATCTCCTCATGATTCTCCCAGGTGTCCTGACCTTCAAGTTGAGAAACTCTGATCTACACCATCACAATAGATCAGTGGTTCCCATTTTTTTGACCAAGGACCACTTTGATTTTTTTGTTGTTAGCAGGGACCACATGGTTCAAGAATAACAAACTGTGTTAATCTAAAAATAAACTTTAATCAAAACTTTTAACATAGTTCTTAAACTTAATAGTAATGTGAATTAAGAGTACTATCATAATATAAAAAAGAACATTTTAAATAGAAAATTAAATTCGGTTTGCATCAATGTGATTTTTGAGTTTGCATCTTCTTCACAAGTTGGGTAATCCCAGGCTAATATTATTGCTCAAAGCTACATGCATATCATCATTTACTTTCAATCAATTCCTGGACTTGTTTTTAATTACAGCAAAGCAAAAAACCCTTGTTCACATAAATAAGTTGTAGAGAAGAGCCTAAGATAGTGCAAGACGATTTCTTAAATTTTAGTATTAAAAATGGGTGTTTTTTTTAAACACAAAAACTCCTCAAGAGAATCTGATTCAAATGTGCCCTTGCAGTTTCTATCATTTTGAAATACAGTGAACTCTTCCTGGACGCAATTGAGTATAAGTGTAACAAACAAAAGCTATATTGTCTTTTTCATAACAATTGAAATTCATTTCAATCATAATTAAATAAGTCAAAAATTAATATGAATATTATTAACTACTGGAGCCATCAAATCACTAAACAGCAAAACAGAATCACTGACACAGCCAAGCAAGACAAAAGAATGCATGCAACTGACTGACGCTGGGTAGTATGAGTATGTGACACGTGATGCTGATCGCTGGCCCTCCCCCTGGTCTCCTGCAGTTGCCCGACATCCTACTCACAGGTGCTGCGTGCATAGCAATGGATTCATTAAAATGAATAAAGGTTTAAAATGTTAAATGTTTCACAGACCACATTAACGTTTTTACAGACCACTGATGGTCCGTGGACCACAGATTGGGAACCATTGCAATAGATAGATACACCGGAAGAATTTTTGGCCAGCATATCTAAGCAGCGGAATTGTTTGTGACAATGGCATATTTTGTGATTTACAGGATAAGCAAGGCTCCACTATATTTTATTGGTTGTTTGGATTTTCTGACACGGGATCCTTAAAAATGCACAAATATTATGACAAGGTCATATAAGCAACATTGTATCTACAGAAAGCTCTGGAGCAGAACAGCATATGGGTTTTTCTACACTGATGAAAACAAATCTTTTCCACCACGTTTTCCTGCAGTGACCCTGCTAAAGTCACACAGAGATCATACATTTCCCCCTATCAAACTCACCTCACTGGGTCTGCATTTCCAATCCTTTGCATTATTTGGGGCCATTTGCCTATGGATTCCCCCCTCCCCCCTGTGTATTTGAACAAATTAATTTTCTGTTAAGCAAATGTATACCAATTTGCGAGTACACATGCACTTTCTTTAGAATTTTTTTAAAAATTCAACCCAGGAAAGAACTGCTTTCTGGTGGAAATGCTCACCTCCCACCAACTAGTTCCAGCCACCAATAACTCCTCTCCACAAGGATACAACAAAGCAATTTCACCTGGAGGGATGGCCACATGCCTAAATGTCTGGATTTTCTGTAAAACTATGGATAAAAGGCAAGGTTTTTAAACAAATGATTTAAAGCCCAAAGGAACGCAGTGCAAGTGAATCATCACAGACATCCTGTGTCAGGATCAAACCACCTACAAGGTTAGTACTTTTTTTAGTTTAGTTTTTTAGTAGACAAATCCTATAAGGGAAAAAATATTCTGGGTTTGTACTTTTCATTTTCAACTCAAGCAACTAGTCCAATTTAGGGGCAATGACAGGATTTGCTAACACTTTCCAGAAACAGAGATATTGCAAACATTCACTGTGGAATTTTGAATGTTCCGAGGTTCAATTTTTGTAAACGAGTATTCAGATTTGATACGTTGATTTGAGAAGCATTCTTTGATTAATCTCCAAGGAGGACTTTCATTCCTTGCTTTGCTCAGTGGTTTTTATGCCAGGCTAATGCATTCTCAGAGGTGACAAATGGCAGCATCTCCAGGACACTTATTGGCTATGCAGAATGCTTCACATCTGAACAGTTAGGCGAATGAGCTGTGAAACACATTTGATTTAACTTAGTTTCCAGCTATGAGCACCGGGACACTGGAAAAAGGAAAGGAAACAGGGACAGAAAAAGAAGATGAATACAGGGAAAGAAAACGAAGAGAATTGGAAAATCCAGACAACAGAGATTGTTATGAGTTTTCTAGTGAACTCCACTCTGAACTTGTGACAACCTAACTTAGGGTTTTCTTAGCAGGAATTATGAAGTAAAGATTTGTTATTGCCTTTCTCTGAATCTAAAAGAGTGACTTGCCCAAGGTCACTGGTAGAGTTCCTTTTTTAAAAATAAAACTCTGTTCAACAAAAACCAGGCCAACAAACATACAAACAATCCAATATAAAAAGCACAGAACTGTTCCCAATCCACGAAAACAAAACCATACAAATACTATATATACTCGAGTATAAGCCTAGTTTTTTAGCATATTTTTATGCTGAAAAAGGCCCCCTCGGCTTATACTCGAGTGAGGGTCCTGATGGGAAGACACTGTACTGAAAGAACACCTTTGAAGAACTTCCACCAGCTGTGCGCCTGCTTCCTCCCCTTTCGGGCCAGTAACCCAGCTGGATCTCTGTGCCGAGAGAGGAGGAGAGGAAGGTGTGTGGCCTGTCCTCTCGACAGAGCGCCTTCCTTTCCTGGATTGCTGTGCTGACAGGAGAGGAGAAGCTGTATGCCTCAATTAATGTAATTTTATTGGTATCTATTTTTATTTTGAAATTTACCAGTAGCTGATGCATTTCCACCCTAGGCTTCTACTCAAGTCAATAAGTTTTCCCAGTTTTGTGGTAAAATTGGGTGCCTCAGCTTATATTTGTGTTGGTTTATACTCAAGTATATACGGTTGGTTCTTTTTCTTAATATAAAAAACTACAACTAATACAACATAATCTATGACAATCATCCTCACTATGACCATCAAAGATATACTAATATCACTCTTTGACTATTATTACTCATCTAATTAAAAAAAAACCAATAGTAAAAGCTTGTCCACATCTTTAGTGTAAAAAGGTAATAAACAAACAGTGGATTTCTATTGCTGAGGAGTACCCGGTGACACAGAGGGTTAAAGTGCTGAGCTGCTGAACTTACTGACTGATAGGTTGGTGATTTGAATTTGGGAAGCAGGGTGAGTGCCTGCTATTCACCCCAGCTTCTGCCAACCTAGCAGTTCAAAAACATGCAAATGTGAGTAAATCAATAGGTACTGCTCTGGCAGGAATGTAACAGTACTCCATGCAGTCATGCCAGCCACATGACCTTGGAGGTGTCTATGGAAAATGCCACCTTTTTGGCTTAGAAATGGAGATGAGCACAACCCTCCACAGTCGGACTTGACTAGACTTAATGTCAAGGGGAAACTTTTGCTTTTAACTTATTTCCATTGCTGAGCTGGGATTTCAACACTGGTTTCTCAAAGTTTGAGCCCAACATTGAAACCAGATTACCAAACTAGCTCTTATTGGAAAAGCACGAATGCTTAGCAATCAAGAGTGAAGAATGCCTCAAAGTAGGAAGCAGTAATCGGACTAGAGAGTTTGAGTTGCCTGAAGAGTTTCCCTCTATATATATACTTATCCCGATGCCTCTAGGAATGTAAACAAATGCTCTTAGGTAACCTCCCCCCCCCCCCCCAATGAGTTCTTCCTTGGCCTTCCAAATTGTATCTAATTCTTCCTTGGCCTTCCAAATTGTATCCAGGTTAGATCAGCTCCACAAGTTATTATTCTAGAATGGAGTTCCTACAATAAAGCTTAATTTCTTTCTCCAGACTACTGCCATGTTTGCTCCTTAAATCAAAATCTCTAGCCATTGCATGCACCCTGGAAGCTCTGCTTGTCATTGGTGGGAAAGGCTTGGCATATCATCCTTCAGTTCCCAGTGCCGCAAAACTTTTTGGGTTGATGCAGCTGCCTGCCTTTCTAAGCGGGTTTTAGAGATTGGATTGGGAGATGGATCATAGCTCTCTCAATGTTGCTACATCTCCCACGTGGTTTCTTTTTTCCCCTCCATTTTTTTATTTTAGAAAAATCACAGTTATATAGACATGTACTATACATTTGCCCCTGTTTTATTTTCTTTCATCCCTGTGCTCCCCTTCTCCAGAGCCATCTCTTCTTCTAAAGTCCCACCAAAAGTTAAATTCTTCGTTTGGAGGTAAATTCCTGTCTTCCTTTTCCAATATTTTTTTCTAAAAAAAATTCTCTAAAAATTTTCAAAGTTGTTTTTTTTCATAATCCCTTATTTACTCTTAAGTTTGATGTTACATTATCATTTCATGCTATTTTTCAGACTTCTTTATACCATTCATTAATTTGTATTTTCATTTCCCCTTTCCAATATTTTGCAATTGACAGCATCTCTCTTAATTTTTTCCTCTTTTATATCCCATCCTCTTTTTAAATTAAAAGTAATATTTCTACTGGATTCCTTCTAATTTTTATATTCACAATATTTTCTGTTTCCCTTATAACCAATTCCCAAAAAGCTTTTACATATTTTCAATCCCACCACATATGCATGTAGGTTCCAATTTCCTGGCACCCTCTCCAACATTTTTCATTACTGTTCTTATTCATAATGTTTAACTTTCTCTATGTTAAATACCACTTCCAAATTAATTTGTAATAATTTTCTTTTATTCTAATTGACATTTTTTAATTGTCTTGTTGTCCATATCTCACCCCATTCTTTTTCAGTTATCTTTGTTCGTACTTCATCCTCCCATAGCTCTCTTAATGTTAACCTTTTTCTTTTTTCCTGTGTCTTTAATTAATATTTTATGTGGATTCTTAGTCACTGTTTTCTGCACAGACACTGTGTTTCTAAAGCTCCAAACAAGCAAACAAACTCCAATGTGTTTTTCTCTGCAGAATATGTCATTGACAATACTTTGGGAAGTTTAAATCCAGAGCTAATGCTGTGAGCAATATTTGCTTTCTCCCCCATCAATTGTTTGGGTTTTACATTCCTAAGTTGCCATGCAAGAGACAATTCTGGGCTAGATGGACTAGTGATTGCCTGATACAGCATGTTGTGTTTACTTCACCTGACATAGACCTGATCTGTTGCAAGTGACTTGAAACCACAATTCTATGAAATGTGTCAAGAGAAGGAGAATAACTTTCCTCCCATTCTTTCAGCATCATTGACAGACCATAAGTTCACTGTATCTATTGAATCTTCTCAAGAGAGACAGGTATTTCCCTTCTCCCTAGAGAGGGAAGAATCTGCCAACCTGATGTGATCAAGTTTGAAAAGTTTAATAATTAATCAGCCATAGAATCTTAACTGGATTTGAAGAACTATATTTTGGCTAGTCTTTAGTCTTGTGTAGTTTACTCTGGCCCACTGCCAGAGCACCTCTATTGAAAGTCTATACCGTTATATTCCCATGCAGCTGTAGATAAGATTGTTTTTTAAAACACATACACACATAAAATCCCAAACACTGTTTTCATATTTGGTTATGTAATTATTTTATGTCCTGGTTAACAACGTATCCAAGAGGTAAGTCCATTATTTCTAGCTTTAGAGAATTACTAAATGGTAAAGAATGTGGAGCATTTAGACACTCAGCTAATTCATGTAATTTTGTTTTTCCACGTGAGAGCAAGTACACTGTGCACATTTGCCCACAATTATGCAAATATATGTACAACACAGTCTGTGGGGCCTTTTGTTCCTGAATGTTGGCAGGTACAACATTTTAATTTTAGATGCAGTGAGTAGAGAAAGTTCCCTGAATTATATTAAAGTTAAGGTAATTTGTGGGTAAAAGAGAAAAAAACCCTGCAATAAATAATAATGTGCAAGCGCTACAGAAGCAGAGGCCCTTTCTTCACTCTTCAAAAGTATAATATATTTTCCCTCAAAAAAGTAACTTTCTTCTCTTTTATGAAACTATAGCTCCAAAAACAGACAGACTATTAATCTGAAAGAGAAAACTAAGCCAAAGGAAAGTATTCTCAGGCCTCTGTGACTGGTCAGTAGACCAAGAGCTACTATGAGGTTAGACTTCCTGCTCATTGGAGATAGTGACTGATTTTAGCCTGACTTTTAAAAAAGCTATTCCAGATACTACAGAAAAGCAGGAGGAAAATATTAATGCGGTTATACTTTGTTTTGAAGAATTTGTGTCTGCCTGCTGTGTTAGAAATTGCACTGACTCCTGGAAAGAACAATCCAACCATCTCATTGCACTGGGGGTTTTGGGCTCCTTGCTCCTCTTTGGACACATGGCCTACCGAACGCCATTGCATGTTGTAGGCTATGGTCCTGCCCCATTCATGGTTGAAGTGGTGAGGAAGCATCTTACACCAAAAGCAAGGTGTCTTTTGGGTAGCTCCATCTGATGGAGGAAAGGGCAGTTTCTAACAAAGCAGGCAGACACGTGTTGCCACCCTTTCTCCTGTCTGATGGGAGCAGGGACCAGCGTGCCTTGTCCTGATGTCCCCACGTGATGGGGAAAAGGAAGGAGGGTGCACAGGTCGCTGTGAGGAACTAAACAGAGGGTGGGGGGATCAATATGATGACTCCTTAGTGTTAGCTGGAAAGACAGGGTGTCACTTTCTCCCATTCCATGTGGAGAAGCTGACCTGTCTGAAGGTGAAACATTGAGGTGAGAACAGGCCTGTTCTCTCAGAGCTGAAGGTTATAGGTACAGGTGATAGGCCATTTGATACATAGGGCTGTTCTAGATGGGCCAAATGGGTTAGAAGGTTACCATATTTGTTGCTGTGGTTCTCTGAGATTCTCCCCACCCCAAAATATATAAATAACTATTTTGTTATGACCATTTCCCACATCAACTGCAAGATTTTATTCTCATCATCAGATGGGTTTCCTTTTAATTCCAAGACACATTGAAACAATATGTCCTCTTTTTTCAAAATCTTTATTTTCTTTAACCTTTTAACAAAAGAGATACAGTTCTGGAGTACATCAGTGAACTGGCACCTTTGGACTTTTTATTTTAAAGGTAAAACATTTAAAGAGGGGAAAATTTGCCCTTCAAACCATGGGGCCACCCAAGCAAACCATGTCTTATTAGAAAGAGAAAAAAGCATTGAGAAGGACGATAAAGAAGTTGCTATGAGAAGCAGTAGCTGCAAAATGACAACAGCTGTCAAAACACAAGGATATTGAGGGAAGTTAGGGCGGTTCCAGATAGGCCTTTATCCCAGGAGAATCCATGTTTTAAAGATGCGGATCTTCCTGGCGGCCTTTTCACACACCCACAGGGTGGGTGTCCAGATGCTCTCATGGGACTGGCCCACGAGAACACCTGGGGCCCCTCCCCCCAGGCCCCCAGATCCCTTTGAAAAGTAAAATAAACTTACCTGGCCTCCATTACAGTCTTGGAGCAGCTCTCCTGGCGCATAGAAATGACATGCCAGGAGGGGGGGGGGGAGTGACCCAAAACTGTAATGGAGGCCGGGTAAATTTATTTTACTTTTCAAAGGGGTTTGGGGGCTCTGGGGGGTATTCCCACAGTTTTCCAGACTTATTTAGTTCGGAAAACGCTGGGAATGGTGTCTGGACTACAGTCCAGACACTGGAAGTAGTGGATTTATCCAACGCCTTCCAAGAAGGCATGGAATAAATCCACTATCTAATTAATTCACCACAAACCAGGGTTTTCCTGGTTTGTGGTGAAGTAATTTGGGATTGTCCAGAACATTGTCTGAACAGCCCCTTCTTTATTGCGGGAGTTGCCGCAATAAAGGTACTGTCTGGACAGGCCCTAATACTACTATGGAAAAGCCCATAGGGTATATCCATTGTTGGCTGCTTGAGGTATTACCTGCCTCACTTTGAACTTTATAGCATGGGCACTCTGCATTACTGAGGCACTGCAGATGTGCAACAGAAGTGGCTATGTAATGTCTCCTATCATAATCATATTGAGCAGTCACTTTCCTGAAATGCAGGAACCTGTAGGGTAGCAGCTTTCATGTGATCATGTCCGCTAATGGCAGGGCTGGCCCTGGCCCTTGGTCAAGTTAAACAGTTCTGATCTCACATTATTATGTCTTGAAAACATGTTTGTCTCCTTTGTTTTTCAAATTTCTTTTTTCTCTGACAAAGTCACAAGGTAAAAAAGGTCGACAACAAGCCTGCACCGCTGACTATGATGGAATACCTAAAAATACACAAACACCCCCCTCCCCAATAAAGGATACAAAGAAAAATGAGATGCAGTGTGAAACAATAGAGAACCATGTAAATCAAACAGAGGTGGAATGGATGTGCCTTATCCGGGCCTCAGCCACAAGCAATTACTTATTCAGATAACAGATTATTAGTGGAGAGAGACAATCATTTTTGATATATATATAACTCACAGGCAGAGGAAATATGGGAAAAGGCATCTGGTTCAGAACGTAGTGGAACTATTCCAGATGTTGCCATATGGCACCATGCTGGTTGTTTGTCAAGGAGGAAAAAAAGAAGGGGGATGACAGAATTTTTCTTGAAAAATAAGACTAATAGTTAAAGTCATGACTCTGTGTTTACATGGTTTTGCATTCAAAATGTTCAGGATAGCTATTTTAATAGCCTAAAATGTGGAGACGTAACATTATATATATCACTCCTAAGCTGAATTTAAAGTTCCTACAGCTGCTTATCAGGTTTGTCATTCAATCATTCAAAGGCTATTTTGCTGCACTTTACCCTTTATGGAATAGCTTTTAAACGCCCATTTCAGAATGCAGTTCTTGATCTCTTGACTCTGTGCAGTTTAATGTGAGTGGAGAGGAATATTTTTGACTATTAGTCAGGACAATAAGCGAAAGGGTTGCAATGTTTCTCAGTTAAGAATATTGATCATATGCAGCTGATTAGAAAATCATGGCCAGACCTACTTCAGGGCATAGACAGCTACTTAACAAATTTATGAATTATAGTTCTGAAGGGCACCTTTTCCTCAAAAGCTGTCAGTATAGTCATAATTTGAAATACAGCTGTGTACTTCCCAATTTCTCAGAAATTACTAAGTATGTACTTTTCCATTTTTTACATCCCCCTTCTTATTGTTTTCATTTAGCTGAATGGAACGAATATAAGCCAGCACATGGAACATGTGGTACTCTCTCCTTTACCATTTATGATCTCATCAGAAGAATCGGTGGCATGATCCACTTCACTGCCTTTAAGCATGGAGCCTGCTGGCTCTCATTACACAATGCATGACTACTTCTGGTGGGGCTCTGTGCATTTAAAGGGGCAGCGAAGTGGAGGCTTCCCATGTTTTGCCAGGATCAATTGGGGGGGGGGGGGCAGCTGGATGGTCAATGCTTCCCCCCGTGGGATCGCTATGCCAGTAAGGTGGGTGATGTGGGGCATTGGGCAATGTGTTCCCCATGCCCCTTGAGAGTGATTGCAGGATTTGCCATGATGTGTGATGACTCCGGCGGCCAGTGTGAAGGGGTCCCTAATGAGGCCACACTATCTTTAAATATAATGTAACTATAAAGTTTTAGTTTCATTACAAAAGGAATGGTACTATTCCTTTTTAAATTACAATTGTAATGTATTATTGTTATACTTTAATTTGGAAAAACATTTAATAACAAATAACTAGTGATTTAAAACTCATTCTTTCTGAATTCTCGTCAGTTTGCACCAGTTCCTTGCCATTTATTTTGGTGAATGTCTGAGTACTAAGGGAAATATGCACAAGGGGAGATACACAATCTCCCTAAATGGTTCCGGTCCAATTTACCTGTCCGAACATATATCTCCCTATGAACCTGCTAGAATGTTAAGATCTGCTGAGGAGGCCCTGCTCTCAGTCCTACCTCCATCACAAGTGCAGCTGGTGGGGATGAGAGACAGGGCCTTCTCAGTGGTGACCCCTTGGCTATGGAACTCCCTCCTCAATGATATTAGATTGGCCTCCTTCCACCTTGTCTTTAGAAAAAAAGTTAAGTCCTGGCCCAGATGAGGTATTCGGGAATAGTGCCACACAGAAATGATATGCAGCAACTTAAAGGATGACCACGGTTTTAGCTATATGGTTTTAACAGTTTATGTATGTTTATTTTGTTCATGCTACAGCACACCCAGTGCAGGGTAAAACCTTTCAACCTTAAGGAATGCTGCCTGGACAATTAGGAACAAACTGGTAATGAGTGTACATGCTTTGCTCTGAAATAGATTGCTTAGAAAATGTGCTTGTTCGAACATGAATGGGAATAGAAGAACTGGATTTTGATGGCAGGCTTGTGGGTTTAACCTCAGCTCCCAGCTTCCCCTTTTCCCATGGAAGCAATGGAAATAGAAGTGATTTCTCAGAGTTTTGCTGCTGATAACAATAATGCACATCACTGCTAAACTGAAACAAGATTCACTGCAGGAGAGTAAATGTACTTCTTGCTCTGCAGCCAAAGGGAGAAGGTCCTTGGATGGCCTTCAAACAAGAGATCAGCTGGCACAGACATCAACCAATAACACAGCTAATATTACCAGCAGGTGGCCAAAATGAGAATCTGACATATAGTAGACATTATACTTTATGTCCTTTGCCCAGGGAATCAAAGGAGTGTGCGTGTACGCATGCATGTGTGGAAGCGTGCAGTAAAAGAAATGATAAACAAGGGGAAGTAAACAAGGAGCTCCAATAAAGTCTGTAATAGTTACCATAGTTACCCAATACCAAGGCAAATAAGCAGGTTTAAGTGAGCAGTACCTGTTCCACCAAGTGCTTGCTGTGGAGTTGGGATGCAGGGGAAAAAGTCATATTCACATTGGACTGTAGAACGCTGAAGCTTTGGAAAAAAAAGGTATTTTCTTAACACTTGGAGCATCTGGCAATGTTCATCCTAGCTAAGAGGGACAAGAGAAAACGTGCTACATGATGTTTTTGCTTTCATTCACAGACCAGCCGGAGCTAAATGAGGCATTGGGGAAGTCGGAGTGCACAATATGCTGTGAAATTGGCAAGAACCTGTCTGTGCATAAAAGGTGTGCTGGCATTACTCCAGCACGTTCCATGTAGGACTTGGGTTGGCATAAATTAACATTGTTTTGATAACAGCATTGTAAGATTATGCGGTAGCATTTCTGCGGCCTCCGGAGATGTGGTCAAAGATTTCCCACATGATTTCCATAGATTTAACCTGGTTTCACTGTGCCCAGATAATGGATAGTTTCAAAGCAGACAGAAAAGGACTTTGCATCACAAGAATCAACTTGGGACATAATAATGAAAACAGAATTTTTAAAATAAAAATATTATACCGTAAACTCTTGGAATGGGACACTGAGACAGAAATAATAAAAGACAATATGATTAAATGGACAGTGGAATTTGGACATTCTATCTTGTTAAAAGATTGGGAGGAGGTATGGAAAAAGTTAAAGTATTCAAGATCTTATAAACTTATCAGAGAATTTGTACAAAATGTTCTTCCACTTGCATCTAACACCACAACAATTGATTAAATACAACAAGGATGTAAATAACAGCTGCTGGAAATGTGGGGACCAAATAGGTTCCTATTATCATGTCTGGTGGACATGTAAAAAAGTAAAGAAGTTCTGGAAAGACATGCACAAAATATTGAAGATCAAATTTGACTTAAAACCTGAATACTACTTACTAAACTTAATGGACTTTGATATAGGAAAAAAAAAAGATAAGTTACTATACTATATGACAACAGCTGCGAGAACCATTCTGGCAAGAAGATGGAAAGACAAAGAACTCCCAACCTTTGAAACATGGATCACCAAAATAAGGGCATATATGGA
The DNA here is from genome assembly GCF_037176765.1 of Anolis sagrei. Classification (NCBI taxonomy): domain Eukaryota; kingdom Metazoa; phylum Chordata; class Lepidosauria; order Squamata; family Anolidae; genus Anolis; species Anolis sagrei. Next base: position 47,741,402 of record NC_090021.1, on the reverse strand, counting down.
TAGGGACTCTCTGATGACTATGCTGCACAATCAAAATATAAAGAACAATACCAATTGGCAACCATTGAGAAGATACCTCAAGGAAAAGAAAATAACACAGATGGTTTAAAAGGAGAAAAAAAAACCTCCAAAAAGTAAGGAAAAAGAAGAAGAAAAGAAGTTAAAAAGGGGGGAGGAAAAAGAGAGAGAAGTAAAACACTCAAAAAAGAAGGATGGAGACATACAAACCAATTAAAACATAAAGAAATAAGACCCCTAATGTTTTCCCTGTGGAATGGACTGGAAGTTCACCTTTACCCTACTCACACATGGAAATTTGTTTTATTATATTGTTGTTTTGTTGGTTCTTGTGTGGGTTCCCCCCCCCTTTCCCCCCTTTTTTCTTTTTTTCTTTTTCCTCTCTTTCTCTTTCCCTTTTCTAGTTATATTTCATGATTGTACAAAAATTCCACAATAAAGATGATTAAAAAAAAGATTTCCCACATGGGATGCCACTATTCTGTACTTGGAAGAATGACTGATTTATGTAAGAACACTCAAATTATAGCTTCTTGTGCTATGGTCATTGTTGTTGTTGCTATTACCATTATATTTATTTATATAGAATCATAGAATCAAAGAGTTGGAAGAGACCTCATGGGCCATCCAGTCCAACCCCATTCTGCCAAGAAGCAGGAATATTGCATTCAAATCACCCCTGGCAGATGGCCATCCAGCCTCCGTTTAAAAGCTTCCAAAGAAGGAGCCTCCACCACACTCCGGGGCAGAGAGTCCCACTGCTGAACGGCTCTCACAGTCAGGAAGTTCTTCCTCATTTTCAGATGGAATATCTTACTTTTCCCTCAGTCTGACGCTCAAGATAGCTTCTAAAGATGAATGTAGATGCAGACATAGCTTTAAAATTAAGATCTAGCATATCATAGCATATATGTGTATATATATATATATATATATATATATATATATATATATATATTGTTTTTTAATTGTTTTTAATTCTATTGTGTGTGTGTGTGTGTATATATATATATATATATTATTCCGAAAGTGGGGCAAAGATGGGTAGAGATGCGACTGTTATGCAAGAAATCCGTCCTTTTACCCGTATAAGCCCCATCCAGCACATGCACATCTTTTGATTTTTTAAATTTACATTTGCCGTGATTGCACAATTATGGCAACATAATAAAATGAAAAGAGTTAAAAGACAAGAAATAGAAAAGCAAAATGGATTAAAAGTTAGTATCACCCTGCTTTGCAATAGAATCATGGAATCCTTGAGTTGGAAGCGATCTCATGGGCCATCCAGTCCAACCCTCTGCCAAGAAGCAGGAAAATCACATTCAAGGGAAAGGAAAAGGGAAAGAGGAGGAGAATGACACTTGCTCACAACAGGCAATTGTAACAATGCAACAGAAGTGGAAGGAACCCATTGCACCAGAGGCAGTATTAGAACAGCAACAATATCAGAAGCCATTGATGAGTTTTTCCTGTGAATGAAAAGGTGTGTTCTGCTAATGTTTAAAATGCAATTTTCATGGGATCTCATTTTTCCTAGATATTTACCCAGCAGGCAAAAAAAGATTTATGTGGTCTGCATAAGAGGCAAGCCCAAACCTTTAGCAGAGTGAAGAGGGTATTTCTGGATGTCGATCTGGGATACTATTAAAGAGAAACAAATGGCATTTATTCAGTCCTGTAGTTGGTTATTGCATTTTTACTGACAAGGACAAGGTAAAGGTAAAGGTTTCCTCTGACATTAAGTCTAGGCGTGTTCAACTCTGTGGGGGTGCTCATCTCCATTTCTAAGCCAAAGAGGCGATGTTGTCTGTAGAAACCTGACTGCATGGAGTGCCGTTACCTTTCTGCAGAAGCAGTATGTATTGATCTTCTCACATTTGCATGCTTCCGAATTGCTACGTTGGCAGAAGCTGGGACTAAAGGCAGGAGCTCACCCACTCCCTGGATTTGAAGTGGCAGCGTTTTGGTCAGCAAGTTCAGCAGCTCAGCGGTTTAACCCACTGCGCCACCAGGGGGCCCACTGAGAAGGGTAGGGAAAGATGTTTGTAGGGTTCCCCTCCGTTACTTGCTCAAATTACTTGTCTGTATTACTATGTCCCACAATGTGAGTAGAACTGAGGTCTTATGTACTGTTGTACCTAAAGACAGCAGAATGCATTGGAATGGCCCTTGTTAAAATGTACTTTCATGCACATGTAGCCTGGGGAAATTGTTGTGATTGTCAATAAATTTGCCTTTAATATATTACCCGCATTTAGAAGCCATCTTAAACCAGCCTAGATTTTTTCAAACAACATCGTCTCAGAATAGAGAGAATTATCTGTTCCCATGAATTTACCCCCAGTGAGTCAACCTCAGTGGGCAAAATTTCTAATAAAGAAAAGGCCAGATCTTCAGACTCTTTATCCAGTCTGTCACCTAAGCTGTGTACTGTGTCTCAACTTCAGTCCTCGGTCAGCGATATATTACTGCACTGACATTTCTTAATGTAAAAAAGAAGAAGAGAAAAATCTGCACAGAGCTATTCAGGGGAGCTTTTCCAGTGGTGAGAAGCATTTTACATTCCGTCCCAGAACAGCAATATACAAACCATTCAGTAGCCAATTGTGAAGAGTTTGCTGAACATTTTGGAGATAAAATTACCCAGATCCACTCTGACAAGTCTGGTGTATATAACCTTGGCTCCTGCTTGTCCACAGTTATTGGATACATTTCACTTTATGTAAGCTGAGGATGTGAGTTTTGGACATCTTAGTAAATGACCTATGTTAGGGCCTGAATAGGAGGAGCATGTCCTTGTTGGCTCTACTGGCCCACTCAGCATTTTTCAGGACCTTTGATCATGTCATCCTTCTCAGGCCTCATCTACACTGCTATATAAAATCCAGGTTATCTGCTTTGAACTGGGTTATATGGCAGTCTAGACTCATATAATCTAGTTCAAAGCAGATAATGTGGGTTATCTGCTTTGACAATCTGGAATAAATGGTAGTGTAGAAGGGGCCTTAGGTACCTCTCTGGGATGAGGTTCAGGGGCACTGTTTAACATTGTTCTGGTTTTAATTGGAGCAGGTGACTGTCCAATATTCTGGTCAGTGGCTACTATCCTGAGGTGTCCCTTAGGGATTGATTCTCATCCCAATGACATTTAAAACCCCAGAGATCCCTCCGTTCTGAGGACCTAGATCTATTGGAAATTCCCAGTGTCGAGACCTTGCATCTAACAGCAACCAGACACAGAGCCTTTACAGCAGTGGCACCATCACTCTGGAATACTCTGCCACCTGAAGTCCGTGCATTGCAGGACTTATCAGCTTTCCGCAGGGCATGTAAGACATATCTGTTTCGACAGGCTTTAAATTTTTGATAGGCCTTCAGGTGCTAATGAAGGTGATCAGCTGAAGCATTCACACCTAACTGCAGCAGGGAAGAGCTCCTTGCCCCACCCCAGCCATTCCACAGATATATAAACCCATTGTCCTAATTCCAACAGACCTCACTACCTCTGAGGATGCTTGCCATAGATGCAGGCGAAACGTCAGGAGAAATGCCTCTAGAACATGGCTCTATAGCCCGAAAAAACCCACAAGAACCTAGTGATTCCAGCCATGAAAGCCTTCGACAATACAATTTTTGATATTGCTGTTTATAAATTATTTTAGATTTTAGCCATTCTTGTAAGCCGCTCCGAGCCCCAGGGGAGTGGCAGCATATAAGTTCGAATAATAAAATAAATAAATAAATAAATAAATAGATAAAATCTACCTGAAACTTCTGGGAGAAGTCAGCCAGTGAGACAAAAGACAAAAAGAAAAAGTGGGAAGTCTGAGCAAGAATACAAAGACATTGTAAAAAGGAACTTTTTCATCAGACGCTTTGTTAACTGAGATATGTTTGTACTGTCATTTTGGCTATGTTAGCTGAAATTCTATTGATGCATAACCAAAAGTTACGCCAGTTCATGAATTTGTTGGATGTTGTGGAAAAAAGGTATCTAGTACCATTTTTTGCAATGATCCCAGTTTGGATGATCAATAACTGGCGAAAACTGTAGGATCTGTTGTCTCTCTGGTCACGAATTGCTCAAGGTGGAGACTATTCCTTCTTTCTTGGGTATTCAAGAGCACCTGAAATAGGCTCAAAATCATCCTCCAGGGATGACCAGGGAGATAGAGTAGCACCCACAAGCCCTTTAGTTGCTGTTCTTCACTTAGGGTTGAACAGCAAGGAAAAGGAAGTAGCAAAACAGATGCAGGCCAAACCCCACCATAATCTGATCATAATTATGTATCCATTTTGTTCCATTCCCCTTTCAGTTAATTGTTCTTGCTGTTCAATCAGATTTTGTAATAGTATACAGTAATTTAAACAACAATATATCAATCCGGTTATTGCTATAGTCCCCTCAACTTTAATTCTCACCTTACTATATTTAATTCTCACCTTACTATCCTTCTGTCATAATTTGCATTAATTTGTTTGCCATATCAGTAGATAATGCCTCCCCTGGTGGCGCAGTGGATTAAACCTGCTGAACTTCCTGACCAAAAGGTCAGATGTTGAATTCACTGAGTAGGGTGAGCTCCCACTGTTAGCCCCAGCTTCTGCCAACCTAGAAGTTTGAAAACATGCAAATGTGAGTAGATCAATAGGTACCACTTCTGTGGGAAGGAAATGGTCCTCCATGTGGTCATGCTGGCTACATGATCTTGGAGGTGTCTACGGGCAGCACCGGCACTTTGGTTAGAAATAAAGACGAACACCACCACCCTCCCTGAGTCAGACACGACTAGACAATGTCAGGGAAAACATTACCTTTTATCATTAGATAGTATCATGTTGCATTTGGAAGCAAGACTGTAGGCAAAGCCTAAAATCTAAAAGAGGTAACTGGGGCAGTCTAATAGCAGTAGTCCGAAAAGGCAACTTTCTCTAACTGCTCTAACTTTCTCATTACTGTTTCTAAAACCCTACTAGCAATTTCCAGGTTGTACTTTGCTGAACATTTTAGGTCACTACTGGCTTGGGAAAATTTGAAGTGATAATTTAAAGTTGAAAATCTTCATTGCCCATTGGTATTTGCCTCCCCAATGAGTTGTAGCCAGTTTGAAGCAAAATGAACTATTTGTAGCTTTGTGAAACCAAATCTCTTATTCTATAGAAGGCAAATGAATCTTTACAACTGGCCTTTTTGGCTCACTAACATTGAATAGTCACAGACATATGCTATCTTTAATTCTTCAGAGACCCTCTCTTGCAGCCACCCCCTCCACGCTTTGTCCAAGATAAGTGTTTTGTTCCCAAGAGGTGGCACGCTGTGCCAATTTAATAAAGCAGCACTCAGAATGCTTAATAATTCATCAGCTACCAAATCTTAGTTAACAGATTAGAAATGGTTTCTAAAAGAAGAGGACTCAGAACTTCCAAAAAAGAAGGAACGACAGAGCAGTATTGCAAGTTGGTAGAGCACCTGTGGAAGTTTTGTTGCTGCAGATGGGATGATTCATTATGCAGAATAATGAAGCAGAAAGGATGCCACAAGATGATGAAATGGATGTGCCATGTGGCCTACACTGCCTGTCTTAAACTGGTCTACAGCTTTCATGTCCAGTGAAGAATGGTGTCCTGTTGCTAGCATTAAAGACCATTCAGCTAGCAGCCTGGTTGCATTTTGACTGCCCATAGAATAAGAGGAGATGCTCTTCTGTTTCTTGCCCTAGGTAGCAAGCCGTCTTCTGTTAGATCTTTACCAGCATAGGTGAAGAGGTAGATGTTGTAAAGAAGTTGATTATAAATTGTATGATTTTAACTGTATTTGTGTTTGGATTGGTTGCACTAATGCTGGAGCGGCCTAGCTGAGAGGAGTGCGTTACCATGGAGACGATGCTGTAGAGAAGTGGGAGGAGCTTAGAGGGGAGAGTTTGAAAAACGACAATTTATGTTCAGTCAGAGTTAGGGTTTAGGGTTAGAGGAGTGAGCAGTCAGGAGTTAAGATTGGAGGGTGAGGAATTGGTAGAGGAAAGATTAGGAGGTTATAGCTGTAAAAGAGTGAATTGTGAAGCAAAGTTTCGAGGCTTTGGAAAGCCAGATTAAGCTACTGGAAGTTTCTTAGCCAGAGAGTCTGATAAGGGAAACATAACCAGTATTCCGTTAGTCTAAAGAAAGGCTAAAGAATAAGCTTATTAAGTATCTGATCAAGGGAGGATCAGATAAGGGAGACATCCCTGTATTGGAACTTTGTTCTGTAATAAGTGCTTCACCTCAGGAAGATACTGTATAACCTGAAAAAGTGTAACATTCAACTAACCAAGCATTATTCTGAGTTCCATAAGAAAAGTTACCACTTGCAACCACACGCTTTGTGCTCAATAAACTTGTTAACTTTTGTTTGAAGACTGCCTCACCTCCATTAATTCTGCGTCCAGTGTGCCATATCTCCCAATAATACCTCACATCACACATTGGTGGCACCATTAAGAGTAATAAATAATAAATCGTCCCTCCTCTCTCCTAACTCTTTACAATTGGTGGCAGACGACGGGATCCGTTTAACAACTGATCAAGTGCCTTAAGACTACTTTGAAAATAATTTGTGAGGTAAAAGTTATTGAAATACGGCTACCAGACGACAGAAGAAGATTACCTTAGAAGCAGCCAATATGGCGGATACCAAAGCTGAAGGGACAGCTATAGTGACAGTTAGAGAGTCACAGCCAAAAGTAGAAAGGGAAGAAGTTATAGAAACAGCTGAGGTAGAACAAAAGGAGGCTAAGAAAGAAAGCATAGATGAATTAAAGAGTGAATGTGAGAAGTTGAATATGGCAATACAAAAGTGGGATCAAGGCCATGTACATGAAACATACATAATTTTAAAAGATACAGAAGTGCTGAGGAGTGACTCAGACCTAGTTTTGACAATGGCGGCATGTTTGAGGCGCAGAGGAGATTTAAACAGTGCCATAGAAGTCGTGGCACAAGCTGTGGAATGGCACCAGGAATTTCAGCCAGGGACTCCAGGCCATTTGTCCCTCATCAAGAGAGCCACAAGGCTCACAAAAATAGCCAGGAAGGTGGCTCAGGAGAATGAGGAAGACAAAAATGGCAGAGCTGCCTCTGGGCTAGATGGCGTGGCTAAAGGAGTGATACAAAAAGTTACCAAGGGGCCTGTCATGGTTGCCAGAGAAACAAAGAAGACAGAACCAAATAATGTGTCAAAAGAGAGTTCAGAAACAGAGCCTCAAGAGAAACAGTGTTTGTTCATTTTGTCAAACACCCCATCGGAGGATTACTTAGAATCCATTTCCATTGACAACAAAGACATGAGAGGACTGCGGGACACAGGGTCCGAAGTGTGTATTGTACATACAGATATAATACCTCAGAAATTTCAGCATCCTACCTCTGAAATAAGATTAAAAGGCTTGGGACCTACAATACCAACAACAGTAGTGTCTTTGCCAATAGAATATGGAGGTTGGAAGGGTATGTGGGATTTTGCAGTCAGTCCAGACATACCATACAGATGTTTAATTGGAAATGATCTGGCTAAAAAGATTGAAAACTGGAGAATGACGTGTGAGGAGGAAAAATATAACAACAAAAGCCCTGATCAAAAAACCATGTGTTTCACCATACAACAGGATGGGGATGAGAATCCAGAATCTAGCACTACGGTTGCTGAGCTTATTAAGAAGACAGGAGGAGTCAGAGAAATTCAACAGGAACAAAGAGCAGATGAATTTCTAAAACCTTTGTTCGATTTGGCTCAAAACCCCACAGTATCAGCAAAAGAACAACCCTATAGATTTATTGCTGAAGATGGTGTTCCGAATATAAAGTCAGAAGTGTACAGCCAGAAGAGACCATGCAAACGAGGAACAAGCCCTGCAGCAGAGCCGATTCCAGTGGCTGATTATTTGAGAGCCAGTGAAGAAGAGAGACATTTTTCTGAAAATAAAAACCAAGCTGATGGACTGACAAGAGAACTAATATACACAGACTATATTGGTGGTGATAAAAAGAAAAAGCTGCAATTTCTAGCTTTGGAAGTTTGTCCAGATAGCAGTGATGAGCTTGCCATGAAGAAGGACAGTATTTGTGCTCGTTCTTCCAAGGACAGTGAATTCTCTTCAGTGCCAAGAGAAGATGTTCGAGGAATTCCAGATTATTCACTACAACCTGATGCTTCATGGAAGCAAGCCATTGTTCAAGCCCTGAAAATCGATGGAAACAGAACTGTTCCTGATAATTGGAAGGTCAGATTAAAAGAAGAAACCCCAGCAACAAAAAAGAGAGCAGAAAAGACTTGCAGACATCGTGTGAGGAAGAAAACCGTATCTCCAGGTCATCGGAAAGACATCAAGGGACAAAAGAAGAAACCTGAAAAGAAGAAACGAAGAAGTGGAAGAAAGAAGCTAAAAGATCATCATAAAGAGACATTGCTGTGGACAGTTGGTCCAGTACAACCGAGGTTGTGTTTGAACCATGGGACATTGGACACTAAGACTTCTATGTCAATGATCAAATGTGGAAGTTTAACTATTGTGTGGGCTATTAACAAAGTGGAACCATATATATAGGGAAAAGTTGTGGTAGATAAATGTCTTGTAAATTGACCAAACTAGGTAGAAGGTCAATTATATATGTTAATGGGATAGAAACACATTTGGACAAGGATATTTGAAGTTGATATAGAGAATTGAATAGATAGAAGATGGATCACAGATAGATCTAAATTATATAAAGGTAATGTATGTGTAAGGTAGTATAATATTAAAGTGTGGTAGGTATGTAAGTTTTGCAATAGGCAATAAATATTTACAAATATATGTATGAATATAGAAATGTTTAGATAGATTGTTTATATAACAAATGTTAGAAATGTGAGACTTTGATACCACATCCATAGATGATACTAGAATTTCGTAAGGTTAAAGGTTTGTATGTATGAATTATAATATATTTAACCATATTGTGATTGCCTTTCAGAAATATTGTGTATGTAGATATTGTTGGATAATTTGTGGAATTATTTTTGCCCATTCCGGGACTGAGAATGGTCCAAAAATAATTTTTTCTGGGGGGGAAGGTGTAAAGAAGTTGATTATAAATTGTATGATTTTAACTGTATTTGTGTTTGGATTGGTTGCACTAATGCTGGAGCGGCCTAGCTGAGAGGAGTGCGTTACTATGGAGACGATGCTGTAGAGAAGTGGGAGGAGCTTAGAGGGGAGAGTTTGAAAAACGACAGTTTATGTTCAGTCAGAGTTAGGGTTTAGGGTTAGAGGAGTGAGCAGTCAGGAGTTAAGATTGGAGGGTGAGGAATTGGTAGAGGAAAGATTAGGAGGTTATAGCTGTAAAAGAGTGAATTGTGAAGCAAAGTTTCGAGGCTTTGGAAAGCCAGATTAAGCTACTGGAAGTTTCTTAGCCAGAGAGTCTGATAAGGGAAACATAACCAGTATTCCGTTAGTCTAAAGAAAGGCTAAAGAATAAGCTTATTAAGTATCTGATCAAGGGAGGATCAGATAAGGGAGACATCCCTGTATTGGAACTTTGTTCTGTAATAAGTGCTTCACCTCAGGAAGATACTGTATAACCTGAAAAAGTGTAACATTCAACTAACCAAGCATTATTCTGAGTTCCATAAGAAAAGTTACCACTTGCAACCACACGCTTTGTGCTCAATAAACTTGTTAACTTTTGTTTGAAGACTGCCTCACCTCCATTAATTCTGCGTCCAGTGTGCCATATCTCCCAATAATACCTCACATCACACATTGGTGGCACCATTAAGAGTAATAAATAATAAATCGTCCCTCCTCTCTCCTAACTCTTTACAGATGTATATCTAATTCACCTTAAAATACCTTCCCTAATATTGTGCCCTCCAGATATGTTCGACTGGGAAGGGAAGGCTGTGTTAAGTACTCTATTGGACTTTGGAAGACAGATGAATCAAAGATAAGGCCAGTATTCAGATGTACTACACATCTGTTCAGAAGCAATTGGCTAGCTCCTGCCAATCTTTCATGAAATTAATGGCAAAGAGATAATACATCACATTTACAACAAGGAACTTAAAAATGTATGTGAATTATGGCTCCTATTTGGTATTTACAGATTTGTAACCTCTACTACTTCATCACACTAGAGAAAAAAATCCACTTAAAATCCGTATTCTGTCTTCTGCAGAATTCTGGGGTTTGTAGTTTAGTGAGGTTGTTAAAGGCTCCTCACTCCTAGAGTTATGGATCTATAAATGCCCTGTATTAACTAATCCTACATAGCCACATCCCATCCAAACAGCCAGCTGCCCCCAGTTCAGTCCACCTTAACAGCTAGCAACTGGACCAGTTGAAGAAGGCCAGATCAGCAGTTCATCAGGAGCTCCTGGTGGCACAGGGGGTTAAACCCCTGTGCCGGCAAGACTGAAGACCAACAGGCCATAAGTTCGAATCCGGGGAAAGCGCGGATGAGCTCCTTCTATCAGCTCCAGCTCCTCATGTGGGGACACGAGAGAAGCCTCCCACAAGAATGGCAACACATAAATAATAATAATAATCTGGGTGTCTCCTTACAGACGGCCAATTCTCTCATACCAGAAGCAACTTGCAGTTTCTCAAGTCACTCCTGACACGACAAAAAACAAAAACAAAAGGCTTGGAATGGAGATGCAAGAGAGAAGGACATTTTGACCCCATCTCCACATCAAAAACAGGACCCTTATCTCAATAAATGAAGAGTTTGTCCTTATGCTTATGTCTATTGTGGGTGATAGTAACAGCTACAGTTCTAGGCTGGAGGAACTGACACAGTTTCTTACTAATACTAAGATAATTCATTGTTGAAGCCCAAACTGGAATGTGGCAACTTTTCCCACTCCTCTTTGAGATCTGGAACAGCTAGAATTATTATGGTATCAATAGCTGAAAGATGACAGATAGACCACTTGGTTTTTCAATTTAAAACATTTTTCCTAAAAATCATAAGATATCATAATCTAACCATGAACTGAAATAAACAAATGAAAACTCATGTATTCACTTGAACTTATTAGAACATCTGATACTGAGATGAACAACTAGTCTCACACACACATGCAATTTTTTTTCTATGATGTTTTAAAAGCCCATTGGATGGGACGGGTTATATTTGGAATTAACACTACACTGAAACTTTCTGTGATATCACAGAACTAACTATTTACTTTATTAACCGACATGTCCTCACAGAAATGTTGTAAAGAACCATTTTAAGTTACAGTTCTATTTTGTAGAAATGTGTTATTTTTAAAACTATAAAAAAGACTACTAGACTATTCTGGATATATACAAAAACATTTTCTTAAGTGCTTAATTATATACCACTCAGATCCTGACTTGGTGAATACAGCATGCTCTGCCGGGGTTTGATTCCAGGGCCCCTGTGGTTACCAAAATTGTCAAAGGCACAAATCTCATTATAGACAATGGTGCTCTTTATATAAAACTAGCTGTGCCCTGCCACGCGTTGCTGTGGCCTATAGTAAAACTTATCAAAGTTGAGGTAGATATCTGGACTATTACGAAAGAGAGGTACCTACCTATTCCCCCTTTTCCTCCCCCTTTCTCTCCTTTCTTCCTTCTCTACCTCTTTCTTTCTTTCCTTCTTTCACTACTTGGTTTCATCCTTCTCTCTCCTTCATTCCCTCCCCCTTTCTTCCTTTGCCTTTCTTCCCTCCCTGTTTGCTTCCTTCTTTCACTTTTTATTCCCTTTTATTTCACCACCATCATAACAATAACAATAATGCAATGCATTGCCTCTGGGACCTGACACCTCTCCCATTCCCCCAGGGTCTAATAGGAATAATAGCATAATAATAATAATAATAATAATAATAATAATAATAATAGAAATAACAACCTTTACCCGCCACGTGTTGCTGTGGCCAACCTTCCCTCTTTCTCTCCTTCTTTCCTTCCTTTCTTCCCTCCCATCTTTCCTTCTCCTCTTCCTTCTCTATCTCTTTCCTTCCTTCCCCCTTTTTCTTTCTCTTCTGGTCTCTTTTCTTCCTTTTCTCTTTCCTTCTTTCCTTCCCTCCCTCTTTCTCTACATCTTCCCCCTTCCTTCACTCTCTCTTTTCCTTCATTCCCTTTTTTCTTTCCTTCTCTCCTTCCTTCCTTCCCCCTTTTTCTTTCCCTCCCTCTGTCTCTCATTTCTTCCTTCTCTACCTCTTTCCTTCCTTCCCCCTTTTTCTTTCTCTTCTGCTGTCTCTCTTTTCTTTCCTTCCATCTTTCCTTTTCTTTCCTTTTCTTCTTCCTTCTTTCTCTAACTTTCCTTCCTTCCCCCTTTTTCTTTACCTCCCTTTCTCTTTCTTCCTTCTTTCCTTCCTTCCTGTCTTTCCTGGATTTTGACAGGGCGGGAAGGGGTGGGGTGGGGTTTGGAGGTGGTGTGAAGTAAAAGGAGGTAAGATTGGGGCAGGGGAATGATGGAGCATGGGGTTGTGTGTGTGTGTGCGGCGGCAGGGGGAGTGATGGAGCGTGGGGTTGCGTGTGCGTGTGCGGCGGTGGGGGGAGTGATGGAGCGTGGGGTAGCATGTATGTGTGTGCAGCGGCGGGGGAGTGATAGAGCGTGGGGTTGCGTGTGTGTGTGCAGCGGTGGGGGGAGTGATGGAGCGTGGGGTTGTGTATGTGTGTGCAGCGGCGGGGGGAGTGGTGGAGCATGGGGTTGTGTGTGTGTGTGCGGCGACGGGGGGAGTGGGGTTGTGTGTGCGGTGGCGGGGGAGTGATGGAGCGTGGGGTTGCGTGTGTGTGTGCGGCGGCAGGGGGGAGTGATGGAGCGTGGTGTTGCATGTGTGTGTGTGCGGCGGCAGGGGAGTGATGGAGCGTGGGGTTGCGTGTGTGTGTGCGGCGGCGGGGGGAATGATGGAGCGTGGGGTTGCGTGTGTGTGTGCGGCAGTGGGGGGAGTGGGGTTGCGTGTGTGTGTGCGGCGACGGGGGAGTGATGGAGCGTGGGGTTGCATGTGTGTGTGTGGCGGCGGGGGAGTGATGGAGCGTGGGGTTGCGTGTGTGTGTGCGGCGGCGGGGGAGTGATGGAGCGTGGGGTAGCGTGTGTGTGTGCAGCCATTGGGGGAATGATGGAGCGTGGGGTTGTGTGTGTGTGTGTGGCGGTGGGGGGAGTGGGGTTGCGTATGTGTGTGCGGCGACGGGGGAGTGATGGGGCGTGGGGTTGCATGTGTGTGTGCGGCGGTGGGGGGAGTGATGGAGCGTGGGGTTGCGTGTGTGTGTGCAGTGGCGGGGGGAGTGATGGAGCGTGGGGTAGCATGTGTGTGTGCGGCTGCCGGGGGAGTGATGGAGCGTGGGGTTGTGTGTGTGTGTGCGGCGGCGGGGGAAGTGATAGAGCATGGGGTTGCGTGTGTGTGCGGTGGCGGGGGGAGTGATGGAGCGTGGGGTTGTGTGTGTCCGTGCAGCAGGGGGATGTGTGTGTGAGGGAAGTGGCACGGCGGTGCTTGGAATGGGCATGGCTTCTGCAGAGGGAACGTTGGCTGGAAGGCTGCGTGCGCGCCCAAGGAACTTGCGGCTGGGCGCCAATGCACATGCTCAGTTGTTTTGCCGTATTGTGAGTGTGTTGTTGTGTTGTTTTTCATTTTGAGTAGATATGTTTGTACCTTGTGGGTTGTGTTATGGGCATGGGAATTTTGGTTAAGTTTCATTGGGGTTTTTTTGAGTTTTGTTGTTTTGCCGTTTTGTGAGTGTGTTGTTGTGTTGTTTTTCATTTTGAGTAGATATGTTTGTACCTTGTGGGTTGTGTTATGGGCATGGGAATTTTGGTTAAGTTTCATTGGGGTTTTTTTGAGTTTTGTTGTTTTGCCGTTTTGTGAGTGTGTTGTTGTGTTGTTTTTCATTTTGAGTAGATATGTTTGTACCTTGTGGGTTGTGTTATGGGCATGGGAATTTTGGTTAAGTTTCGTTGGGTTTTTTTTTAGTTTTGTTGTTTTGCTGTTTTGTGAGTGTGTTGTTGTATTGTTTTTCATTTTGAGTAGATATGTTTGTACCTTGTGGGTTGTGTTATGGGCATGGGAATTTTGGTTAAGTTTCATTGGGGGGTTTTTGAGCTTTGTTGTTTTGCCATTTTGTGAGTGTGTTGTTGTGTTGTTTTTCATTTTGTGTAGATATGTTTGTACCTTGTGGGTTGTGTTATGGGCATCGGAATTTTGGTTAAGTTTCGTTGGGGGGTTGTGGAGTTTTGCTGTCCCGTTGAACCAACCTAACAGATTTATATATATATAGATAGATGAAAGACTTAAGGTTTGCTTTTTTGGATTTTAAAAAACATTACTAAGATGTGGAAGGTTGACTTAGTGGATATGGAGGGCCAATTGTACCTACTTTTAGATCTAGTCACCTTTGATGCCTCCTTCTTTCTTCTAAGACACTCTCTCTCTCATTCTGCAATCCTTGCTACCAAAAGCAGAATAGGGAAGAATTAGAACCACAGTGAGGTCGTAGCTCTCACTGCTGTGAGACAAAAAAAAATGCAGGCTATGAGATGCCTGGTTATTTATTGTTGAAGGCTTTCATAGCTGGAATCACTGGGTTGTTGTAGGTTTTTCGGGCTATATGGCCATGTTCTAGAAGCATTCTCTCCTGACGTTTCGCCTGCATCTATGGCAAGCATCCTCAGAGGTTGTGAGACTTCACAACCTCTGAGGGTGCTTGCCATAGATGCAGGGGAAACGTCAGGAGACAATGCTTCTAGAACATGCCTGGTTATTATTTTGAATTTCTTCTAGAATCAAGCAACTGAGAATGGGAAAGAAAAATCACCGGCACCAGCTGCTTTCCCCTTCCCCCTCCCACTGTTCTTTGGCTTTAGGAGGCATTCACATTCACAAGGTACCTGTGCCCTCTTCTCAATGTCGGAGCTGCTGCTGATGTTTTTGTAATTCTCCCTTTTCCTTCCATCCATTTAGCATACTATCTGTTTCAGTCAACAACAGCAAACAAAACAAAATCCATATTTTTACCATAACATGATCTCTATAGCTAATACGAACTGTGATGGGTTTCATATTAGCCATGTGTCAGATAATACTATGTTGAGAAGCAGCCCTGGTAAAACAAATTACAAAACTGACTGATCTTCACTGTGTATGATAATTGAAAATGTCCACAATGTAGTTACATTCAAAGATCACATGTGAAGAACAAGTATAAATATGGGCATTAATAATTTTTCTTCACAGCTGTTTTTGCTATGTCGCCACCAGTCTGGGTGACTATTACTTTTTATAAATACTCGTGGTCTTCATATATCTATCCTTTTTTTGTCTGCCCTGGATGCTATTTGCAAATCAATCAATCTCCCCTAAACAAAACAAAATTAAATAAAGCAAAATCCCTGTGTGTTTTGCTGGAACATGGGAGAAGCTACTTTGTGTAAACAACTTACACAGAGATGACTTGGGCCTCATGGTGACCTGCATCCTATATGAGGGTTGTACAGTATGGTTCCTATATCAGTGACACTGGTGGTTTCATTTATTCATGTCCAAAATGTTATCTTTAGGCATTTTTAGGTCCTCCCAGCATGATTCACACTGGAGGACCTAGAAATACCAGAAAAGTGTTATCTCTAGGCCTGTATAAGTTCTCCAGCGTGATTCTATGATTTTTTTTTCTGGAAGACATTCATTTCAGTGAGCTTTGCTATTATCTGCAGTTTCATATTTCTGTGGAAAATCCAGGAACAGGTCTCCTACAGATATGGGGGTCGAACTGCATGTGAAGTTATTATTTACACATGAACCATCGTGAAACATGTAGCTAAATCCATTGAAAAAAATTCTATATCCATAACCAATCTACTTACTTACACACAACTCTTATTTCAGCAAATTTGCCCTAAATGTGTCCATTCCATATTCACCAGTGCTTCTGGAGGGGAACTTTTGCATGGGAAAGTGACCAGCAGGATTCCAAGTAATATTGCCAAGAGACTGGTGAGCAGATAGCATTTGCAGTTGTTACTCCCTCTCTTGCTATAGTGTAGATGTGAAGGGCTTTATTTGGGTAGTGGTAATAACCACCCTCAAGTCCCTTTGCTTGCCAGCTGACATGAGGGCATAATGGTTATAGCCCCTGGAATCACCTGGTTCCAGTTTTTCTCAAGAAGCTGGCTTGACTGTTCATGGGCTTTTCTGTATTTGAGGAAAGCCAAGGTACAGTGTAGCTAGCTTGACTGCAGTGGTGGTTGCAGAACCAGCATGAGTCTACAGTCGACACTTCATGACAATTGCTTTTCTTTTTGTATTGTGGAGGTTGTGAAGTGGGTGAAGAACAGGGACATCATGAAATCTCTCCACATCAGAGGTGGGTCCTGCAGGGAGAACTAGGACTTTCTGCAGGGTAAAATGGGGACCTCAGTAGCTGGGGTGAGAGGGAGACCTTACCCTCTTTTCCTATACTGATTTCAGGTTGAATTGAAGTGGCCTCTACTTGCTCTTGTAGGCTCTTCTCCTACACTGACTAAGGAACTTATCCTGTGTGTGTGTGAGTGGCTGGGTGGGTGGGAGTTTAGCATCATGTAATCATGGCATTTAGTTTTATAGTGTTGCAAATAACGATATTCCATTACTCATTACTTATCACACGTCGTCTGAATTTGTTGGTTTCTCTGATACTGTTTTCATCGATATCCCATGAGCGAATCAATTATCTGACCTCTCCCCTTTTAAAAAATAAAAACAGGTCCTAATTTGACATCATGAGGGATTGAACTCTAGCAGTATCAAGATTTGAGTTATTAAAGTCAAAGAAAAGCAGTAGTCTACTAAAGTAGCAATATTTTTTAGTTGTAAATGTAAAAAAATACCAAAAGGGACCAAGCAGCTGCATTATGTCAAAGTACTGGGGACTCTGCTGGTTAGGAGACAGCCCATAGGATAGCCCCTTTGCCCACATCATAGGTTTGATTCAATGTGGGCAATTTTGACAGCTCTTATCCCATATGATTTTGTACTTTTGAAATAGAATGTTCCAGTTCTTAGTTCAGAAGATGATCTCAGACCATCTTCTTCCTCCTCCCTTTTTTTGGACTGTTTATGACGTTTGATTACCAAATTGTGATGGGTGCAGAAAATGGGAGGTGGAGATGGTGTGGGATAAGGCTGGGGGTGGTAACGGCCGACAGGGAGCTCTGGCGTAGGCTGGTCCATGAGGTCACGAAGAGTCGGAGACGACTGAACGAATGAACAACAACAACAAGGCCCTCTGGGAGAGTTGCTGGGAGATGCTGGTTTCCAAATCCAACACTGGCCCTTCTAACAACCCCTTACCCTCGCTGTCAGAGCTGTCCAGGACATGCAGGGTTATTGAGAATGTGTGGTTTTTTGCACATTGGAGATAATTTGTTAAGCCCCACCTACTTTTTACCCCCCTGCAATGATTCAGTAACACTTTTGACCATGAACAATCTATTAGTTGGCCTGATGTGGTTGTGATCAGATTGTCCCTTTTTTGAGGATTCCCAAGGAAATCTCTAGTGGAGAAGATTCAGACAATTTCTGGTTATCAGGAGAGTCGGATGAAATTTCTAGTATGTTTAAACTCTTTTCACTCCCTCTTCTGATTTCTTTTTTGAGTGGGGGAAGGGTTGTTGTTTTGTTATAACATTAAAGCACATCTTACCTTCCTAGTTTTGCCATTGTAGTACTATTATAACTACAAGTTTAAAAAAATTAAACAAACTAATCATGAAGTGAGGACTGAAGCACAGAAGAGGGTAATTACACCATTAATTCAGATGGGAAAATGTGCAAATAAGGCTCTTAAAGTATAAATGCGGCAAGAATGCAATATACAGCATCAACAATCAGTTACCCTCCCAAGACTGGCTGGAGTGGATTTCAAAGGGAATAATGCAGCATAAAGGAGTTGTGTGATAAGGGTCTTAAAGCTGACAGCATAGAAACTGCCACCAAAACATGTAATTCTTTTTATCTATAGTGTTTCTTGTTGATAATCAGACATAACCAGATTCCTATGGCCTATCCTGGTTGCCTCAAATGCAATTTGGATGCAAAACCTGCCTTGTGATGAACACTTTCCTTCTTATGGGGAAAAATCCCTGTTTTCATTGATTAATATTTTTTCTGCAGCAATTCCCTTAGGAAAGCAAACTAATAAACATGTTGGTGAGGTTCTACGCAAAACTGAAGGATTCAAAGAGTTTCTTACTTCGGAATAGCCAAGAGCTTAGTTTTGAGCATGTTCCATATGGCAAACAATGTTAGAAATCCTCCTCTGTTTCCCGAGTGCTTAGTAAATGGCAGTGGAAATCAAAGTTGCTGTTTGAGTAATACATATCTATAGCTCCTTTGAGTTTGTGGAATCAGTTGTGCAATTCTTTGGAATCCGACACTTCCTTTTTCATCTTTTTATAGCCTTGGAACCAAAGGCTCATCAGCTTTGCCTTTTTGAGCTCTTCCCCCTCTTCTCTAGGGATGCTGAAATATTAATGTTCCCAATAATGGTTGCATTATTCGTTTTACCACAATTATTGCATTTATTCGCAGGGCCTTGGTAAGTGATTAGGACTCAAAATGTATTGCTGTGAACTAGCGTAATAAAATGGGTACTGTAAGCTTTCGTTAACATTTCATGTGTCAGACAACAGAGACATCATTATTGCAATTTTATTTCATGGCAATTGCCTGCGCTTAAGGATTAATGTCACAAAAGGTCTACCCAGAGTCGGGCCAGAGCTTATTTTTACATCATGAGCAGAATTTGTATGAGTGAAGGGGCAAGTCCCAGGACAGATATGGGAAGTTGCTGGTTGAATATGAATTAGAGGTTCGCAACTTATCTTTGTTTTGAGGATACATAAACTGAATTCCTATGTTGCAAACTTTTCTGGTCTGGGGATTTCCAGTTTCATGCATACTGGGGAGATTTGGTCTGCACAGAAACTGATTGCATTCATTTTGACAAACTATTCAGGCTCAAACAGGTCTTTGGTAACTCCATGTAAAACTTGGAGGTGACTATGTTATGTATAATTAATCTCTTTATCTACAATAAAGGCATCATTTTAATTTAATTTAATTTAATAATAATAATAATAATAATAATACACTTTATATTCCACCCTTCTCTCCTAGGGGACTCAGAGAGGATTACAGCATTTACATACATAGGGAAACATTCAATGGCTTCACAATCATATACAATGAGACACACAAACACAAACAAAGGCAGAGGCTTCTCCTTTCATTTCTGGCTTCTGGAGGCGGTGCTCATCTCTTCCTCGGGGGAGGTTCTTTCCTCCATTCTCAAGCTGAGGAGCCTGCATTGTCACCTCCTGGTTGTGTGGCCGGCAAGATTGCTTGGAACATCTCTCGCCTTTTTTCTGCTGAAGTGGTATCTATTTATCTATTCATAGTTGCATGTTTTCGAACTGGAGCTGACAGATGAGAGCTCACTCCATCTCATGGATTCAGACTGTCAACTTTCAGGTCAGCAGTTCAGCCAACCTTCAAGTCAGCAGTTCAGTAGCACAAGGGTTTAACCCATTGCACCACTGCGGCTCCATTCAACAAAGGGTAATTTCATTTGTTCTGTAGTGATTACCCCCCAACCCCACCCCAGTTACATTTAGGATGCATCTACACTGTAGAACTAATGCATTTTGACACCATTTCAACTGTCAAAGCTCAAGGCAAGAGAATCATGGGAGCTGTAATTAATGCATTTTGACACCATTTCAGCTGTCAAAGAGTCCTGATGCCTCACCAAACTACAACTCTTGTGATTCCATAGCATCGAGCCATGGCAGTTAAAGTGCGATCAAACTCTATTAATTTTACAGTGTAAATGTAACTTGAAAGTTCCCTGGATATGGTCCCAGTAAATGTTGAAGGAGGGATATGGAGCAAAAGCGGATGTATACTGTATTTTCTGCTGTCTTATGGGTGTTGAGGGAATAATGACACAAAAGGGAGGGGAGTGTGTTTGTACTACAAGCCATTAGTACAATTTGAAAAAGTGAAATTAAAACAATTGCTTTAGTTATGGAGGGAATGGGAAAGAAATCATGTAACTATAGCACTAAATAACTACTACTAGGACAGCATTAATCTATTATTTATTAATTTTTCTTGATCTAAGTGAGTTTTTATTATTATTATTATTAAACTTTATTTGTACTCCGCTAGCATCTCCCGAAGCATTTGATGCGGCTTACACAGGCCGAGGCCTCAACACACAACACAACAATACAATCTAAGCAAATCAAACAATTAAAAACAGAATAAAGCAAAATAAACAACAGGCACAATACAGTAAACACAATAAAACTGGGCCGGGCCAGAGCAATGGGTACAAGATTAAAAGTGCTGATGTGACAGGAGGTGTATATAGGGCTTCCAGGGCAAGTGCGATGTGCGATGTGCAGCAATAATTGGTTCTGATAAAGTGCTTATGGGACTTGGTGGTGGAGATTTCCTAATCTGTGAAGACGCATCGGAAAAGCCAGGTCTTCAAGTTCTTTCTGAAGGCAGCCAATGTAGGGGCCTGTCTAAGGTCTTTGGGGAGGGTGTTCCAGAGTCGGGGGGCCACCACGGAAAAGGCCCTGTCCCGCGTCCCTACCAAGTGCGCTTGCGACGCTGGTGGGATCACGAGCAGGGCCTCTCCAGATGACTGAAGAGAACGTGTGGGTTCGTAGATGGAGATGCGGTCATGCAGGTAGGCTGGTCCCAAACCGTTCAGGGCTTTGTAGGTAAGCACCTGCACCTTGAATTGGGCTCGGAAAATAAATGGCAGCCAGTGGAGCTCCTTAAACAGGAGGGTTGACCTCTCTCTGTAAGGGGCCCCAGTTAGCATCCTGGCTGCTGATCGTTGGACCAGTTGGAGCTTCTGAGCCGTCTTCAAGGGCAGCCCCATGTAGAGCGCATTGCAGTAATCCAATCTGGAGGTGACCAAGACATGGACCACTCCAGCCAGATCCGCCTTCACGAGGTACGGTCGCAGTTGGCGCACGACTCAGTTGTGCGAAAGCCCTCCCAGACACCACCGACGCCTGAGCCTCAAGCGTAAGCGTTGAATCCATGAGGACTCCCAAACTGCGGACCTGTGACTTCAGGGGGAGTGTAACCCCGTCCAGCACAGGTTGCCACCCTATACCCCGGTCAGGTTTACGATCGACCAGAAGGACCTCTGTCTTGTCGGGATTGATCTTCAGCTTGTTCCTCCTCATCCAGATAGACACAGCGGCCAGGCACTCGTCCAGCACCCGAGAGTCCTCCTTGGAATTAGGTGGAAAGGAGTAGTAGAGCTGTGTGTCATCTGCATAGAGGTGGCACCTAGCTCCAAAACTCCGGATGGCCTCTCCCAGCGGTTTCATGTAGATGTTAAAGAGCATGGGAGACAGAATAGAGCCTTGCGGGACCCCACAGGTCAAAGGCCAGGGGGCCGAGCAGGCGTCTCCCAGCTTCACCATCTGGGATCGACCCTCCAGGAAGGATTGGAGCCACGACAAAACCGTGCCCCCGAGACCCATCCCAGAGAGTCGTCCCAGAAGGATACCATGAGGATGCTAACTGGGTATCGAAAGCCGCTGAGATGTCCAAGAGAACCAACAGAGTCACACTCCCCCTGTCCAGCTCTCTACGGAGGTTCTAAATGTTCTAATACAAACACAATAGATTATTCATGTTAAAAAGTGAATTAAATTTATTGTACTAACACAAATGGAAACCGTTTTAAAACACTACATCATTGTTGATATTCTACATCAGGTCCTTAGTCCTTACATCAGGTCCTTAGTCCTCCTGACCCAGCCCTCAGAGTCCATTGTAACAGCCAGCAGCTGGATGAACTGAAGGAGGTCTGTTCAGTTGCTGATTGGGGTACAAAGGAGGTTCAAGTTTCTAAAACCCTTCCCAACCATGACCCTGGCTGACATGCAGAATCGTGACAGGGATCCTACTTCTGATTGTTCAGTCTTGTTCATGCATGGAAGGTTAGAAACTTGCTTCTCTATATGCCTGAAAGAACAGCTGGACAAATCTCCTTTGCATTCAAAATACAGAAAGAGAGATTCTACATAAACATTAGAAATAACTTATTTACAGTAAAAGCTGTTTGACAGTGAAATATGCTGCATTGGAGTGCAATAAGAGTCTTCTTCTTTGGAGAAGAAGGCTGGGAGGCCACCTGTCAGGACTGCTTTGACTTTGTCTTTCTGCATGACAGGGAGTTGTACTGGATGGCCCTTGAGATCTCTTCCAGCTCAATATTTCTATAATTCCTGGCTCTTAAGGTGGACTGGGAGGGCATTTCCATAGCATTTTGGTAATAAAGAGCATTTATGGACCTGTAATTCTGTAATGCCTCTGTAACTGCAATAGTGTATATATGCAGTGTATAATGATTACTAATTACTTTAACGTAATTTCCCAAGCTCTTTGCTTCCAGAGCACAAAAGAAATGCTTAACTTTCTTTGGGGTCATGGAATGCTTTGAGAATCGGATCAAAGTTATGGAAATCATCCCAGAAAAAATACACTTGAACTCAATTTTCAATATAACATGAAGGAAATTTATTTTATTTTATTTGTTTACTAGCTGTATCCACCACGCGTTGCTGTGGCCAGCCTTCCCTCCCTCTTTCTCTCCTCCTTTCCTCCCTTCCTTCCCTCTCTCTTTCCTTCTCTCCTTCCTTCCTTCTCTTCCTCTTCCCTTCCTTTCCCCTATTTTCTTTCCCTTCCTCTTTCCTTCTCTACCTATTCTTAGACTGCAACTCCCAGCAGTCCTCCTGATTAATCAATCTATCTATCTATCTACCTACCTACCTATCTACCTCTATCTAATATGTCTATCTTATCTATCTGGAGGATTTCTGGGAGTTGAAGTCCAGGAATAGGAAATTGGAAATATGCAGGGATTGGGATGCTCTCAAAGAAATTCAAGGAGAAGAAAGCTTGCATCTTGGAAGCAGTGCATTTGGATCCTCCTCCTCTCCTAAATGGCCTGATCTAGGGGATGCTGGGAGCTGTAGTCTGGAAGAGAGTGTGGATATGCTATTATGTGTGCTGTCGCACCTGGGGGCTATAACTTAGTGAAAGAGGCATGGATGTGGCATCTTTCCCCAGGGGATTGCTTCTTGCCCTCCTATAGGAAACTGGAACTCCCAAAGACCAAAACACAACAGATAACTCGAAATGGTATTTATTGTTCACAATGAGTTATCTTTCTCAGGCATAAGCTTGATGTTTCAACAGGGATAAAGGAAATATACTTTACAATCTCCAAGTCCAAGGAGTTTGCAGCTGAGAAGCGTTTCCTGTTTCCTCTTTCCTCAATGGCTGTGAATATCGGAATAAACACAACCCCAGTCCAATGGCCTATGTTGAAGGGACAAGACCTTCCTCTGGTTCCAAAAGAACCAGTTTGAAGGTACTTGGATCTCCTCAATGTTGTCCAGGACAATCTGGACATAAAGCATGAGTCCCAAGGGTAAAAAAACCTTAGAATTGGTGCTGAGAGGTAATTTAAGCAGGGGCTTTTAGAGCCAAGTCTCTTACTCACATCCATCCGATAGAAACTCTGATGGCAGAATGAAAAAAGGGAAGCACTCCCCTCCTCCAGGAAGAGGTGGAGCCAAACAATTGAGCTTGAGAAAGCAATTCAACTGGTGCAAAAAACACTGATTGACAGCTATAAATAACCAATCAATCCAACTATACATAAGCAGGGTAAAAAGGCAGGATTAAGTATGATACAACAGTTTAAATCTTGCAACTAACAGTTCTACACATAGGTGGCACCACTTGCGCCATCACATTATGTGTTTTGTATGCCAGGAGGAGTCATTTTGCGCTCTAGATGTGCTCTAGCATCTTTTAGCTTTTTGGCTTTTTAAGTCCCTTCTGCTGTGTTTTTCAGTGTTTTTATGAGTGATGGTCACTCATTGGCCTGATACATGTCTTGTGTCCAAATTTGCTGTCAGTTTGTCCAGTGGTTTTTGAGTTATTTTAATCCCACAAACAAAGATTACATTTTTATTTATATAGATTATTTGCGGTATTTGTATACTGCCCTTCTCAAACACAAAGGTGACTCAGGGTGGTCCACAGTGTTGGCAACAATTTAATGCCATCTATAAAATTAAATCAAGTCCGCAGAATCCCCCAGAGCTCATCCATGGATCGCTAGCATCCATGGGCCATAGGTTAAGAATCCCCAGCCTGTTGACTAGCACAGGGATTGACGGTCCCCAAGGCTGGTATTGCTTGCAGGCTGAACACTCTCCTGGGGCTGCACTTTTTCTGCTAGTGCTGGCTATCTGGAAACGGTAACCATGGTAGCAGCAGCAGCATCATAGCAAGGTAATTTAAAAGAAATACTTTTTTCAACTCAAAAGAAATCATTAAATATCACATTAATGATAGAGGAATAGTGATTCCCCTGTGAGACTGTTTTCATAGGATTTTGCACCAGTAGCAGGTGTAAGCTGTCTCTCTTGGGTGCCTGGTTTGGAGCAGACACCCAGGTGGCATTCATAAAGCAATGGTCAAAGGAGGTGGTGGGGGGAGATTTTGTGGGCTCCCCTTTTCTTCACTGGAGTCCTAGCACACTGAGAAGCAGGTGCTCAGAATGTGCTGCTGGCTGTGGAGATAATCAAAGTTTCTGTTATTTCTGTCTTTTATATTACCAAAAAGGGGAAAAGTTGGTCTGTGGGTGAGAAAGAGGAAAATGATTAAATTATGGCTAAGTGACATGTTATGTCATGAAACTGAGCTGTGCAGTCGATTTTTAAGATTGGGTTCTTTCCCTAAGTTGCCTCACTTATTTTCAGCTCCTGTGACATTATTCTCCCCTTTAGGTTTTTGGTAACCATTTCCCACCTCAGCTGAGATTGTGGTCAGAGCATGACTGATTTTTCAAGTAGACCAAATGAGACATGTTTGCGACCCTATTACAAGATTCATTCCCTGTTTTATAGCCGAGTTAATCCTGTTATATACAACCTAAGACTATTAGGATTTCCAATTTGTGATGTAAGAATAAATACGATCTTCACCAGGGTAGGCTGGGGAGAGAGTCTAGCTGGCAGAATCAGAAAGGTGGTAAGTAAAGCCTTACAAATAGGTGTGGAGCTGGAAGAAATCTGGTGGTTGGATCTTTGTAAAATAAGCATGTCTTTTAAAAATAATTGTGATATTGAGAAATTGGACTTCAAATTATGAAATGTACAGAATTATATAAAATAGGAGGCACAACTCGGCTAGGACATATAGCAAGCACAAGCACCTTTTGCCTTACAGTAACCTTTTTCATGAATTGCCTCTAGAATGCTGTCTGATCACACCCAAACCCCCTTCCTCAAATTTCCATAACCCCTTTACAATGAACTGGGAGATGTAAGGACAGAACAAAATGAATTTGCATCAATGGTAATGGGTTCACATCCTGACTTCCTTGATATTATCTAAGATATTGTTGAGAATAATAATAATAATAATAATAATAATAATAATACTTTATTTATATACTGCCCTATCTCCTCAAGGAGGATTCAGGGTGGTTTCCAAGTAACATCACCAAAACATACAGAGTAAACAGCATGACATAAAATTAACAAAACAAAATAAGCACAAAATTATCACAATAACACACATGTTTAAAAAATAATCCTGCCTGATCAGAGCAATTAAAATGCCGGGCCGAGGCTAGTGCAACCTCAAACTATGAGGGGACTGGGAATTAAGTATAGTGCTATAACAGGCTAAAAACAACATCAAATACGGGTGTGTGGCTGCTCATTTCCAGGGCCTATTAGAGGGATGACCTGGGTAATAGATAGGAAGTATAAGGCCATATTCAACAGTTTGGGGCTGAGCTAGAACTGGTCATTCTCAAAGGCTTCTTGATACCATCAGGTCTTCAAGCTCTTACGAAAGGAGGGGAGGGATGGGGGCCTGCTTTATTTCCTTTGGAAGGGCATTCCAGAGGTGGGGGGCCACCACCGAGAAGGCCCTCTCTCTCATCCCCACCAACAACAGCCCGTTGTACCAGTTGAAACTTCCAGGCCATCTTCAAGGGCAGCCCCACATAGAGCACATTGCAATAGTCCAGTTTGGATGTAACCAAGGCGTGGACCGCCCTGGCTTGGCTTCCATGGCTCAAGCTAGCCTCACCTATTGAAATGGATATAATCCCCAAGCAACCATTGTATGGGTAGAGACTGTTTCAAGATACAAACCAACAAACCTTACAACCTCTGAGGATGCTTGCCACGGATGCAGGCGAAACATCAGGAGAGAATGCTTCTAGAACATGGCCATACAGCCTGAAAAACCCACAAAAACCCAGTGATTGCAGACAGGAAAGCCTTTGACAATACATTAACAATTGTATACTTTGAACTAACTCTTTTGTTTACACCCATTAAGCCAATTAATAACTCATTGCCTAATGAGCTAATACTTTTTAAAACTGTTTTAATGAATGTTTTACTTATTGTTTTAATTGTTATTATATTGCTGTGTTATATGTAGTGGCAGTGAATTGCTGCCAAACGTAAGCCATCCTGAGTCCCCCTTAGGGGACTGAGAAGGAACGGGATAGAAATACCTAAAATAATAACAAATAAATAATAATAATGACATACCATGTTCCTTTCGGATCGTACCCTTCTTGGAGATGGGCCATTAAATGGACTTACACTTCCAATGACAGTTTATTGAATTTCCAACCACCTTGATCATATAAGAAAAAGAAAAAAATAGCCAAGAGGACAGTATCTTTCCGAATCCTTCAAAAATAGCAATATCTTTCCTGTAACAGCACACACAGCTTTGCTGTTCCTGAATTTACAGTCACTCATTATTTAGAAAAGGAATCCTTCTCCTTGCTTCATTTATTATGGAATGGTGTGGTAGACCCACACCGAGCCATCTGCAGCTGCATGACAAGGTTATATGCAACTTTCCTTGGTTGCAATAAATTGTGCCATCTACAAAAAATCAAGCTGGGTGTTCTTGTCAAGATCAAGGCCAGTGCAGGTACATGAGAAGTAACATTTCACTATTCTGATCCCTTTCGTTGCCTCATTATTATTCATGGCCATCCCGTGCTTGACTAGGACTCTGCTCTGAGGACCTCACCGTTGAAATCAGATGGAGCATGACCAACATCCCCCTCCCCATATAAACAAATTGGTAAATCGACAGGAAAACAAACAAACAAGTTCAGAAAGTCCATCTTTCCGTGTTGAAATCTGTTGACTATGTGCATAATTTATTTCAGGATATATTGTTGCTTATGATGAGAGAGTAGGTTGAAAATATAGAAAAAAAACCCTTGATTTTGCCATTTATATATTTTACTACAAGTAATTGTATATAATTTGAACTTGAGCATCCACAGATTTTGGTATCTTGGGTGGTGGGGGGATTCTCAACCCTTTACACGCTACCACTGTATTTTATTTTTCCATTTAAAAAAAACCTGGTGCGTTTTGGTTAAATAGCATATTCTGTGAAACCCTGTTTGACGCTTATTGTATGCTACTTCATGAAATCCCAGGAGCTACACCCTGTAGCCACATTTTTGTAACATTACCAAGATCCCCACTAGCTTTCAGATTTTGGTGCTGAAATCTCAGGGCCTTCAATAGTCTTTGTGATTGGCTTGTTTAAACTTTTATGTAGTTGTATTAACACTATGATGGCAAAACTGTATGATGTTAGGGCAATATCATCATGATGAGATAACAGCAAACAAATAAAAAAACAGACATTAGAAGAGCGGGATAAGAAAACTCATCTTCCCTACCTGTGCATCGGAAATGGTTTAGGGCTTCTCTGCCACAGATTTCCAGGGGAATCTTTGAGGGGGGTGATAGTAGAACCTGGCCCCATCCTCACCCACAACCACTAATAGATCGAGCATTATGAGATATCTACACCTGAACAACTTACTGAATAGTTGTAGGAAAAGTGAGTCATTAATGGAAGACAGAATGGTCCTCTCCCTGCTGTCCTTCCAGCAGCAGGCTGAAACCTTGCTGATCAGGCAGGCTTTTAAGAAGACAGACTAAGTCTGAGGCAGAGAGAAAAAGCAGCAGGACCTACCACCTCCTTTCCTTCTTCCCTATCTCTCCCCCCCCCACCTTAACAATGCCCCCTCCCCATTTTCAATGACCTTCCAATGTAACAATGCCTGGAGAACACCAATATTGGGAAATAAGGCTGAAGCAAAAATTGGACTAATGCATTGAGTCTCGTTGTGGATTTTTTTAAAAAAGGGGCGGGCAATAAATAAACATCACAATCACCATCATCATGCTATGATGGTATAAAAGCATGGTGTGCTAATTTCCCTTGATTATAGATCCATAACTCCAATACAGAAAACCTGATTTTCTTTTTAAGTAGAGCTACTTGGATCCAAAGAGATTTTCTAAAAGAAAAAGACAGCAAGGAATAAAAACAATAGGTATTGTAATCAGGTGATGTTACATTTCCATGGATGGGAAGCCAATTCTCCTAACTGGAATGGCAGCATCCAGAATATGTGGGTTCAAAGGAATTAGGCAAGCACAGAGGAAGCAGCACAGTCCAAACAACAATGAATATTTCTTTAAAAGATATTTTAGAAGAGGCCAGGCTTATGGGATCTACTTTGTTCTTGTTTTGCCAGAAACTGAGATTTATCAACTGCGCTGGAGCCAGGTATAAAAGACATTTGCATTCAAATAATTTTGAACCTGGGAATACATTTTGAATATGGGAAGTGGAGCCCCCAGTGGCGCAATGGGTTAAAGTGTTGAGCTGCTAAACTTGCTGATTGAAAGGTCACAGGTTTGAATCCGGGGAGCATCATGAGTTCCCGTTGTTAACCCCAATTTCTGCCAACCTAGCAGTTTGAAAACATGCAAATGTGAGTAGATCAATAGGTACCGCTCCGGCGGGAAGGTAACAGTGCTCTATACAGTCATGCCAACCACTGACCTTGGAGGTGTCTACGGACAATGCTGCCTCTTCGACTTTACTTATGAGAAGTGACTGGAATACATATTTCTTCTACACACACAACTCAGCTTTCTTAATTTTCGCAATAACATTTAGAAAGTTATGTATGTGTTGTGATCTTGTTGCTGTTTTTATAATTAAACAGCTTTAAGTTAAAAATGCTAATTGATCTATGGTAAATCACCCATGCAAACCACTACACCATTTTTAAGATGGCAGGTTCTGAACTTTTATAACAGACTGAGAAAAGATCTAGGGCTTCAGGATAATCCAGGGGGGGGGGGGGGGGGAAAGAAATCATATTGGAGGAATTAAAGGTGTGAGTTCTTGCTTTTGTGTCTGGATAGATAAACAGCTTTTTCAGTTGAATAAGAAGTTCCTGAAAACATGTGCTCAAGGAAATGTTCCCTTCTATTAGAGTTTCCTTGGAGCTCTTGAGCTGATTTATCTTGGATCAGGAGTGACAGAAACCTCAAAATCCCATTTTAGCCGTGTCCCTTAAAAGCTTGTTGAGTTGGAGAAACGAACTTGAGAATAACTGCACAGGGAAGCAGGGGCTGTCAAATCGAATGAGGAGGTCTCCTCCCTAAACAGGAGCGCTCCCCAGCTGACACCATCCTGCATCTTAGATCCATCACTTTAGCTGTGGCCCATTAAAAATTAACCGAAAACATGTTCATCATTAACATGTGCCAGCTTCATTCCAGGAGCTCTTGGTGCCCATTTGCAGGGCCGTTGTTATGTATTTTTCAGTACTTTGTCTCTTTAATTGTTCACTCTTGTCTGATAAACCACGCTGTGAGTTAAAAGTTGGCTGTTGAAAGAGAAAGGAAAGTTTGAGGAGGAAGAGGCCTAGGACTTTATCACACAAGATTGGCAAAGTGGAATTGCACCAGGGTGCTAGGATGCTTTGCCATTACTTTTTACATGGCATCATGTACATTCTGATCCCATTGTGTTTTCCATTTGTTACTGTAGCGTACCTTTCCATTGATGGATAAGCTCTGTTAATGACTACTGATATTGCTATCTGTGCAATGGTTTCCTTCTGCGGCAGTTACCATATATCGGCAGTCACCAGAATATGTGGCACTAGAAGGTGCGATTCTCCTCCTCTCCCTTTCTCCTTTACTATTTCCTAGCAGGCCATTGTCCTTTCCCCCCTCCCTCCATTCATATTGCCAGAATTGCCATAGAAGAGAGAATGTGGAACTGTTGATCTCCAAACGAGCACCATAGCACTACTGTGGAGACTTGTGATAATGAAGTTACCTAACCCAGGATGTTTCCATTCAATGCGATAATTAACATCCCTATCCTGGGATGTTTTCATTCAGTGTGATAATGGATTGTCCCTATCCCAGATTGTTTCTGTTCCCTTAACTAATGCAATTTTGGCGAGACAGCAGGCTGATGTGATTAAGTCCCCAGTCAAGTCAAGCTGGTGGTCTCATCATTCTCTGTGGTAGAATCTACTGCTTGCTTCAAAGCACAGGGATTTCCTGTGCCTTTGCAGAGGGAAACAGTCATATGAAATGTGCCCTTTGATTCCCTCCTTCTGTGTTTTAATTTGCACCATTGAATCCCAATGTATTTCTAGCTGTACATTTCATTTTATTTTTTATATTTTGCTTAACAGATATTCAGAGATAATCATATCTGCATTTTTCATTCTTCAGTTTCCTTGGATTTGGGAGTTGGGAACATGTGAGAAGGTTTTGTGTAGATCATGGAACATTGCTAAGTCTCGTCCTCTTTTTAATAACAATGCAAGGTGGCAGTGTTCATGCTGAAAATTACGTGGCCCAAGACAAACCTGATCCAGCTATTCACATTACTGTGAATCCCTTGGATACACCAACTCCCAAGAATTGCCCCAGTTCCCCCAATCTCTATTGACACTATAATGCAGCATTGAGATGACCCGAAACCACAAAATGCAACCTACACTGCACATTTAACAGCATAAAGGTAAAATTTTCCCTTGATATTAAATCTTGTCATGTCTGACTCTTGGGGGGTGGTGCTCATCTCCATTTCTAAGTCAAGGTGTCCATAGACACCTCCTAGGTCATGTGGCTAGTGTGACTGCATGGAGTGCCGTTACCTTCCTGCTGAAGTGGTACCTATTGATCTACTCATATTTGCATGTTTTTGAACTGTTAGGTTGCCAGAAGCTGGGGCTAACAGTGGAAGCTCACCCTGCTCTCCGGATTTGAACCGCCGACTTTTTGGTCAGCAAATTCAGCAGCTCAGTGGTTTAACCCGCTGCACCAGGAGAATACAATGCATTACAAAAAGTTACAGGAAAGCACAGTTTCCGCTGTTTAATGCACTGTAGCAGATGCCAGTGTAAAATCCCAGATCTAGGACAAAATCTGCTCTACAAAACGCAGGGTTCATGGTAGACACCTGGCCTCATTGAAACAGATTAGAGACTCCAGAACAGGGGCTGTTGAAAAGCAAAGGGTAATTGACCCACTCAGAGGGGTAACTCATACACCCCATTCCTCCCTGACACTTTCTCATTTTTTTCCATCTCTATGTGCCTTCAGAACACTGATATGCATATCTCCTGGAAATGGGTGGAAAAAACAGCACAGCAATTTGAAGCCAAGTTCTGTGTTTAATGTAATTAATCCCTTGGCCTAAAACCAGTTCAAAACCTGTCAATCTAATCACCAGCACAGTGATCATGGTTCATCCCAAATGAGTTCCAAGCTGCATTATAGTTTCAGTCTAGATGTGCCTTTTGTCGAGAGCAAAGTCAGGTTAAGAGCAACAAGCTTACCAAAAGCCTTTGTCATCACGAAGACTGCCAGTGCCCGATTTGGGGTATGTTTTTTTCTGGGGTAGAGAAGCCCATCAGTAGTATATAGAGAAGAAAAAGTTTTGATTTTTCATCAATATGAGAAAATAATTACTATTGTGAAATTTGCTTTTCCTTTGAGGTGGACCATTATGAGCTCTCCCCCCACTTCAAGCCTAAGCTTTGAGAATTTAATTGGCATCCCTTACACTAAACTAGTGATCCAGTTTGAAGTTTTGTACCAATATGTTTTGCTTGCAAGACACACAGTTCTACCTAGAAGTGAGAACTCTTTCTGGTTTCCTGCCAAAGAGCCCTGAAAAGATATCCCACACTCTCTGGCAGTTTTCTGTGAGCTAGCTCATAAATTAAATACAGGGAACATTTGGAGCAACATGCAGGTTTTACGAAAATTGAATGTAGCACGATAAAGACATTGCTGCTTTCGGTCTACACCTACCTGTCTTTGTCCACTGTCATGTTGCATGCTTGATTAAAACACTGTCACTGTGGCAATGGCATGGAGAAAGAAAAGTGTGTGCCTAGAATAAAAGCTTATTAGACAATCTTTCTTTTTAATATCCCTTAAATTATGTGAAAAATGGTTTGCCTGAAGAACATTTTAAAGAAACTATGGGGCAGAATGCACACATTCCTACTATAAGGGTGGTGGAGGCTCTGTTTTTAAAGGCTGAATGGACATCTTTCAGGAATGCTTTAGTTGTGTGTTCTTGCATGTTAGAGGGTTACATTAATGGCCAGTTGGACTCTTGAGGCACTAAGATTCTATAATTATATGAATATATCTGGGGGGGGGGGGGGGAGAAAATAAATACATTTAATCCCTGTTATTCTGTGTACCTTGAAGATCTGTGATTTCATCCATGTGAATACTTCCTCCATGCATGAAAATGGCAATTTTTCAAGTATAGGTGCTATGAGCATTTCATTACCTGGTGGCAAAGGAGCCATGGTGGCGCAATGGGTTAAACCCTTGTGCCGACTGAACTGCTGTCCTGAAGACTGCTGGATCAAATCCGTGGGATGGGATGAGCTCCTGTATGTCAGCTCCAGCTTCCCATTTAGGGACATGTGAGAAGCCTCCGACAGGATGGTAAAATATCTGGGTCCCTTCTGGGCAATGCCCTTGCAGACAGCCAATTCTCTCACACCAGAAGCGACTTGTAGTTTCTCAAGTTGTTTCTAACATAAAATAACCTGGTGGCCCTTTTTCTAATTACAAGACTTTTGGTACTTACCTTAGTTGGTTTTTGGATAGCAGATATAATAACCATACTTGAAATAGCTATAATAGAGCTACACTCAAAAGCCTTTATAGCTTGCATAGGCCTCACTACCAAGAACCAAAGGTTACTTGCAGGTAAGATTCACATGGCAAATTATTAATATGCTATGCACATGGATAATCAACACTTTCTTGTTTCCACTGCAAGTTCAGGAACTAATGGGTTGTTGTAGGTTTTTTGGGCTGTGTGGCCATGTTCTAGAAGCATTATCTCCTGACGTTTCACCTGATTCTATTGCCTGCAGGCAAGATGTCAGGAGAGAATGCTTCTAAAACATGGCCATACAGCCTGAAAAACCTACAACGACCCACTGATCCCGGCCATGAAAGCCTTCGACAATACATTCAGGAACTAATCTCCTGTGGATACAGGGGAAAGTACTGTAGGTCCTTTTTAGTTTTTCTCTAGGAGTAAGATGAAGAAAACATCAGGATGGCATAGCCTTTCATCTATGTTTGCAGTCCTTGAATGCTTGAAAAGAGTTGATGCATCCAGAGACCGATGGTGGTTCTAAACTGCCATACAATGCAGTGTAGAGTTGCATTAGCTTGCATGCATCCACACAAGGCACACAAGCTGATGCAAATTGACCTGAGGTAAACTGCTTAATGCGGTTGCACTCTAGGTTAAACAAAAAAACACAGGGGAAGCTCTGGAACCTGCTCCATAATTTTCCTTGTTTTGGGGCAGTGGGGACAGCCACCCCGGATCCCTCTATAGGACCCAAATATATGTCTCCACAGCCATTACGCAGCATTATGTGCCTATGTAGAATCACCCTGAAGGAATCAACCCTAACTAACTGGTGTATTCCAGCACCTCTTTGCATGCTACTTGTTGTGCTCTAGTGAAGTTTGGAGATCACACTGTCCATTTACGGCAGTCACACAGTTTGTATTCTCTTCTTTGCCAGGCTGCAGTGAGGATCATAATAGCATTCTACAGCCCCCACTGGAGAGAGAGAAAAAACAAAAACCAAGTTTTGTGATGAGTTTGGCTTTTTAAATTACCTTGTTCCCATGAGGTCTTCATAAGCCAGCTAGCATATGCTGGCATTTCATTTAATTTAGGTGTACTGGTAACCAGATTAATTCTGGCATTTATCATTTCTGTAATATGGCTGCACATCTATCCAATGGTTAATTGCTAAAAAACTATACTTCCAGAGGTAGCACTTGATCACCTCAGTAGGCGGTGCATGGTCATTCCTTCAAGAACCATAGAGCAAGCTCCATAAAGGTTTCAAACACGTAGCCACATTAGTCTGGAATATCATTATGTAAAAGAGATCTTGTATCACCTTAAAGCAGTGGTTCTCAAACTTCCTAATGCCGCAACCCCTTAATAAAATTCCTCATGCTTTCGTTACTACTTCATAAGTGTAATTTTGCTCCTGTTGTGAATTGTAATATAAATATCTGATATGCCGGATGTATTCACTGGAGCAAATTTGGCACAAATACCCAATACGCCAAAATTTGAATACTGGTGGGCTTGAGGGAATTGACTTTATCATTTGGGAGTTGTAGTTGCTGGGATTTTTAGTTCACCTACAATCAAAGAGCATTCCAAACTCCACCAATATTGGAATTGAACCAAACTTGGCACACAGAACTCCCATGACCAACAGAAAATACTAGAAGGGTTTGGTGGACATTGACCTTGAGTTTTGGAGTTGTTGTTCACTTACATCCAGAGAGGACTGTGGACTCAAACAATGACGGATCTGGACCAAACTTGGCACGAATACCTAATATGCCCAAATGTGAACACTGGTGGAATTTGGGGAAAATAGACAATTTCATTTGGGAGTTGTAGTTGCTGGGATTTATAGTTCACCTACAATTCTGAACCCAACCAATGATAGAATTGGGCCAAACTTCCCACACAGAACCCCATGCCTTGAAGGGACATGCTGACATGAGCCCCTCTCCATCCTTGCACACTCTCCCTTGCTCATACATGTGCACCATGCTGCCATGTGCTGAGCATGCCTGCTCTCCCCACCCTGCTTGGAGTCTCAGAAACAGCCCTCCTCTCGGCCAATCACAGTGGAGGAGGACTTTTGTTAGGAGGAGTCACCATCTGTTTCTTAAAGGAAGACAAGGTCAGGTTGAGGGATCTTCAGCCTTCTCAGCCAAAGGAGTTCCTAAGACCATCAGAAATATATGTTGTCTGATGGTGTTTGGCAACACCTCTGAAACCCCCGGGTTGAGAAATGCTGTCGTAAAGAGATTAACTGATAAGAAAGTCACTAGCATAAACTTTCATAGGCTAAGAATGCATCTAAACTTTGATACCACTTTAACTGCTATAAAGCAGTGATACGGAATCATGGAAGTTGCAGTTTTAAATGATTAGGAGCATGAGTATGTCAGATTGCTTGGAAAGATGGGTGAAGGGGATGGGAATCCCATTCGCATTGGCTGATGGGAGATTTAAGCCACAAACAGATGGTTACCATTTTGCCCATTTCAGTTCCAGTGAGGCAGACATAGCATCTGCTGGAGGATTCAAAACCTGGCCTTCCAATGACCTAGTCCAACATCATGCTTCTTAATTTCATTTGACATCCTTTCCAAGTAAACCTTGTGGCTTTATTCTATTAATGAGAATAAGATTCATTTGGAAGAGACCGCATGAGTCCAACTCTCAAACAGGCAGTAACACACAGTCTAGGCAGAATCTTCCTTTTAATTACAACAACATAATCAACAACAATAAAGGAATTATACCTTGACAGCTTGTGAATATTTACATAGAGGTGTTCCAAAGATTTAAACTAAATTACTTTGCATTAATAAATCCCCATTTCAATAGGGAGAATTTCTCTCTCTCTGTGAATACTCTGAGATTTTGTAGTGCATACATGTGTATCCTTTTTTTCTGACTTCTTAGCTAATTTTGGTCTAAATTTGATTTGATGGAGATCTTCCTCCCACGTTATTCTTTTTATTCCAGATTTTCAAGGTTGCCAATTCCAGTGCATGTTAACCTGATTCTAAGAATCAATGGGACTGCCGTGATGGATGAAGATGCATCTGACTGAGCTGTGCAAAACCACTGGTGGGCAACTAACTTCCTTTCGTTTTTTTTATACTAAAGTTTTCATCAGCAGAGAGGGATCAGTCCTAAAGAAATGTTAAGAAGTTACCAAAAAATCTTCCTTCCGTAAATGCTGTATTGAGATGGGATGCATAGTCTTCTCATCACACCTGATTCTTATTATTCTTATGATTTGAAAATACTGTTATGCTGCATTTGTGAAAGCTTGTTCAAAGAGTCAGGTTTTGACTTTTTTATGAAATGTCAGGAGGGAGGGGGTGAGACAACAGAAAGTGAGAGAAATCTACCCCTCAGAAGCAAAATTCTCTCCTGAAAGAGTTATCATGCAGAAAAGATGTCTCCACTGAAGCTTTTGCACCAATTCTTGTTTCCACAACAAGCCCCCAAAATCCAGTGCTCACAGAGACAGTTGGCTGGAGTTAGACTTAATTTTTTTTACCTGTTCTGACTTACATACAAATTCAACTTAAGAACAGACTTACATAACTTGGGGACAACTTGTGTTATTTTTCTCTATAAAAGTCAAGGTATGTATGTCTTGCTTATCCAACCTTTGCTCATCCAATGTTCTGTATTATCCAATGCAATCTGCCTCCCACCCAGATCTACAGCTGTTTCAATACATTGTGATGTTTTGGTGCTAAATTTGTAAATACTGTAATTACTACATAACGTTACCGTGTATTGAATTACTTTTTTACATTTAATATGCTTTTCCTTAATCACTCCTTATTACCCAACATTTTCACTTATCCAAAGTTCTGCCAGCCTGTTTATGTTGGATAAGCGAGACTCTACTGTATGTATGTATGGAGATTTGTTTGTACAACAAAGGCTCCTTGATGGATTTGGATCAAAATTGGCACACATGCCTTCATTCAAATGATTGTGGGGTTTAAATGACAAAATCCACCCCATTTGGGAGTAAAGACCCCAAAAACTAAAAAGTGGCAATATATGCATAGAAAAGATTAACAACTGGGCTATAGGTATGTATTTATACAGAGCCCAGATATAACCACATATCTGTGCTTATTCCTTCCTTCCTGAAAACCTGCTACAGATTGATGCCAGTTCACAGACTTTGAATAGTAATGGTATGAGATCCTCCAAAAGTGACGTCTTCTGAGTCATCATTGGTGATCACTCATGGCCAAGAATGATTGTACCTTATTCATATGTTTTGTAGAACTTCTGGCACTTCGTTTATATGTTTGAGTTTATACCAAGGAGGCTCTTAATGTGGCTTATAGTGAAGAGTTATAAAATGAATTAAAATATATTTAAATAAACAGTATTTGAAAAACAGAGTAAGAACACAAAAGTTACGAAAGACATTCCAGCAGCAGTGATTTCAGGCCAAGAGTATATTCCATTAGCTTTTGACACTAAATGCATGTTACACAGCAGTCATCCTAATGACTTTACAGATGTTTATAGAACCAGTATAGTGGCTCAGAGATAGGAACCCTCGTTCCTACCTTGAGCTAGGGATACATTTAAGAAGTAAATGACTTTTCACGTACTTTGTCTCTAAATTGAAAATAACAATGAGCTGGGACTGCTGCAAGGCATAAATGGATTGAGAGCTGATTTAAAATTCATGCTGGCTATGTGCGTTGCCACCAAAAGTCAGTCAGCTAGCACTATGTTTGTTCTGTGCATTTGCATGCTGGGTTCAATGGAATATTATTGTTACATTTATGGAGCTCTTCTATGGGTCAGAACTCTTTATGGTCAGTACCAGATGAATCAGCCTTATAGTGAGTGAGACTATTGGTCTGTCTCACCCAGCATGTTCTACTATGGCCGGCCCCAGCTCTCTCAAGTTGTAGGCAGAAGTACCTAGACAGCCAGACCATATGACCTCCAAAACACCTGGGTGTCTCTTCCCTCCCTGCCACCTTCTTCTGCTTCTTTTCCTTCTTTGCTTCCAACACAATGAGACCAGTATCTGATTAGTCCTTTACCCAAGACCCAGGCCACCTAAATATGTATTCAAAATGAATGTTTGAATGCACTTAGTAAGCTTATCAATTGAAGTAAGACATATCTGTTTTGATCCTTGACATTGCTGTTTTTAAATTGTTTTAAATTGTTTTTAAATTTTATTAAATTTTAGTCTGTTCTTGTAAGCTGCTCCGAGCCCCAGGGGAGTGGCGGCATATAAGTTTGAATAATAAATAAATAAATAAATAAATAAGTTAGTCTCAAAGGGATAGGCTACAGTTAGCTGAGATATCCTCTGAATCCCTTGTCATTATTGTTGAGTAATCTTGGAGAACAGCTGAGGTGCCAAAGGATTAGAGAAAAGGAAAGGTTATCCTTCTCATCAAAAAAAGAAATTAAAAAAGACAGAAAGAAAGAAAGGAGAAAAGGGAAAGGAAAAAAAGGAGAAGATATAGGGAACCATAGACCAGTCAGCAGCATAATTTTAAAACCAGGAAAAATATTGGAATGGATTGTACAGAACTCCATCTATAAGTACTTTGATGACAAAGCAGAAATCATTAAGAGCCAACATGGGTTTGTCAAAAACAAATCCTGCTGAACTGATCTTATATCGTTTTGATCACATCACTTATTTTGTTAATAGTGGGAATGCTGTAAATGTCATTTGAACAGCATATTGGACTTGATGGCACATGAGGCCCCTTCTAAAATTATAGGGGGCAGGGTTATTTTTCCCATCCAGAAGGGTGGCCCTAGCAAGGTGTCACAGTTACGTGAAGCCAGTGGCTGTGCTATGTCGGCTGTCATCATTTCGGTAAGTAGCCACTAACTTGCACTGCAGGAACACCACCAGACAGTGGCTCACATGCTGTAATTTTGGCTATAAACAATGCCCTAACAAAGCACACCTTTGGTCAACAGGGAATAATGGCAGGAGCCCAACTGACATAAAGTCACCAGAGTATTAGAGCTAGTTCATTTTTCCACAGCTAGTTGTCTAAACTTAACAATTAAGAAGATGCTTGTTGCTTACATATGATGTATATGTGAAAATGTTTCATAATCAGTGTAAAATAATCAGTCGTTCAATAATTAATTGATGACATCCAGACTCCACATTGCAGAGCTGTGGCTGAGCATGAGTCTTTTGCAGGCAAAGATATGCAGAGTAAATTGCTTTAAGAGGAAAGGAAAGATATTAATGTAAGATATTCTAACTTTCTCACAGGACTTCATCATGGGGAGTCTGAGGCTTTGGATAGGATTTACGTTGTTAATTCATCACTAATTAATGTTCTAAATTGGACCGGATGTGGAAGCAAGGGAGGGGGAGTTCTGTTTCCCAGTGCAGACTAAGGATAAAGGCAGATGGTAATGTAATGCTTTCTTTGTGGAGTGTGAACAAGTGGATGAAGGCAAGATGAAGCACATCCATATTTAATGTTGGTGGCTAATGGAAGGGTCAACCCTGCCATTAAAAGGTGGCAAATGTCTTTGGCAAGAGATTTGGGGTGGCATGAAAGGGCAGAAAGGGCTTACTTGATTTCTTTTTTCATCCAGGGAGGGGGTGAGAAAAGCGTGTGAAATTTCTAACCTCAGGCATCAGAATAATTTGCTTAGATTTCAATGATTTTTAGTGTGCGTGTTTGATTAATTTGTCTGCCTCAGGCAGCAAAATGTCTTGGATCAGTTCCTTAACATCTGGTGACCCTTTCCCCCTGCAAGCTGCACATGTGCTGATGTGTTTCCCTTTCAAAACAGAATAAGGCAATAAAATCTTCCACTGGAACAGGGACCATCAGACTTCAGGCTTTTGAGTATCTTCTTTCTTTTTTCTCCCATGGTGTCCTCATCATGCTAGAGAATGAATCCACTTTAAATCTGGTTTCTGCCTCCTGCAAAATTCTGGGGTTTGTAGTTTAGGGAGGAGCCTTTAACAGTCTCACTAAACTACAAACACCAGAATTCTGGGGAGGCAGAAACCAGATTTAAAGTGGATTCATTCTCTAGTGTGATGAAGTAGAGACTCAACTGCAACTTAGTGCATGGAGGAAAGCCAGACAGAGAAAAATGCATTTAGGATTAAGCAGGGTACCTTCCCCCCCACTTTTTGGATATTCTTAATCTAAGACGGACATAATGTTTAGGAGATTCCAAAAAGGGAATCTTTTCAAGATGCCTAAAAGCACAGTATCAGGACCAAGGCTCATGTTTTTACATACAAAAATCATCTCCTACTTCCCAATCCCCATCAATATTTATTCAGAGGAGGTTTGCCATTGCCTTCCTCTGAAGTTGAGAAAGCACGGCTTATCCAAAGTCATTAAGTGCATTTTCTGGAATGAGTGGGGATTCCCAGAGGTCTAGTCTGACACTCAAACCATTGAACTAGGCTGGCTTTCAGAATGGCCCCTGGAACATTAGTCAGGCAAAAAGGAAATGCTGGTCACCACACCAGATATAGTAGAGTCTCGATTATCCAACATAAATGGGCCAGCAGAACGTTGGATAAGCAAAAATGTTGGATAATAAGGAGAAATTAAGGAAAAGCTTATTAAATGTCAAATTACATTATGATTTTACAAGTTAAGCACCAAAACATCCTGTCTTACAACAAATCAACAGAAAAAACAGTTCAATGCACAATAAGGTTATGTAGTATTTTTAATTAATTTCCTATATTTATACCTTGCCCTTCTCCCCCCGAAAGGGGGACTCAGGGCAGCCTTACAAAAGCATCATACGATACTAGCATCATAAAAACAACCACAGTACAATCAAAATATTAAAAATTAAAACAACAATTAAAACAATTAATTAAGACACATCCATTAAAATCGAAATCCAAAAACCAGTCTGGGTCAATTCATTGCCATAAGTTGTGTGATCTTCTTCCACTTGCTGCTCACTGATCAAATGCTTGGTCCCATAACCAGGTCTTGATTTTCCTTCTAAAAGACAAGAGGGAGGTGGCCAATCTGATATCTCTAGGGAGGGCGTTCCATAGGCGGGGGGCGACTGCTGAGAAGGCCCTGTCTCTCATCCCCATCAAGGTATTTGCAATAGTGGTGGCCTCTCCTGAAGATCTTAAACTTTGTGATGCTTCGTAGCAAGAGATACGTTTGGACAGGTAGTCTGGGCCAGAACCATTTAGGGCTTTTAAGGTTAAAACCAGCACTTTGAATTGTGCTCGGAAGCTGATCGGTAGCCAGTGGAGTAATTATAACTATATAATTATAGTAATTACTGTATTTATGAATTTAGCACCATAACATCGCAATGTATTGAAACAACTGTGGATCCAGGTGGGAGGCAGACTGTGTTGGATAATACAGAACGTTGGATGAGTGAAGGTTGGATATGCGAGACTCTATTGTAGTCTGAAAAACTATGTATTACATTTTGTAGATTAATTCCAGGATTGATACATGTTAGATGAATGTTACCTTATGTGTACACAAATCACATCAAAGTTTTGAAGTAATCATACTACTTGCTATGCATTTCTTTTTTCTTTTGGTAACAAGAGGCATTACTTTCAAATGTTTCAAAGAAAGTGATGCGGGCATTTCGTTTATCATCAGTAAAGCTTATTTGTTATGGCAGAATAGTACTTTTCAGGAAGACAGGAAAATTAAGCAGTTGTTCATTCTTAGTATATATTTTTGTTATTAATGGGCATGAATATCATTTACAGAGCAACAATAATAAAAAACACCAAATTACACTGGTTTTAAAAACAGTATTTCCAAGCTCTGCTACATGTGCACAACATATCAGTACATCAAACTCTCAGCTGGTGTTAGTCACTTCTCCAACTTTTTCAGCTTCAGAAAGTTAGAACTTGGAGTGGTTGCATTTCTCCCAGCTAAGGAATTTGGAAGTCATCATTCAAAAGATTACTTCATAAAGCAATGCAAAAGAGGATGCCTACTTTCAGAATATGGTCTGCAATTAATTCCTTCTCCCTTCTTCGGCTTTTCCATCACCACTTTATGATAACATAATAGTACTAATACTTACTTTTCCTGCAGCCATACAGCAGCAGGAAAAAGAGAGCTGATTTGAAATGTCAGTGGAAGATTTTGGTTTTTGGGTTCATTTTGAACTCATTTCAAACCATAGAGGCGCAGAGGAGTGTGAATTGGTGACAGAAAGGGAGGGAGGGAGTAGGAGGAGAAGGAGGAGGAAGAAGAGGAAGAAGAGGGAGAAGTTCATTTCCCGTCTTCCTGCCAGAGGTCCTTAGAGGAATTTTCAAAAGATATATTACTGACAGCTGACAACTCTGTTATATCTCAATTTAAATTTATTCTTATTGAGGGCTGCTCTTCTATCATTAGGCACCCTGTGTTGTGTGTTAATAAGTCTCTGTCTCACTGTGAGATCTTTGGCACCCAAATGATGCAGTCCAGAGTGTCTCATGAAGGCAGGCAAACTCTTTTATATTCCATGACTCGAGTGGACAAGTAGATGAAAGTAGAAGTCTCTGGTGCCAACACAATTTGGACAAATGGTCATTTTTGTCATTATTTCTTTCCCACGTCTGCTTTATTTTAAATGAAGCTTCAGTTATGCCTGAACACATATAACTAAAGTAATTACACTCTGCTTCCCTGCTTCTCTCTGCTTCCACTTTCCAAAATTTCGAGGAGTTACTTTTGGGGTTATAATTCCCAGAAACTTTCAGCTGACAGTGAACAAAAAGCAATTTTTTCCAAGCTTTGCTTCTTCCTCGGCATCAATTATCACAACATAGGCTATTCGGGGCAGGGACTAGTTTTCTTACACTAAAACAATATATAGAATGATGGTGATAGAGAATTAATAAATCATCATCATAAATCAATTTCTAGCAATTTCAGTTGGGGGAAAAGATACTCTAGTTTATCATGGAAGATTCTAGATAGGATCAAAATTTGTTCCACAAAGACTCTTTCAGCTATTATTATTATTATTATTATTATTACATTATTATTATTATTATTATTATTATTATTATTATTATTATTATTGTCAGCTCTAAAAAAGGCAATACACGTAAAGAGGAGCCAGACAGAGTCCATATAGCCATGAAGGTGATATTATGAGTTTGTATGTGAGGTGGGATTAGAGTACAGCTGGTCTCCACAAGATCTTTGAAGAACAGCAGTCCAAAGAGCCTCATAAGCATATCTGTCCGAATGTATCTCTTCCTATGAACCATCTAGGAGCTTAAGATCATCTGGGGAAGCCCTGCTCTTGATCCCGCCTGCCTTGCAAGTGCGATTGGCAGAGATGAAGGACAGGCCCTTCTCAGTGGTGGCCCCCCAGCTATGGAACTCCCTCGCCAGGGATAGATCAGCCCCCTCCCTCCTGATGTTCCAACAGATTTGGCTCTTTGAGTAAGCTTTTGAGAATGCAGCGGAATTGATAATACGGAACTATGAATGTTGAACATGGAATGGCCAGACAATGTTACTGGATAATGTTTTTAAAGAGATGACACCAATGATTATATGCTTTAATGGTTTTTATTTAGGTTTTATATTGTAATGTTGATTGTTTTTAATGGCACTTTTATGATGCCTGACATCCAATTGTGCCAATCTGTAACCTGCCTTGTGTCGCCATATGGCTGAGAAAGGCGGGCTATAAATATAATAAATAAATAAATAAATAAATAAATAATCACCAAGAATGAAGGCTTGCGGAGAGGAGCACTTCCATTCATAGCATTTGGACTGCCACAGGTTATGAACTACAGGTACCTTCCTATTGTCCATGCTGGATGGAGCTTCTAGGAGCCGAAGATCAAGAAAAGTGGAAGGTCACTTTATCCCTGCGGTAGGAAACCAATGGAGTCATGGGATTTGAAGGACAGATTAGATCTGATGCCACACAGGTATTCTTGTAGACATGAGCTCCAATCCTTGCTGAACAGTTGACAGCCAAAGAAGTATAGTGGTTTGGTCATTGGGTTAGGACTCTGGAGACAAAGGTTGGTTTCCTTGCACATAGAAACTCACTAGATGACCTTTGACAGTCTCAAAGGAAGGCAAGGGCTAAACCCCCTATGAAAAAAATTCTATAAAGAAAACTCCATGATAAGACTGCCTTAGGTTCACCATAAGTCAGAAACGGCTTGAAGGCAACAACAAAGGGAGAAAAGTCACAATCTTTTGAGAGATCAGAAGACTACTTTGTAGTTTCCTTTTCACAGAAAAGATGACTTTACAGTCTGCTCAACTTTACACTCTGCCACCCCATCTCTCCAATGTCTTCCTTGAAGAATAAAACATAAAAACTGATGTTTCTGTGCTATAGTAGTACCACAGGAACGTCTGAACACCTGCATTTTCAAAAGATTTCAAATACTCACCCTTGTCTCTTTCTCTCCCTTCCCTAAAGGAACTTGGAGTTACCCAAAGTAATGGCTTTTCTAATGTGAGAAGGAAAAATCTGCTGCAAATGCAATTGAGCAATTCAGAGTTTGGGATGAAGATGCTGAGGGGTGGCAGGATGGAAGAGGAGTGTCAAGGTAAGTGAGGTGGGCGTTTAGTACAAAAAGTGTGTTTATTACTGCTTCCTAGCAGGTGTCAGCAGCAGGTCCCTAACTCTCCTCCTCATAAAAATGCCTGCATTCGCTCATTCAGGCCACTTTGATAGGAAATCCAATGAGCATTTACAAGCTCCTG
The DNA here is from genome assembly GCF_037176765.1 of Anolis sagrei. Lineage (NCBI taxonomy): Eukaryota > Metazoa > Chordata > Lepidosauria > Squamata > Anolidae > Anolis > Anolis sagrei. The sequence goes on along the minus strand of NC_090021.1, from coordinate 47,696,555 downwards.
GCCCATTAACGAATGGGTTCATAAAGCAGGAAGAAAGGATAATCAATACCTTCCTTGTGGGCAGGGAGGAGACGGCAGAAAGGCTTTGCTAATCGCACACATGCTCCCGGCCTTATTTCACAAGCCTCTGTGGGAGGGGTCAGGGGAGGCAGGAGCTCTTTTTGGTGTTTGCACTCCTCTTCTTCTCCCAGCCATGATAAATACATCTCTCCCATAATGAGCTCGCCCTTGCCTTTTCCTCCCTCTACATGAGGGTGGGGTGGGGAGAGGCAGAGCAAGGAGTGGATACCACTAATGGCAACTTGCTGCGGTGATCGATATAAAGGAAACATATTTAGCAGTCTCTCTGGGGAGAATACCCATCAGTAGGAGAGAGCAGAGCAAGTGCATAGCTGTGGCACTTTGCAAATACCAGGTTGTAATAATCACCCAAGGGGCTGGGCAGAAGGCCCCTCTGGGCAAATAGGGAAATTGATTGCATATTCCTTTGTTGTCCCACAAAACCATACATGAGATAGCCCCCTTCCAGGTCCCTGCAGCAACCCTGTAAGGTAGGCAAGTGTGTGATGGCAGCTCAGGCTTGCTTTGTGAATTCCCACACTTCTCAGCCTTGAACCTTGAAGTTGTGATGAAGTTGATTTTTGTTAGGATCACCAATGAAAGACCACCTTCAATAACTAGAAAGTAAACAACATATGGTACATCCCTTGTATCAGTGGGACCAGTATATGCTGGCTTTAATTTTAAATATGTTTGACTGGTTGCAGGTTTGAATCAGGGGAGCGGCGTGAGCTCCTGCTGTTAGCCCCAACTTCTGCCAACCTAGCAATTCGAAAACATGCAAATGTGAGTAAATCAATAGGTACTGCTCCATCAGGAAGGTAATGGCTCTCCATGCAGTTATGCTGGCCATATGACCTTGGAGATGTCTAAGAAATGGAGATGAGCACCAACTCCCAGAGTCGGACACGACTGGACTTAATGTCAGGGGAAAACATTTACCTTTATTTATATATATGCTGTTTCTCTTCTCCACATCTGACAAAATACGTCCTCTTGGAGCATTTATTCTTGGGCCAGAAATCCTTCATTTCAATAGTGTTTGCTAATATCCATGGTTGTATGTATCCATACAAAGTCCCAGAATAAATCCCCACTGATACAGGTGGCATATTGTGTTTCAGAGTGATAACTAAGTTTGCTAGCTCTTAGGTCCTGGGTCCAAGTCTCGAATATTCATGGACATCTCTAGGCAGCAGAAAAGGGTACAAATTCTCTAGATTTGAGGGATTCCACTCAGGGCAAAGGAAAAGGGCTATGCGCAAATCTCTACCTAATGGAACAGCAGCTTGCTACATTTTGCAAGTCTTATTTGATTTGTTGCTGTAATTTTCAGAGACAGGCGGAGGCAGTGGTGGGTTTATGGATTTTGTTTGTTAACTAGCTCTTTCCCACTCAGTCATGGTGTCAAGTCTCACTCATAGTTCCCCTCTGCATCTATTTTCTGGCTAGAAGCAAGTGGGCTAGATTAAATGTTCTTTATACTGTTTACCAAAATAGGTGAGGATTAATCCTCCCATTTCACCTTCCTATGGGAGCAGCCGCATTAGCAAAGATTTCTCTCTTAATTTTCAAACAAGAGAATATGTTTTCTCTTACCCACGCTCCTCATGTACCTTATGTCTTTGGCACTTAAAGCATAACTCTTAATGATACCACCAGGGGCCAACCATAGGTTTCATGTTTTGGTCCATAAACCTCAGGACCTGGAGCAATCTTGAACTGGCAAATGTAGCAATTAGGACTGCTATGTATGATCAGAGAAAGAAAGAAAGAAAGAAAGAAAGAAAGAAAGAAAGAAAGAAAGAAAGAGGGGATAGCTCTGGGAATATTCTAATGCAGTGACAGACAAACTGGTTGTATGCATGCAAACCCCAGGGCTGTTTTTGTGGTTCCCAGATCCCACCATGAAGGGAAAACCACTGTTGCTTTCTGGTGGCATATTGTGACTTGGTTAAGTACAATTGTACATTTTGTGATTTCTAGCAGTTTCCAATTAGCTCAGTGCACTAGTGTTTTCTACTTTCTTTTGAGAGACCGCACCTCTTTCTATGAACCTTCATGGGCTTTGAGATTAGCAGGGAAGGCCCTTCTTTTGGTTCCACCACTGTCTCAAATGTTGTTGGTGGGAACAAGAGAGAGGTCCTTCTCGGTGGTGGCTCCCTGGCTCTGGAATACTTTCCCAAAAAAGATTAGGTTAGCCCCCAGCCTTGAGTCCTTCTGATCTAGCCTAAAAACATGGATTTTAAAGCAGGATTTTGGCCTTGAGTAGGCTGAAAAGGGGCCCAGATGAGGTTGACACTTTGGCACTTTTGTTGTGAATTGAAGGCAGCTAGTTTTAACTACAGATGGTCTGTGTTTTAAACTGTGTTTTATTTTATTTTATTTTATCTGTTGATAGTGGTTCCAACACAAGTACAGAAGGCAGATCCAACTGTTCTTTTGGCTAGCTTTGGGCATGGAGTAAGAGGGAGCACCATCTTGGTATTTGCCTCAGTCAACAAAATACCTTGAGCTGATGTGTACAAGGAAATTAATTAGCCCTTTTTGAGTCTGACAGTTCAAGACAGACAAGAACTGACAAAAGGAGGCATTCCTGGAATTAATCTCCAACTTATCCTCTGAAACAGATATAAATTAATATTCCTGTATATCATGGCTACCAGATTATAGCTGTCAACCAGGTACAGAGCTTTATGTTCAATCAAAATTGTCTGAAGACTAATTGAAATGTTATGTGTCATGCTGTGTATCTTTATTTCAAAATAGGTGGGCCTGGTATGTGGATATGCAGTCTGTTTTAATAATGTGGGGCACTATAGCATGGAAAGCAACATTAGGATTGATGCCATTGTGCTTAGGGATGCAATTCTTTGCTAATGTTGTTCTTAAAGGGAGTAATGATTAATTTTAGCAATTTGCTTCTTTTTGTAAGAAGGTCCTTAAAAGTAGTACATTTTTTGAAGACTACTTACAGTTTGAGACTTATTTTTTGTAACATTCAGCTATAATTTTCTGCACAGAAATGTTTCCTGCATAGAAAATGCTGTTTTTTTCCAAACAAAATAAATCAAAATTTTTTTGCAACAAATAAGTCTCAAACTGCAAAAAAATTCTCCTTGGTACAATATCCTTCTCTTTACGGTTTCCCATCATTCAGAAAACAGGTTTTTCAACCATTTCCACATAGGGTTGCTGTGAGTTTTAAAGCAGTGGTTCTCAACCTGGGGTCCCCAGATGTTTTTGGCCTTCAACGCCCAGAAATCCTAACAGCTGATAAACTGGCTGGGATTTCTGGGAGATGTGGGCCAAAACACCTGGGGACCCACAGGTTGAGAACCAGTGTTTTAAAGGCTTTATGGCCATGTTCCAGAAGCATTATCTCATGACGTTTCATCCACATCTATGGTAGGCATCCTCAGAGGTTGTGAAGTCCATTGGAAACTAGGCAAGTGAGGTTTATATATCTGTGGAATGTCCTGGGTGGGAGAAAGAACTCTTGTCTGCTTGAAGCATGTGTGAATGTTGCAATTGGCAACCTTAATTAGCATTTAACACCTCCCAACAAAGGATCCCATCAGGCAGCAACCAGCCAGGCTTTGAAGCTACAAGGCCATTCAACAAGAGTTCTTTCTCTCACCCTGGACATTCCACAGATATATAAACCTCACATGCATAGTTTCCAACAGACTTCACAACCTCTGAGGATGCCTGCCATAAATGTGGGCAAAACGTCAGGAGATAATGTTTCTGGAGCATGGCCACACAGCCTTTAAAACTCACAGCAATCCAGTGATTCCAGCCATGAAAGCCTTTGACAACACATTTCCACATATTCTTTCCAGTTCTAATTGTGCTATTCAACCCATGTTTGAATGGTATTACAAATATTGACATGGTTAGGCATTCTATTTACATTTCAGGCACATCACAACATTGTACAGTAAGCCCTCCACATTCATGGGCATCTCTATTGCAGATTTGATTATTCATGAGTTTGTAGTAGTTGCAGAGAAAGCACCAGTACTGCCTCAGGGGTCAGCTGCCCTTGCCACTGCCACTGCTATTTCCTCCCTAGATATTTGGAAAGGCCAGAAGAATCACTGTGGCAGGGAGAGGAGGGGAGTGAGATGCTTCTTTTAGGTTTTTCTAAGATAAACTTAGCTCTCGCGTCTTGCCACTCTGTTCAGAGATGGGGATGGTTCTTTTTTAAAAAAGAATTAAGGTATAGTACTTACAATGCCCCATGGATAAGTCAACCCATTTTCAGGGGGGGGGGGGGCAGGTTTTTTTCTTTTTACTAAACTTATATATAAGTACAATATATTCTCGCCGTAATAACTTTTCCAGACAGTCCTTTTTACATATAGAGGGGATGAGTGGATTTATGGATGTATGCAGAACTTGGGAAAGTTGCTTTTTTGGATTAAAAGTCCTGTAGTCGCCAAGCCAACATGTCTATTTTATTAAAAAGAAAAAAAAAAGGAAAAGAAAAAAGAGGAAGCTTTTCAGTTTCTGGATCTGCACCCTTAACAAACTGTATATGTCTATAGTATTCTATTTGCAAAATTCAAAAACTGAAAACTGCAGGCATCCTAATTGTGGGTAAAGTATCTATATGTACAAGACCTCTGCTGTTAACACACAGAGGCCTGGAGCAGGGATGCAGCAGGATCCTCCCATTGCTAATACATCTGAAAAGGGCTGCTATACCTGGCACTCTTTACGGATCCACAGGACTCATTGTCATTTTTGCTGCAACAGACTAATAGAAATACCCCTCTGGCATTTATTCTCAGGTGTGCAATTCTGCTGTTTCTACTTAGTGATGCTGCCAAAGTTTGTAATTACTAAATTCCTAATCCAAACCAGTCTTGTTTGCAATACTTGGCTGCATTACTGAGCAAGGAGAGTCAGTCCCTGGGAATTGTTTCCAAATTAGAATGAATCTAAATTGGAGAACTGGCAACTCCATCTCTTCTTGCTGCTGCCATTACATAAATAAATAAAAGTGGGCTCCAACTGCTGTAGTTTAAAGGTGGCATTCAGAGCCAGTTATATTCCAATAATTTCATTGGGGGTACAGCTGCATCTGAAATTGGACCTGAGCTCTGGAATTGCACCATGAAAGATTTCACAATAGTCTTGCTGAACTGAATCCGGCATGAAACCTTTGAGGATGGAGAAGTTCACTTATTTACTGTTTTTGTTCTTTGGAAAGGACAGCACTCTTAAAAGGTATCTACTGCTATAAATCCAAGCAGAATGCTACCAAACAGTCAGATGGAAAAACCGAGTATCAACTCTTTCTGGGTACTTTTTAGCTGTCAAATTATTTCCATTGAACCCCTGCCCAAGCAGGTAGGGTGTCTTTTGTAGCCAGTAACCACCACCCATTGCGCATAGTTTTTTTACTACTTCCTCTTAGAGAAGAACTTAAGATCATCTGGGGAAGTCCTGCTCTCGGTCCCACCACCCTTGTAAGCGTGACTGGTGGGGAGGAGAGACAGGGCCTTCTCCGTGGTGGCTTCTTGTCTGTGGGAATCCCTCCTGAATGAAATCAGAACAGCCCCCTCCATACTGTCTTTCAGGAAAAAAAAACTTATGACATGGTTATGGGACCAAGCATTCAAGCAGTAACTATAGCAATGCAACCCTCAAGATCTCTTAAAGTGACAAACAAATGGACTGACTCTGGACTATGAGTTTGAACTTGCATGATTTTATCTTCTGTTATAGCAATTTATGTATTATTGCTGGTTTTAATTGTAATTGTTATTTTTTGGAATCTGTTTGTTTGTTTGTTGGGCATCAAATTGTTGTCACTTGTGAGGCCGCCCTGAGTTCCTTTCGGGGTGAAAAGGACAGGGTACAGGTATGGGAAATAAATAAATAAATAAATAAATAAATAAATAAATAAATAATCGTACCACCCTGCTGTCTCACTGCAATTACATTATGGCAATATGGTTAAAAAAAGGAAAGCAGCAGCTGGAGGAATACGGCATAGTGTGATGTATGGCTAAAGATCCCATTATTCTGGTAAAATTCCACTTGTAGGATAATGTTCTGAGTCCTTATTAAACCTGATCATCTTGAAAGGCTAAAATGTCTTTCCCTGTTATCTATATTTTAGCCCATGTATTTTTCAAGGAGGAAACAAAATGGTCCTTTAAGGCATTTATGTTTGTGGCTAGATTCCCTCCTCTACCTGGTCCATGATTGAGCAGGCTTGGTTTGTTTTTGCAAACATTGATATTTACAGCACTCTGAGAAATTGAATTGCACTTTGGGCCCTTTGTTGGCACTGGGCACAGAAGCCTAAAGGATGAAATTGTTTCCATTCAATTGGGCTACAACACAATCTTGTAAAAGCGCTTCTAGCAAAAGCTTTTGGTAAGATTGCTGGGAAAACAAAGATCCTTAATAGGAAACCATTTGTGATCAAGGTGAGGGCACAACACAGCAGTCCTGTTTCTGCCTTGTCTTAATCAGCAGGAGCTGCAGTTGCAGGGCTAGGTAAACAGGGCAGCAGGAGGAAAACCGCCTCAGATAGCTATTTTTATTCAATTAACCTTGTTCAGGGTACATAATATATAGTGGGAGCTTCTTGAACAAGTAAAAGAATGCATTCTAGGGCTTCTGTCTTGAGAAAAGACAGAAATGGTAAGGAGAAGGGCTGGAAAATTTACTTTTTTTAAAATTACAGCTCCTAGAATTTCCCAGATAGCCTATCCATTGCCCATGTGGGATGAAAGATTATGGTTGTCTTTATCTAAAAAAAATATGGAGTGGTTGGATATGTCTTTTTACCTTCTCCCACAGCCATGTGGTTTTAATCACATGTTCTTCCCTTTAAATTTTTGAAGAAGTTTGTGGACTCTGGGTAGTTCTCATTAAAAATGAACTTGTAAGCAACCTACATTAAGCAAAATTCAGTTTTCGTGAAGTAATTCCCATCATGGAGAGAGTTGTATCTACGAGCTTTGTTGATGAGAAGCCAATCAGAAAAAAGTGGCAATATTAATTCAGTACTGCAAATTTAGCTAAAGAGAATGCAGACTTTTAAGACCACAGCACTCAACCCTATCTATCCAGTTCTCTCACACATTCATGCCATAACATAGGAGTCAGGATGAATATTTGCTAGTGGAAGAAGTTTTGTAGACATTTTGGAGCCTAGCTCACACAAGCTACCTATTCCTGTCATGGTGGACCAGGAAGATCCACTCTGCCTACCGACCCCTGCAAGGCACAGCGTGTGAAGCTGTTCAGTCTTGATCCATTGGCAAACAAGAGTCAAATTGAATTCAGGGAGGGAAACATCATCTCACAATGCTTCTGCCACTAGTTTACTGGCAAGCAGCCCAAACCAAATGAAGATGAAATGACCTCAGACATCGTCATTCAGCCATGGCCAGAGACCTGATAGCACACATTAACTCACAGCAGGAGAGGAAAACAACAAGCAGAGGAAAGAAAAATCTGAGCCAAGGATTCAGTGTCTCCTTCCTACCCTAGGGAATGTTTCTGCTTGGACGAACCTTAGAGCGTGTCGATTCAGTTGTCTTTTTCGTATAGTGTGTTACTGTCGATAACTCTGTAAACTTAGTTGTGTGTCAGACTGCCTTATTTAACTTATCTACCTGAAGCACAAATTGTTGAAAAAATGAGACAAGTTGGACCTCGTCAAAGGGGTTCAATGCAATAATATATTGAGCTGTTCACAGTCTCTCCAGTACTAGAATTGCTACACATAACCCAAATACAAATTTCCAAATACTAGGATTGGAGTTTTGTTGATTAATTCTGATTAGAATAGACCCTATCACAGGGGGGTTCTGGGGCTGAGAGTGTTTCTATGGTTGAATGGGCAATTAAGCCCTGGTCTCCAGAGTTCATTGCCCAACATTAAAACTACTAAGCAACACTGGCTCTCACATTATATGTGTTGGATTAAAAAAGGACAGAGACAGGTTTCAGAAGGGAAGAAAGATCAAAGATGTTCACCTGCCTTATAATACACACAAACACATACTTTATAAATAGCCACCTTGAGTCTCAAGAAAGGGTTGAAGTAGAGGAGGAGAAGGAAGAGGAAGATTGAGTTTAGGAATTAATTGTTAATGACTTCCTAAGTCTATAACTTTCCTGTCACAAACCCTGTCTTCTCTCTCATATTCTTTGGGGAAAGACAAAGAAAATGGAACTGGTTCAGAACCCTCTAATTATTAATGAGTGAGTAAAAGAAATGACAATACCTCACATTGCCATCTTCTTCCAGAAATGTAAACAAGACGAGCTGAACTCATTTTGCAAATAGGTAGGCAGTGACTAATGTATAGCAAGAGGCAAGCTCCTTAGCTCAGGATTGATAAAGAGCTGCTTAATGCAAGACCCGTCCCTTGCTCCCTGCCCTCTGCAGTGGGCTTCTTTTGTTTACAGCTTCACTGACCCCCCCCCCCCCCCCAGTTCTGCTTCCAACTAATGCTTCAACTGGCAGATTTTTCTCAAAAGCCTGCTTTCAGTCACAACGAAAAAACAAACTAGGCACTGGGAGGCAGATGAAATTAAATAGAAGAGTGTGGGGAAGCATAAAAAGGGTACAGAATAACAGACAAAGAAGTGAAAGACAGAAGCAAAAGAGAGGAAATGAAACTAACAGGCAGAAAAGCCAAAGAAGAAAGTGGTGAAATGGGACAAAAGCAGACATTTGCTAGGTTTAGCTTCAACTGCACACCTGCACATTGGGGACGTTGAAAGCTTGGAAAAGTTATTTTCTGGAGAGCAGGGTGATTCTGAGAGGAGTCGCCCTGGACAATGACTTTCTAAACATGTGGGGATGACAGTTAGTGTCTGGTGGCAATGTGAGAACTTCCCTTGGTTTAAATTGAATTAATTCTTTCACCAAAAATGTAGGCATATGAGTCGGTTTTCCTAGCCAGATGGTAGTGTTGGTTTAAAGGGAGGGGCTCCGTCTTTTTTGCTGTAATTTGCTTCTTTTACTAGCATGGATGTGTGTGTGTGTGTCTTCAAGTTGCCTGTTGACTTACATTGATGCTTTTATAGGATTTCTTTTAGGTGAGGTAGTTTTTCCAGTTGTTTCCTCTGAAACAGTCTACAGTATTTGACATTCAGTGGTGCTTTCCCAGCCAAATAAGAACAAGAGCTGGCCTTGCTTAGCTTTTAAGATTAGATAGGGCCTAGTGCCAGTTGTCTTTCCTCCCACCAAGGAAATCTCCTCCTGTAAGCTGTGGTTCTGTTCCCGGCACAGGTCCTAGCATGCATCTCCTTTCAGTCAATCAGGGGAGGGAGCAAGAAGTCTGAATAACTGTCAAAACTGCATAAAATATCATGTATTTTTCCGGTAAATTTGTGCTTGTATCTTTGACAGCATGCTGCTTGTACTTGCATCCTATTTAGCCAAAAAATTAAATCTGTGCAACTTTGCCTTCAACCCAGAGCACTTGTTGTCACTCTGGACTGATATGGTTTAGTGGAAGCTTGCTGGGCATGGATCTCCTTATCCACGGTCCAAATTGTAATCTTTATGAAAGCTTGGAAAAGTTATTTTTTGTATTATGCTTTCCCAAGTAGAGATGGAAAGCAGTAGAGATGGAAAGCAGTAGAGATGGAAAGTCTGGCAGTTCACTGGAACAGAGGGAGAAATAGATAATGAGGGGGAAAGAGTGGGAGAAGAGAGGGAAAGGGGAACATTCCCCACATGAAGGTAGTACAGTTGAATGAACAGGAGGACAAAGAGACAAATGATCACATGAAAGAAAAAGAATTGGGGGAATGGAGAGGGAAGAGACACATAGGGTTTTAATCTATGTGGAACTTGTACTGTGATAGTACTTCAGAAATAGGTTTCTACTTTAGTACAGAGTTGGACAATCTGCACTTCAAGGTCCAATCTCATGAGGCCCTCCTTTTCCAGTCTGCACATTTTTGAGCAGTTTAAAGGTGCATCTATGCTATAGAACTGAGATATCATTTAAACTGCTATCTCTCAATGCAATGTAATTGTGGGAGTTGTCATTTTACAAGTTCTTCATTACTCAGCTTACCCATACTACAGATCTCAGCATTTCATAGGATTGAGCCATGACAGTTAAAGTGATGCCAAAGTGCATTATTTCTGTAATTTGGCTTCATCTTCCATGGTTTACAACATATGTGTCAAATGCAAGGCCCATGGGCTGAATGCAGCCTGTTATGTCATTTTATGCGGCTCACATTTTATGTCAGGGTAACACAGTTACATTTATACACTCTTACAATTATAAATGGCCAAGTATAAGATTGATGTGGCCCTTGGTGAAAAGGAGTTTGACACCCCTAATTTAGAAGAAGGTGGAATAGATAAATGGTTGGGAGGGAGATGAAAAGAAAGTTGGATTTTGTATTTTTGTCTCTGGCCCAGGTGCCATCTAGAGCTTGGAAAAATCTGCTAATTAATATATTAAATAGCTGTTTTTGCTAGATTTTCCCTTATGTGACTGAACGCAATACCTTTCCCAATGAATGCTAAAATTAATCTAAATTTTAACAAACTAATTGTTTTGGGTCATTAGAATTAATAGCAGAGGTGAGCCTCATTATGCCAGAGTCGGTAAAATTGGGATTTTATAAAGTTAAGGATTAAAATTGTAGAAAATACATCATATTTCTGTGTGCTGGCAAGCTTGTTGTAATTTGTCTAGGTGATTGTATGACTTTGCTCAGTGGAAGACCCTTACATAGTCATTATTATTTCAGATGTCCAGCTTTTTAGGCTTGAAGGCTTATGTTTTTCCCTATTTCCAATGTATTGATAAGTTGTTGTTGGTTATCTGATGATAAATGAGGGAAAGAATGGCGGGTCTTTCTTTTCAAGTTTCCTTTCCTTCTAATCTTCTATTTCTCCTCTGTTTTCCAGATTTTGTAGTTTAGCATTTGGTATGAGATGGAAAGATTCTATAAGTATTATTTTAGTGAGTTTACTGCAGAAAGCATGGTGAATGCTTGTATGATTGAGTGAAAACTTTTTCTCACACCACCTTCATTTCTTCCTCTCTGTTTCTCCCTATCTCTTCTCGTCCACCCATTTTGCTTTCTGCCCACCTGCTGCTTCAGTGGATCATATGATTTGTGGGAGTAGGAAAGGCTGGAGTTATTTATTTGGAGCCATAAGACTAAGCTGATTAAAATGCTCTATCCCTCTCTACTTATTTTTTAATTCAATAAAGCTTACTCCCAGGTTAGTGGTAATCGGATTGCTACATCCACATTGTGTTTCTCAGACAATTTGACAGAGAAATTCTTAGATCTGTAAGACATTATTCTTCCTTGGCACATTTCAGTCAGTCTAACACATAGTATAGGACACAAGTGGCCATGGGTTGAATTTCAGATCCCTGTCTCCTTCATGAGAAACATGGGCTCTACCACTGGTTTCTCTAGATCAAATTTCCTGATTGGATTTTTGTTCATGTGGGGGCTGGATAGGCTACTGGAAGCTGGCAGAGAGGAATGCACTGCTGCTGCTACAGCCAAAAAAGGAGCTGAAATAGAAGCACAAGTGTGAGGTCTGTGGAATTGGCACAGAAGCAACAACAACATGCAATTTGGGAGGCAGTCTGGGGAAAGAGTAGGGGAGAGTGATCTTCCACTTGCATACTTTCTAGTAAACTGCTCTTATATGCTCTGAGCTGTCCAGAAGGAAAGGGTTTAGTCCATTCTGGGAGAAAAACAGTATCAAAGACAAAAGTAAAACAGCAGTATAAATGTATAAGACAACTGGACAGGTTCTAAGATGAAATCCCATGCATTTAGAGCATACTTGGCTGATTAGCAGAACCTTACCATTCTCGGGTAACAGATGTATTTTGAATTTTGTAATCCAACCAGGAAAAGCTTCCAAGTTGAAGAAAGGTAACTTTAACACACACACACACAAAAGAGCACAGTTGGGGGGAATCCATAATAAAATGCGCCTTCATTACATTCTCTGTAAATTCCATGGTCTGTTCTGAAAACTTAAAACCAAACTAATTTAACAAACAGTTTTCATCTCATAATGCTGGAAACAATGAACTAACATCTCACTCATGACCCAACTTTGTGTTGTTGTTGTTGTTGTTGTTGTTGTTGTTGTTGTGTACCTTCAGGTTGTTTCCAGCATTTATGGTAACTCTAAGGTGGCCCAAACATAGATTTCTTGGCAAGATTTATTTAAAGGTGCTCATCCTGACTTTCCTCAAGGCAACTCAGCAGATTTCCATGGCCAAGTGGGGATTTGAACCCGGTCTCTAGCATAATAGTCCATCACTCAAACCACTGCACCATGCTGGCTCTTGGTTTTGCATTATCCATTGATTTAACTGTGTTTTGTTTTCACTCATATTGTTGAGCCACCATGGGTTTTATAATGGGAAAATGGCAGGATATGCTAGAAAGGATTTACATAATGTTGTCCCTCCTCAAAGTAATAGTTTCACTCATCTGTGAATGACATCAACAGAAAAAAAAAGTTACCAGCCCTGACTAATCTGGATTTTAGGATTCAAATTACTAGTCAATTGATCATCTGTACTAAAATAATAATACTAGAATTGCTCAACTGCACTATAATAATTACAACTAGCAAACCAGAGGTTAAACCAACCCATTATAAGAGATATGAACACATACATAAGCTGTAATAATGAAATGTGTGCGGACGTCACATGTCTCATGAAAACCTTTCATTTACATTTTTAAAATATATGGTTTATTGCTTATTCCATATAATTTGTTACTTTTTGTGACACACCTACATACTGCAGCCCCCACACCAACATGTCGCAACACACAATTTGAAAACTCTGACTTACACTTATGTGGTTGTTGTGAAATAGTGAGTGGGTGTGATAAAGTCCCTAGTCTGACATTGAAACCACTATGCTATACTGGCTCTTATTTCGTTGTCTAATGAACTTTAAATATTTGTGATGATATTCACTATGCACCAGTTCTTACCATATAGTAGTTCGTACTACTGAGAAGAGTTCGTACTACTCTTCTCAGAATCAAAATGGGCTTCAAGCCCTAATGCATTAGAAAGAAAGATAGCTGTAACCCAGTGCCCTGAATCATTCATCCCACTAACCACTGTATGATAAGCTCTTGAATGGTGGAGATGTCAATTAACATTATAATCAGAACTATTAACCTTTGATTCATTAAACATCAGGATTCCACAATGTAAGGCTAGTTTCCTAATTAACCTGCAGCACAGAGGTGAATTCAAAACAAATTGTGAAGCTGAGATCCTTTTCACTGTTGAACTGTAAAGAGAAGGAGTTGAAAGCAGGGAAAAAAGAGACGGCCTTAGATGTTTTATAATAGGTTGTTATCCCACCATCAAAATTGTCAGCAGTGAGAGCCTCATGCCATTGTCCTCCCCTCACAGTCCTCCCTTGCTTCCCCCCTATTTTAACTCTCCTTTAGGAAAAATCATTAATTAAAGTGAATAATAGCTATAAGTCGCCTTCTGATTGCTAGTGTAGAAACACCTTAAATAACCAGAGCTTGCTGTTGAGGTATGAAATTAGGTTCTCTCCCAAAGAAAAGGGCAGGAACTTTAGAATTTGGTGTAGGAGTATAGATGCTCGCAAGTGATGCTGGCCGTAGAGGGACCCAAGGGACTGATACACTTTTTTACCAGGCCTCAGTCAACTTATTTGTTTCTGTATTGACTGACACATTTATATTCCACCCTATATCTAAAGATCAGTTGAAGAATAGAGATAATAAATATCTTTGTAAAAGACTAATAAAAGAATAATAAATATCTTTGTAAAAGACTAAAAATATATTTTATCCTTTGTCCAGACAATTTGATGGCAATTCAAACTATTTAAAATAATGCCAGCGACGGCAGATGTGTAAATTTGATAAAAACAATTAGCCTTTGAAAATTTTCGTTTTGGGACAGGAATGACATCAATATTGGGGCCTCTTGAGTCTCCAAGGGGAGAGTGTTTTATAACTGGGGTGCTACCACAGAGAAGGGTCTCTTCTATGTCTTCCCATAATTCATTTTCCCTTCAAAGGAATATATTGATGATTCCTTTCCAATAGATCTCAGTTCTTGGGCAGGCAGATATATTGATCAATTTAGCACAGTATTATATCTACTTTGATTGATAGTAGCTGTCTTAGGACTTAAGTTTAATGTCTATCACAGCCATGGGCATACTTCGGCCCTCCAGTTGTTTTGGAGTTCAACTCCCACAATTCCTGACAGTTGGTAAGCTGTTAGAATAGTAGGAGTTGAAATCCAAAATGCCTGGAAGGCCGAAGTTTGCCCATGCCTGGTCTATCATGTCACCTGCTGTTAGAATCTTTTAAGAGGAAATGCTGAGGAACCTCTACATGCAAAGCTCTACTGCTTAACTATGTACGTTGTCTTTTTGATGTTATAGGGAGAATGCGAGGCAGACAGAACATCTCCCTCCTCAAAACAAACAAATAAAAAGAGAAAGAGTAGCACAGAAATTACAGGAATAAAGGAATTAAAAGGAGGGTATCAATTTCAGTTCTATCTCCACTGCTACCATAAACTCTTTTCCTTTGAAACCCTTACTTTGGCAGAGTTCTGAGATATTTTCCAGAATTCCCCTTCTGACTGATCTGACAAATATGTTAATGAACATGACAGGCAAGTGTGGCAACAGAAGTCCATTTAGATCGTTTTACCTTGTTCTCCAGTGTTGTATTTGTATAAAGTGTCTCATTTTGATTAGTATTTTCTTGCTTGGTTGCTGGGGACAGAATCTTGTCCTTACCGGTTGACTCAGGGAAAAGCAAACTGCTGCTTGGACTGTTTTGTGTGTTCCTCTTCATTAATAAATGTTGCTGTCTTTACTGCACATTGATGTTGCTTGATCAGTTTCCATCTGTGAAATATTGGCAGGTATGGATATGTTGATATATTGATGGCTAAAAGTGAGGAGGAGCCGCAGAGCTTTATAACCAAGGTGAAAGAAGAAAGTGCAAAAGCTGGGTCGCAGTTAAACATAAAAAAACCCAAGATGATGGCAACCAGACTGATTGATAACTAGCAAATAGAGGGAGAAAATGTGGAGGCAGTGACTGACTTTGTATTTCTAGGCATGAAGATTACTGCAGACGCAGATTGCAGCCAGGAAATCAGAAGACATTTACTTCTTGGGAGGAGAGCAATGACCAATCTCGATAAAATAGTGAAGATTAGAGACATCACACTGGCAAGAAAGGTCCACGTAGTTAAAGCAGTGGTATTCCCCATAGTAACCTATGGATGCGAGAACTGGACCATAAGGAAGGCTGAGCGAAGGAAGATAGACGCTTTTGGACTGTGGTGTTGGAGGACATTTCTGAGAATACCTTGGAACACAAGAAGATTCAA
Organism: Anolis sagrei; assembly: GCF_037176765.1. Taxonomy (NCBI): domain Eukaryota; kingdom Metazoa; phylum Chordata; class Lepidosauria; order Squamata; family Anolidae; genus Anolis; species Anolis sagrei. The sequence goes on along the minus strand of NC_090021.1, from coordinate 47,681,080 downwards.
CCAGTCCATACTCCAGGAAATAATGCTTGACTGCCTACTGTAGGGAAGGATATTAGAAACAAATATGAAGTACTTTGGCCACATAATGAGGACAGGAAAGCTTGGAGAAGATAATGATGCTGGGAAAATGGAAGGTAGAGGGGCTGACCAAGGACAAGATAGATGGATGTAATCCTTGAAGTGACTGACTTGACCTTGAAAGAGCTGTGGGTGGTGATGGCCGACAAGGAGCTCTGGCGTGGGCTGATCCATGAGATCACAAAGAGTTGGAAGTGACTAAACGAATAAACAACAACATTAATATGTGTGTGTATGGGTACAAAATGTGTCATGAACATGTTAGAGGAAGGACGGATTATAAATGAAATAAACAACACTTTGAGAATTCTTGGCAGATGGGTTGTAAGCTGAATCAGGCTTTGTTAATGCTTTCTGGGTGTAAGGGGTGGCACCACCATTAATGTATGCAGGTAGGTTCTGAGCTGCATTCTGACAGAATGGAGTCTTTTCACATATGGTGCTGGAAGTGTACCAGCAAAAATGTTCTGGGCATAACACATATTTTAGGGTGTGCTTTTGATAAACTGGCAAGGAAATTTTACAGATCTTCCTCATGTAGAGAGCTTGCAACTGTGTACTAATTAATTGAGCTTAATGCTTGCAGCTCATGTGAGGCTTGCAAATACGCCTGATAACTGTCTATGAATGTTCTGTCCCATTTGATCATCTTTGTGAAACCTTGTGAGAGCTTCTGTAATTTGGTATGGAAAACAGAATATATACTAATGTCAAAGAGTATTACAGCTTCAGATTAGTGTTGTGAAATGGCTGTGCAGGATAAAATCCCGTTTAGGTTGATTTTTTTTAAATGTCAAAAAGTATTGTGAATTAGAAGCTCACAGTGGGGATCAATAGCCTTCAATATGAAGAAAAATACTTAGCAATTATTGTTTATGAAAAGAAAGTGAAGTAAGCTATAGCTGGAATATATCAATCTGCCAAATGAAGACTACTTGGGAGTTATGCTGGTAAGTGATAAAATGCCCATTTTCCTGTTCCTCCAGTGTTTTCTTTACTTGGTCATTTTTTTGTCTCTTTATTTAATATATTTATATCTCTTTATTTAGCTAAAAAAGCCTACAAGGTTAGTATTATGACCTCTGACTAACAAGTAAAATTTAGTACAATGCACAAGGAAAAAAAGGAGTGAGGAAGTAAGTGATAAAATATCACATCCACTAGCAAGCTGGATAGAAGTGGTGGATGCCACCTGCTAGCTGTGGGAGAAAGATACCTCAGTCACTGTCTGTTTTTTTCTCGCTGCTGCACACTGTCTAAGTAAGCAGGAATAAAATCCCTTCTGAATCTGCTGTGTAAACCAACAGGTGATCCATGCCATAAGCAAACTTTGTAAGCATGGGCAATCTTAGAACAATGCGGTGTGCAGAACCAGTAGAGTGTGCTATGGAAAATTTGCTAAAGCTCTGGAGTGGCTTTCAGCTTCTTGAATAGGTAGCATGAATATGCTTTTGTACATGTAACAGCCTAGCTAAGACTTCTCTGAACATGGTCTGAGAATTCTGCCACGCTGAGTAGGTAATGTCATAACCATCGGGATGATGCTGTGTAAGCTGCTGTACCCTGCCTCATGTATGCAGTAGAGCAGTAGCACTTAACCAGAAGCCCTGGCTCTGGGTGCATTCTGGTGAGCTGAAATTTAACATCATCTATATGGGAATGTGAGCATAACCTAGCACCCCGCATAAGATGTTTTCCTTCCCAAACAGTTGCTTCGTCATATGTGATGTATACAGATTGAGCATCCCTGATTCAGAATTCCAAAATCCTAAGAACTCCAAAATTGTCCACATGGGTAGCTGAGACAGTGATGGATTTGCTTTTTGAACTTTCTTTCATTCAGAAAAAAAATTTAGAAATAGTTTCAGGTGCACATGAAACACAAATGAATGACTTGAGTCCCATCTCCAACATATCTCATTATGTACATATATGCAAATACAGGCACTTAACCCCCTCCCTGCAATTCAGAAGATTTCTTGTCCCAAGCATTGTAGATAATGGCTACATAGCCTGTGTAGTATTTTTAAAGCTGTTTGATTCAGGAAATTGAATTTTTCATGCAATCAGCACCATATTTATGCCCATTGGCTACAATTGTGTCTTTCTTTTTTTGAAAATTCAGGCACTAGCAGATGATGGTTTGTGGACCAGCTCTGGGCCACTAGCACTGATGGAAAAGGGACCTTGCCACAAACATTGCCAAATTACTGAGAATCACGATTGGTACCAGAGGTGCAAATAATTGGTACTAGAGGTTCAAATAATATGTGAGGAAAAGGAATAGGTTCCATTATCACAAAAAAAAAAGAAAAAGAAAAAGAAAGAAAAAGAAAAGAAAAAGAGGAGAAGTTCAACATGTTTCATTGAACTTTTTATTCAAACTAAGACTATGCACATGTGAAACAAGACAACCAGGTCAGGTAAGCCTTGCATAAGTAAACAACAACATTTTTAATTTTATAGATATTACTTGAAGACTTCTTCCAAAATATATCCAGGGATGATTTATTTTCTTTCAACAGTCTCCATTTCCATTGTGATTTCTATATTGCTGGCCAAATGTGCTTTTTAAAAACATGCATGGAGTTTCTCAAGAGGCAGACTTACCTGTTTTCCTTGTTTCCTCATTGTTTTGCTATTAATTTGTCAGACATAAAGGATTCTGGAGGCAGCTGCTGTTTACCTTGCTTGTTGTAGGCAGGCCACACAGCTAGAGAGACATCAACTAGTGTAGAATCCCATTATTTCATGCACAAGATTTACTGCATTGTTTACTGAGAGCCCAAAAAGCTGTGATTTACCATTACTTATTCCCAATGTTGATGCTGTTAGAACTTTAGCTAGACAAAGGATGAGGAGGAAAAGAGACATTCAGTGAATATAAAGTCTTTGTAAAATGGAGCTTTTTTGTCAAAGTCTTTGTTAATTGAAAATGAAATGAATAGCAAGTAGACAAACACATAATTTCAGTTACAATCTGTATACTAGTTGACCCATGCTCTAGATTCGAGGGGCATTCAAACGTCAGTACCTCTTTCTCTTGCTTTCTCTTTCCAGATAAAAACCAGCCTGATTTGTCCCAGAAGCTGGTTTCTGCTATTCCTTAGAGAATCATACAGCAGAAGGAAATCAGGGAGACAATAATATGGCACTTCAATTAAAAAAGAATCACCAAACACTAATGGGAAAGTAATTGAGCTAAATTGAAACATAATTGGAAAAAAATGTGGCAAGCAGTAGTTTAATACATTTTATTTTAATTTGAATGTAAGGTTTTATAGCTTCATGCTACGATCTTTAACTGTCTGAGAACAGTGTTAATCCAAAGGGATGCTTCTGTCCTGAGGCTGGGAGTTAACAAGCAGAACTCCTTCACTAAAATGGAAGTCTCTCTCATCTCTACTTGTCTTCCTATATCTCTTTCCTAACAGGTGAGACCTAAAGAGCAAAAGGGCACTGAAGGTACATACTTACTGTCGACAGCCTTTGCGTCTCTCTGCTCACTGACGGCTAGTTTGCATGTTTGCAGTTGTTCTTTTTACTTGATCACATCCACTCTCCTCCTGAAGTACAATGACCTACAGCCATTTTACCTTTCTTTTTTTCTATTAGATCATGTAAAGTCAGCCCTCCACGTTCACTGGATGTAGGGCATAGGACTCGTGTGAGTGTGGAAAAACTTCAAGTACTTTTTACTTTTTTACCCAAAGATACATTTTTCTTGGAAACTGAGTCCTCCAGTATGACTTTATGGCCCACCTCTGATGGGAGTTCCTCCAAGGCTTGGAGGACATGGATATTTCTAGCAAGAACATTTTAATTAAACCCATGAATAATCAATTCCGCAAAAATCAAATGCACAAAGGGGGTGGGGGGTCAACTGTATTTGGCGAAACACAAGTAATTTGTAATGAAAGCCACTTCTGTATAAATGAGGTTTGGATTTTTTCCCCTTTGCACTTCTTATGCACCACACTTGATTTTTATGTAGTTTCGTCTATAGCCACTCCACCTGGTTAATCACAAACATCATTGTCAGTAGGTTTTCTTTTCTTAATTACAAACTTATAGTTTAGTGGTAATTACTGCAAGTCAATCAACAATATGTGCAAATTAAAAAAGTTACAACAGTACTTACACCAACAATCCCTTCTCTTGTGTTTAAACCTCTTGGGAGGTTTTTAAACAAAGCATCAATGGGTGCTTTGATTGTGCATTCTGCCTAGCTGAAGGGTGTTGGACTACATGCCCTTTGGTGGTATCTTCAAACCCTAGTAAAGTACAGACTTCCTGGGAAGTCTCCTCCTGAGGTTTTTGAATTGAGGTTGGATAGCTGTCTGTTGGGAGGGCTTTGACTGGCTGAAGGAGATTAAGCTGGATAATCTTTCAGAGTCTTCCCCCTCTCCCTCTTCTCCTCCCTCTCCCCACCTACTGTGGCTGGGGCTGTTGTTTGGGCCTCTGCCATTGGGGATGAGGTGGAGAGCTAAGGACTACAAGGAGGAGGAGGGATTAGGGACCTCACTACGCTTACAAATGTAAACATCCCAGGACACTGGCCAGCCAGTTGAGAGTCAGATGGGCATGCAGCCCATCACACAACTTCACTCAACTTCCAGGAGAAGGCCCTGGCCCCAACTGGCATGGAAGCATCCTAGGATGCTTCCTCATCAAAACAGGAAGGCACACTTCTGCCCTGGTTGGGTGGCACTTCCCTATGTAATGGGGGAAGTGTTGCACACCAGAGCATCACACGGGGCAACAAAGTCTCCCCATGTGATCGCTGTTTCACCATGCTTGCTGGCAAAACAGCACGGGGGTGGGGGTGGGGGTGGGTGGGTTGTGGGGTGAGGTGAAAAGGTCCTTTGACTTGATGCTGCCTGAGTTGCTACCACTCAATTGCTGCTTGCTCCTGCTGGTACCTCCCCTACCTCCTTTGGGCAGGGGCAGCTCAACCCATTATGCAAAGTAAGCATAGTTGATTTTGCCCAGGGGCACTCTTGAGGCACTCTTGGGGGAAATTAGACCTTGACATATGCGAGTTGTAGTTACTAGGATGTATAGTTCACCTAAAATCAAAGAGCATTCTGAACTCCACCAATGACAGAATTGAACCAAATATGGCACACAGAACTCGCATGACGAACAGAATATATATATTAATGATTGGTTGGGGGGTGGGGGCGAGGGTGCCAAAATACTGTTTGCTTACCATTGAAAATTACCTAGGGCCACCTCTGCCTTTGGGGCAGCCAATGTGGGATCTCAGGGTTGGGCTACCCAAGTTGCCACTACCACTCTTGCTATGGCTTCTGTTGCTGCCTCCTTCTCCCTTCTCCTACTTTGGGCCACCAATGTGGGGCCTAGGGATTGGTGCTGCCTAAGTGGCTGTTGTCACCATTATTCCCGCTGGCATCTTCAGAATGACTAACACATGCTTTTGTTTGTGGGGGCAGGAATGGGAATGCATTTCATTGCAACACACTGGTGGATTACAGCTGACACACTAATGTGCAGTGACACACATTTTGGAAAACTTTGTTTTAGGGGAAAAGATGGACTGGAGATTCACATTTCTGAATTTGGAGTTTCCGAAACCCTCAGGAAATTTTTACAGGAAGAAAAAAAATAGTGCAGTCAAGGTCCACAATATTACAGGATTAAAAAATTGTTGTTGCCTTCATAACATAAACTGTGTGTTCTTTGAACTGCATGTGATCTTCAGAAACTGCAAAGCTTTGCAGTGGAAATTATGTGGTCTTTTCACTTGTATGAAAAAAATCACACTTTTTGGAGGACATCCCCTTTTATGTTTTTCCCCCACTAACTGTTTTACAAAAGTGCACAAAATAAAACACATTATTACGTGCTATATCCTGTGGAAAAGGGCATGCCTTAATTTTAGACATGAAGGGGTAGTTGGAGGATTTTTTCAGAAATGATATAGTTGACAATAGGCCATCATTCACACAGTGATTGCCTGCTGTGGCCGTAAAGCTGTGGAGCTTTCTGTGTGTCCTGTCAAATCAGCATATATTAAACTGTAGTTTCTGTCTGTGTGCTCATATTTGTTTTGTGGACAATGTACTATTTCTGATACTTTCAGCATTGTCATGGGACGGAGGCAAAATTACAGAGAATAAACTACATAACAAAAATATTGTACAATGTCTTCCTGGCAGGGCCAAATTCATATACTGACTGAAATTACTGTGTATATATTTTCTGTGTGGTGTGTAAATTTGTGAGTGTAAATGATGACTCAGAAGGAAGGTCGAGTTACAGTGAAAAATACCACCCCCCAGCATATGTATGACTTTCATAATAGCAGAGGAAATAATGAAACTGTGCAGGTTTCTGGTCTCTCTTTGATAATTTTTCTATATGCTCCCCCCTTCTGGTTTGTGTTTATTTCATTCTTCCTGCCTCTGGTGATGAAAGCTGAATAGTTTTCAGAGGAGGTGACACTGTTTGGAAGAAAAGGTGCATCGTTTTCATGGGAAAGTTGCAGTTTCCTACACTGTGAGGAGGGAAAATTCCCAAGTGTCACGATACCATGGGAAGACAAAGTGGTTGTCCTTGACGCCTATCAGAACTGTGAAAATTGAGATTTACCATCACCATTTTAGTAAAATTGAGTCTCAGTTTACCTCAGGGTTGCATTCCTGGACTTTCAAAGTAAATTAAAACTTATCTAAATGGGAGGTGACAGGTGGTGTTCCATAGGGAAACATTGGATGAACTCCAAGGGAGCAGAAGTAGCAACAAAGTGAACAATTTTACTCAATAAGCCAAATATCAATGACACTGACCAACACACATTTTGGTATCTCAAATTTTAGACCTCATTCTGCATATATTTGACCTGCTGATTCCAAAATGGCACAACTTTCCCTCTACCAGCTCTAGGTTTTGAGATAGAGAACGTATACCAGTTGTCATCTGCTTGTCTGTAAAGAATCATGATAATCATATCTAAGAAACTAGAAACTAAAGCAATGGATAAGAACTGTGTTTTCCTCTTATACCCACTCCAGCAGACTTCCGAGGTGTAGAACCAAAGTTGCTTTCTCCCACAAAATTCCTTCCTGCTGCTTTGGGTCCTGCTTATCTTCATGACAGTATCTCCCTCTATGACTTGGTGTGAGTACTAAGATCTGCTGGGGAGGCCCTGCTCTTGCTCTGACCTCTGTCACAAACATGGTTGGTGGGGACGAGAGGGAGGGCCTTCTCAGTGGCTGGCTCTGGAACTCTTTCTCCAAGGAGAATAGATTAGCCCCCACCTTGCCCAACTTTCAGAAAGACCTGAAGACTTGGATGTTCCAATGTGCCTTCCAATAATGGATCAACTACTGATCAAGTTGACCTAGCCTTCCTCTTTTGGGAGGATCTCCATCACTTCTCAGCCCCAGCCTTACAGCTTATGTTGCACCAGCCCTGTCCTGCCCTATTAGTCTCAAATCTGCACATGTCCACTTTTCTCGGCCATTGTGTGTTTGTTGTTTGGTTATGTTTTATGATGTCTTAGATTTTATTGGTTTTATTGTTTTAATATAGTTGATTGTTATATGATTTTAATTGTGTTATTTTGCAACCTTGTTTATATTGGGTTTGGTCCCCATGTAAGCCGGCCTGAGTCCCTTTGGGGAGATGGAGGCAGTATATAAGAATAAAGCTGCTGCTGCTGCTGCTGTTGTTGTTGTTATTATTATTATTATTATTATTATTATTATTATTATTATTCTCTTGCATTGTTGACCTGCATGTTCCATGGTTGTATGTGTGTGTTGGGAGACACAAATGTCACCTCAGTAAATTTAATCCACAACATTTAAAGTTCTCACACTTTATCACAAAGGCAGAAGGCAAAAAGGGATGGGGGAACCATTCAGTGCAAGTGTAGGTAAAGATTAACAAGAAAAAAAGAAATATTATTGGTTGATAGATTTTTCTGAAAGTAGGTATATCAGCATGTATGCTGGGAAGAAGAAAAAAAAATCAGAAGTTGCATCATGTGGCCTAAAATGATCTAATTCAGCAAACACACAAAAATCCTAGAAATCATATTTTGTATCAGAGTGCCAGCTGCGAGGGGGAAAATGAGTGACTTTCAAAACAAATTTGATTTTAGATTAAAATAGGTGAATGTGACCTTAACAGAATAAAACCAGATTAGGATGTTGCAGATTGGAACTGGTATATAGCTTTTGTTTAGATTCAGACTTGGGCTGGAGAAACATGATAAATGTGAAACGTTGTGAATAGTGCAGTATAAGTTGAGACTTGCCTGGTCATATCCTGCTAGGCTGCTATTTTATGCACACCATGAGGATGGTATCCTATCCATCCTGTGACTCAGACCTGTTAAACATGATACAAATGCGTAGGAGGCTACATAATATCATTTCAGGAAGTGATGAACACATTTTACAGAAATAAACAATGGCAACATTAGTAGCATAAAATGTAGAAAAGTTTATTGCCAGCTGTAGGCAATAAGGTCAAGATGCAATAGTTGCAGTACATATGCTCAGTCCTCAATGGCATGAGTGGTTGTACCTTTTCAATGCTATTACAAGAAAGTATCCAACAGTGGGTTGTTGTAGGTTTTTTGGGCTGTATGGCCATGTTTTAGAAGCATTCTCTCCTGACATTTCATCTGCATCTATGGCAGGCATCCTCAGAGGTTGTGAGGTCTGTTGGAAACTAGGAAAAATGGATTTACATATTTGTGAAATATATAAACACAGATATATAAACCCAATATTCCTAGTTTCCAACAGATCTCACACCCTCTGAGGACGCCTGCCATTGATGCAGGTGAAACATCAGGAAAGAATGCTTCTAGAACATTACAATACAGCCTGGAAAACCTACAAAAACCCAGTGATTCCACCCATGAAAGCTTTCAACAAGGCACCTGACAGCTCTGTATAGAAATGTTTATCTTTTCTCTGTCTCCTGCTTAGAGTTGCTTGATCCAGACCCTTCCCTCCTAGCCAAGAGAGCCACTGTTTAGCCAAGAGACTTATCAGTTGGCTCTAAGATTCTGGAAAACCCCACTGCTATTCCCAGTGCTTCTTGTGTTTCTCCCTGACATTCAGCATAAATGTGCAGGCAAGGCTTTTTGTTCTTCCAGCATTGTATGGTATCTCAGCCTAACTTCATATTCTTCTTAGAAATTCAGACTGTCTTCCAACATAATCTGTGTGAGACTTTCATATCTCTGGCTATGGAGACCTTACTCCAAGAAATACCCCATCCCTTCATTCTGCAGTACAGCCTCTTAAGGCTCAATCGACCTTTCCTTGTCAGACTCTGACTCGTTGCCTCTTTTAATCTGCAGTGATCTATTCATTCTCCTTGTCTATGTTTTGAAAATATAACTTCACCTTCATGCCCTTTCTTTGGTGACCTCTTTCTTGGTTGCCAGAAAAATATCTGCAGGTGGGAGTCCTCTGAAACAGTGAAATTGTAAGGAAGGTCAACCCCTTATCCTGGATCCTGCTTGCCTGAGGATTATCTCCACACAAGATCCAGCCTGCTGTAAAAACTACACTAAGCCTCACTTTCACAGTTTTGTCTCTTCCTAAGTTTCAGAACCACAATTTTCAGGAAAGAGGCTCATTGTAATCCAGTGAGGCTGTGCACACATCCAAGCATGTCCATAAGCTTTTATTTTCAGGCCTTTTCTCACCCTAACTTAACTATTTCATCTCTTTAATGTATGATCCAGCACCCCTGGGAGCTCCCTTGGAGTGTGCTATGTTTTATTCCGGCACACTTCATCTGAGCTTTCCTCACGCTGAGATGGGCAGCAAGGATTAGATAATTGTCTGGTTTGATGGTGCCATCCATTCAATCCACTGTCCTGCCTACATTAACCTTTCCTTTGCATTGCTGCCAATTCATGCTTCATATACAGAGCTTCATTTCCATTCGCTTTCTCCTCTCTTATCGGGGGACGTATCAGGACTCATTTGGGTTTTCTGCATCCTTTTCTTGCCATTTGATCTCTTGTCATAACACAGAATTCTCTCCTTTTCTTTTCCTTTTTATCCTTCAGCAAAGTCATTGCCTTTGACCAGTGAGAATGAACCGTGGCTGATTATATTATATGAGGCAGAGAGCTAGAACTAACCATGAAGAACTTGCAGTTTTATATTGTCTGTACCCAAGAGGTCATTTCAGTTGGGCTATCAGAAAGTTTTCAAATTGTGGATACATATATTTGATAAAGTTGATTAAATGTATAGAAGAGAAATATTGGCTGGTTTTCAGTATTGCAGTTACAGGTTCATAACCTAGAGTTACAGATCCATAACTGCTCTGTATTCAGTAATACTATGTGGTCTTACTGCAAGACTGTACATGCCAATCCAGCTCATCTAAAGAGCTGGCTGCTAGATTGGGAAAAGGAGATTATTTGGACTTTGATTTGGGTTGGAAGGGGGATGACATTTCCATCCCTCATCTGCTAGTGAATGAGGCCATGACAATAAGAAGAGAGAGCCCTACGATGCCCTGATCAGAAGCTGAATAGACCTATGTTGCCTGATCCAGCTGCTAGGTCTTATAGTAGGTGAGGGTGGTGGGGGTCAGGCCAAGAGGTAGCTATGCATTCATAACAAATCACTCTTAGCCTGACCCTATCCAACCCATATATAACTAAGTAGCTAATCTAGAATATCAGTAGGTGCAGATACATTTCCTCTATCAAGTAGTTTTGCAAACTAAACATAAGAGAAAACAGGAAACATGAATGTGCCTGACTTTCTGATTTAGTCCACTACTCTAACACATGGATTCATGCAGTTTCATGTATATCTGTGTGTGTGAGAGAGATTTGCAAGCTCCGCTTCCAACATTACACAAACAAGTCAAAGCAAAGAATAAAAGGTCACCCACACAGTATGTTTCTCTGCTGTATTTAGTCTCCATGCTCCACATTTTGCAATTGTGTTCTGATTGTGCCCATTTTAGAGTCAGGGATTTGGAGAGCATTTTTTAGAAGACAGAACAGTGAATCATTTTGCATGTTACTCATGTTGCATGTTACTCATGTTCCAGCAGATGACAAGCTTTGATATTCAGAATGACCATGTGTTTATTTCTGCTTTTCTGACCAGTCTATCATTAGATACAAAGTTCAGTCCCTGCTCCTTGGCATTCTGATGTCTTTTTTAAAGAGTGATTCACTATTTGCCCACTATTTGCCTTTGACTTCTCGGATATCTATTGAATTACATGTAAACCACAACATGAAGTTGTACTCAGTAGTAGCCAAACCCATGTTATTAAGAAGAAAGGAGCAAGGAGCTGGATCATGAAAACCATTCTGTGGCTAGCAGTTCCAAGGGAACTAATGTGGAAATGCTTCTTTTCTAATTATTAGGCATTGAAGGTGGTCTCATCTGACCTTGGAAACTAAACAGGGGTCAGGACTGGTTAGCATTTTGATGGGAAACCAATGAACACACAATGCCATAGAATATATTTAGAGGAAAGAAGGAGCAAAGCCACTACTGAGCATTCCTTGCTCAAGAGTACCCAATGAAATTCATGGGGCCACCATATGATCACTTGAAGGCACATATGGTTATAGAATCATAGAATCAAAGAGTTGGAAGAGACCTCATGGCCATCCAGTCCAACCCCCTGCCAAGAATCAGGAATATTGCATTCAAATCACCCCTGACAGATGGAAAAAGAGAAAAAAAATCCCTCTTTGTAAATCAGTCCAATACACATCTAGCATAGTTAGGCAACTCTAATAATGACCTTGTCTCACTAATAATGACCTTGTCTAAAATTGGCAGCATGCACCAATCCACCTGTCACCCATGGAGCTGGCCAGCTCCTATCAGACAATTTCAAGTTGCTCTGTGGGTGAAGAAGGGTGGAACTAGTGTACCGCTGTGGCAACATGGGAGACTTCCTGTGTTGCCATTTACTTTAATGGGGAAAAGCCGTGAACTGCATGTGCGCACCACACTTCCCCTGGAATCAACAGCTCCAGGAGCTGGGCAATGTGAGACGACGCGAGACAATGCGGGGCGATGTGGGCAGCGACTTTACCATGCCTCGCAGTGAAGCGATGTAATATGAGCTTTTTCAGTATCTTGTGACAAGGCCTTAAGTTGAGAGCAACCAACTAGCCATTATGTGTTGTACATTGCAATAAGATCCCTGGAAATCTGAGAGGAAAGAAGTGCTTTAAACACACAAACAAAAAATCAAAGCTATGCTAAAAAGACTATACAGTTGAAGAAAGGCATTATTCTCTTGGCACACTACACATATTATACCAGTGGTTAATATCTGTGGAACCCTGGCCAATTTATCACATCTTTGTTCTATTTCCCAGCTAGCATCACATTACATGCTATACGTCTCTCCACCATAGTTATCTATGCATCTATCATTGAGGCAGCAACTTACATCCTTTATTTGTCCCTCAACAACAATTTTTTATATTGTACTTGTCACTGCATCACCAAACATGCAAGTTTTAGATTTCTATGGCTATTCACATACAACTGCCTGGAATGTTGTTTTACTAGGCCTTTCTGAAGAAATAGACATGGGAGATCATCACACTACCCTTAGGTTAAGTTTTTATTTAAAGGAAAGTTGATTTGAGCTAAGCACTTTTAATTTCCATATGGTTTTATTTAATTTCTGTCCTTCTATTTTATCCAATCATGGGGATTCAAGATGTGATTTGTTAGAACATTGCACATATTGTTAAGTGATTTGTAAGACTCAAAATAATCTGGCAGAGGAATCTAAACAGAATCTGAAAAATGTACCTAAAGCACTTGAAGGGCCGACAGGACCAACATTAGAGCAGAAATGGGATGGACTTCTACTGCTCAGTGAGAAGACATAGATTCACATGGGGCAGAGAGACTACTCTAGAAGAGTCTCCCCTCTACTTTTATAAATGGAAAATAATGATTTTAAGTGAATGCAAATGTTAATCTCAAAGGCACAACTGGCCAGTTTTATTAGAGTTACTTAATATCATACTGACACTTACCTCATTGTCCCTGGCAAAAAGACAATGAAGCCTCCTTGGCATCTCTTTCCAGACCCTGGAACTCCTTGCCAAAGGAGACTGTAGTCGGCTTTTTCTCTATTGTCCTTTTGCACAGGTGGTTTCTACTTAGACAGACCATTGGCATTGAAATGAGTCTTTCATGTAAGGGTTTTTTGATCTGTTGCAGTGTTATCTATATTCATCTATTGTTGTGTTTAAAATCTATTTGTTTTTATGCAGACTGCTTTCAATCTACATGATTATTGTTAGCTGTATTCAGGGTGCCCTTTTGATGGAAAGTCATTTTAATTCAATAAATAAAACAAGTCAGGATTTACTGCAAGTGACCAAGCAGGGAAGTTTTATGAAAGTGCTGTTCAGCAATAAATAGGCAAGAGTAGTTGCTGGCAAGTGTGCAACGAAGACATTTTCTGGACTACCCCGCCTTCCCTTTCCGGGTACATAAGAAAATGGCACAGAACGTGCAAAGCTTTTGTCAAAATATGATTGGTGAAGCAAAACTGAGACCTTGTAATTTCACAGAAATGGGACTGGATGATGTTTTAGTGGCTGTTGCTAAACATTATGCATTAATCAAAGTACCCAATATATTAGACTGAAAGGAAAGAGGCAAAATTACTTAAGTGAACCCCTTTGTTGTTATTTTCTGTCATATCCATTTCAGCTTATACCATTTATATGAAAGCGAGAAATCGAAGAACCCTTGTCCTTGATTGAATCCATCCACCTTGTGGTGCCCTCCATTACCTAAGGCAGTGGTTCTCAACCTGTGGGTCCCCAGATGTTTGGCCCTTGACTCCCAGTAATCCTAACAGCTAGGAAACTGACTGGGACTTCTGGAAGTTGTGGGCCAAAACACCTTAGGATCCACAGGTTGAAAACCAATGTATGTCTATAATAGAAACTCTCATGCCTCTTCTTTTTCTGAATGCAATTGGGATATCTTACATTTCTCACTCAATATATGGTAAACGTTTTATTGTAAATTTAGCACAGCTGGTAAATCACCAGCAATGATAAGATCTACCAACCAAAAGGTTGCAAATTCGAAGCCCCGGGTTGGCATGAGCACCCGACTGTCAGTCCTGCTCACTGTTTACCCTAGCAGTTCGGAAACAGCTTACAGCTGTGATTAGAGAAATTAGGTACCGCTAATGCAGGGGAGGTATTTTACGACAGCATAAAGAAAAACATAAAAGAATGCCGGTGACCAAAAGGAAGGAGGAAGTCCTGATGGCTCTTCATCATAGAGGATGGAGCGACAGTGCCCCCTGTGGCTGGCAACTTCCAAAGGCATCAACAAGCTGGATGCTCAACTGGATGTCAACACAACATTATATACCTCCTTTCGGTTATGTCTGTCTTTGTCCCATCCAAAAAATGGCATTAAATGTTTGTCATATATGTGTACTGTGATCCACCCTGAGAAGGGCAGAATATAAATAAAGTGTTATTATTATTATTATTATTATTATTTGGAAGATTAGTGCAATACCTGGATGATTACTGCAATCTATGGTGTTCTCTTTCTTGCGACTTGAACTGATCATTTCTAATCTACTGTTTTGTTTTCCTTATTTTTGATAGATTTTTCTTAGAATTCCAGTGGATTCCATCTCAGCAGTTTGAGCCAACTCCACTGGTATGCCATTGATTCCTGGTGATTTATTTTTCTCAAGTGCTTTGAGAGCAGCTTCCACTCTAAAACTGCATATACTTTGTGATAATGTTCTTCCTTGAATGAATGCACTATCGTTTTATCTACTTTATACAGTTCTCTAGTGTATGACTTTCACAATCTCTTTATTTTTCTTGATCATACAGTGTGTTCCACTGTTGGTCACATATTATCACACACTTGATTTGGATTCCCCTTGACCACTTAGCTCTTATGCAAGAGGTTTCCTGTTTTACCTTTTTTGTTGTCTTCTTCTATTTCCCTGTACTTGCTATTATATCATTTCCCTTTTTTCCATCCTTACAAATTTCTCCACAGTTGTATTCAGGATTCTGATTTTGTCTCTGTCATGCTTACTTATTGCTTGTTTTTCATTGTTTGAAATATGGAAAGTGGCACTGTAAAAAGAAACTTTTCTTTCTTCTTGGCTGCAAAGAAAATATTTTGACATTGTTTTATGATAAAGTCCCTACTTTTGTTTCAGAGTTCTTCTGTTTCCTCATCAGTTAGGCTTGCTGGCAGAAATCTGTTCTTTATATGGTTGTTAAATTCTACGTGGTTATTGTTTAGATTGCCTTTTGGCACTATGATTGGTTTAATGTACTGTATGTCTTTATGTTTATTCTAATTTTTAATATAAGCAGCTCATGGTCTGTGACACAATTCGCTCATGGTAT
The DNA here is from genome assembly GCF_037176765.1 of Anolis sagrei. Taxonomy (NCBI): domain Eukaryota; kingdom Metazoa; phylum Chordata; class Lepidosauria; order Squamata; family Anolidae; genus Anolis; species Anolis sagrei. The sequence continues at coordinate 47,665,584 of NC_090021.1, read as the reverse complement.
TATTTTGGAGCTTCTCAACTTTTATTTCCAGTTATGTACTATGACATCCATATATATATACTTGTATGTTTGGTTGTCTGCAGAATGTGTTTACAGCAAAGGTGGTCAACATTTGTGTTGTAATATGTCCTGTTTCACCATTTAATAGATTTTTTACCCAGATGCTTGCATTTAATCTTTTGATTCTTCCTCTTCTATTACTACCACCACCACTACTACTACTATTACCTCTACTTCTATTATATCCCAAATTTTCTCTTTTAGTAGAGACTCAGAGTAGGTAATAATACTACAAGCAATACAGTGGACCTGCCATTTTGGAGCAGCCACAATTCATGCACCTGAAAGTGAACACGGATGTCCAACTTAGCCTCAAAGGTGAGCACTTGGTCATTTCCAGCTTAAATAATCCTGTCTCGGACCTTCTGGTCATTTCCAGTTTTAGGTGCCCATGCTTAAAACACTACTTTCTGACAATACGCTAAGATTTTTGGTCTTTTTTCTGATAAGGATTGGGATCAGGTAAACTCTTGGCATGTCCCTAGGACACATTTCATCTACTTTTGCCCTAGACTTTGCGTACTTGAAATAAAAATTGGATGCAGTAGAGCTGTACCAAACTCCCATCTCCCATCCTCCTACTGCCCTTTCCCTCCTCCAGCTTTGTGGCAAGATTTCATTGCAACAAGCACAATCCATTATAAGACATTAGATACCACAGCCCAGTTTAATTGAAGACGCTGGGACAAAATGGTTCCACAAAACCTTTAGGGAAAGACAGGTTTGAGTTGGTTTTGAAAGATGGAAGCTTTCAGTTGATGTTGAATGATGGTAATCACAAAAACAAACAGCTTTGCTTAATCAATATTTGCGCACATAATTCTTAGTAACATGAGCCTTTTACAGAAAGGGAGGAGGCCAGTACCTTTTGCAGAATAGAAGGCAACATCTATAAGACTATTTCTCTTTCTGACACATGCTGCAAAGCTGTAACACTAATCAAGTGATGGCCCTCTGCCAGGACATAAATATGACCAGTTTGGAACTGTATGTTTAATCTCTCAAGAAGTGGAGAATGTCATTCTCCTAATAAAATCCTCATCTAGGACCATGAATCTTCTTGGGGTCTTTGTCTGTCCGTTTCCCTGACTCTTGGTAAATTCTTGGAAGCCTAGGTTGGAGTCTTTTGCTTTGAAGGAAGGCCAGATAACATTTCTCATAACATTTATAGCTGATTATTTATTTATTTATTTACAGTATTTACATATTCCACCCTTCTCACCCCGCAGGGGTCTCAGGGCGAATTGCAATACACATAAACATGGCAAACATTCAATGCCATAGACATACAACATATATAGACAGACACATGCTGCTGAAAGGTTTTATGATGTCATAAAATAGTTTAATTAGCCTCCCCGCATAAAGCGTTACCTAAATTTCCTACTTGACAGATGAAACTGTCTTTCAAGCTGCATAGGTCAACAGTAAGCTAGACTATTAATGATCGGGATCTCACTCCGACTTTGAACACATAACCTCTCGGTCAGTAGTGATTTAATGCAGCTGGCAACTAACTAGCAGCACCTAGCCTGGTCCATCATCATACTGTTGCCCAGCTCTGGATCTCCCAACAGCAATGCTAGGAGGCCATGCTAATTTTTATAACATCCCTTTCCCATAGTATCCCTTTGGGGCACTGTGGAAAATCAAAGCAAAGGCCTATCAGTTCATAGCTGGCATGGAAGAGGCATCCATGACTGCTTTCCAGGCATTCTCTTCTCTGGGGTGTGCTGGTCAGCTCATCTTCAATTATGGTAGAAGGTGCTACCATGTCACTAAAGTCACAATCATCTCATGGAAAAGGAACTAGTTCTTCACTACAGCCAGGAAAATTCCCTTGATATTACTTAAGCAAATGTTTTGTAGCAGATGGAGCATTTAATTGTGTCCGTTTAATCTGTATTTGATTAGGCTTTGAATAGGTTTCTTAAACTGGTTTCAACTTAGGTTTTTATCAATTGAATTGTGTGTTTTTAATTTTTTTATATTAATGTTTGAGTTGTACTTTTGATTTAAATTGTAGAAAACTGCTTTGAATCATATGCTGGAAGAAGGGTAGGATATATCTATACATAAATTTGTTATCTTCCTACAAAGTGTATCTGATCTTTCTTGCTACACATTCCTATTGTGTAATTCCTTTACTTGTTTTGAACTCTGAAGCATATGCTATTCTGAAAATGGAAATAATGTTCTATATTCTGTTGTGTTATCCACTTCATGCCTCTGCTCCTAGTAATGAAAGCCTGTTTGCATGTTACCTGCTGCCTCTCGACTCACCTTTTGAAACTTTGCTCTGGCATCTGTTAATTTGGTTGTCAAACCACAGTGCTACCTCTGTGAGCCCTGACATCTCAGGATGAGGTTGCTAAGGGCAAAACTACCTGTTGTGATGCATGCTGACGGCAATTTGGAATGGACAAATGTTATATCAGGAAAGAAATAGAGCATCACTTGCAGTGCATTGTGTCTACGCAGTATCAACTCTTCCTAATAGTGTCAGAGTTGCATCACATCATGTTTCTGTCTCTTGATGTTCTTCTGTTCCCTTGCTAAACCCCTTTTCAAGGAGCATCTGTTCAATATAGTGTCCATTTGGCTTTCATTTGGATTTTATTCCAGCCATCTTACCTTTAATAGGTTTGTTAAAACAAAACATGTAAATTGTTATTTTTTTAAAATCTTACCAGCAATTGCTCTTCTTTTAGCCATATGCTCACTGCATTAGTTTGTTTCACTTTGGCTGCATACAAGATTTTTTTTACATCAACCAGATTTCTCCTCTGTCTGAAAACAATGGAGTTTTAAAATCTTTCACTGGGACATCTTCTGGGATCAATATAGGAATCCATAACTATAGAAAGGGAGAAGCTGATAAGAAGGGAGGGAAAACAAGACATGGATTTGTATTGTCGAAGGCTTTCATGGCCGGAATCATTGGGTTGTTGTGAATTTTTTGGGCTGTATGGCCATGTTCCAGAAGAATTCTCTCCTGATGTTTCACCTGCATCTATGGCAGGCATCCTCGGAGGTTGTGAGGTCTGTTGGAAACTAGGAAAATGGGCTTTATATATTTGTGGAATATCCAGGGTGGGAGAAAGAACTCTAGTTTGTTTGAGGTAGGTGTGACTGTTTCAATTTGCTACCTCTGGGGGTGCCTGCTATAGATGCAGGCAAAACGTCAGGAGAGAATGCTTCTGGAACATGTCCATACAGCCTGAAAAACTCACAATAACCTAAATTTATTTATTTATTTACTGTATTTGTATACCGCCTTTCTCAGCCTATCGGTGACTCAAGGCGGTTTCCAACAAAACAGTATACACAGTATCATAAAACAATTTAAAACATTACAATGACATAAACCACAACAGCAATAAAAACAACATCATTGGCGTCTCCTTATTGTCAAGCATTGTCCAATTCCATCGTCAATCATCAATTTCCTATATCATTTATCCATATCTGTTACTCTGTGTTTGTAAACGCTTGGTCAAACAGCCACGTTTTGACTTGCTAAAGACATGGATCTCTGGTGGAATAGATGAAAAAAGGGGTTTTCAGAGATTTCATGAGGTTTCCTTCTTTCCAAACTCAAGACATGTGGGGTTGAGTAAAAGCTCCCATAGCACTGTTGAATAAAAGCTTTTGTAGCATCCAGCTTCATCATGGTAATGGTTTTAGGGCAGGCTTTTAGCTTAAGCTTAAATGGCAATTAAACATAAGCGTAATGTTAAATTCTCCCCTCAACATAAATGTAATTGAATTAGATTTTTCAGTTTATTAATGATTAACTAAATGCATCCACTCCTTTCTACTGACTTTCCCATCTCTGTGTGCCAACAGAGTGCATAACACTTTACAGAGTGCTCTGTGTGTGCATTTGTTTTCACATAATGTGTCACCAGCTCCTGGGGGGGGGGGGGGCACATTATTCTTCCTTCGCTTCCTTTGCCAGCTTTGCTTGCCTAGATGCAAAGAGGCAGGCTTCCCTGTTTCGAAGTTGCTTGTACTGACTGTTACAAGAAAATATGACAAGGTGTACAGGGATGCAGTGAGAAAAGAGTGCACACGTGCATGAACACACACATCTGAGATTTTCTTTTTAAATGAGCAAAAACAAAAGGAAAAAAAAGGAAGAAAGTGAACTCAATGAGCTTTTCCTTCCTAATTCCATAATAAATATTTGTAAATAGAACATATATTTTGTAGCAGTGAGAGTCAAAGTACTAGTATAAATGAAGTTATGGTAGGAGGATACAAAATATTCAGCATCTGACACCCTTTGGCTACTGGGTGCAGCTAGTTTTCATTCAGAACCTGGAGAAGTTACATTTTAGCTTCGATGTATTTTCGAAGGCTTTAATGGCTGGAATCACTAGGTTCTTGTGGGGTTTTTCGGGCTATAGGGTCCATGTTCTAGAGGCATTTCTCCTGACGTTTCACCTGCATCTATGGCAAGCATCCTCAGAGGTAGTGAGATTTTAGCTTCGATTTTCAGCATCCCATAGCCAGCATGGATTGTGGTTAAGCTGATAAAAGGAATGAGAGAGTTAGCTGTAAACTCTCAAAGCTCTGTTTTTAACCATCCTGTCACACTAGCAGATACTTTACCAAGTAAGGACATAAATGGAGATAGGCGGCTCTGTTTACAAGGTATTTTTATACAATACTGCTAAAGATACAGGGCAAATACTTGTGTCAAACTGAACATTCTAGGAGAGGCTAATGAGGAGCTGAAATAAATAGTGTTGACAAGAGAGGAAGTTCATTCTCGATTTTACCGACAGGTTGGTTACAGGTACACTGCAATTAAGGAATTGAACGTGTTCCTAGGCATTATTATAAGAGAAGAGTTGATACCAGAGGCAGAAATAACTTGGAAACATCAGGGATGGGTTCCCATAATAAAGATGAGCAGTCCATTATGTTTAAGCAGTTTTTCAGAATTCAGATCACAACTAACAAAGATGTGAAATGAAGCAATCAAGGACCTCATCAAAATTGCCTGCCGTATGTCACTTCCACTTCACTTACGGCACAGAGCCTACTGGGTTCCATTCCACTATGTCCATCTACTTCTGGTGGGCTCTGTGGTGCAAGTGCAGTGAAAGCATGGTAAGCTGCCATGGTGGCAACAATGGGGGATGGGGGGTGGGCAGTTGGGGGACACTTCCTCCAGTGGGAAGGGGTGAGGAGGAAGCCTGGCAATGTAGGGTGCAAGGCGATGGGTTCCCCTTGCCGAGCCCTGCCAGATTCACCGTGATATGTGGTGAATCCTAGTCTTAATGTGATCCTAAGTCAGATTAGCCTTGTATATATACAAACAAAAAGCAAATAATGTGACCCTAACCCTAACCCCAATCCATATATGTAGCTTTTATTGAAGTCAAGATTACTTTCAATACAATTTTTAGGGCACGAGAAATCTTGCTTGATGTTGATTGACTTTTTCTTCCACCATATCCCACTGTTCATACAATTTCCATTTTGGTGGCCAAATCTTCAGATTAAAAAACAACAACGTTGGAAGTATCTCCTGAGTACGTTGAACCACAATTCTATAGGTATGTGAGAGGAAGTCATAGGGAAGAGGGAGCAAGCTTGTTTTCTGCTGCCCTGGAAATTAGGATGCAGAGCAAAGGCTTCAAACTACAAGAAAGGAGATTCCATCTGAACATTAGGAAGAACTTCCTGTGTGAGAGCCATTCAGCAGCAGAACTCTCTGCCCCAGAGTGTGGTGGAGGCTCATTCTTTGGAGGCTTTTAAATAGAGGCTGGATGGCCATCTGTCAGGGGTGCTTTGAATGTGATTTTCCTGCTTCTTGGCAGGGGGTTGGACTGGATAGCCCACGAGGTCTCTTCCAACTCTGATTCTATGTACCAAAATCCTTTGCTGGCAGAGGATTCATTAACTGTGGTATTGTTCTGTGTGTTTTCTGTGCCTTCAAGTTACCTGTTGATTGCCTTTCATGTTTCCTTCATGGAAAGCATGTTTTATGCATACAAAGTATTATTTTTGTGCAAAAAAGCCATTGTTTCTCTGTGCAGAAAAAAATCCTTTAGAATACTTTTGCACATTGCGATATTACAAGGTAACTATGGCTGGTTCCAGACAACAATTTATCACAGGAGAATACGGATTAAAGTAATCCATTTTCTCCTTCATTGCTGTCCGCACATGTGCCCAAAACAAGTGGGCTTTCCTATGTGTTGTCCCCATTGTAGCACAGTAACAACTATGGTATAATAGGGACAACCTAAATCCCCAGGAATGTTGCGCCAGGAAGCGGAGGGGGGTCAGGAACAATTTGGCCCACTTGCCTCCTAGCACAATATTTGTATGCGTCAGGAAGCTCCAGAGAGGCATAATGGTGGCCCAGTTAATTTTTATGTTATTTTAAAGCAGTGGTTCTCAACCTGGGGTCCCCAGATGTTTTTGGCCTTCAACTCCCAGAAATCCTAACAGTTGGTAAACTGGCTGGGATTTCTGGGAGTTGTAGGCCAAAAACATCTGGGGACCCCAGGTTGAGAACCACTTTTTTAAAGGTTTTAGGGGGGATTTGGGGAGGGGGTGTATTCCCTCTTCATTTCCCCAGGCCCATGGGACCCGAAGAAGCAAATTGGGCTGTGAGGACTGACCCCTCGATAGTCCCAGGACTACTCGGGGGGGTCAGTTCCCATAGGGCCCATATTCAATTAGACCCAGCTCTTTCAGAAAGACCCAGGTCTGATAAGAGTATCAAATTAATTCAGGACAAAGCAGGGCTTTCCTGCTTTGTTTCAAATTAATTCAGTTTTACCAGAGATGTCGTTTGAAATGTCCAGTAAAACCACGGGAGCTCCTGTGTTATGGTCACTGTCTGGATGTGGCCTGTGTGAAAGCATTGCCGCCTTATTATTTTACCCATTGAGTTTCCTGAATTGTTGGTAAATCCTTTTTATAGTTGGAAAACAAATAACAAAGGATATTTTCCCCATCTCACTATCTACTTGTCTGATATAGCTGTCCCTATTTAATGTGACCAGAACATAATAATATTCATGTGTGAAAGAATGTGATGTTTTTAAAAAAGAGAAAAAGCTAAGCTAACTGATCTTTCCACTGCTGATTGTAATTAATATGTGAAACCTATCCATATCATCATTCTTTTGCATCAAAGGACAGGAAAGTGGGCAATGCAATTAGTTTTTAAAGAGGAATCCAGAGAAGATGTGGGAAATTACAAACTAGTTCACTAATTCTTGTGTTGGATAGTTTGGTTAAAAAATTCTGATAAAATAGTGTTGTCAAAAATATAGAATAAAGGTACATCTTTGTTTATTTTATTTTCAAAAAAATGGTTTTTTATTTCATTCACACCTGTAAGAATGAAAATTTTCAAGACTTTATGTATAAAAGTTCCAATAGTTATTCCACTTTTTCATTATTATTATTATTATTATTATTATTATTATTATTAGTGGTGGTATTTGCATTTACCAGCGTTTCTTGCATTTTTAATGTAAAATGTGGTTTTAAGGGGAAATTTCTTTTTTATCATAAAATATGACATTTTTACTACCCCTTCCCAGTATTTGTGGTATGGCTCCCTACAACACAAAAAGGCACTCATATTTTTATTGGTGTTTCTCATCATGCCAGCTCTCCAGAATTAGTTTTTTAAATGTCAGGAGTGACTTGAGAAACTGCAAGTTGCTTCTGGTGTGAGATAACTGGCCGTCTGAAAGGATGTTGCCCAGGGGACACCCGGATGTTTTGATGTTTTACCATTCTTTTGGGGAAGCTTCTCTCATGTCCCCACATAGGGACCCAGAGCTGACAAAGGGAGCTTATCCATTCTCTCCTCAGATTCGAACATCTGACCTGTCGGTCTTCAGTACTGACAGCACAAGAGTTTAACCCATTGCACCACCGAGGGCTCCTCCAGAAATAGTAATCCTCAAATTAATTTTAAAAATCTTTTAACAAGATGTTTCAATCTGCCTATTTGGAAAAATAAAAAAGCAAGTTCTGCTGGAAAAGAATTAACTTGCCTTTTTATTTTGCCTAACTGGCGTATTGAAATTGGCAAGATAGTCTGCTTCACAAGATAGAACTGCCTCACTATTTAATAATTATGTGAATGTGTCCATAAAGGTCTATCAGACAGAGGAAGTATGATAGACCTTGTTTACTTGACCTCCAAAACATCTTTGACAAAGACCCTCCTCAGAGAATTCTGAGTAAACTTAAAAATCATATGAGAAAACCAAAAGTGCTATTATGATGTGGGTTCAAGAACAGGAAAATGAAAGCAGGAATACATGAAAAGTTATCACAATGGAGAGATGTGAACAACGAAGTCCCTTGAGGACACTGTGTGGAGGATGCAGCCTTTTGACTTTTTCAAGAAGACCAGGATTCAGGAATGAATTGTGAGGTGGTCAAGTGCTGGGGAGGATGTGTAGCCATGTGTTGTTGCATTCATGCCCTGTTTGTGGCCTTCCATAAAGCATTTGGTTGTGAACAGAGTACTGGCTAAATAATTCCTCAGATCAGATTCAGTGGGGCTCTTCTTATGATAATTGACATGTCTATGCATGTGATTAAAAGGATATGAAAAATTCACACTTTTGTCATTTTAATTCATCTCACTTACCAACCTGAAATTTGCATTTTTAGCTCTAAGGCAAATGAAAGGTGGCTCTAGCCCTACACCTAAACTGCCAGAGATGAACATCAGACTATCTGTTCCGTTGGGGTGAACTGCCTCTCAGACAAAAGATGTTACTTGCTCTGATTAGGTTTCAACAAGATGCTTCTAACAAAAACAGGCATCTGACACCAAGGATGTCCTATTGTCCTCTAATCTTACCTCAAGTTGCTAGCAGCAGGCTATGTGAGAAGGTGGGTAAAGAAAGAGTCAGACTCATGGAAAATTCAGGGTACAGAGCATGTCATTGCCAAAATATCTCCAACATACTGTTGGATGAAGAAGCTTTCTACTTATCTGTGTCATTAGGAAGCCAAGGCAACTCTTGAGTTCCTTTCCTAGGCAGGTCCTCATCATCACTCCCACTGGGGAGATGCTGGGGGAAGGAATTAGATTTCATTCTGCCCCGCCTGGATGAAATGGGCTGCATAAGCTGTCAGCCTCAAGCAAATTGGAAGAGCCTCCCCACTGTGTTTGGACTGTTGATTAAAGCAGCAGCCCTTCTTATTGTCATTCCTAACAGATCAACACACAAAATTTGCTCAGACTGCTTGCAGCCACCACCGCACGCACTGATCATGCAGCTGGTTAAAAAATGATCTTCTACTGTTCTGGAAGAGGAGGTAGGGATGAGGAGGAGGGTGTGCAAGTTTTTCTTCTCCCCTTAGAATTGTATCTCTTTCTTCAGAAAACTCTGGACCTTCATTATGACCCCTCAGTGGCATGGGAACAAATATCATGCTAGCACAGACTTCTGCAGCTTGGAAACTACAACTTTAATGACTGTCTTGGCTGGGGATGATGGCAGTTATAATCAACACATTTGAGGGTCCCAAGGTGGCAATGTCAGCTGTGGCCTTAAACAAATGAGTTGTCAAAATAGATTATATCTCTGGTGCCTGCATCATTTGGGTCTCCTTTATATTTTAAAAAATTGGTCAGTAAATATCCATATTAGTGAAGTGGTTGGAATGTCAGATTAAGGTTATCCTGGTTAAAATCCCTAGTTGACTACAAAATTAATTGAGTGACTGTAATGAATGTAATGTATGTGATGAAGAAAGGAATGGTTTGGAGTCCTTTGGTAGTTGAAATGGGTTAAAACATGTAGCTGATTATTTAACAAACAGATTCAATCGTGTCACTAACAAAGAGAGCATCTACATGGGTCCAAACAGCGATACTGATCTGGAGTGAGGTAGCCTGGATCAACATTGACATGGTCTGCACGGCCAGCTGCCAACACATCTCAGGGGTTGACCTCGAGTCTTTATGACACATTGGTGCTGGAATCAGTTCAGCACCACCAGATCACTACCCTTAAATTGCCTCCATTCTTGTCATGCTCAACTCAATGATGATAGCCAGAGCAACAAAGTGAAGTGAGAGTTGAAGGGGGGAAAGAAGGAACGAATCCCTCCTTACCCCTTTCCTTCTCTGATTCCCTTGTTGCTCCATCTATCATCATTATAGCTACTGAGCAACAAACATCTCAATTTTCATGTCTAGTGAGCACTGCAAAAGCCAAAAGGATGGGATAAGGTAAGTGCCATCTTTTGTCCCCAGGCTGCTTGACCTCCAGGGAAAGTGGGGTGCACCATAAATCACCACAACCACTTATTGAATAGAGAATGACACAACTGTTTACACTTGCCCAAAATATGGACAAACTCTGGAACTTCAGAGAATCTCCAGAGTATCCCACAACTTTTCTTAAAGTGGTATAAAGCCACATTAGAGCAGACTGACCTCATGTGTCATTTGGATGCCATGGAATCCATTCATCTTGAATGCTAAATGATTGCCTTAAATCTTATTGTTAGTATTATCTAGAGTAGACTGGGATTTATCTATATAACTGATAATTGTATAGATTCATAATTTAACAGTAGGCATCAATGACTACAGCAGAATTTACTTTGGAGCAATATGTCAAAGATTGTGGTATTGGGCTGTAATTCTTTCCACCCTTAAAGTCAATGAGACTTATCAGCAATATATGTATAGAAAGTAGAACATGGAAAGGAAGATTTAGCTAGATTAGTTCTAGAGGAGTCCATTCTTAGTAGTTGAGCCAGTGAACCCACAACTGATACAGTGAAGGGGATGAATCATAATTCAAGTGACAATAATCAATTCCTACTTTCATTTTGAAAATTCTGTGTGGGTCTTCTTATGTCACGGTGAAGCTGCTGATCTTCTAACTTAGAACTAGAAGGCTAGAAAGAAATTAATAACACTTTTAGAAAAATGTGACCAGAGGGCTGAAGTAATGAAAAGACTGGTTAGCTTAAATTTTGTTCCTGGTAAATTGGTGGAAAGAAGTATTTAAGATTACCATGCATATAGGGGACTAAAGTCTTGCTAGAGGAGAGTCAACATGGTTCTGTCCCACTAAACTCATAGAGCTCCTTAAAACTGGGGAGGAATCATGAATTATTATTTTAAGAACAGGAAGAACATTTTTAATATTTTTAATGGAAAAGCTTGTTAGTTTTAGACAATAAGGGCGGTATGGGGGAAAATGGAAAGGAATGATATAGGGTTATATTTATCTTTGATTTTTCTGTTTTATTTTTTATTTTAGATACTTATTTTCCTATCTAGGGTTTTTATTCATTGGATTAAAGAACAGGAAGCAGAAAGTACAAAGTAACAGTTTTCAAAGTAAAGGGATGTAAAAATGAAGTTTCTTCAGTTTCTTAAGCTTAAGCTTAAGACTTCACTTTACAGTATTTATATTCTGCCCTTCTCATTATGAAGGGGACTCAGAGCACATCACAAAACACATATATGGCGAACATTCAATGACATGACACAATGACAAGACAGACAACTGTACTTAGATAGAGGTATACATAGGCTTTCCCCATCTTCAGCATCTTGGAGGCTGTGCTTGGTTCTGGCCACAGGGAGGGGGTGTTGTTCCATCTTCCCTGCAGAAGAAGTTTTGTTCATAAACTTCTTCCTTTGATTGAATTGCTGGCATTTTTCTGGCATTTCCTTATGGGTGCCTAAATACCTTCCTGCTTTTAAAAGCGGTATGTATTTATCTACTCACAATTGCTGTTTTCAATCTGCTAGGTTGGCAGGAGCTGGCTGAAGGTCAGGAGCTCACCCTGACCCAGGCCTTGAATTGCCAACCTTCTGATTAGCAAGATTTACTGCAGCCGGAGGTTAACCTGCTGTGCTAAAGCCCGGCACAACTTGTTCATAAATGATAGAATTAGAAGTAAACAGTGTAGAATGGGTGACAAAAACTGCAGATGACACTAGATTATTCTGAGTGGTTAGGAGAAAACTAAAGAAACTATCAACACTGAAGGAGGGAAGTTTAGATTGGAATTAAATGTAATAAGTGTAAAATGTGTCATAATGAAATGGCAGGTGGATCGTAGTTACTTGAGACAGCAGTAGAAAGTTCTTGGGTTGGTTGAGGGCAGCTCAATAAGATGATAGTACAGTTTGCAACAGTCATGAATAGGGCAAATGTTATATGTCTTGAAAAGTAAAATTGCATTTGTGATGCACTTGTACAACTCAGAGGTGTGATCACACTTGGAATGCTATATGACTGCATTGAAAAGGGATATAGCAGAGTTTGTAGAGGGTAACCAGCAGCATCTGGGCCATGAAGGAACAACTCTCCTTGGGATTGTTACAATGTTTGAATAAAAGTCAAGTAAGGCAGGATGTGATAGAGGTGTATGGAATTAGTAAAGTGTGGGAAATTGAATAGAGAGTACTTGTGGCTCAGGGATTGAGAAGTTGGATTTTTATCCTAGCCTCTTTGAACACTGGGTGCTCCTGTTCTGGCCATAGGCTGCTGCATTAGAGAGGAATAAGATCAGAAATAGGGTGGAATATGAATTCAGCATGAAGGATATAGATGAAAGAGTGCTATTGTCCTTATCCCCTACTTTTGAATAGACATCTGGTTTCCTGTTCTATGAAACTGGGGGCTGGGCAAAGTAGGTCATTGGTCTGATCCAGCAGTACTCTTGCGTTTTAATGTCTTCTCGAGTCTCAGTGTAGACAACTCGAGTCCTGGTTTTTTTTTTTACGCGGAGGGGGGGGGGGGGAATCAGGAAATAAATAAAGTGATTGATCCATCAGCTAGTCTTCTAGTAAAGGATGCTATGATAAGTTGAGTCTCCTTTCTCCAGAATTCCAAAATTCAAAGTGCTACAAAGTCCAAACTGTTTCACATGGGTGGATGACCAAGTGAGACCTTTGCTTTCTCATGTACACAGACTTTGTTTCATGCACAAAATTGTTCAAAATATGCTATATAAAATTACTTTCAGGCTATGTGCATAAGGTTTATATGAAATATAAATGGAGTTTCTGTTTAGACTTGGGGCCCTTCTTTAATGTATCTCATGTATATGCAAGTATTTCAAAACTCGTGTGAAATTTGGGACTTCTGATCCCAAGTATTTCAGATAAAGATACTCAATCTGTGGTGTATTTAATGACATCATTTTGTGGGCCCCAAAAGCCCACAAAACCATCAGCATCAGACCCTGGCTTTTATAAATGCACAGAGAATTGCAAGGACAACTTGAAGAGCAGCCATTGGAAAAAAAACCCTCAAAACTAAACTAGCTCCTCAGAGATTAGGTATTATTATGTAAGCACCATCTATTCAAGACCTGGATAATATCTTGCTTTAAAAAACTTCTCCATTTAAAAAAATGTTTAATTTTTTTTACTGTCTCAACAATTAGCATAAAATCTTCATTTTAACCTCCTTCCCTTGGCTCTGGTTTAGCTTATTACTTCTCCACATAATTAGCATGCAGTCTGAGCATTCCAGACTGGCAGCTAAATATAAATGATCCTTTTGTTTGGAAGCTCTTGATGGAGCTCTTTGTTCACATGAAATATAAAGGAATTAGACATGGGAGGTGCATCCTTGCATCTGTATTGTTCTTATTCAGGCTGCCCCAAAGGACATCAGTCCAATCAGCTGGTCATCATTCCTGATCAAGGCAGAGAAGGAGTTTATAGCAACATGGTTAAAGTGCATCTATACTGTAGAAGAAATGCAGTTTGACATCACTTTAACTACCCCGGCTGAATGCTATGGAATCCTTGGAGTTGTAGTTTGGTGAGGCACCAGCACTCTTTGACAGAGATGGCTAAAGACTTTGTAAAACTACAACTTGCAGGATCCCATATAATTGCACTTTGTCAGTTAAAGTTATGTCAAACTGTGCTTGTGGGATCATTGTATTAGATAGGTTGCACAATCAGGGGTTATTGATGAGGTTTGCCCATCTATAGCAGTGAGTGGCTTTATTACAGGGAGGTGGTGGTCTGGCAATGCATTATGCGATAGGGGCTGTCACCAAACAGTTCCATGCTGGTGTGTCACTTCGGTGCAATAGAATCTGTGAGATATGTCATCAATGACATTACCAAGGGCAACCCTACATCTCATATTTTGATACGGAAAGTGGCATGAAATGATCCTGAACTGGCAACCCTATATATCACAGGTTATAGATGGTAAAACAGAGAGTCTGATCATGGATTAAATCTGAATTACAGTAATTAAGAACCTAGGAGAAAGATCTTGGATAAACACAAAATACCCTGGCATGATACAATCTATAGTGTAACACTGGTGGGTAGAAGGAAAGCATTTCAAAAGACTGAGGAGTAACAACTGAGAAAGCCCTCCTTTCACAGCTATCCTCCAAACATCTGAAAAAGGGTCCTATATACAATGTGGAAAAATAACTCCTTGCAGACCAGCGATTCATGATAGATGGGTTGCTGAAAAAAAATGCCTTTTATTTGTTTTTAATGAGAGTTCATTTTTTAATGATAATTCTGCTATTGCATGTTGTTGTTGGCTATATTGAACAATATTTTAACAGTCTTCAGACCTAACATATATACATTTATAAGAACAATGGATTTACATTATAATAATCAGGTGGCAGTCTACTTCTTATTATAAGTTACTAGCCGTCCCCTGCCAGGCGTTGCTGTAGCCCAGTCTGGTGATCTGGAAAATAAAGTAATGAGAACGTGTTGGTTTCTAATATATCTAAAAAAAATTTGCGTGTGGGTAAACAGTAATTCTTGCTGTTTCTTTATCAGTGTTGATGTGGAGATTGTCTGGTTTGCCTACTCTGGAACATGCAACATATAATTGTCCTTCTTTAGGGGTCTCTTTCAAATCTATGATACTATATTTCTGTGTGAGTGAATCATATCTATCTCTCTATATCTATGGCTGGATGGCTCTTTGTGAGGAGGACTCTGATTACATTTTCTTTCTCTGATGACGGGAGTTGGACTGGATGGCCTTAAGTATTTTCTATTGGTCATGGGGGTTCTGTGTGGGAAATTTGCCCAATTCTCTCGTTCATGGGGTTCAGAATGCTCTTTGATTGTAGATGAACTATAAATCCCAGTAACTACAGCTTCTAAATGTCAAGGTCTATTTTCCCCAAACTCCATCTGTGTTCACATTTGGGTGTATTGACTGCTTGTGCCAAGTCCACAGTGCTCTCTGGATGTAGGTGAACTACAACTCCCAAACTCAAGGTCAATGCCCACCAAAACCTTCCAGTATTTTCTGTTGGTCATGGGAGTTCTGTGTGCCAAGTTTGGTTTAATTCCATCGTTGATGGAGTTCAGAATGCTCTTTGATTGTAGGTTAACTATAAATCCCAGTAACTACAACTCTCAAATGACAAAAATATAATTTTGAGTGATGGTCACTCCTTGTGTTGTGAGACGTTTTGTTGCCAAATTTGGCGTGATTTCGTTCATTGGTTCTTTTGTTTTTAAGGTACTCATTATGCACAGAGCATTTATATATATATATAGATGGCTGCATGGAAAGACTAGGGAGCGACTATCTGAGAGACACTTTTAATGGTTGGCATGTCATGTAATTATTATATTCATTATACAAATACATAATTCCTCTGAATCCACTCATCAAGTCCTTCCAGATGTTGCCCCGTGCAGTGCTGGAGAAATGGAACAGGAAACATAGCAGGAAGTATTTCCTCTTGTAGCTGTTCAGAACTGTCTTTGCTTGTGTGGAAACTGGACCACCTAGTGATTACCTGGGCTGGCCAAGTTTATTTGTATGGTTCAATAGCATTTGGTGGGCAGAACAGTAGACCTACTGATGAATTGTGGGTAGATCTAGAAGCTGGCTTTATGTGGGATTTAGGTGGACTACAGTTCTGGAGACAAGGATTCAAATACCCACTAGTCCAGGAACTGGGATGCACATACATGAGCAAAAAACCCTAGGACTGGTCTGGAGTGCAGTACATTTGACCAGCCACATGGGAGGCTGCACTGCCTGCCTCCAACCTGCTGAGGCAATGGGATGGAGTCCAGACTGTCCAGCAATGCAAAACCTGGTTTGGCCCCACTGGATGACCATCCTTACCTTTGTCTGCCTATTAATATTAGGAGCAATGGAGCTCCTAAGAGCTCCTGGCTGTTCCTGGGCACTTATTTTAGCAAAAGCACACACACAATTCAGAAAGGGGAAGAAGGCAAATCAGTGTCTGAGGAAAGCAAGGTGGCTGTAATAAACAGTAGGTCTTGTTTTGATTCAGACTGTTCACACTACCCTGAAACCATTCCAAAACTTGCAAGGAGGTAGCTCTCCAGCTTCAGCGAAGCTCTAGAGCAGTGGTTCTCAATCTATGGTTCTCCAGATGTTTTGGCTTTCAACTCCCAGAAATCCTAAGTTTGTAACTGTGGGCCAAAACACCTGGGGACCCACAGGTTGAGAACCACTGCTCTAGAACATTCCATGACTTACCTACCTAATTGGGGAAAATCTATGCTAAGCTACTTTGATCCATTCTGAGGGCGAGAAGGCCCCATGAGTCATGTGGATACCACAGAGCCGGCTGCCACCTGTCCCAAATTAAAGTGCTTTTGTAGTTCTGACCTGGGTGACCTTGGGGAAATAATTCTTTCTCAGCCTAAGGTGAAGGTAAAGGCAAACAAATAGTGTTAGAAAATGTTTGTACTTTTCAAAAGATTACCTTCTTCTTGGAGGGAGGGTTCAGGGAGGGTTTTGAAGAAAAAGTTTGCATCTAAGCTTCCTTGTTGAGCTATTTTATCTTTATCTTTATTGAACAAGTTAAACAAGGCTAAATTGTTCAGTTTTGTTTCTTCCTTCAGGACACTGGTATAACTTGGCCCTGATTTGTAATGCAGGACTTAACAATGACAGCCCGAACCTTGCAAGGTGACAGATCTCCTGATGAACTCATGTAGCGGGAACATTTTCCTGACAGCAAAATCTGTGGGAGTTGTTTCCCAAGGGGAGTTGGCTCAAATGAGCTGAAGCAAACCATGGTGAGTGTTGCATAGATTGGGAGCAATTGCACACACACCTTTTGTGATGGAGAGCATGGTTTGATTCCACATTCAACCATGAAAACTCACTGGATGACTTTGGGCAACTCACACATTCTCAGCCCTAGAAAATTCTGTGAGAGTTTCATGCTAAAGCACACAACACCAAAGTGTGCAGGGCAACATAGTTGGGTGTCACTATAAATTTTCTAAATATATGCCTTGCTTTACAAAAAGTGTTGAAATATATGGAGACACCAATTTTAGCACAGTTGTGTTTTGACTCGATGAGGAAACATGCAGCCATATATACACTGCACAGATATACCTTGATTTTTTGGCTGAAAGTAAGGCTCCATCTGGACAGAATGAAAAAAAAATCCTCAAAAAGTCCCTGGTTTTGTTTCTGTCCTTTCAGATTTTTTGTTTATTTTTATTTATTTTTGTGTATTTTTATTTTTGTTTATTGTTATTATGGGACCAAACTTGTGGATAGCAAGTTTTTAGTGTAACAAGAGAATAAAGAATAGTGAACTGACCAATAGAGCAGCCTTGGATTATAATTTTGAATGGCATGATTTTAATAATTGGTTTAAAATTGTTTTAATGTGTTGTTTTAATGTCTTGGTTTTAATGCAACTGTTTATTTTATCGTATTTTTATTTTTGGCATCAAATTGCTGCCTGTTTTGTAAGGCTGCTCTTACAAAACTCAGAGGTTGAAAAGGGCAGGATATAAATGAAGCAAATAAATAAATAAATAAATCTACATGATGTTGTCTTCATTCTGAAGTATCCTCAAGGAAGCCACACCACTTGGACTTTTTATTCTTTTTCTCCAGATGCATTTGAAGTAAACAATTTCTCCATGCCAGTGTATTTTTGTTATGCTGGAGCTAACTAAGATGGCCACCACCAAGAAACATAGCAACTGTTCCTAGGGCAGCACATTTAACAGAGATCAAGAGGGCTAACTATAAAACAAAATGATTCCAATGCTTAACTACTATGATATTATTGAAGTTCTTTAACACTTTACTATAGTTCCTAAATAATAGTGGGCAAAGGTTTAAATAGAAATAGAAAAAAGGCAATTTTTCAAACAGCGTCTGAATCCAGATGTGATATGTGATGAGGGAAGAGAAAGAACACAAGAGAGGAAGAAGTGAGGGAAACCCAGAATGTTTCAAAAAAGAGTTTGGGTGCAAACCCATGAATTATGTGGGTAAAATCAAAACCAAACAACTGGAAAGGTCTGATATTTCCGGGGACATTTTTCTGGCCTGGATAGGCCTTGTGACTTGAAAACAAAACCACTATTTGCACCAATCCATTATTCAAAACGGGAAGGAAGACTAAACTGTGTTTGCATTACTATTTCTTATTTTTATTGATGGACCTTGACTAGTGCAGCTTTGCCTCCTAGTGTGCATTTGTACTGCAGGTAAGAGCCATTGAACATGGTACAGTTTGAATATTCAATATGGTCCCAAAACATTTTTGGTTTGGGACCAGAAATGTTTGGGATTTTGGATTGCATAGAACGCGCTATCTTGAACATGGGACCCAAGTCTAAAAGTGAAATTTATGTATGCATTATAAAAATATACTCAGAGCCTGAAGTTAATTTTAATATTTTTGTGTATGAACCAAAGTGTGCGCATGCTGAACTATCAGAAACCAAAGGCCCGACTTTCACAGCCACCCATTTGGGCAGTTTTGGATTTTGAAGTATTTTAGATTTTGGAATTTGGAATAAAGGATGGTCAACCTGTATTTTTTTTTAAAAAAACTTTTTTTTACATAGGCTTTACCATTGTGTAAAAAAAGCCATCAAAATATTCATTAAAATTCAAATGTGGAATCCAGTTCATTTTTGCATGTTCAGCTCATTTTGTAATAGTCTGCATGATATGACTTCTGGTAATCCTCGGGTTGCCACTAAAAGTTTGATCTATTTGCCAATATATAACTGAATTTACCTTCATGTTGGGAAGGTATTTGTATACAATACTTTATTTTGTCAAATGGCAGAGGAGTTTACAATCGATTTTAAAACCAAAAGGCAACAACAAAGATCTGTAGTAACAATAAAAAAGTATTCAATAAAATTCAGCAGCTTGAAAGCTTAGAATGTATTTCGAATGTAGGAATAATATGTAACAAATTAAAAGATATAAAAGCAAACCAAAAGCAGTGAACCAGGACAAATCTTAGCAGCCAAAGAACAGTAAGTTAAAACCAGTTATGGCCATGCTGAGCAATACTACCATAGCAATTAACATGTATTACTGCAGTTTAAAAAAGGCATTAGAAAAGATAAGTAAAAATAAAAATTGCTTTTGAGGCTGATGAGAATGAAGAACTTCCTGATGGTAAGAGCTGTATGACATTGGCATATCCTGCCAGGGACTGGATCTACACTACCCTATATCCCTAGTTCTGATTCTAGAAAATCTAAATTGAACTGGATTATATGGGTCTCCACTGTCATATAATCTGGGATAAGCAGATAATCTTGGATTAGATCCTGGGATATAGGACAGTGTGGAAGGGACCTGGGAGTGTGGTGTAGCCTCATTTTCTGGAGCTTTAGAGCAAATGCTGGATGTAACATTTAGCTACTTTTATTTAAATGACAATTTAACTAAAAGGTTTTAAAAGTTTTATGTCACCCTCCCACCAATGCAAAGCGTTCTTTAATAAGAAGAAAAAGTAACTAGCAACATAACTAATAATGCACGAAGGTACTTTCCCATCCTTGTAATAAAGAACAAAATTGATTATTTTTCAATTACTATGATAAGTAATGGGAATGAATAGTAACTTCCCACTGAAAATGACTTTTCTTATGTTTTGTGATCTGCTATCTTTTGACTGCTCATTGATGATAAATAGTATCGCATTTCAAGGAAAGAACAACTAACCTGCCCTGTGTTTGTCACATTCTCAGCTGCTTTCAATTGGCAGAGGGCATCAATTTGAGAAGCATGGAACATCAGTGGAAAAGGGAATCCTTAAACACTTATAAGAGCATTTGTGGGGTACTGAAGGACCTTTCAGAGGATATGTTTGGAAGGCGTGGAGTCACTGTAGCAGAGAATTGTGAAGAATTATCCCTAATCCTCTCACTTAGTAATGCCCTCTGTTGGAAGATAGACACTAGGTTGAGATCATTCAATACATCCAGGGACCTCTTCACTCGGGGCGTTTTTGCCCCATTTTGAGGCTTTTATGAGTGGCAAGAACATCACCTGTTGTGCGCCATCTGATGGGCAGAGGGAAAGAGTGCCAAAGCCCCCTCTCCCTTCCCCTCCATGTGATGAGGGGAGGAAAGGCAGTCTCTCCTCCCCTCATTACATGTAGGGGATGGGAGAGGGTGCTTTGGCACTTTTTCCCTCCCCCCATCAGATGGCAGAAAGAGCGGCAATGTGCGTTGCCCTGCTGTCCTTTTGGACTGTGCCTGTCCAAGCATTGCCAAAAGGTAAGATGAGTGGGATGGTTCGTGGCGCCCTGGATGGGGTGCCATGAGCCATCCCGCTTACCTTCCCTTTCACCGTCGCTTGGATTGGCACAGCCTGAAAGGGCTGTATGAAGAGGTTGTTGATGAAACATCATATTCTTTTGCTCTGTCTTACTTGGGAAGAGACTGCTCTTAGCACATAGCTGGGAAACCCTTCGACTACTCTGTAGAAAACATGTTTTTTGTGATATCCTAATAGATATGGATCATTGGATCAGGGGAACCTAATTCTTCTAGGCTAAATGTCATTTCCTTAAGATATTTAGCTTGGGGCAAATGTAGCAACGGAGCTATACTGAAATTTTCAATCTAGGTGAACCCCGCAAAGTTATAGTTCTGTGTCTTGAGGGGAAATGTATAACATTATGTGTGCGAATTAATCCTGAATATTCTGAGGATGTTTACAGGGATTCTGAGCCTGCCTCAGGCTAACCATATCACTGTGATCATCACTCCAATTTGTCTCTGACAAAATAAAAATAATAACAACAATGATTTATTATTAAAAGAAAGGCCTCTAGACAGGTTTAGTAGACTCTCAGTAACTAGTACTCAAAGAACCAGAACTTTCAAGCAATTGGGGAAAAAATAAAAAATATAGTACTTTAAATAAAAATTAAAATAAAAACAATTTTAGCAGAAATGTAAGGTTAAACTTGGTGCACTCCATTGTAAGTCCATGCTTTGAGCATCACATTTGTCTCCCACTCCCAGTGTGTTTCAGTGTTAATATCAAGTCAATATAGAGTTTATGCTATGGAATAGTATGGGATATAGTATTAGGATTATTTTTAATAGTAATGCTCAAGCAACCAGAAACTACATTTATCTGGTATCTACCAATCCTTTCAGGAAGGCTCTAATTGGGTATTAATTATTTTTACTGGGGCCATCATTTGGCTCCCCTGGTAAAAATACAGACAGGTCTCAATTTTAATGCCTGTCTGGATGGGTCCTGAGATCTACTGTAGTCTACTGTAGTATGTACCTGATGGACAAATTGAGCAGTTTTGATATTACCCAGTTTCCCATTTATCTGACATTAGTTTCTTTTTACTAGATTTTGCTATTAGTTTGTTGTTTTAAAAAAACAGTAAATATTAGCAGATTCCTAAAATTTCCATGCATTCTTCTATTGAGTGCAGTTTCCCCTAGACCATGCGTTTTGGGAACAGATTTATTTAACATACTCCTCTTTGTTTCCCTAATATATGCATAATTGAGTGTATCTTTCTCCAATGTACATTTCTATGTGGGGCTTTCAATAGAACTGACTTGAGAGATTAAGGAAACTATGTTTATTGATGTGTGTGGGATGTGTAATAGATGAGGGGAGTCTTTGCTTGTAAGTTTTCAGTCTGCATATTGATTTGAAAACTGTATATTAGCACAGAAACTGCCTTATATTGTCTTGGAATTCACCTATACTGTAAAAATAATGCAGTATGAAACTACTAACTATCATTGCTCAATGCTATGGAATCCTTGGAATCATAGTTTGACAAGGTCTTTAGCGTTCGCTGTCAGATTACTGGAGACTAATCAAACTACGGATCCCATGATTCCTTAGCATTGAACCATAACAGCTAAAATGGTGTCAAACTGCATTACTTCTACAGTGTAGATGCACCCCAGGACTCTTGATATATTTTTTATACTGCCACCTCTTACTGGTAGTCATAACTCACTAAAGATTCAAGAAGAATAGTTTCCTAGCCCTACCTGAATATCCCTGGTATATATCTCTTTGAGACATGGCTGATTTAATTGTCATAACGAGTATATAATTTTAAAAAGGAAGAAGAAAGAAATAGAAAAGTCAAAGGTATTCTTTCCCTTACAAGGTCAGCATCTCTCTACTACATGCCGATTGAGTGAGAGCTCAGAGAAACATCGTTCCCAATCAATACCGAATAAGAGTATCAAATTTCCCTCTTTCTGCTTGAGAAGCAACTGCTTCATGCTCACTGGGTGGCTGCTAATTTTTCTATTTTACTCTTGAGATGGAAAATTGGACCTTTGGTACACAGCTGCTTGGAGCTGTAAAGGATTATCTTTCTTCTTCTCCTTCTTTTCGTTTCTCCTTTACAGGCAATCATCACCAAAACACGCTCCGTGTTACAGTGAAATCAAGCCAGGAGCTGCCTCCAAGGCTAATGAGGTGTGCTAGCAAACGGAGATGCTAGTAGATGCTCTACTTGGCAGAATCAATATGCAGCACTGATAGGACATTATAGGTAGCACCCTGTTAAAACATATATGATCCCTGAAGTGTATGTCTTGAAAAGGAGAAAAATTGGCCTAAAACCCATGGGTCTTTCTCAGCAAATGACACAAATGTTTTTAAAATCTTCAGAACACTCTTTCAACCTTGTCAGACATGCTGCTGGAATGAAGGCATCTCACCGCATCCCAGCGGCTGTCGCACAGAGTGCGAAGGGACCTGTTGCCCTGCATCCTGCTCCATCGCAGCTTCCTCACTGTCCCATCACCTGGGGGGAAGCCCTTTTTTGGTGGCTTGACCAATCTTTCCTTATGGAAAGATGGGGAGCCTGATGTTGTTCGCCATCACCATTTCTTCGGTGGTGGCACTTCAGCCACAGAGACGCCTGGGAAGTAGTCCTCTGCAGTGTGATGGGAGCCATTGGGCTCCATGGCTGAAGCTCTAAAATATAGTCAAGCCACATAAAATAAGGTACGTCTGAAGAGATCTCTAGTGTAGGTCCAATCAATAATTAAAAACAGCATTTAAAAATAGAGCATATAGACATGTAACTTCATCACACGGAAAGCTGGCTAGTGATGCTTTCCCCTGTGTGATGGAGAAGGCAGCGATGTGGGGCTGCCCCATGGATTTGCTGCAATGCCCGGTGAATCCTCCGCTATCTCCTGCATTAGACAATTAATTGTGATGAGGTCCATGAAATCAACAGCAACACTGGCAAAACTCAGTGAGTTGTTTTATGAGTAATCAAACTTATTTGAACCTACCTGAAAGTGTCCTTTAACTTGGATCAGATTTATTTACTTATCCTGGTGATTAAGTTTCCAGGGAGAAGAGATGCTGATAGAACTGTTTTTAAGGATGGGAAATTTTGCAAAGGAGCAAAAGATTGGTGGAGGAAAACTCTAAGCTTAAAAAACAAACTTCAGGAACAAGAAAATGTGCTGGTTGTGCTTCATTCCTCTTTACAATAACTGAGATACAACTCAGTTATATTATGATTGTAATAAAGACTTTTTGGAGTGTGACTATCATACATTACTTCCATAGTTGTATGGTATGACTTACCTCACTACGTAGCATTTGGGGCAGAGTGTTGAAAGGTAACTACAATCGGCTCTCCATATCAATGGATTCTGCAAACAAAGATTTAACGAACCATAGTTCAAAAATAAACCAAAGAAATTCCAACTCCCCCTCCCCGGATTCTATAATTTTATATAAGGGATGCCACGCTACTACTCTATTGTATATAATGGGTCTTGAACATCCAGGTATTTTGGTGCCCATGAGAAGATCTGGAACCAAATTCCAGCAGAATTTGGAATTTGGATAAGTAACAGCTGTAGATACTTTTGAATAATGGAAGGAGTAAGGATAACTACTGTGGAGTTCGACATCATCTGTATGCTATCACTCCTTTCCATCTGCTACTAAGAAGGCTGTTCAGGTCTTGAACTGGTGTTTGGCAGCTGAAACAGTCTGGATGAGGGCGAACAAATTAAAATTGAATCCAGACAAGACAGAGGTACTCCTGGTCAGTTGCAAGGCCAAACAGGGTATAGGGTTACAGCCTGTGTTGGATGGGGGTTACACTCCTCCAGAAGACCCAGGTTTGTAGCTTGGGAGTTCTCTTGGATTCATTGCTGAGCCTTGAACCCCAGATCTCGGCAGTGGCCAAGGGAGCTTTTGCACAATTAAAACTTGTGCACCAGTTGCACCCTTACCTTGGGAAGTCAGATTTGGCACAGTAGTTCACACTCTTGTTATATCTCGAATAGACTACTGCAATGTGCTCTATGTAGGGTTGCCTTTGAAGACCAAGCATTTGCACAGTGATTCCCAGTGCAACAATAACCTCTCAGTGCAATATTGAGCAACGCAAATGACAATTGGAATGGCTCCTGGAATATGGTTTTGGACTCTGTGATTTTAAATAATTGTTTTAAGTGATATACCTGAGTCCCCTTCGGGATGATAAGGGTGGAATATAAATGTGGCAAATAAATAAATAAATACTGTGTGGAACTTTGGATCTATAGCTATAACAGTAACAAAATGCAGTTGACATAACTGTAACCTTTGACATAACCTTTTCTGGAAAAAAAACTTTCTAGACTTTAAGAAAGCTTATTTCTTCCTTCTGCCTCCTTTCTGAAATTTGGCATGTTTCGTTGATACCTGGCGTATATCAGT
Organism: Anolis sagrei; assembly: GCF_037176765.1. Lineage (NCBI taxonomy): Eukaryota > Metazoa > Chordata > Lepidosauria > Squamata > Anolidae > Anolis > Anolis sagrei. The sequence goes on along the minus strand of NC_090021.1, from coordinate 47,640,529 downwards.
CAGAAAACACCAAAGTGTGTAGTGTCATCTTCTGAAAGTGAGGCGAGAACTGGTGGAGAGGGCTGGGCGATAGCAGCCTGTTTGTAACCCTTGATAAACGCAGGGTGCAACCAGCGTGAAATGAAGAAATATTGCTCCCAGTAAATATTTATTTTATATCAGAAATTAGCATACCAAATGTAATTAAAAACAACTTCATGTGGGCCTGCTCCCTCCCTTTGGTCTGTCAGATGACAACGTGAAGCAAGTAGTCATAAAGAAATGCACCCTTAATTAGCAGGCACCTCAGCTTACTGTTGCCATTTGATAATTACAGTGCAATGAGTTTCTGAAATTAGGATTTCTCCCCCTCTCCTTTTACCTTTATAAGTCACTGCTGAATGGTTTTCATACCCCACTCATCCCCTTTATTTGGAAACTCTCTTTCAGAATGCATTATATTTTGTGTGCCAGACCAGTGAAGCACGAGTTTTAGAAATTCTGCGCTTTGTTGATCATGTAAACTGTGAGTGACACCTGTCTGCTTCCACCAGTGAGGTTAGGTGGTTAAAACGGAGCAGGTTATGCATCTTATTAAGTCTCTCCGAGTTGCTACAGCCTTTTCGAGCTACACAAGTGGGATTCTCATCTTTAGCTGCATGTCTTTTAGCTGGTTGCATCTCTTGTATTGATGCCAAGGATGTTTCCTCTCCTTGTGATATCCTTGGGGCAGTGACTTCTCCTTTTGTCCTTTGTGAAGTACAAGAGGTTTTGAGTCCCAGTTTTGGGAAAGGGCAGATTATAAATCAAATGAAGTGTCATGCAAACTGGGCTCTCACTCTTTCTTTTCCTCTCCCGCCCCTATTCTCAGAGAACAAAAGGGAGAAGGAAATGCCCCAAAGGCTTTTCAAAATGTTTCCAAAGATGAAAGGAAGGATAAAAGAAAATCATACAACATACCAATCAGAAAAGGTCATATTAACTATAAAGAAGGCTGTTGATTTTAAACTCTTGCATATCAGTGCAATTTCTGCTGCTCAATAAGAAATGGAAAGAAAAGGGTGAAAACACACAAAAAAGAAGTTATAAAAGATACAGATCAGACTTGCATCCATTAGATATGATACCTTAGGAAGAAAGAGACTGTTTTCTTTATTAGTGTGATAGAAAAATCTTCCTGGCTGAAGACAATTCTATAGCTAAAATGATGGCAGTGAAAATTAAAACCAGAGCCCTATCCACCCTATCGTAAGGCAGGGGGGACAACTGTGGGAGGCTATGGGGTTGCTTTATCTTCCTAAAGTAATTCAACCCTGATATATTCCCATAAGAGACAGAGAAAACCAGAGAGAGAGAGAGAGAGAGAGAGAGAGAGAGAGAGAGAGAAACAAAAAGTTATTTGCCCCCAATGCCAGGGCCAGATTATATGTATCCCGTCCCCCCCATTTTAGGATCAGGAGAAGTCTTTTTGTGAATCAGGACATAACCAGAAGGGTCTGGGGCCAGAATGTGGTGAAAATGCATCCACGCTACTTGAAGGCCATTTGGGGACAATTTGTATTACTCTGGGGAGGCTTTGAGGGTCAAGAAATGGCCCAGCATCACACATGGCTTACAAGCCACACTTTGCCCACTTTGTGGCTTGATTGTACATTGGAACATTTGGTTAAAATCTAAATCTAAACCTAACTATGAGGTATCAATAATTATCTTTCATCCCAACCTGCTTCACGGGGTTGTTGTGAAAAGAAAACAAAGTATAACTAGTATGTTACATTCTGTTCTTTGCAAGAAAAATATTACACAGTTGCAGTTAATGCTGGACCAGGTCAAGGATCTATCAAGGCCAAAAATATGTCCCCAGTGGCTAGCTGAGGTACCTTATGTAATATAGGTCTAGAACAGTGGGTCTCAACCTATGGGTCCCCAAATGTTTTGGTCTTCAACTCCCAGAAATCCTAACAGCTGCTAAACTGGCTGGGGTTTCTGGGAGTTGTAGGAAAAAAACATCTGGGGACCCCAGGTTGAGAACCACTGCAATATATGGATAAATAAATATATTTCCAATATCTCCCCATCAGTGAGAGGATCCCTCTTGTCCTTTGCTGAACATAGCATTTGTTGGATTTTTCCGAATGAAGCAGAGAGTGTTTGAGGACCGGGACTTCCATAGGGATACCAAGGTGCTTGTTTATAAAGCTATTGTCCTCCCAACCCTGGTATACGCCTGCAAGATGTGGACTATCTAGAGATGTCACATGCAACTCCTAGAACGATTCCATCAGCATTGCCTCTGAAAAATACTGCAAATCTCTTGGGAAGACAAGCAGGCAAAGGTCAGTGTGCTGGAAGAAGCAAAGACCACCAGCACTGAAGCAATGATCCTCTGCCATCAACTCTGCTCGACTGGCCACGAGGTCCAAATGCCCGACCACCGTCTCTCAAAGCAGTTGCTCTACTCTGAACTCAAGAATAGAAAATGGAATGTTGGTGGGCAGGAAAAGAGATTGAAAGATGTGCTCAAAGCCAACCTTAAAAACTCTGGCATAGACACTGAGAACTGGGAAGCCCTGGCCCTTGAGCAGTTTGAGGTCAGCTGCAATCAGCTGTGCTGTAAAATTCGAAGAGGCACGAATGGAGGGCGAAAGAGAGAAATGTGCCAAGAGTAAGGCACATCAAGCTAACCTTGACCAGGACCGCCTTCCACCTGGAAACCAATGCCCTCACTGCGGGAGAAGATGCAGATAAAGAATAGGGCTCCACAGTCACCTATGTACTGATCTTGACAGATAATCCTACTTGGACAATGAGGGATCACCTAAGTGAGTGAAGTGAGGAAAGGCAGAACCAGGATAATTCCTCATTGAGTTGTGAATTGCCATAGGTGAGCTTACTTCTACAGCTCAATGGCTGGGGTCAAACCTCTACACAAGTGAAGCCATCATTGGATCTCAGAAGGGAAAAGTTGCACAATAAATTAGAAGGCCAATTGTATATGCTCTTGACTGACATGTTGCCCTTATGCTGTGGATATTTTACCTCTTTATTACTACTTGTTACACTATGCTATTACTGTTTCTGCAAGTTCATTTTGGTTGTGCGTCCTATATAATGCATTTCTGCGTGTCACATTACATTATTAAAGGAACTGAAGGCCCACTGGCAAGCACTTACCTTTTGCATTATTTCTCATTACTGGAGTGTGCCTGATGCCACTGGGAGAATGAAAATGTATAGACATATGCAAACGTCTACATAAGTTTGCTGCAGTGAACTACATCCATGTTTCCAGGCCTGTAAATAACTTTTACTTTCCTCTGTGTAGCTTGAGGTGACTTTCAGTGGGGATTGCAATAATGGGGAGTGAATAGTCATTGCAATCCCCACCCATTTTAACTGTTGTCATTTGGATCTTCCTCAATATGGTTTTAAAGCTCTGCAAAGTTAGCTCATTTGCTCTTGGCTACTTGTTAGGCCATAGCCTGTATCCTTGACTGACACACTTTTCTGTGGAATTCCAATGAACCCTAATTGTCCATCACGGTGCATGACAGGAAAAGTTGTCTGCCCTGATTTGCATCTCCTCTCCCCCATGACATGCCTTGGCCTTTCTTTTTAATGACCTTTGCTTCTTCTGAAGAGCAAGGTGGCTGTGGTAAGTCTGACAAAGGTGTCTTCTTGACATCTTCCTTGAAACTCCTTTTGCACAGGGGTCCATGCAGAGCGTTCAGCCTTTCCCTCTCAAGGATGAGTGCCAGCAGCAAAACGGTGCCTCCGGAGGCTGCACTCTGTTATCTAGCTTTCTTTATCTATTCAAAAAATTATATTCTCCCAACTTGAAAGGCATTGAGGAACTAATCAAGGAAGAAATTAATCATGAATGCTGTTTCTCGGGATAGGCTCAAGTTTCCCCCCTCTTTGCTTTCCAATGGCACAGCGACTTCATTGGCGTGGAATCCCCAATTAGTGGTAACCCAATTGATTTGACTGGGAGACCCAACTGTGATGTGTCAGAAAACAGAGCAGAATGTCGTCAATGTATTAGAAAGCTTCTTGGTGAGATAGAAAAGCAACAATAGAGGTTGGACAGAGAAAAAAAAAGAATGGGAAATGAAGAAAGAATATGGGAAATAAATGTTAGTAGGAAGTGAAGGGAGAAACAAGGATAATCAGGCCATTGTTTGGTGTCAAGGAAGGGTTACAGAATCACAGCTATTCCAACTCAACACAGATGGTGCAAATATATTTCTCCAACATATATGAGGGCTAGGAATAGATAGTTTTGATCTTATCAAGTTTGCCTTAAATGTGTATGGGTTTAAGATTAAAAGCATAGACTTTGGCAGAGCTATATAGCATTAGCTGATGTCATTCTGATTCAACATGTGATCTCTCCAGACTTTTGTGTGCCCAGAATCATGTGGAGGAAGTGAGCCCAAAGTGCACATAAGATGAGGGAATAAGCTTTGTGGTAATGATGGAGGATGAAAACTACATGTTCTATGAAAGATAAGAATGTTTAGCAGAGCTTGGAATTTGCTGTCAAAGGCTTTTGTGGCCAGAATCACTGGTTTACTGTGAGTTTTCCAGGCTGTATGGCTATGTTTCAGAAGCATTCTCTCCTGACATTTCATCCACATCTATGGCAGGCATCTTCAGAGGTTGCGAGGTCTGTTGGAAACTAGGCAAGTGAGGGTTACATATCTGTGGAATGTCCTGGGTGGGAGAAAGAACTTTAATCTGCTTGTGGCAAGTGTGAATGTTGCAATTGGACACCTTGATTAGCATTTAATGGCCTTGCAGCTTCAAAGCCTGGCTGCTTCCTGCCTGCATTTCTGTGTACTCAAATAATATGCTGTGTCCAGCTTGGTTCATCAGATGGACACAGCATATTATTTGAGAACACAAGAACCGCTCTGAGTCACCTACGGGCTGAGAGAGAGCGGTATACAAATGAAGTAAATAAAAAAACTTCACTTGTCTAGTTTCCAACAGACCTCACAACCTCTGAGGATGCCTGCCATAGATGTCAGCAAAATGTCAGTAAAGAATTTATTTATTTAGGACATTTGTATCCTGTCCTATCTTGATCTCCGCAGAGAGACTCAAGGCGGCTAACAACCGGCACACCATGGTGCCCACAACCATAAGCATAAATAAACTATTTAAATAAAAACAATATAAAAACAGTATGAAAACATTCAAACAGTCAAACAGTCACCAAATGCTTCTGAATCATGGCCACACAGCCTGGAAAACTCACAGCAAACCAGAGCTTGGAATTTTGTTTAAGTTAGTAAGCTTGTAACATGTTGCTACACTTGAAAGTAAAATGTCACAGCAAAACCAAAATGTTACACAGTTTTTGGATGCTTTTTGTGTTGGAGAAAAAACTCTCAAGGCTGATAAGAAAACAGCACGGATTATTAAAAATATATATATAACAATACATTAAAACTAATTTCACTTCATCTATTAAGGTTGTTCCCTCTAATTACATGACTTTTGAAAAACAGTGATGTTACACTGAGGAGTGTAGCAAGGTGTGTGTGTGTAAAATGAGAGCCTTGTCCTCCACAAGAAATCTGCTTCCTAATACAATTTTCCTTTAGCTCTCGAATTCCTATAATTGCAGTAAATTAAAGGATGTGGACAGAGCAAGGGAATGTGACTACATTATAACCCTGCATATGCAAAAGATACTTTTCAGGACTGCATGTGGATATGTAGATCCACAGAAGGTATTGACTCTGTTGAAATTACACTCTGGTGTAAAACTGCATTAATTCTGCGGTGTAGATAAACTCCAATAGTAGGTACAGGATTTCAGCCATTCTGAGTGGGAATGAGTTTTAATGATTCACTCTCTGCAATACTATATGTTTACAAAGTGCTATACATTTATGAATTGTTATTAGAATTCTTATTTTTGGTGGACAATGCCCCCATGTTGCCCCCTCACAGTTATATCCTCTACAATCCGGTTTTTGCTCTCATAGTGACACATAACAAGTTACTTCTGTTATTTTTATAAGTGAAGATAGTGGTGAGGAATTACACTTCACCAAATGCAGAGTAGAAAAGGTATTGTGGAAAAGATGACAGGCTTTAGGAAACCTATGCACAAAAGGCAGATTTCAGCTTTTATTGGCTTAGGGTAGGCCACATCAGAGGCATAATGCATAAATATAGAACAGGGGCAAGAATCATGCCCCCCCCCTGCAAATATGCCATGCTTCCATAAAAAGTCAATCAATGGTATTTAAGATGGTATATTATACAAGGATAGAGAGACCAAAGTCTTGCTAATGTGTTATAGAAGATCCCAGAGCTGCAACCCAATTGTAATCCAATGCCACCTAGAACAGTAGTCTAACACATTTGGGAAAAGTCTAAAGTTGTGGTCCAATAGATGTGGAATTTGAATATGAGTATATTTCATGAACAAATATGGAATGCAGTTAAAACAAACAAACATCCTGATGTATCCTTGAGTAAAGATGCTCCAGATCTTTATCAGATTCCCTGCCAATGCTATAAAAAGGCAGCCTTTCTCTAGGCTAAGCAAGGCATTGTAGCACAATGATTCCACTTTACTATCTATTATAGTCAAGGTGGGAAGCCTATCATATACTATCAAGATCCTCTGAGTCCCAGCTACTATGGCCTTGTAGCTTTTCCTAGAACAAAAGACATACCAAACTGGAAACCAATATATAAAAAACAAAACAAAACAATACAACATCCAGAAGACATGCATACGTGAGTTGAGTGAATAAATGTATATATTATTTTCTGCCCAACTACTTACATTTTATCTTCTTTCCTGTGGTGCAAAGGAAGATTGGTGAAACCAGCTCTGCTTGCTTTGGCCCATTTCTTTCTGGGGTGGCAGCCTGAAGGATTTTATGCCCTTTTTGTAAAAAGGTACAGCTGCCCACTGGCTGCCTTGGCTATGCCAGCTTTGCTGCCAAATGCACCGTTAGACATGTATTTTATTTCAATTTCTTACACCATTAGATGCCTCAGACCAAGTGATGAAGGAAAGAACATGCATACTCTCACACATCAACCATCAAAGAATCTCTTTTTAATGTCTTTGATTTCTTTTCTTTTCAATATCTAGGTTGTCTAAAGCACCTGATTGGCCTCAGTTATCAACTACTTGTGAGATGTCTGTGCCATTTTATTCCAAAACTTTTGATTTTTCTTAACAATGATATTGTGGAAATTAAAATTTTAGTCAAAATTAAATACAAATAATTAGTGTGATATCTTCCTCTCTCTCCGCCCTCTCAAAATCTACACATATATGTATAAAATACATATACTTCAGAACAGTGCCTCCAATAATTCTTCCCCATTACACTGTTTTTCCCCTTCCACCCCTCCTATTGCAGTGACCTCTTGTACTTTGGGTTGAAAACATTCATATACAACCTTGCCTTTGTATTGTCGAAGGCTTTCCCTTCCTTGCCCTTCCTTCCCGGTAAAACATTCAACCATTCTTCCCTCTATCACTTGAATCATCATCTAAGAATTACAAGCAAATTTCCAACAAATCCCAAATTATGGAGCCCGTTCTAAAATGCTTTCCCTTCTTCCCACAAAGAAGTTCCCATTCCTTAACAAAGTTCTTCTCTATTTGCTCCCTATTCATCATAGCCCATTTATCCACATCCCTCATTCCAAAAACATCTGTGCCATTTTAAAAGTTTGGGGGCATGGAGTCTCTCAATTTCTTAAGACAGAAGCAGAATTCAGAAATGCTATGTTTTTGGAATATACTGCAAAAATAATGTTCCTAAGAAGGTAGATGACTCAACTTCTATTCTAAATTATGTTGCTGAAATGGAGTGGCTTAGAATAACCAGAAGTGGATATTTATATGAAATTGACTGACCACTCAAATTGGTTCTGATACTCAAACAAATGTTTGGCTCATTGTTCTTTAAATTTTAAGCACAGTATGTCTTTTTTTGAAAACTTGGTTGTAGTATGAAATGCTATCAAGCCACCCAAAAGATTTATAGTTCATTAAGAGACTACAAGAAAACATATGTGTAAAATTCCAAAGAGATTCTGGAGCAAATCTAGCAGCAGTTGTATCCTATAAACTCTATCAATTCTAAATCCTTTAATAAATTGTATCCATTTGATAATTTTGTGTAACTTGTATCTTTTATATACTGTGTACTGTGTCAGTTCCTTATATGAAGTGTATAGAGTGTTCCTAAATATATTTATCAAAATATAACTCATAGGCAGCCACCTCTCCATTACCCAATTTGCATAATCCCTGGGAAAGAGGACTGTGGCCAAGATCCCTCCAGCCATTTCCCATATCAGAACCATTATATATATGTAGATAGATGATCTTCTTTACCAGCAGAATAAGCTCAGGATGTTCGTCCCTTTAACCTGAGGCTGAGAGTCTCAGGGGGCTTGGTAGTTGCAGATCTATTTAGCATTCCAAAATATATTCTCACCTTAATATTGGACACTTACCTTAGTCTGTGATGCAATATATTATACTATCCTTTTAATGTATTGTGTTTTAATTGAGTCATTTTCTTGTGCTTATGTTTATTTAGTTTGACCCCTGGTTTTGGTTGTCTATAAATTATATTGTATTTATTTTATTCTTTGTTTTGCTGTGATTGCTGTTATTTGTTAGGCATTGAATGTTTGCCTTTTTGTCATTTTTGAAAAGTGCCCTGAGTCCCTTCAGGGAGAGAGGGAGGGCAGGTTATAAATAATAATAATAATAATAATAATAATAATAATAATAATCTTCTCAGTGCCAGCAGCCAATCCCTTGATTATCTGGAAACAACACTTTTGTCTTTTGAGGTTTACATCTTCGTGGAGCAGGACACTGGAGTTAATCAGAAACTCATCAGCATATGTAACCCATTGCTTCCTCATGGACTGTGGCTTCCCAGAGGTGGGAAGCAGTGGATTGGCTCCTTGACCAGACCAGTCCTCAGCTGCCATTCTTCCTGACACAGGAATCCCTGCCTGTAGGCTATGATGTAAGGAGAACCACTGGCTAGTTTGAATGCAGATCCTAGTCAGCCTCTTTTTCAGCTAATCAGGAGACTTGAGTGAGAAGTCTGAATAGTTGTCAGAACTGTATAAGATACCATGCATTTCTCTGTATGTTTATGCGTGTACCTTTTGAAGCTCATTGCTTGTACTTGCATTTTTTTTGGCCAAATCATAATAAACCTCTGTAGCATATCTTCAATTTTTTTTTGTCGTGTCAGGAGCGACTTGAGAAACTGCAAGTCGCTGCTGGTGTGAGAGAATTGGCCGTCTGCAAGGACATTGCCCAGGGGACACCCGGATGATTTGATGTTTTTATCATCCTTGTGGGAGGCTTCTCTCATGTCCCCACAAGAGGAGCTGGAGCTGATAGAGGGAGCTCATCCGCCTCTCCCCGGATTTGAACCTGCGACCTGTCAGTCTTCAGTCCTGCCGGCACAGGGGTTTAACCCACTGCGCCACCGGGGGCTCCTTGGTGAGTTTGTTTTTCTGTCCTGGATGATCTGGTTTAGTGTACGCTCACTGGGCATGGGCCCTTTAACCATCAGAGCAGTTGTGAACCGCTCTGAGTCGCCCTGAGGGCTGAGAAGAGCGGTATAAAAATGTAGTAAATAAATAAATAAATAAAATTCTAGCTGAAATCACTGCAGAAACACAACACACACTTCAACATTTCACAGATAAAGCACAGGATATACATGGCTTAGCAACATGTGTGGCATAGCAACATCTGAGTGTGGCAAAGATGGCAAAATTTATCACTGATAATTTTGCACACAATATAAGAGAATCTACAGCCATTTGCCTTCATTGATTTAATGTTCTGATTTTTATGACTAGCCACAGAAACAAGGGCAGTTGCCTTTTCACTGCTGTACCTGACAGCATTAACTAAAAATACCATTCATTTGATGTTTTATTGGTTCAGAAACTAATACCTGAAAGGAGGGATTTTTTTTACCCCTTTAAAGTGGGAATTTCCCCAGGCACCAGATGATACCCATCCCACCTTAAGTCTCTCATCTCAAACCCCACTTCTGACAGTGTTTTATTGTACTGTCAGTCCTTTGTATCCAATGATTTGGTACCCATTAATTCAACCATCTATAGTTTGAATATATATATATTAATCCAAAAAGTAAATCTTGATTTTACCATTTTGTAAACACAATGGGATTTGGTATCCATGGTGTATGTGTGTGTGTTTTTTGGTTTTTCACTGGAAACCAAACGCCAGTAGATAAGAAGGACCCCCTGTGTTCATTTCCTTGCACTGAAAGAGAGTCAGGGAGTGATATTTCTACAGCACTCTCTGCATTTAAAAATAAATATTTTTTCCTTGCTTTGTGTAAACAAGACTAAGGACCGTTCGGCCGTTGGCAGGGGGGAAAACCTTTCTATCCCACCACTGCCTCCAATGTAAAGAGAGATTAAAGGACTGAGATGTCCCATAACACACCTGTGTGACTGAGATTTTTGGTGAGGGAACAACTAAAGATATTAGAGATCGATGATTCTGGTAAATTTTCGCCACCACCACCTCAATTGTATTGTTTGAGGAAACAAAGGTGTGAATGTGTTTTAGGTAATATACGCCCAGGCTTCTGTTCTTCTTTATGAGTTCCTTTTATATGCTGACTGGACTGTAAAGAGGTTTTTAGGCTGACTTGGTTTTCACTGAGTGCGACAGACTGAGGCAGACACCAGTTAAAGATAAACTAGGAACAGGTTTATTAAACTTTAAGAATATGTCAACTCATAAAATGAGTGGTACACACGCGTAATTCAGTTACTGAGGCTTAGGCTTATTAGACAGATAGTTTCTACTGAAGATGTAGCTTTTGCTTGACTTGAGTTCCCTTCTCCACACTGTTCAACTCTTTGAAACAGTATGTCCCCGAGATCAGTCCCCCTGACTGTCTCACAGAGCAATCAGACTTTCTCTAATCTACTCTTCAGGGCAATAAGCTTTCTTGTACTCTTTATTAATACAAGTGGACAAGTCTTCTTCACTGACCCTACAAGTACAGTAATACTGAAGCCCTTGTCCCTTCCTTATGCCCCAACTGCTTGGCTCACTCAAAAGCTTCCTTCTCCCTGTCTAAATCCTACTCTGCTAAAATCCTACGTCTCTCTCTGCTGTTAAAACCCTTCTCTCTCTCTGCTGTTAGAAGTGACAGGCTTTTTCACTCACACCCAACTCCTCCCCTTAGTGCCTAAACCAATCAGGAGTCGGCTGACTCCTCCCCTGCATACTTGCCTCTCCCAAGATGTCTGTTAACTCTAAGCTTCCCTATCAAGATGGAGACTCAGCCCACTGACTCTTAGGCTTCGGCCTAGCCGGCAAAGGTTAGAAGTTATTACACTTTGCTTCAAGAAAGGCTGCCTTTTTATAACTGTTAGCTAAAACCTACTCTTATCTCTGATCACTGATCAGAGACAAAAGTATTGCTTTGATCCTCAGAACTTCTCTTAATTAATAACAAGAATTGAGGTTCAGGAAAAGGAATAGAATCTAGGAAGAGAGGTGGTAGTTTAGATTAGAAGAACTTTTCAAATTTTTCCCACTTACAATCCCCTTTTGCCTGAGAATTTTTTATGCAACCCCAGGTTTATAGGTATATAAAACAGGTATATATAACCAAGCATTTACCGATAATAAATAATGAAGAAATTTATTTTAAAACAATTTTGGCATACATATTAAAGATGTAAGCCAATCTGCATACTAATGAAATGGGTGTACTTGTTTATTTTTACATAAATAATTAAATCTTGACTGAATATTTGATAATGCAAACTGTGGAGCACCTTCAACATTTTTCATGCCACGTTTGAATGATTAGTTTGCAGTCTCAAATTGTTCTCCTTTTTTCCTGAATTGGGGACCACAATGGTGTGTTTTGTTATCTAACTTAAAAGGTTCAACTTAAAAGGTCCCAGGTTGCAGAGTGGGCCATGTGCCTAAAATAGATCCACAACCATGTTCCTCTTGTTCCCATCATGGTCTGTTCACGTAATGCACACAATCCATATGATTTCCTCACAACAAAAATAATAGATGATATTAATCCTTCCCTCCCTGCATGAGTTGTAGAGAGATTTTCTTGAACTTTTAATGGAAAATGACTGGTGTTTTTAATTTCAATATAGCACCATTTATGAACCCAACTTAATTTTTTAGAATCAAAATTTGAAGGAAGGTATTTCTGAAACTGAAATTATAGCCATCAAACAAAATCATATTTATAAGTCTTGATAAACAAGACAGGTTAATTTTCCTTTTTTATGAAGTACAGCTGAAGCATTTACTGCATGTTGTTGCTAACAGATATCAATGCAATTTCCTGGCCAATTTGCTTCTTATCAACCAATTAATGGACTTCAGACAGTTGTTTCTGCTTCAACTGTGGCTCTTATCTTTATTTATATTTCATTCATTGAAATAACACTTACTCATTGGCACGGTCATCATGCAAGAGAAAAGAGAAAGAGAGAGAACAAATGGTGTCTGCTATATTTATAACCCACTATTATCAGCTCATTAATTCAGTGTCCAGCCTTTTACAGCTAGCAGCATGGACAATGATAACAGATTTGTGTAAAAGTCTAAAACAGCCACTAGGTGACATGATACACACATTTTGTGACCCTCTCCCCTCCTCCACATTCAGTTAGAAAACCCAAATAGGGTCACAGCCCATAGTTTAAGTAGCTTTGGTTTAGATCAGTGGGTCACAATCTTCGGTTCCTCAGGTGTTTTGGACTTCAACTCCCAGAAATCCCAGCCAGCTTAACTGCTGTTAGAAATTGTGGGAGCTGAAGTCCAAAACACTTGGAGGACCCAAAGTTGGGAACCACTGGTTTAGATGATGGATCCCACAGTCAGAAGTTCCCCATTCTTGTTGTAAACAGAGCAGCTGAACCTATTATATATGTGTCCATTCATAGAGATTCCCCCTCCCAGGATGAAAGTGCATAGGATCGTATCTTTAACAATATAAATTCAGAAATGGAAAAATACCAGTTTCTTTTACTTCAGTGCCACTGAAAGCCTTAGTTTTTAAAACCAGGTTTCAAAGCTCTGGATTTCTTATGGAACTTGCATAGTTGTGGATATATTTAACTATACCCTTTGAAAGAAAAGTCAAGTTGGACTACATCAAAACCTCTCACAGTCTGCAGTGCAGTACATAGCTACTTAGAAGTAAACCCTACTGAGCACCAACATTTACATAAAGGACAGCACTGACTGCTTTACCACGAGCCATTTTATTGAAGCCCCCTTTCCCCTGAGTCTTTCTGGAGGCTTTTAAAAAATTGGCGTTTGGTCTCAATGGCTTCCTAGGTCCTTGCTGGGAGATAATTGGCACTGTCAGTATTCTAAACTCACTTCTTCATTTTCCAACCCTACAAGTTTGCTTCAACTGGGCATGCTCTGAATTCATTTCACTGAATGGTAAATACCTTAAAGGCACCAGATCCTGTTTGAAATTGGAAGCTAAGTAGGGTCAGCCCTGGTTAGTACTCAGATGGGGGAAGGTCAACAATCTTTCAGAGGAAGAAAACCACCTCTTGTGTGAGAAAACCCTTTTCGTGGGGTCACTATAAGTCAACTGGCCACTTAAAGGCACATAATAGCACATAAGTCTGAGCTGTGGCTGTTCCTTGCTCCAAAAGGAGAATGTTTGTCCTTTTGTGGACTGTAAGCATTGATCCAATGTTTATTATTTTGTGGTTTCATTTCAGCTCTGAACCAAATCATGTCCCAAAATACTCTGTGGATATTCTAATCTTCTTACAGGTATATGATCTTCAGTTGCATTCTCTCCCTCTCTCTATTTTAAGAGACTCGGGAATGTTGTTTGGAGGCAGTTAATTAAACTTGTACATCATTCTGAGGCTGTTAAAACTGGAATGTGCAAAACAGTGTCCTGCTTCTTCATGCTGTCACTCTTTGGCTTACGTTCCACTCTTTGGCTTCTCATTATTAACATTAGAGGGTGCTGTGGGGGTTCAATTAAAGCAGAGATGAGGAGTTCTTTTTTTGGGGGGATCCTTCCACTTGGGTAAGGGAAAGATTTGACATGGCATAATTGCTAGAATCTGAGGAGATTTCTGAGTTGCGCTGCACGAACTTTTGTGAGCAAGGGACAAATTCAGCTTAATTGCTTTCCCAAGGCAGATTCACTTCTTAATTAGTAGATATTTTAAAGTCTCTCCCCTTTTCTCTCTCTCTGATTGAAATGCCCTGTGGTGTAAAACAGAATCATCTTCAGAATTATCTTCAGTTGTTTCAGTTGTCTTTTTGTGTGTGGGTACATTTGCAAAGATCGGTTGCAGCATAGCTCATTTCAAACTGCACAGTATAGAGTTTTGCCCTTCTCATTTGTTCCGCAAGGGTGATCCTGTTCTGTTGTATGTGTAATATTTGTGGCATAGTTAATGTTTTCTCCAGCTTCATCTCTTCACGGTGACTTCTTTCCAACTATAATGGCATTCCCAAGAAGTATAAAGTTTGAGTATGTGTGGGAAGTAAGTGGGATTTGGTTGGAGGCTTTAATTCTCATTAATACCAAGAAAAGGTGTAACTACAATGTAGAATTTACTTAGTTTGACATCATTTTTACTTCCATGGTTCTATGCTGTGGAATCATGGGAGTTGTAGTTTTACATAGTATTTAGCCTTCTCTGCTAGAGAGTGCTGGTGCCTCACCAAACTGCAAAGCCCAGGATTCTGTAGCACTGAGCCATGGCAGTTAAAGTGATGTCTGAGTGCATTCATTCTACAGAGTAGATGCAATCAAATTTTCTTGGATGTGGAAAGCTTTGTGGAAAAGGTACGGTTACTTCTCCCAAGCTCGGCTATCACTAACATTCTCCACAGCAAATGGGGCTAATAGGAGGAATGAGTTACATGACTACCTTGATAGACTTCCATTGGTGAGAATTCACTGCACTTACTCAGTTTGCACTCTGGTTCCTTACTAAGTCAACCAAATCCTGATTAAAATTAACAACAGAGGCCTTGAAAACTACACGTTTCTGACAAATGATCACATACCATAACTATTATGATGATAATAATAATAATAATAGCCTAAATCTGCTTTTCATGACACAAAATTTACAGGAGTCTTGTCAGTTTACACAGTCTATAGCTAGTGGACAACTCCATGGGTGTATATACACTGCAGGATTAATGCAGTTTGAAACAAATTCAACTACCATGGCTCAACTCTATGGAATAATGGGAGTCGCAGTTTGGTGACTCACCATCACTCTTTGGCAGAGAGCACTAAAAGCCTTGTACAACTACAACTCCCATAATTCCACAGCATTGAGCCATGGCTGTTAAAGTGGGATCAAACTCCACTAATTCTGATTCCGGGTTGTTGTAGGTTTTTCAGGCTATATGGCCATGTTCTAGAAGCATTCTCTCCTGACGTTTCACCTGCATCTATGGCAGGTATCATTAGAGGTTGTGAGATACAACAACCCAGTGATTCCAGCCATGAAAGCCTTTGACAATTCTGATTCTGTAGATTGACCCTATGGCCACTAGTTATATTTTCAGTCTTATAAAAACTTCCTGCTAATAGCTTAGTCTCCAATTGGATGTCTTCAAAATTATCTCCTTACATTGACCCACCAAAACTCTCAGGATCAACAGTGGAAGGTTTTCTTACCAGAGGTAAGGCAAATGAACACAATGGACAAAGTATTTTTAATTATGGTATCAAGCATCTGGGATACTGTCCCAAGAGAATTGTGTCTAGTTTTACATTTTTAATTTTTGAGCCTAAATTTGGATAGATGAACTTTTCATGTAGTGTAATATTAGCAGGTATCATGATTAAAATCCTAAAAAAGGTACTCTGCTTTTTTTCTCTTTTGGTTGTTGTATTACTTTAAAATGTCAGCTATCATGATTAAGCAGATAGGATTTTCATACCATCCTGCTAGTGGTTATGAAAGCTGGAAATATTTTCAGTGAAGGGACAGATATTTATAAGAAGACTCGTCACTGGAACATTATTGTGAAAATTAATTTTTAAAAGTTGAATCTACAAAATTGGGGACTTGAGTTATTGTCACTAACACAAACAACTGAAATGGTTTAATTTGTTGAACTTATCTGATCAATTTAATTAATTAGCTTTCTTAGCATTTTATGTAATTTATGGAAAATGTATTTGGGTTGTAACCATTGACTCTTAGAGACTCAATTTGATACTGTCTCCTTCAAAGTGGTCTTTTAATCATTTTGGAGTTGCCTTCCTCAAACTGACAATTTCTACATGTAGTTCAATGCACCCGTAAATGGTCAATTTAAGGACCTAATTCTACAAGGGGAGGAAAGCAGGGTAGTTTCTATTCACTTTAAAGATGGAGTCCCATGGAGTCCATCAAATGACACTGGACTGCTTCTGGTGGTTGCCCATGGAATTTTGTTTTTAAAGTGTATAGAAATGGGAGGACTGTGAAGTTAGGAGGAATCCACTTCTCTTCCTGATCATAGAAACAGCTAAAACTGGGTATTTTAAGGTGGGGTGGGAACTGTTGTATTTTAAGGTAGGATGTGAACTATTGTTAAATTCTCAATTTCCTTTGGATGTGGGATGAAGTTCTAAGCACTTCATCACATATAGCTTTCTCCGTGTTTCTATACTCTTTAGAAATGGCTACTAACATCACATATGGCACACTCATTCTGTGTGTTTCTCGTCTTTCACAGTTTTTAAAGTGGGGGTTCCTGATAATTCAGAACGAGATTGGAGATTGACTTTTCAATTTTCTGTGTAGAAATGGGCAAAGATGACACATTTTACGTGTGATGGGAATCCCCCTTGTCTCCTTGCACGATGTTGATGTGCTGGAAGGAGGAGCTGAATATTGGTTCCCTTCTTCCACCATTACTGTTTTGGCACCATGGAATGGCCATATATTGATTTTGTTCTGTCAACTTTTTGATCAGAAGGAAAAGAAATTCAATTGATGCGATCTTACGTTAAAAAGTACTTCTACGACAACAAACACAGAGGATTTTTTCAACAAAAATAAAATGGGGGAGGGGGACAGTGAGAGGAGAAGCATCTTTCCCATGTGAAGGGAAGGCAAACACATAATTTGTAAAGAAAGTGGAACAGTGGAAAACGTGTGATGGCGTAGGAAAATCATTCATTTAATTTCCAAACGGGGCATTTCCAAACGAAGCAAAACTATGACCCCAAAGCTTTACTAATCGCATGGGATGAAGTGTTATGAAAGCATGGAATCTAGCAACCTTTTAAATTAAATTTTGTTACTAATAGGCATTTTTCTTCTTTCAGCCCCCAGCAATATACATCTTATTGACTCACCCTTCAAATATCATGAATTGTTTGTCTGGATTGGGAAAAGGTGAATAAGGATTTATGTGTTCATTCCAGTTAAAGGGCATTTTTTTAAACTGTGGGTTTGGAAGCGAAGCAATAAATGGCTTTTAAAAACAGGATGAATCAAAGGTACAGAATTATTAATCAGAAGTAGTCTTTTGAGTTCCTCTGTGCATGCAATAAGTCTTTTTGCATTACTGGATAAGTGCATCCACTAGCATAAAGTAATGTGGTCTAAAAAGATCAATGCTAAAGCACATGTTAAGTAAACAAAGGTTAGGGTTCACATTCCCCACAATCTCCAGTTGCTAACATCTACATTTCGCTGTTGTCCAACAAATTGACTTATTAAGCCTCAAGGGAAGGAAAAATATATAGCTGATACTGCATTATTAGTTCAGAGCTTGTAAAAAACTAGTTAAATATAATGTTTAACTCATTGTTTCTAAACATTACACCAGGAGTAGCAAATCCTTCCATTTTCTGTATTCTCCCTATAATGGGGTTCTTCAAGAAATACTTTTCTCTTCACTGAAGGTGTTTTGTTGATGATTCTAAGCTCCAGAAGTAGATGCTTCCAATGTACTCTCTTTCAAAAGCAAAACACCCTTTTCGTGCATGATACATAATGGCATTAGCTAAAACCCAAGGAATAATACCACAAAGAAAACGCCTACCAAAGTTGATTAGAAATGCCTATATTCTTAATATGCTTTAACAATTAGAGTTTTTGGCATTAAATGAAAGTAAAATTTACCTTATGGTGATGCCAAAAAATTATAATTGGTAATTCAAGTGTGTATTCTCTGTCAAGCAAAGAAAACAGCATTTTCCAGTCTTTTAACTTGCCAACATGTCCTTTTAAAATGCAAATATGGACTTTATATCTCACAACATTCTGTTGCTTTTGCTGTCTGCAATAGAGTACAACTTATCCTCTGGAATTAGACATTGTTAAGTGGAAAAAGTTTCTTCTGTCTTTTCATGAAAACATCCCAGGCTTAACCAGTTGGTATCAGTAAGTACTCAACTATGTGTCTATAAGACCCCATCTACACTGCTATATAATGCAGTTTAACTGCATTGAACTACATTATATGGCAGTGTAGATGGAGCATAAGAGAGAGAAACTGAGGGTGCATCAGCACGGTAAAATGTATACAGTTTGACATCATTTTAACTGCCAAGGCTCAATGCCATGGGATCATGTGAGCTGCAGTTTGATGAGCCAGTAGCACCCTTTGGCAGAGAAGGTAAAGGCACTGTGAAACTACAGCTCGCAGAACTCCATAGCATTGAGAGATGGCAGTTAAGGTGTTGTCAAACTGCATTAATGCTACAGTGAAGATACATCCTGACTGAAAATCCATTAAAGAGAAAAGAGTAGAATATCTGCATAGTGCCTTCTAATTGCTAACATAAAGCATATTTCATCTGAAATGTTCTTATAACACTAGAATTCAGGGCTATGTACTGATGTTTAATGGTATGACATTCAGAGCAGATGAAAGGATGTATTTTTCTACTGAAGTGCACACTACAACTATGGAATTTGTTTCCAGATGTAGTCAATGATAGCTATCAAGCTGGACATCTTTAGAAGAGTTTTTATGAGGTTATTAATGTCCTAAATGTAGTCAGGGTGATGATCAATAGCCATGGCCTCTATATATTACTTCATCTTACTGCAGGCTTCCCAAAGATGCCTTCTTTCACATTGTACAAACAGGATCCTTGAGAAGCTTTCAGCAGAGCTCTAACCCCACTTTGTTGCCAAATCTTCAAGGATTTGCTGCAAAATTTGGATTGAGTGTTGGACTAGGACTCTGGGAGATTAACGTTCAAAACCTGTTAACCTATGGAAACTTATTGATCATCAGGCTCAGAAGAAGGCAATGGCAAGCCACCTCTATATGACAGGGTTGTTGTTAGCTGTAGTTGACTTCAAGGCACATTATGTATTTAAAAGTTATTCATAGCAATGATTCACCAACAAATAATGGGGGGAAGTCACATATATCTCCATAAATTGATGCTACATTAGAGGCACTCACGAAGAAGGAGACAGATGGAAGCAGAAGGCAATGAATTCCAAAATCTGTACACCATCAGCTGCAGCCAGTTCTGTTAACCAGCTGCTTACTGAATGGCTGGATCTGTTGGTCGCTGGAACCAGGGCCTGACGAGCAGCAATATTATCTGTGTTGCAGAATAGGTTGTGGTAGTGAAACAACAGTGGGTATTCTAATAGGTGATGGTTCTGCTATTGTATAGGTTTCCACATCTGCAACACAGGTAAAGTCCCAAATCTGTACACATTGATGCAATTTATAAAAATGTTCTGTGTTATAAATAAATGAAAACAGAAACACTTGATCATGTCAAGAAGTGGTTCACTAGTTGTCCAATCTGATTTTTAGTCTAATCCAAATTCTGTTATGTGTTGGGAGGAGTCTGTTTCCTGCTATTGTCTCTCTAGGATGTTAAAGATTGCCTCCTTAAAAAAAGAAACAAATGAAATACCTTGTGAGAACAGAGGTAGCATCTGAGACAAAAATAGTCTTGTGACTATTATTATATTTCTTCTCCTATATGAATTTTAACATCTTTGATTGATGAAGATGCCAGTGAAGCTTCAAAAACTTGCATGGTGTATTTTTAGTTTGTCTTACTGCTTTGTGGATATTGGATTTGTTGTATTGTGATGCCTGTGTAGTTGGAGATACTGAATTTAGCTGCAACAGAGAAACCTTTAACAAGCTGGGGATAAGACTTAACTCTTTTTCATTTGGATTACAATCGACAAGTTTTATCTATATAACCTAGCTTCCCCAGATGTTACTGTACAGAAACGTTTTGAGAAATTCAATCTTTGTTCCCAAAGAAAGGGGCAGCTAGCCCTGGATCTCAATGGAAGTTACTTTGCTTCTCCTAATGGATTTGAAATTTTATTATCTGTCACTTACTACCTATTGTCTCTGGTTCTTGCATGGCTAAGAAGAGGAATTGCCTTTGCCTGTATTGATATCCCTTTTTGCCATTTTAACTCACAGCAGAAACAACATCAAAGACAAAATATAACCCAGTGACTCTTTCATTTCTTCTATATGGTTTTAACATCATTGGCTGATAAAGAAGTCACTGATGCTTTGAAAGCTTACATGATGTAGTTCATTATTTTGAGTTGGCCTAATAAAGACATCAGTTTTATGGTTTTGGGATTTTGTTCTTTTTGCTGCATTGCTACCACAACTACCCTTGAATATGTTTCCTAGGGGCTTCCATCTCTTAGCAACCCCACTGGCCTTCAGCAAATGAGGTGTGCTAAAGGTAATGTTTGCATAACAGGGAGGAACAATCACATAAAGGAGGACCTTAAACTGCAATGTGGAATTTATAAAGTAGAGGCAACTATGTTAGCTTTTGCTTGGGTGCTTCAGAGACAACATGAGATGTGCTTAAGAATGAAGGCGAAAATGACTTACTTTTCATGTTTCTGCCAAAGCAAAATCTCTTTCTCTTTAATTTTTCTCTTTGACGTTGTGACAGCATTTGCAAGATCCTTTTCTTGAGAATGCAGCTTCAGGCAGTCAATTGGGGGCAAAAGCCCCTCAGCTGTCTGTCTTTTTCTTCCACCCCAATACCTGCCTTTCCCATACCCAGACATCATTTTCCACTTAGTGAACTCTGCAAACATTTTAATTTCATGCCCGGTTGTCGTTGCTGGTTTGTAAAACCTCTGAATTATATTAGCACAGTTTAAAAGTGTGACAGGCTGAGGAACTGCCATCTCCAGTGATTGCTTATTCCAGATGGTTAAGTGACAAATCTCGCTTCTAGCCTGATGTCTTAACTGGAGAAGTAAAGGGGGAACTAAAGAAAACTTCCAAAACAGGCAGCATACAGGTAATTGCTTGCTAGCTCAAGCAGTTGAGTTCATACACATATATTTGTGTGCAGAAAGTGGAGAGGGAGAAACTTTCACAGTATTAGTTGGCTTCTGAAGCTGAAAGCCAACAAAGAAAGGGAAGCATTTCTCCTCACAGTAGATAACTCAACATTGGGATCCATTACTTGAAAATTCAGTTATGGTTCCTACTATAGACAGCTTTAAAAGGAGATGGATGTACAGTATATATTGTTATGTAGTCATAGAATCATAGAGTTGGAAGAGACAACAAGAGCCATCAAGTCCACCCCCCTGCTATCTATGATCCCAACTTTAAAATTGTAGAAGAACAAATTTGTGGCAAGGAAGCACAAAGTAAAGAGGCAGAAACATCATTGTACTCATTCCAGCCCCCCTTCCTCTCTTGCTCCCTCTCCCTCCCTCTGTCTCTCCATGAAGACAAACCTACCAGAAATAAAAACAGTACAAAATCAACTAACCCAAAGTTCCTCAAAGTGGACAGCAATCTCTCATAGCAGACAAGAGCATGAGGCATGAGGTACTGAGGCTGCACTCTTGAGGCCCTAAAGCCCTGTACTCTTGCGCTGATGATCCCTCTCCTGCTAGCTCTTAACTCAAAATGCTGCTCTTATGTCAAAGCAAAACCTGGGCCAAGCAACAGCTCTTAACTAAAAATGCTCTTAAGTTGAGATGCTCTTAAGTAGATGTTCCACTGTAGTCTGCATCAATCCCATGCAGAGCATACAAAGAAATGCATAGTTCCTAGAAATGATAAATACTTAAAGTATGCCCCTATCAGTTCATGGAAAGCATAAACAGTAGAGTGTTCTTACATTCATGTCTTACTATCAGGCATCACAAATTTGCCCATTGTGGGAACAAAATACTGAACTAAACAGATCTTTGATCTGATCTAGCATGGCTCTTTTTCTGCTCTAATATATGTGTGGGAATATTTTTGAGGAGGAATGCATATCAGGATGCTATTGCAGTGTCTTGCAAAAGTATTCAACCTGAAACTAAAATGAATTCAGTTGGCTTGGTTGTCACTTGATGTATGCAAGTGCAGATTTGTTTTCTTTACTTCATTTTTATGTCACAAGAAAAAATATTCTGCACCCTTACAGCATTGAGTATCTTGTATACATCAAATAGTAGCCATGCTAATTAAATCAATTCCAATTCCAGGCTGTACATCGCACAAAGGGTGTGAACACTTCTGCAAGGCGCTGTATGTACACTTGGAGCACACACCTGCACATTTTCCTAGGGGCTGTCTTTATATATACTGTATTTATATGAGCTTATCATTATATTCAGTGACATTTAAAAGCTTATAAAGAGTGGGAGGCAAGCTAGTATTTGTTAGTGCAACTACAGAACACAAGAGCAATCGTAACTTTAAGCAAAAGTTTATGAGGAGTGAGGGACAGTGAAGAAAAAAATTTAGAGGAAAAAGTGGTGGAACCAAGATGAGCAATCAGAGTACTTAACAAATGCCTTGGATATTTTCTGGCATTGTAGCCCTTATCACAAATTGGAAACCATGTCGATGATTTGAATTTTTAATTGAATATGCCATTTTTATCTGATGACATATTGTTGTGTATAGGCATGTGATCACTACAATATTTTTTATTATTTGTTTAATGATGGAAAAAGAAAAGACCCCCCCCCCGCCCCCAAATATATGAATTTACTGATAGTAAAGGTCATTGGATCCCTAACAAACATAGGAAAATAAGGGTCCACATTCAAAGTACTAATTCTCCACTTTCACATTAGGCACTTTTTCATTTGCACTTTAGGCACTCCCACCAATGAGCAACTTGTAAATGGTTTGAGGGGAACTGGGTTCGCTGTGCGAGTGATTAGACTGCCATGCCTGGAACCAGTTTGAGGCCAGGAAGGTGACGATAATAACATTGGAACTGCCCTCAAACTGATTTGCAGATTTCCCTCCCCACTAATTTTTGGGAGGCTTAGAAGGTGAAAAGAAGGGGAAAGTGACAGTTAGGAGTGGAAGTAATCAGTCACCCCTCCCAGGGGGTCAGTTAGCTCTCTGATATTCAGGCATGCCCTTATTCCAGCCCTTACTCCTCATTCATATACACTTTAATTTGCACTGTGTGTGAAGAAATTACACTTGGAAGGCCATCATACTCGGACAACGAGGGATCACCTAAGTAAGTAAAAAGCAAGTAATTATTTAATCTGCATGGCAAGTCACTTCTTGTCGCTTCTCGTGTGAGAGAATCAGCCATCTACAAAGATGTTGTCTAGGGGATGTCTGGATGTGTTCCAATCCTGTGGGGAGGCTTCTCTCATGTCTCCCACAACCAGAAACAGTGAAGACATCTGCCTTTGCACTTTGCTACTCTGCTGCTGAGTAAGCATGCTCAGTGTGGAACACCTCACCACTCTAAAATAGTGGATGTGGCTCTTACGCATTATCACAGGATGTCTGCACCCTACCCCACTGGAGAAATTATACTGTTTAGCTGGTATTGCACCACCTGACATCTGCCGGGAAGTAGCAGCCAATAATGAAAAGACCAAGGCAGCCCATCCCCTGTTCGGATATTAGCCAGCACACCTATGCCTTAAATCAAGACATCTACAGAGATACTTGCAGAAACACCTCAGCAAACGAGAGTCCAAAAGTGGCAGGATAAAACACGGAACCTCAAGCCATGGATGATACCAAATGAGAGACTCCCTCCTGGGCACAGAGAGGACTGGGTGACCTGGAAGGCACTGAACAGACTGTGTTCTGGCACCACAAAGTACAGAGTCAACCTTAAGAAATGGGGCCACAAAGTGGAATCCACGAAGAGCAAACCACAGACCACTAATTACAATGCAACTTGAGCCCTGCTACATGGACAATGGAAGACCTTCTTACAGCAACACCAGAGGCCCTCTAAGCAGCCAATTACTGGTCAGAGGACATTTAGTATAATGCCAAGTTTTTAAAACTCTGTTTTTTTTTAAAAAAAATACATTACAATTGTACGCTTGGTTTACTTCTGATATGATAAATAAATATCTGCACTGCAGTGTGCATTGGCTGTGTATGTTTTGGTGGCTGCTATATTTTTGAGTCAGCTTGAAATCACACTAAATGATCAATGCAGTCTTTGTCTCACCTTGAACCTACTTCTTTTGATCCCCACACCCTCTTTCTTTTCTTCTTTGTTGCTTTTCTCCTCCCTTACTCCACAGCTGTACCATGCTTCCTTCCTTGGCTTACCTTGCATCTACATCATGTTCTCCCACTAGCTTCTTGATTGTTTCTTGTATCTTTCAACCCCTTTCCCTCTTTGCCTCATCTTTGCCTCTTCCTTCTCTTGCACCTTCTATCATCTTAAGCTGCCTTGCACCTTGCCACCAATCAGCTCTCATCATTTCCATCCTTGCTTCAATTCATACTTTGCCATGCTTCTTTTTCCACTTCACCAAAATACATCTCACCTTCCTTCTATCTCTCTAGCACCTTCCTTCTACCCCTTTAGCCTTACTTCCTACCATGTGCTGTCACATCTCCCACCATTTGAAAACCACCTACTATACCTCCTACCTGCCCTTCTCCCCAGCTTCCTTTACCTTTCCTCTGTGCTATCTTTCCTTCTCTTGCAGCTTGATTTGCCCTGCCAATCCTTTCTTCTTCCCTCCTCCCCTTGCTTCACTCCATGCTGCTGCTTGCTTGCCTTATAAAGCATCGGCACCATGCCACTGATTGTTATTCTTTAAACAGAGAACAGGTAAACAGACAGGTGAAAGCAATAGTGCTGCCACAGAGGTAAGACAAGGAGCTGAAGGAAAGGTAGATAAAATCACAAATCAGTGCTGGAAAGCACATATTAGAATCCATGGGTAAAAGAAGAAACAGATTTTCATGAGCTTATTGATAGTTGTATTTTATTCTGTAAATGGTTTTTTTTCTCATCCTATTTTGTAAAAAACCCAGAATGCATTTGGCTTATATAGGGGAACTTATAATTGTATAGCAGTCCATTTCTACAGAGAGATTTTCTGCAATTCCAGAAATTTTTGTTGCTAGACAGAATGTGGAGCCCCTAAAGAAGGTCTATCAATAATGCAAGGGACAAAGGTTTTGGAATCCCCCCCCCCCAAAAAAAAACTCTTAAAAAATAAAATCATCAATAAACACATAAAGACCTGTTGCTGTTTTTGCTTGTAGAGGGGGTTAAAACCCTTTGTGGGATGATGGTAGTGGTCAAAGCCATGGGCAGCAGAGGTGGGGGAGAGGTGGCAGTAATGGGAAAGGCTTTTCACCCTTCCACATCCAGCAGTGGGTCATCCTAACTGCTCCTCACAAAATGGAACTTGAGCCATAATGTGAGAGAATACGGCACTAATACAGATGACTCTTTCCCTCCCCCATTAGGCAATAAGGTAAAGGATTCCCGTTCACATTAAGTCTAGTCATGTCTGACTCTCGGGGGCGGGGTTCATCTCCATTTCTAAGCCAAAGAGCCAGCATTGTCCTTAGACACTTCCAAGGTCCTGTGGCCAGCATAACTGCATGGAGTGGCATTGCTGGAGTGGTACATATTGATCTACTCAAATTTGCATGTTTTCAAACTGCTAGGTTGGCAGAAGCTGGGGCTAACAATGGGAGCTCAGCCTGCTCCCTGGATTCAAACCAGTGACCTATCAGTCAGCAAGTTCAGCAGATCAGCAGTTTCACCCACTGCGCCATCACGGGCTTCAGCAATAAGAGATGCCAAAGTCACCCTCATAATGTGGAACTTGATTTTTTTATGGGCATCTAATAAAATGTATATTATTGCTATAGCATTTGGAATTGTCTTCTTTGTGTGACATTCCATGGCATATTGTCTTAAAGAAACCTGAGAATTTACTCACCCCCATCACATGGGAACACCTCTTCCCATTTCTAGATGAACCATCAGCTTAATGGATTGACGATGGAGAGATACAAAACTTCACATCCCATGTTAAATTATCTGCATTTAGCTGTTTCTGTGTGCAGGGAGAGCACTGAAGTTGATTTCTGCCCATCTTTAAAAACCTCCTGTTACTGTACACTACAAAACAAAGTCACATGGGCAACCCATGAAACACTTTTGCATGATCCAACGGGCTCAGTGAGACTCTGAAATACAATGTCTGGTGAGGTCCAAAGTCTCAATCAAAGGCAAGCAAGTTGTTTCTTGCAAAACAATTTGAAAAAATATTGACTACACATTTTGCTGCCCACCTCCACTCTTTCCAGGGCTTAGAATCTGGACCAAATGACAGCCCCAGCAGGAACTGCTTGACAGACCTAGGACTCAGGTGAAGGCCAGCCAGTCAAGTGCTATAACAAACCTACTATGAGAATAAAAGTAGACAGTAAATGTACAGTAGGTTTCCCAAATATGGAAAGGAACCTGAAGAATATTAAGATGACTGTACTTATCTATGACTTTACGGAATCCTCTGCATTCCTGGAATATGCCTGAATAGTTTCTGATGCTAGTTGTGCAACATACATCTAATGCCAGACACTGATGCTGTCTTAGAATTCAGCCAGTCCATGGTACATACAGTAATTAGTAGGAGTGGACTTACTCATGGAGGTACCTATTTTAGAAGTTGTGTTACTTCAATTTTAGGATAAGACAGTACTGCATTAGAAGTCCTCCTGCTGAGTATGCTGGGTGGGACCCTGAGCTTGTGTTACTGATGCCATCTTAAATTCAAATACCATCAACTTTGCAAGGGTCTCATGTCAAAGCTAGCTCCCAACAAGAACCCAGAAGTGGCAGATGCTCCATACTTCCTGAATCTATGGACGGAAACAGACATAGGCTCCCAAAACATTAGAAGCTCAAGTTCCTTGAAGTTACTGGTTTTAATGAGACCCATGATTGGCAGGAGGAATGAAGACAACCTCAGAAACTCTATCGGATTTTATTTAAAAGCTACATTTATAGAATCCCATTGCCATGCTAGTGCATGGATGTGTGTTATCTGGGGTTGTCCCCCACCCACCCTGTCATTACCATTTTCAAGTTCTGTTATGATTCCTGTAGTCTGTCCAGTAAATATACTTCTAGACCTGTTGTGTTCTGTGAAGAGCACAAGGCAGACTGTACTCCTATCATAGGAGCCAATGTTACACAAAAGCTATGTCTAAGAATGGCATCCAAAGGCTCAGGGGAGTCATTAACCTTAGATTTTAGCTTCTGAATAAAAACCAGGGTGTCTTTTACAAGTTTCAGAGATATTGCTTACAAGATATATAGAAGGGGCAAGCATCTGGGAATACCAGTCCTCTATTTGCATGGACTTTTGCAAGAAAGCCTTGGGATTTGTGAATATGCATAGTATTCATAAGGGTTCTTCTATGCATCCATTTTGTACATGGCAATTAATTCAAATGTAATAATGTATGAAGTGTCTTTGAGAAAAGACTTGTTTTCGGATTCTCTTTCTTCTGCAGCTAATTGCTGGCACATTTGTAGCAGAAAACTGTGCTGTGCATAGGGCCTGTTACAATATTTAAATTTCTAGGTTAAAAAGTAGCAAAAATATATTAAAAATAGGCCAGTTGACTTACACAAAGTTTTGTAATAAAGTAGCAGAGGCCATTGTGCTTCAGAAATGTCTGTGTTTAATTAGTTTAGAGAAATGATGGTCCCAAAAGAAAGAGAAAAGAGCAGGCTAATGAGAGAATATACTGAAGAATTTGAGGAAATTGGTTTTGTACAAAGAAGTGATTTCTTTTTAAAGGAAACGTACAAGATAATTATTAATAAGAGTTTCAGAGGTGGAGCTTGGCCTAAATGGTGCAGGAAGCAGCAGAGCTTGGAAAAGTTCCCCTTTGGACTATTGCTTTTGGATAGGTAGTAGGTGGAAGACTCTGAGAATTATAGCCAGGAAAGGAATTTTTAAAGATCTGTGAAGCTTTTTTTTAATCATGTCAGAAGAGACCCGAGATGACTGCAAGTTGCTTCTGATGTGATAGAATTGGCCATCTACAGAGAAATTGCCCAGAGAATGCCTGGATGTGTTACCATCGTATTGTTGAAGGCTTTCATGGCCAGAATCACTGGGTTGTTGTGAGTTTTCCGGGCTGTATGGCCATGTTCCAGAAGCATTCTCTCCTGACGTGTTTGGGCGAAGTCCTCCAAGGTGAACTATCCTCCATCTTGTCCTCCAAGGTGAATGGAACCATCTACACTGAGCTCTACAGGCCAATGGATGCTCCACCACAGACGTCAAAAGAGCTGCAAGACCAAGAACAAAACAAAGATCCACCCAGAGGAAAGGTGTCCATACCATAGATCAAGGGAATTAATTACTGCCTAGGAAAGCTGATGAAACACAACCTACCCAACCCACTGAGAAAATCCAACAAATGCTATGTTCAGCAAAGGACAAGAGGGATCCTCTCACTGATGGGGAGATATTGGAAATATATTTATATTTATCCATATATTGCAGTGGTTCTCAACCTGGGGTCCCCAGATGTTTTTTGCCTACAACTCCCAGAAATCTCAGCCAGTTTACCAGCTGTTAGGATTTTTGGGAGTTTTGGAAGTTTTGGGAGTTCTGGGGACCCCAGGTTGAGAACCACTGATATATTGTATGTACATTACAAGAACTAAATTGTAGAAAACATCAAGTTCTCTCTGTATTAGAAAGCCAAGCTGACAGGCCAGAAAGAATGTGTACAAAGGGGGGCATGTTATCTATACAGAGACTGGTACAGCTTAGCCCAGGTCATACCTTCTTACTTCTAAGTAAGGAATCTCTCTCTCTTCTGACAGGTCAAAGTAGGCCCCTTGATGGATTGGTGTAAGCTGTAAACTGCTTTCAGAAAAAATGTAGAGGCATGTCTCTTGCATGCTGGAAGATATAATTTGATATTTCTATGATGCTTAAGGTGATGTAGTAATGATGTTATGTATGTAGAAGCATGTTTCTTTGCCTGCCTGCATTTGAAGATGTATAAGAAGGAATGTCAACGCCTTTATCCCCACTATGATTTGCTTTTGGATGAGAGTCCATGTGGTTATGTTATTTTAATTAATATCACTGCTTAATTGTTATGTAATGGATTTTATATTGCTGTTTTATATTGTTGTTTTGATACTATTGGCATTGAATAGTTGCCTGTGTTAGCCGCCCTGAGTCCCCCCTCGGGGGTGAGAAGAGCGGGGTAGAAATGGTCTAAATAAATAAATAAATATATAAAGTCCCAGCTGATAATAAAAGCCGTACTTTTCTGCCTCCAAAAGGATCACTCTTGGTATTATCTTTCCTGTCTGCTGCTGCTACATCACCTCTGCAGGAATCTACTGTATACCATGCAGGGACCACCAAACACAGCATTACCCAGATACAAATCAAGGAACATGAAAGGCACTGCAAACTACTTCAGCTAGAGAAGTCAGCCATAGCAGAGCACTTGATGAACCAACCTGGACACAGCATATGATTTGAGAACACAGAAATGCTGAACCACTCTAAGAACCACCATGTCAGACTGCACAGAGAGGTATTGAAATCCACAAGCATGTGGACAATTTCAACATAAAGGAAGAAACCATGAAAATGAACAAAATCTGGCTACCAGTATTAAAAAACTCTAAAATTATAACAGTACATAAAGAACAACATTCAAAAACAGGGAATTCCAAACAAGAAGCAATCAGGGCCAGCTAATCATAGAATCATGGAATCATAGAGTTGGAAGAGACCTCAGGGGCCGTCCAGTCCAATCACCTGCCAAGAAGCAGGAAAATGATGTTGGAAGCACCCCCATCCAGCCTCTGTTTAAAAGCCTCCAAAGAAGGAGCCTCACCACACTCCAGGATAGAGAGTTCCACTGCTGAACAGCTCGCACAGTCAGGAAGTTCTTTCTAATGTTCAGGTGGAATCTCCTTCCTTGTAGTTTGAAGCCACTGTTCCGCATCCTAGTCTCCAGGGCAGCAGAAAACAAGCTTGCTCCCTCCTCCCTATGACTTCCCCCCATATATTTATACATGGTTATCATGTCTCCTCTCAGTCTTCTCTTCTTCAGGCTAAACATCCCCAGCTCCTTAAGCCGCTCCTCATAGGGCTTGTTCTCCAGACCCTTGATCATTTAAGTTGCCCTCCTCTGGACACATACCAGATTGCCAATATCTCTCTTCAATTGCGGTGCCCAGAATTGGACACAGCATTCCAGGTCTGGTCTAACCAAGGCAGAATAGAGGGATAGCATAACTTCCCTGGATCTAGACACTACGCCTATTGATGCAGGTCAAAATCCCTTTGGCTCATGTTTAACTTGTCCACATTCTCCAAGAACTCTTAAAGATGATTGCCAGAGGTTCTGAAATGACTTCTGTTAGTTCCTTCAATACTCTTGCGTGTAGTTAATTCAGCCCTGGGGACTTGGATTCGTTTAGAGCAGTCAGGTATTCCTGGATGACTTGTTTCTCTATTTGGGGTTTGATTTCCCCTATTGTTTCATCCATCCATGTTGCTGAGGTTGAGGTTGGCTTTCTTTTTGTGAGAAGACTGAGGCAAGGAAGGCATTAAGTAGTTCTGCCTTTTCTCTATCCCCTGTCAACATTTCCCCATCTTCTCCTCACAGAGGCCTTATCGCCTCCTTGTTCTTCCTTTTTCTGCTGATGTAAACAAAGAAGCCCTTTTAATGGTTTTTAATGTCACTGGCAAGTCTGAGTTCATTTTGCACTTTAGCCTTGCAAACCTTTTCCCTACAGGAGTTGGCTATTCGTTTAAATTCTTCTTTGGTGATTTCTCCCCTTTTCCACTTCTTGTGCATGTCTCTTTTGAGTCTTAGCCCCATTAGAAGTTCTTTGAACATCCATTCTGGCTTCTTGGCATTTGTTTTATTTTTTCTCTTTGTTGCCACCATTTGCAATTGCACTTTGAGTATTTCATTCTTGAAAAACTCCCATCCATCCATAACTCCCTTGTCTTTTAGTATCTGCATCCATGGGATGCTGCTCAGTATTTCCTTCATTGTTTGGAAATCAGCTCTCTTAAAGTCCTCTCAACAAAGGATTCCTCCAGGCGGTAAGAAGCCAGACCTTGACATTGCTAGGGCATTAAATGCTAATCAAGGTGGCCAATTGAAACATTCACACCTACTTCAAACAGACAAGATGTATCAACAGATATATAAACCTCATTTTCCTAGTTTCCAACAGGTCTGACAATCTCTGAGGATGCCTGCCACAGATTCAGGCAAAACGTTAGGAGAGAATGCTTCTGGAACATGGCCATATAGCATTAATAACTCACAACAACCCTATGATACCATCCTTTGGAAGGCTTCTCTCATGTCCTTGCGTGGGAAGCTGGGGCTGACAGAAGGGAGCTCATCCCCAATGTTGAACTGCATCAATTGACAGATATCTGGGTGCTTTCAAAAATGGGGAAAAAACAGCAGGTATTTCTGCATCTTAGGGGAAGGTTCATACCAGACCAGCAGACAATGTAAGAAGCTGTTGCTGATTCCCGCCTACACAGGGACCATCGTATTCTGCAGTGGTTAAGGTAGAAAAGAGTAGGATTTATCCCCACCTGTTATAGGGCACACAGTACAACACTACCACCTACAACAACCTTGGAAGTGGAAGTGGTAGTAACAAAAAATATGTGTTTTTCCCCTTGGCATTCTTAAGAAATGCTTCAGAATGAGGGGAGTGCTATCTGGCTTTTTGAAACAGAACTGAGGACTATGGCAACTTTTGCCCCTTTGGATTTGCCCTTCATTCTCAGTTGAACTATTAAAGCTTGGGCTGATTAGGAGAACATGTTTGTATGCATTGGGGAATTGCCTGAGCTTCATTCAGTTCTGTTGCTCAAAGGCATCAGTCAGAATTCTCTCATTTGAAATATATGAGCTGGATCCAAGAGTGGCCTTCTGTAGATGGAAGAGCTGTGTTCCAAGAATGGTCCTCTGCCCAATTTGGGGGAATGGAATTCCCCTTCCAGTAATGGTATGCTGAACCTATTTTCCATATTTTAGGTTGCTCTTTTAAAGTTGGAACTAAAACATGGTGAAGATTCACACATCTCCCCTACACAGAAACAACATAGAAACCACCAGCTGTTTCCCCTCCTACTGTCACACACAGCTCAAACTATTCTGTACAGATCCTTGACATTCTGTGTGGGTTTTCAGAGGATTTGGGAGGCTCCCAAAAAGGGAGTACTGAAGTCCACTTCTGCTAGGTCAAACCTTGCGAATGCACTTTCTACCTTGTTAACTTTTCAGATTATAACTCCCAGAATTTCTTTTCCATAATGGTTTTTATTCAAGAGAACAAGACATGACAAACATAGACATAACCAACATCGAAGAATTTCTAAGGTGGCCTGGGATTCTAGAAGTTGTACTCCAAGACACAATTTCCCCCAAAATGTGAATTTTCCTTAAAAAGAAAGCAAAATGTAATAATTTCCTGTGTAGATTGGAATGCCACCATGAAGCTACAGAAGCATGGTGAAATGTTTGAATCGCTCCTGGTCGAACTAGTGACGATTGTTCTTGGCTGCAACCGCACTGTAGAATTAATGCAGTTTGACATCACTTTAACTGGCATGGCTCAGTGTTATGGGATCCTGGGATTTGTACCTTGGTCTCTTTGGCAGAGAATGCTAAAGGCTTCATTAAACTACAACTCCCATTATGTCATAGCATTGAACCACACCAGTTAAAGTAGTGTCAAACTGCATTTATTTATTTATTTGCCATACTTATATCCTGCCCTTCTCACCCCAAAAGGGGACTCAGAGCAGCTAACATATAAGGCACAATTTGGTGGCACACCAACATCTAGCAACTAAACATATACATTAAAATGAGCTGCTAAAAACATATCAGACATTAAAACCAGTTATTAACATAATGTAATCCAGTATTAGAGTCAGAGGCCATTCCAATTGACATTGCACCATTCTCGCCCCACCAATTGCACCAGTAGAGCATCCCCAGAAGATCTTAACCTCCAAGATGATTCATAGGAAGAGATACGTTCATACAGGTAAGCTGGGTCAGAACTGTTTAGGACTTTATAGGCTAAAGCCAGCACTATGAATTGTGCTTGGTAGCAGACTGGCAGCGAGGTGAGCTGACGTAATAGGGGTTGTATGCTCCCTATATGTTGCTCTGGTGAATAATTTGGCTGCCGCCCATTGAACTACTTGAAGCTTCCAAATAGTCTTCAAAGGCAACCCCATGTATTAATTCTATAGATTAGACACACCCTGTTGTAACAGTGTCATGTATCATGTTCTGCAGTTGATGGTGGTCGGTGGTGGCAGGCCTAGTAGTTGGTGATGGAAGAGTTAATGTAAGTCTTAGTTCTAAAGAGTTGAGTAATCTGTAAGTAAGAGTTCATGGGTGAAAGCAATTAAGGGTGGAGGTATGCAAGAGACAGGTTGCAGCTGGGTGTTTCTGGATATAAGGAGCTAGCCTTGGGACTGATCTTTGGGAGAAAGGTATTTGTTTTATCTTGGTGGTAGATGTTGCTGGTTTTCCCTCAGGTTTGTGGATTTTCAGTATCCTGACCTGTCTTCTGAATCTCTGGACTGGCTTTTGACTACGGTATATACTCTTTGGTGTTTGACCACTGGACTGGACTTTTTGACTACATTGTTATCTTGAACCTACAACAGTGTTTGCTCTCAGTTTTTGTTTATTCTGTGGCTGAATGCTATTTTATGTTTAATATTTTGGACTCTAAAACAGCCAGGAAGAAAGTGCTGTTTTCATTAAATTGTTTAACGCAAACTGGGTGTTTGTTTGATTCATCTCTACCTGAATACGGCAGACCCCTGGCATCGTGACAAACAGCTTGCCTCAACTTAAGAGTTTCACTCTGCCCAGCCATCTAGTGATTACACCAGATGCTCAGATTGATTTTATTTTATATAATTTGCACATTTGCAGAACATATCAATATGTATTAGATAATATAGCTCAGTGTGATTCATCCCAAGTTAAGCCTATTTATATTTCAATGATTCTTGGGAAACTTCAAGAGATATCAAAGGGTAGACATTTTTGACCACACTCCTGTGCTGTTCTGCTCAGAATAAAATCCCATTTATTCCAGTGATGCTTCTTCTAAGTGTGTATAGCACTGAATAATCTGTTTTAGCAAAACCAACTAAGTGCCTTGCAGCAATGTGAAGAGACGACTTAACAAATTTAATATTGGCTAAACTCTGAAGGAACAGCGTCTAATATATCTGACACATAAAGGGCTGTCTCTGAAAGTGTCTTGCAGTCACTTTTTACTGAAATATAAGCCCAGGTGATTTTAAAAAGTTTACACAGGAAGTGGAATCTTAATGCTTTTTTTTAAAAAAAATCAAGAATCTTGTCCTCTAAATGAAAAATGAGCCACCCGCAATTAGACCTTCTCAGATATTTTGTGGATCTTTGTACATATTTTCTAGCAGATAAGGA
This sequence comes from Anolis sagrei, assembly GCF_037176765.1. Taxonomy (NCBI): domain Eukaryota; kingdom Metazoa; phylum Chordata; class Lepidosauria; order Squamata; family Anolidae; genus Anolis; species Anolis sagrei. The sequence continues at coordinate 47,605,743 of NC_090021.1, read as the reverse complement.
TCAGAAAAAATTAATTTAACTCACTGCAATTTTATATTTGAATAATGTAAATTAAATTAATTGTCTACCCATCTGCATCTCTCCCAGACCTCCATTTGCTCCAATTTCATTTGATGTTTAACCAGAGTGTTTACTGCAGAGTCTCTCAGCAAAGTCACCAATTTCCAATCTTCAGTTTTCAAGCCATTACTATAATCAGGAGATTAAATATGCCGAGCTTTGTACTGTTTACCTGTGCTTATTGTCTTTACTCTTGTCTTTGTTTGGGCCCAATCGTTCTGTCAGTCATGCTCATTTGGGAATGCCTGATAAGAAAGCTACATTTCACAAGTAGGTCTCTTGATTCTGGAACATTTTCCACTCTGAAAAGACAGACTTTATACTTTCCTTCTAAAGCTCCCGTGCAAGAGTTACATTCATCTTGTAGAAAACCAATGGTGTTTATGTAATACTGTCCTTTCAGTCCTACAAATTTAAACACAACTATAGGGCTTTGTAAGTCAGATTGCAAAGAGCCCTGGTTGTGCAATGGGTTAGCCCTTGTGCTGGCAGGACTGCTGACCAACAGGTCAGTGGTTCGAATCCGGGGAGAGTGGATTGAGCTCCTTCTGTCAGCTCCAGCTGTTCATGCGGGGACATGAAAGAAGCCTCCCACAAGGATGGTAAAACATCAAAACATCCAGGCATCCCCTGGGCAATGTCTTTGCAGATGACCAATTCTCTCACACCAGAAGAGACTTGCAGTTTCTCAAGTTGCTCCTGACACTGGGGGTGGGGGGGTGTTCGTGTGGAGGAGTCAGATTGCAGGATAAATTTAGTTTGCATAGAATGAAATGCTACTTAAACCAAAATACAATTGCATGTTTTGAAATTTTGAAACCACTGACTATCACCAGAAAATACGTACAAAAAGTGTGTAAGGGGAAATGGGCCCAAAGTACAATATTACTGAAAAAACCCTTTATATTCATTAGATTAGAACAAAAAAGTGTGTGCTGTTGTTTGAAACAATCCATACATAAATGTGTGCAATAGGAGAAAAGTGCACAAAAAATATAAGTCCCCAGTATTACCCCATCTGATTTTTTTAAAAGAACAAAACATTTTTAAATATGGAAGATTAAGAAACTGACCAAAGCTGGAGTTGATTATTGTATTCCTATCTCATCATAAATGTGCTCCATGCAGTCATGCCGGCCACATAACCTAGGAGGCGTCTACGGACAATGCTGTCTCTTTGGCTTAGAAATGGAGATGAGCACCACCGCCCAGAGTTAGACATGACTAGACTTAATGTCAAGGGAAAACCTTTACCTTTACTTTATACTTGTGGGGGCTAAATATCCTGTCTGATCTTGCAAGCTAAGCAGGATCAGCCCTGGTTAGCAACTGGATGAAAGAACAACAACAAGTACTAGGTGTTGCAGACTATGCTTTAAAGAAAAGAACTAGGAAATGGAAAAACACTTTCTTGCATTTATTGCTTAAGGAAACACTATGAAACTCAAGGGGATACCATAATTTGTTAGGCAATTTGAAAGCAGATGCACACTTTGTAGGTTCATAAACAACCACAATCCATTTGAGGAACATATCCATCCCAATGGAATGAAAGCTCTTGACGGACCACTTGTCCTGGCTGCTAGGGACGGTAATGTGAGGCTGTGATGTGAGAATCCAATGCTAAATCAGAATTAATTTAATTGGTTACATTTATAGCCTTTCCTTCAATAAGTGTAAGGCCTTCCCTCCCTGCTTTATTCTCATGCCAACACTGCAGAGTAGATTAGACGGAAACAGAGCCATTCTACATCTGTACAGCAGTTTGATGCCATTTTAAATTGCCATCCATGTCAAGAAATCCCTGAATTCTGTAGTTTGATCGAGGCACTTAGAATTCTCCACTAGAGGGCGCAACCTCACTCCTCTAGACTACAGTGTTGATGCCTCTTTCATAGGAAATGCTTTGGGAATGGTTCTTAAGAGTAAAGCACTAGACTAGTACAGACAATTGCCAGTCCTTCCTCAAACTACAAATTCCAGAAATCTGTAGGATGAAATCATGACAATTTTCAGTAGGAAGAAATCATAACAACCCCTGTTAGAGTGTAGTATAGCTTGCTCAAGAAGTGTTATGGCTCAGCAGGGACTGGAACTTTGATCTCCTGTCTTCTGGTCAGACACTCCGATCTCAACATCACAACTGATTTCAGTAGATAATTTCATCTCTCACTTTCATTGAAGTGAGAATAGGAAAGGGAATGGAAATGATTGGATGCTATGGGGAGTTGCATATGTGTTTGTGTCTGTGGCTTCTTAGGACCTCTGGATTTTCTTTTTCTTTTCAAAGCTGCAAAAAAAGTGAACAAAGACAACAATGTGCTAGAGGCGAGCAAACGCAGGAACTTTAGTACCACATAGTTATTTGGCACACCACGTGCTCTCTCTACTCCTTTTCTGTTTTTCACCTGCTTTCAAAGAGGTTTTTCTGCTCTCTCTATGTTCTCCTTGTCCACACGTAGACCATTCAACATGTCATTTTCTAAACGAACAAATTGTTGTAAACATGCTCTTGAGTGTTCTGTCCTTGAAAGGAAATTGACACACATATTATGTGCATATGTACACACATACAGATGTCCCACTGCTGAGACAATGAGTAGCAAATAGTATATTTAATGAGCTAATCCCTAAAGCCATCGCTGAGAGGAAATGTAAATTGATCGGAGAAATTCACGGTCTGGGGTTGTTGCGTTTTCTTCTATTAAGCAGGCAGCTTGTGGAAATGAAGGAATGCCTATTGATTGATTTCAATATGGCCCATTACATATATCATCTGGATATTGACATATTAATAGTGCCATTCCATTAAACAGAGAAACCCTTGAATTCCTCAGAGGCTCGTGTAATTAGAACAACAGGTGGCATTCAGCAAGATAATGAGGAAAGATAACTTAATTCCTCTGACCTATTCTATGTTTACAAGAAAGGTGATGCGCTGAAGGGGCAAGCTATCTGGCCTGCCTCAAATAAATGACCTGCAAAGCATGGCAATGCCCCATATATCCCTATCAAGTGTATTTATTAACCAGCAAGCTAGCTTGCTCCTGTCTCCTCTTCAATGTAAACTGCCAGGGCTTTTGGTGTACTGACTCTTAATCTCTTCTCAAAATGCTCACTGCATGCCTCAAACACGGCGTGCTTTTCTTTTAGCTCAATTAATCCAGAATAACAGCCATGGGATGGATGCAATGACTAAACCTTACAATGGAAGCAGTTCTCCCTGCTGCACTTTTAATACAGGGGTTAATTTGTTCCTTCTAATAACAACTCAATTGTTCCTGTGTTTGTGCTTATGTAGCAAAACTGCACATATATGCGCAAACGAAAAGGTATCAGCTGAGTCAGGTAAAACTCTTGAGGCCTGCGGATACTAACAAAAAAAATCTTTGGGGAGAATCAAAAACAAAAGGCAGGAAACTCCCAAACAGCTCCATAAGAACTCATTAGCAGGCATGACAAGAAATGTTGAGACAGGCTGAGAAAACAAAAACTGATGACCAGGCAGGAGGGGCAATGGGCTGCAGTTGCCAAAAGAAGATAAATGAGGGCGAGACAAATAGATATATGAAAGGTTGAAAGAATGAACTTATTGTCCAAGTAGCATAGCTTCCAAGTATTCCTATGTGGCAGGAAGAGTCCTGATTAATCCCCGATCATTCCACTTTTTAATTTGCTCTTCAAATGACCCAGTTTCTTGAACCTTCTTCCACTCTTCCCTTTGTTCTTGTCTTGTTTTGGTTACTGCAAAACTGAGTCCAGGCTACAAAAGTAGTTTACATTCAACTTACTCAGCAGGGAGGGGTGAAGAGGGACAGTCATGGTCAGCAGTTTGTCTGGCCTGATTTGGCTGCTGCTGGGGACAGGTCTCCAGCAGAGGAGGACTCTTCTCAGTATTGCAACAAGCAGTTGAGTTAATCCGACTTTCCCTTCAAGGAAAGCATCACAGGCTTCTGGGATTATCTGGGAAGGGTTGTTGATATGAGCAGCAGCTGAGATCTCATGATGAAAGGGGCCTGGAAAATAATAGCTTTTTGGTAGCAGATAACATTATACCTTTGTACTCTTGTCCTGGACCTTGGCTCTGTCACCCCTGGGTTAGTATTCTGGACTCTAACCTTGTTCCTGTAATCCTGTTCTGGACCCTGAATCCTTGATTCTGAATTCTGGACTTACATCCAGGTTTGATTCATTGGCTTGGAATTCAGGTTGTGTCTCTGACTATCTGACTTGATTATTTATTTATTTATTTAAAAGTTTTGTATACCGACCTTCTCACCTTCTCACCTCTCTCCAACCATAATATCACATACAGTCAATAAAACATCATAATTCATATTACAATAAAACATTCAAACAGCAATTACATTCAATAACTACAATGGTCAGTCATCACACTAAAATCGTTGTTCATATTTATATTCTTGGTCTTGTTTTGTGAACTCTAATAAGTGTACTCCTGACATCTGACTATTGCACTGTTACCTCAGTACTGTTTGTTCTTGCTCCTGACCTGGCTCTGTAGTACTCAGCTTGTACTGGACTCCTGACCTTGCCTTGTGTTCATAGTTACTCCAGCTGTGTGCTACAATTCTGTTTTGTTGGTGAGACTTTGAAAGACTTAAGACTCATTTTCTTTATAAGTAAATACCTTGCATTTGTTTAAATAAACCTTAGCCTTGATACCAGGAAAGCCCTGGAACATGACAGAGACTTTGGGCCTATCCAGACAGGTCTTTAACCTGAGACCTGTCTGTTTTACCAGAGACGTCCAAATGACACCTCCAGTAAAACCGAATTAATTCAGTTTTAATTTTAAAGGGCTTATTTTGAGGGGGCTTATGGGTGTCTGGGTGCCCTCCTAGAGGTTACCGGGAGGGCATCTAGACGCCCCCCCAGAAAGTGTGAGTTTTGTGGGAAGGCTTGGGGACTTAAACACACACCAAAAGCAGGTTTCTTAAACCTGTGTCAGTGCATGTTTAAGTTAAGCACCCAGAATCTTACCTTTCCTTGGAGACATGGGCAAAAGCAAACTGCTGTAGCCTTTCCTAGCCTGAGTGATTTTTTCTCGGTAATAACAACTTTTGGTCCTTTGATCATTCTATGATGTTGCTTGACTACAGTTCTCTTGTTTGTGAAATGTTGGAGGCAGAGGCGGCCCTAGGTAATTTTTAACGGTAAGCAAACAGTATTTTGGCGCCTGCCCCCTCCAACCAATCACTGATATATATTTTCTGTTCGTCGTGGGAGTTCTGTGTGCCATATTTGGTTCAATTCCATCATTGGTGGAGTTCAGAATGCTCTTTGATTGTAGGTGAAATATACATCCCAGTAACTACAACTCGCATATGTCAAGGTCTATTTCCCCCCAAGAGCGCCTCAAGAGCGCCCCTGGGCAAAATCAACTATACTGCAAATGCTTACTTTGCGTAATGGGTTGAGCTGGTTGGAGGTTATGGTATAGGTAAATTGCAGCCTAACTATAATGATGGTAGGCAAAGGTGAAAGGGAGAAAGAGGCAACAAATCCAGCAAGTTTAGAATCCACCAAGGCCAGTTTTACTGTAGAGCTCATGCATGGGCAAACCTCAGCCTTCCAGTAAGCTGGCTGGGATTTTTGGGAGTTGAAGTCCAAAGCAACCAGAGAGCTGAAGTTTGCCCATGCCCAATATAGCTCATAGGCTTGGTCCACCATAGGACAGTGGGTCTTCAGTATCCACTGCAGATTGTTTCAAGGACCTTCTCAGAGGGATTGTAACATTCATCTTGTTTTGTCCTTGCAAATAAAGAGAAATAATGTTCATAGTTTTATCCCCGCCTTCTAGGAGAAAATGAATATTTTCACCCAGTATCTTGAAGAAAGGTGTTTTGTGTTTTTTTGTATTCAGAAATGCACAAACACACACAGCGGTTTGCACTGGTGTACCCAATACAACCAGAAGTGATTCCATTTCATCTCCAGAGTCTGTGCCTGCAGATCATATTTGGGGATATGAATTCTCATTAAGAAACTGAGGAAGTGATTGGGTGGTTGATGAGAATCTGAAGACAATCGGCAAGTAAAATAAATACTTGTGGTGGTTTAATACAGTATTTCTAGAGAGTGGATTTACTGTCTGACTGAGGGCAAGAACATTGCTCTAAGTATTGTTTGATTCCTGGAAATGTGCCACAACAAAGGTTCTTTCCTGAGTTTTGATTGTGGCTTTCAGTGTGACCTGACACGTCCCTTATTCATCCTTTACCACAGCACCTTGAGAACAAAGAAGCCTGTGATGGTGAAATTAACAGACCTTGTTTTAGAATTGATCAAAGGAAATAGTGCTTAACAGAATCTGGTGTAGTCCCTGCAAGAGCTATTGGGCATGTCAATTGCTTAATGATTCTTAATTTGATGCTTCCTAATTACACTTGTAACTTCTGTGATTCTGGGCAGTACTAAACATAATAGAATATGGTGGCCTCCTGCAGTTGGCCTATCAAAGCTTTATTTGAGGATTCTCCCTCGGTCTTCTTCACTCTCTCTCTTTTGTTGTGCACATTCAAGTTATTTTTGACTTACTGCAACCCTTAAGAGAACCTATCATGTGGTTTTCTTGGCAAGATTTCTTCAGAGAAGGGTTGCTTTTGCCTCCCTCTGAGGCAGAGAGAGTATAACATGCAAAGGGTCATTCAGTGGGTTTCCAAGACTGGATCCAGACAGGCCTTTATTGTGACCTTTAGGCAACCCTCTCAGAAAGTGTTCTTGGCAGGATTTGTTCAGAGAGGTTTTGGCCTTGCCTTGTTCTAGGGCTGAGAGTGTTGCCCAAGGTCACCCAGTGGATTTCCATGGTTGAGCAATGTTTTGAATCCTGAATCTTGATTTGTAGAGTTGCAGTCCAATACTCAAGTTGCTTCACAGCGATTTTCAGAAAACTATTACCACCTTTTTTTGCCTGAGGGGCAGGGACCAGAATCCCAACCTATGTTTGCTGCCAAATGTACAAGCTCCTGCCAAACATATAATGAATTGTCCCTCCTTAGAGTAATGTCATACTTTAAACAGTGGCTGTGTTTATTATGGCTTTCTGGAATATGGCTGTCCCTTTTAGCTAGCACATCACATACATTTTTCAGGAATGTACGGCTAATGTGCCATTGACCTGCTGCCTTGTGACTTAACACAGGAAATTCAAAACTGACTCAAGTATCCTTTGCGAAAGCTGCAAGCTGAGGGATTTAAACTTCCAAGGTTCAGCTGCTGGTAGGGAGGCAGGAAGCTTAGCCTGGATCTTGGCAATGCCTCAGCAATAGCCAAGCTATGCTTTTTTCTGAAGTGTGGTATCTCCAGGCTGTTCTCATTCTCATTAGCTAACCGCTGGATCTTACCATTCAGGGTTCTTTGTTGCTACATGTATGTCAAGGATGTAGAGAAAGCAAAACAAATTAAACTGTTTGGTAGGCAACAAGATACAATATAAAGCTTTTGTTAGGGGGGCACTTTTGTTTGTTTTGTTCTCTCTTTCCCTTTCAGTGACAAGCTGAATTTGCATGAAATGGGAGCAAAAAAGCTGTCTCAGATGTTAGGGAATGTTATAGACCAAACTGTCCTTTAACAGAGAATAATGTTGTGCATGTATTTGTAGGTATGGAGAGAACAGGTAAGGGAATTTTGAAATAAAATGCTCTCGTCTCCTTTCTCTGCTGAATAGTTGTAGCTCTGGACTGAATGCACATAGCCTAAATGTCTCAATCCAGCTAGTCATGGAAACATATTCCTTCTGATTACTGTTCATTAATACTCTTTCCAGTGCATAGTGTGAACTCCTATTTGATTCTGCATTAGAGTAACTATTTGAATTTGTATCATTTTTTAAAAAAATCTTTGGAAATCCAGAAAATGAAGCCTAGTAGGCCTGGGTAACAACGCAAAAATTTGTTTCTAAAATCGATTTGTAATTGGGGTGTTTTTTTGTTTCGATATTTAAAATAATTACAAAATTTTCCAAAAAAAAAGTTCGGTATTTACGAAATTTCGTAAATATTTACAAAACATTTTGTAAAGATGGCGCCCTTTTTTTTCAATATTTTTTCAATATTTTTTAAATTTAATTATTAATTTTGTAGAATAGGGAGGAGAAATTATTATTGAGGGAAGGCAGGCACTCACTCTGGCGGGCCCTCTCGCTCGCTGCTCGCTCGCCGCTCGCCCTCACCCTCTCGCTCGCCGCTCGCCCTCTCGCTCGCCCTCTCGCTCGCCGCTCGCCCTCTCGCTCGCCCTCTCGCTCGCCGCTCGCCCTCGCCCTCTCGCTCGCTGCTCGCCCTCGCCCTCTCGCTCGCCGCTCGCCCTCTCGCTCGCCCTCTCGCTTGCTCAGCCGGCGCCGAGAAAGGAGAGCTCCCAGCAAGCCAGGCGGCCATCTTACGTATTTCCGAAATGGACGGAAATACAAAATTTTTTGGCGCCTGCCGTTTCGATATTTAAAAACACTTCCAGGTTTAAAAATAAGTTTTGTAATCGTTTCGTAATTCAAAAATTCACGAATTTTTTAACGAATTACGAATTAACGAAACGAATTGACCAACCCTAAAGCCTAGGTGTTTAAATTATTAGTGGAACAGCATCAGACATCACCAAAGAAAGGAGCAAGATTATGCTTTGGTATGAGGAGTAATCTTGTGCTTTGGCATGAGGAGTTATTCTCTCACCTAATGTAAGATTTCTTATCTCATAATTCCCCATCCTTTTTCTTTTTAGGGAGCCATATTAGGAAATTATTAGATCATAATAATCTCCATGATTAGATCATAATGGAAATCTGGGTTGTTGTAGGTTTTTCAGGCTGTATGGCCATGTTCTAGAAGCATTCTCTCCTGATGTTTCACCTGCATCTATGGCAGGCATCCTCGGAGGTTGTGAGGATGCCTGCCATAGATGCAGGTGAAACATCAGGAAAGAATGCTTCTAGAACATGGCCATACAGCCCAAAAAACCTACAACAACCCAATGATTCCAGCCATGAAAGCCTTCGAAAATGGAAATCATTTGGTGGGTCATGAAAGAATGGATCGGCACACAGAAACTCATATTTCTAATGTCCCATTCAGAGATGCATTTCATACACTTCCGCATTTTGCAGATGAAAACTCAGAAACCCCTGTGAATTTGTAAGGTGTGTGGCTGAGTGACATGAAAGTGTGATCAAAACAGAATGGCCCAGTACAAAAGTTTGACACAAGGGAAAAAAAAACATAAAACTGTGATGATTTAGGCAGAGAAACCTCTGAATTATGGGGAAAAGATATAAGCACTAATTCAATAAATACATCTCTTTCTGTAGGTCCAGCATAATTAGAAATATTTTTCATTGTTGTGAGTATTCAAGTCATTTTTGATTTGTGACAACCATATTTCATGGTTTTCCTGACAAGATTTAATCAGTGTGGATTTGCCTTTGCCTTCCTCCAAGGCTGGGAGAGTGTGATCTGGCCAAGATCACCCAGTGAGTTTCCATGGCTGAGTGGACATTTGAACCCACATCTCCAGAGTCATAGTCTAGCTCTAACAAATCATCATGCTGGTAAATTCAACTGAACCCTACTCAGAATGGCCACATTCTCTCAGATTCACAATCACTGCTTAAGCTGCCTGTTCACACATCCACTTTATCTGCTTAACTGACACACACTCTCTTCATCTGATTTATCTTTGCTCCATATTCTCCAGATTATGGGGAATAAAACTGACCTTGAAATAACATCATCCTCTCAGTCTAATCTTCTTCACAAGATAAAAAGAGTGTGGGAGTAGGGAGAAACCATGCATAACACCTTCAGTTCCAGGAGATACATCATTACAATACATATAGTTGTTTGAATAAGGGGCACAGGATTATCATAAACAATGAGATTGAGTATAATTCACTTTTAAAACTATTATATAAGTTACAATTTTGTAGAGATTTACTTGAGGTTTAGACGAAATGCAGAGCGAACCTTAAGAAATGGGGCTACAAAGTGGAGTTGACAACATGCGAGTGTGGAGAAGAGCAAGTGTACTACAATGCAACCTGAGCCCTGCCACATGCACAGTGGAGGACCTTCTCATTGTGACTCCAAGTGGCCAGCTTCTGGTCCAAGGACATTTAGCATAATGCCAAGTTTTTAGCTTTGTGTTTTTAAATACATAAATGCACCCTCAATTCACTTCTGACACTATACATAAATAAATAATTGAGATTAATGATATTGAATTTACTGTTGATGTGAGTATGGTTGCATTATTGACATAAGTGAACTCCTGTATTTCAAGGATTCTTAGAATCACAGGTTATCTTATTATTTTAGGGGGTGGTGGTAGTACTGAACTTAGGGTGTACCTTACAATTGATGTCATCTTACATTTGGAGAAATATGACATTATTGTGAAAAAGGAGACACTAATTTCTGACATACAGATACAAAGATTATTCTCAAGATATTACATTCCCTCTCCCAGAAACACACAACATTTTTCTTAATTCTTTTAATTGGTTAAACAAAGTCCACCACCTCCTCAATTTCCTTAAGAGCCAGGTTGAAAGTGAGAAAGAAAAACTTTGGTCTTTTTATCCTTCTGACTCTCTACCTCTCCTTTCCTTGGTGTTTGAGCTGTTTCTGCCAGTAAAACAAGAGGAAAAGAGAAAAACTGCCTGTCCCCAACCCATTTCTAATTAGTTTTTGGAATATTTCCCTCTCCCGCTGTCTCACATCCAGTTTTGGGCTAATGGATTGCCCACAATAACAGGTTGAGTATCCCTTATTCAGAATTTTAAAACCCTTCAAAATCCAAAATTGTCCACCTGGGTGCCTCAAACAGTGACACCTTTGCTATCAATGTACACAAATTTTGCTTCATGCACAAATTTATTACAAATATTTTGTAACAAAATTACCTTCAAGCTGTGAGTTGAGTGCATCTGAAACATTACTACATTTTGAGTTTAGACATTGATCCCATCTCCAAGATAGCTTATTATGAACATTTATGCAAATATAAGTATCCCAAAATCTGGAAAAAAAAATCTAAAATCCAAATATTTCTGGTTTCAAACATTTTGGATAAAGGATACTCAACCTGTAGTACCAAAACTGAAGGAATTAACAGCTAATCCACATTATCACACAGACATGATTATAGAAGTGAAACAAGCCATAATAATAAGCATACAGGTCCTAAAACTCTGACTCTGGAAGTTATTGTGAATCATTGACAAAACACTAAGAGAAATAATAATAATAATAATAATAATAATAATAATACTTCATTTATACCCTGCCACCATCTCCCTAAGTGGACTCGGGGCGGCTTACATGAGGCCAAGCCCAACAACACATCAGTAAAAACAAAACAGCAAGCAAATAAAACAGTACAATTAATATAACTTAAATATGAATAATAACACAGAGAATTTAAAACCTTATGGCCGGGCCAGATGTAATACATTAAAAAATTGAAAATAAACACTGGGCATGAACAGAGGTAGGATGTATCTAAGCAGGAGGTTTTAAAAGATAATGTAGGGAGACCAACCAAACGGGTAGTTTGGATCACTGGAATCAAAGCTGTAAATTCTGTGAAGAAATGTGAAGCTTTGTGTCACATTCTGCCCATCTGGACAACTCTTTGATCAGTCCTTGCCCTTCTTGTTTCTGCTCAAGTCCAGTCTGTAGGCAAGCAACCAGTGGGCAAGAAATGAAGAGGCCTGCTGGGATCTAAAGAGTGGCAGCATTAACACGAACCCTCTGAAGGAGTAAATGACAGGCTTGACAAAGTTCCCAAGATGGGCAGGACGGTGGGAAGCTACTTAAGGATTTTGTCTTAATAATTGTCAACAGCTGACTGGCAACAAATCAAAGTTCCTGCATTTGTGTGTGGGATGTTTTCTTTTAACAAAGAGGCAGCGATATTGAGAGAGAAGCTGAGTGATGGAGCCACTCAGTGCCAGTCAAAAAAGAAAAGAAAAGAAAAGAAAGGGCAAAGTGCCACCAGAGAAAATCAGTGTAGGCTGCTTTGGTGCTGGATAACAGAAGCCTAATCCTCTTAATTAAGATCTCGGTGCAGATCATTAAACAGCTTATTGATGCCAACTCTGGTTGACTGTTGACTTTTCTGATCTTGAGCATTGTGTTCCTCCTGTCAGCATTCAGAAAAGTCCTAGCTGAATCATTCTGCTGCATGGAAAACACAGTCCTTCAATTCTGCTTTGGGTAGGTGACTCATTATGGTAGCCTTGAAACAAAAGATTTTTTCTCATGTGTAGTTGCCACCTCCTCCTCCCAGTTTTGGTCCTAGGACTTTATCATACAAGGCAAGCAAACTGATGTTTTGACTGTTACCTTTGCTAATGATCCCTATCACGTAATACCTTGTGCACCCCTTTACCAGTTTGCCTCTCTCTACCCCTGTGATTCTCCCACCCTCGGCTATTGAGGGTAAAACCAGTCAATAGCCCTCAATTCCACTGCATTCTCCTCACCTACCTTAATGTGATTCTAATATGATTTCTGCTTCTAGACCAGTGGTTCCCATCCTGTGGTCCGTAAGAACTAAAATATGGACCTCAGCCTCATCATTACTACACCAATGCAACGAGAGTGACTGGTCTTGTGAAACCCTCCTATAGTGCCAAGGCTGATTAAATATGGTTTTCTGTGGGCGAGAAGATGGCGACTACTGGATGGTATATGTCCTGTATTAGAAACTAGAGCTGATGTGGTCTATCCAATGCCATTTTTCGAATCAGCATCTCAAATAACCAAATAACCGAATCTAAAATTGAACAAAAACGGATTCATGACCCTTCTGGTACTAATGTTGGAAAGTGGTCCCTGATCAAAAAAGAGGTTGGGAACCACTGTTCTAGACTGGCATGTTGGCAGTAATGTGACACCGGGGGGGGGGGGGATTTTCCTCCCCTCCCCTTTTCCTTTCTCCCCTTGCTATTCCCCAATTGTTGGTGGTTCTTTCTGGAGAGAGAGAGAGAGAGAAAGAGAAAGAGAGAGAGAGAGAGAGAGAGAGAGTTTTTAATGCTAAAGTTGTGCAATTATTTAACATAATAATGTATTAAAAGAACTGCAATAGTGCAGGAAGGCAGAGTTATGAGAGTGTATGGGAGACTACAGAATGGTGAAAAAGAGAGAGGAGAAGTATCTAAGACATTCAACCTGATATGCATGTATTCATTATTTACAACACAGTTTCTTAAACTGTGGGTTCTGGCCCCAAATTACCTCAATGATGGGGTCACAAAAATTGGAAACAATAAAAAGTTTTTAAACGCTATTTTAGAAGTAACAGATTTCATTTCAGGAAAATGAACCTATTTAGCAAACCTTGCAAATGCTGATTTATTATCAGTAAATGTTTGATATTTATGATATTTATATCTGTTCTATCTCTGTAAATTCTAGGTCACATACAAATTTCTTGGGTAGAAAGGGGTTGGGAGTGGAAAAAGTTTAAGAAACCCTCATCTACAATAATGTGACTGTTGTGGAATAATGGGTCAGTATTAGAAAGTCAGGAGTCTAGTCTGACTTTGCTTTGCAGACTGTTGGCACGATGTTTGTCCTGAGAATGAGATCAAAGCACACCCAGGATTGAAAAGAAAATGGAAAATGAACAAACAGAAAAGGGCATTGGAAGAGAACGGCAAGAACACACATAAGAGTTTGGCCTTTTAATAGTGCACTTGACTCACAGGAGAGTGCAAGTGGTAATTGTGGAAATCCTTTTTCCAGAGGAGCCTGTGAGAGGACTAAGCCAAGACATTCAATTTCCCATCAACCGAAGTGAAGCTGCATAGTACCCAAAGTTATTTTTGGCACAGCAAATCCCTTAAGCACACCTCCCAATCTCTGGGAATGTGTTCTTTTAAAAAGTTGTAATAAGAAATTAACATTTAGTGATAACCCAAGCCGACTGAAGTGATTGCTTCAGCCTGAAAGGTATGGTGGTCCTTGCCTGAGAGAGCACATTTGACTTCTGTGGTGGTTTGGCAAAGTGAAGGCTGCCAATTGGTTGTTTCAAATACACAAATAGGAGATTTCAGTTGCTTTCCAGTTTCTCCTGTGCTATATAAGTTAATTGCTGGTAATTTTTCATACAGAACAAAGACATTTGTAATGAAAATAAGCATACTTCTCAATGCAGGCTTTGTACTTGAATTACAAATGCAATTGATGACTTTAATTCTTGTGTGTGAAAAAGCCCACAGGCTCGGATACTCAATCTGCCCGGTGTGGCACAAATTCCCTGATATTTGTTTTTGACGGGCTTGGCCTCATGTAAGCCACCCCGAGTCCCTTCGGGGAGATGGTGGCGGGGGTATAAATAAAGTCTTCTTCTTCTTCTTCTTCTTCTTCTTCTTTTTACTACTACTACTCATTGAGGGCTGGAGACTTGTGCAATCAGGGATGAAACCCAACAAAAGCCTATCAGTTTAAGAGGGTTGATCTCCCTAGTCAAATTTATTTTGTCATTAGAAAGAAAGATGGACAACCCACAGGGAATGATATATTCCTAAAAATGGAAGGATGGATGGGAATGTTGAAGACCGTTTTCCCTTAGATATCTCTTTATCAAGCTTCTGTGTTGTCCAAGTATCATTCTGAGCATGAGCATGACCTCCTCAAAGTAAAAGAATGCAAAAGGGAAGGAAGACAAGTGCCCCAAGCTTTGCCACTAGGCACCCCTTTCAGACAGACATTTTAAGTTATCCTGAGTATATAGGTATATGAATTGGGTATAAAATCAAACATTTATGGATAATCAATCAACATTTGCAAGGCTTGGTAAACAGACTAAAGTTCAGCTGAAGCTTTTTCTGCAGAGTTCACTGTAAAATGATGATGATGATGATGATGATGATGACGATGATAACAACAACTTTATGTATAAACTGCTCTATCTCCCTGAGGGGACTCATCCGTGTAATTTGTATTTATCTATATATATAAAAATGCTCATGTCGTAATGAGTGGCTTAAAAACCAAAGTACCGCTGGGCCAATACTCACCAAATTTGCCAACAAAACTCCTCACCATACAAGGTGTGACCAACAATAATAAAAATTAGAAAAAACATTGAAAACAACTTAGAAATCCTTAATAAAAGGAGAAGCCATCACAGCGCATGCGTGCAGCTGGGGGGGGGGGGAGGTGCGCAGGTGCATGTAAGAACTCCTCCATCGTCTCGCGGTGGAACTTGTGGTGGCAACAGCTGCTGGGCCTCCCGGAGCCAACCACAGCTCCACCAAAATTCACCATCTGAAACACCAGCCTGACCAACGGAGACAGAGGAGCCTCTTCCTATTCACTTCCTCAATGCCTCTTCGAGCCTCAACCGAGGGAGCAGAAGCAGGAGGCGGCTTCTCCACTTCATAGCAACTGCGCCTGGGAGACGCTTGGCCCGCCTTTCCCAGGAGCAATTGCAGGCAGAGAGGACTCCTCCTCCTCCTCCCTGGCTGTTTCGGGGCCTGGCGTCCTCTGTCCCTCCCACCCTCCGTTCCCCCCAAGAGGTCTCCCAGAGGCCCAGCACCAAGACCCACTCGCCCTTCCAGTGCCGCACGCCTCCCTTCCTGAGCCCCGGCGCCTTCCTGGACAGGCGGGCCTCTTTCATCCCCTCCCCCCCCCCCCGGCTTCCCCATAGCCCATGGGACGGCCAGAGGGCTGTGATCCTTCCTTCCTTCCTTCCTTCCTTCCTTCCTTCCTTCCTTCCTTCCTTCCTTCCCTTATCTTCTGTTTTTCCTCCCTCCCCTCCCTTTCCTTTCCTTTCCTTCTTCCCCTTCTGTTTTTCCTAACTCTTTCCCACCCTTCCCTTTCTTTATTTCCTTCCTTCCTTCCTTTCTTCCCCTTATCCTCTGTTTTTCCTTCCTTCCTTCCTTTACTTTATTTTCTGTTCTTTCCTCCCTCCCTCCCTTCCCTTTCCTTCCCTACTTTCCCCTTCTGTCCTACCTTTCCGTTCCATTCTTCCCTTCTTTCTCTTATCTTCTGCCTTCTTTCCTTCCTTCCCTTCCTTCCCCTTCTGTTTTTCCTCCCTCCCTCCTTCCCTCCCTTCCCCTTCCTCCTTTCCTTCGTTTCCTTCTTCCCCTTATCTTCTGTCTTTCCTTCCTGCCTTCCTTCCTTCCCTCCCTTCTTTCCCCTTCTGTCCTAAGAGGGGTGAAAGAGTGAAGGGCCCATCGCCCCCCCCCCAGCAACTCCCAAATGTCAAGGTCTTCCCCAAACTCCACTGTGTACCAATTTTGCCATATTGAGTTTTCTTCCCAAGTTTGGTCCAGATTCATCTTTGTTTTGGTTCACAGTGCTCTCCGGATGTAAGTGGACTGTTATTATTATTGTTTATATTTTTATTATTATTATTAACCTGTGGCTGGCTATCTGTCAGGAGTGGTTAGATTGTGCTTCTCCCATTTGCCAAAAGGGGCTGGACTGGATGGCCCCTTCAAGTCTCTTCCTATGCTAGCATTCTTTCATTATTATTATTATTATTATTATTATTATGAGGTTGAATGGCCATCTCTCAGGAGTGTTTAGATTGTGCTTTTCCCTTATTTATACCAAAGGGGGCTGGACTAGATGGCCCCTGGAGGTCACTTCCTCTCCATTATTACACTGAGGCTGGCCATCTGTCAGGAGTGGTTAGATTGTGCTTCTCCAATTTCCCAAAAGGGGCTGGACTGCAGGTCCCCTGCAGGTCTCTTCCTATCCTAGGATTAATTTATTATTATTATTATTGTTATTATTATTATTATTATTATTATTCTGAGATTGAATGGCCATCTCTCAGGAGTGGTTAGATTGTGCTTTTCCCATTTGCCAGAAGGGGCTGGACTGGATGACCCTTGGAGGTCTCTTCCTATCTGAAAAACCTACAGCAACCCAGTGATTCCAGCCATGCTTTGTGCATAATGAGTACCTTAAAAACAAAAGAACCAAATGAACGAAATCACACCAAATTTGGCAACAAAACATCTCACAACACAAGGAGTGGCGATCACTCAAAAAATTATGATTGATCATTTGAGAGTTGTAGTTGCTGGGATTTATAGTTCACCTACAATCAAAGAGCATTCTGAACTCCACCAACGATGGAATTGAACCAAACTTGGCACACAGGCCTCCCATGACCAACAGAAAACACTAGAAGGGTTTGCTGAGCATTGACCTTGAGTTTGGGAGTTGTAGTTCACCTATATCTAGAGAGCACTGTGAACTCAAACAATGATGGAACTGGACCAAACTTGTCACGAATACTCAATATGCCCGAATATAAACACAGATGGAGTTTGGGGGAAATAGACCTTGATATTTGGGAGTTGTAGTCACTGGGATTCACAGTTCACCTACAATCAAAAAGCATTCTGAACCCCATGAACGACAGAATCCGGGCAGACTTCCCACACAGAACCCCCACAACCAACAGAAAATACTTAAGGCCATCCAATCCAACTCCCTTCATCAGGGCAAGAAAATGTCATCAAACCCCTCCTGACAAAGAGCCATCCAGCCATTGATATAGATAGATAGACAGACAGACAGACAGAAAGACAGACAGATATGATTCACAAACAGAGAGATATAGTATCATAGATTTGAAAGGGACCTTAAAGAAGGACAATGATATGTTGCATGTTCCAGAGTGGGCAAACCAGACACTCTCCACATCAACACTGACAAAGACACAGCAAGAAATACTGTTTACTCACAAGCATCATTATATATATTAGAAACCAACAGTTTCTCATTACTTTATTTCCCAGATCAACAGACTGGGCCACAGCAACACGTGGCAGGGGACAGCTAGTAAATGTATAAAACAGCCAATAGGTGACATTCAGATAAACATTTACTCTTGTCAAAATTTCAGGATTCCAATATTGAACTAAGGGGACCCCATTTGGGGTCAGCACCCACAATTTAAGTAACAGTGCCCTAAAGGAAGGAAGACAAGGAACACAAAGGAGCTCATCGGTAGTGCAGTGGGTCAACCCTTGAACCCCACACCACTGGAAGCGACACTTCTCCATCACATGGGGGGAAGTGTCACTGTATGACTTTCCCTGTGTTGTCCCAGTGATTTCTTTTGGAACATGGGAGGCGTCCCATGTTCTGAGTCAAGCGTCCTAGAATGCTTGCACAATGGTTCACTGATGGAGTCCCTGCTGCTTTATGTGATGAGCAGCGTGGGCCTCTATCAATCACCTGTGCTGAAAGCTACAACTGTCCTAAGACACTTGCAGATCATCAAATGATGAGGCTGAAAGAAAGGTAGGAATTTTAGTGCAGATTCCTAGAGAGGGGTGATGTGGGCAAATGCATGGTTGTAGAGAAAATGCTTTTGCCTGATGAAAAAGGCAGTGGAGTTTTGATAGCTTGCATAAAATGTTTTGTGTCTTGTGGCTGGTTAATAAAGGTATTAACCTTTTGTGGATTTTATTTCAATTCAGTTAAAGGCAGTCATTTTGCTCATATCAATAAATCAGCATTTCCATTCAAAGGTAAATGGAAAATCTAAAAGGCAAAAGAAAAGAACTTCTCTGCTCCCTCTGAAGCCTTTGTACTTTCTCCCTTGCTACTCCATATGAGGTTGAATTTAGACTAGGACTGCAGATATAGAGGGCCTGTGCCTGGAAAGCATTCACTCCTGAATGTTCCAGATTAAAGAACACATTCACCTGCCACGGAGGTTTAATTACATTCCAGCCAGAAAGGATGCAAATATGGCTGATGCCAAAAATGTACAAGTATACATGAAATATAGAAACATGGTGTTTTATACAATTGACAGCTATTGAAACCTCCGCACTCCATCCATTTTTCCTTGATTGGCCAGTAGACATGCCAGCTTGAAACAACACCCTGATTGGTTGGTGCTTTGGTGACATTGCTGCTTCCAGGCGGGGATTCTCTGTGTGGGAGAGGAGATGGAGGAGGACTGCCCTGGGAGAATCTATCAGATGTTGGGGAAGGTGGGGAGCTATCCAGGGAGGAGCCCTGGAAAAGTCCATTGTCCATGTTGGAAAATGCAAATACGTCCTAGATTGGTTTTAATTATGTTAGTCTCTCCTGACGAGGAAGTTCCTTGGGAAAAACAAGGACGTGGGGCCTTGAAACAAAAGATGATGGATTTATTTTTGTCGTGTCAGGAGCGACTTGAGAAACTGCAAGAGAATTGCAGGATTGGCCGTCTGCAAGGACGTTGCCCAGGGGACGCCCAGATGATTTGATGTTTTTATCATCCTTGTGGGAGGCTTCTCTCATGTCCCCACATGAGGAGCTGGAGCTGATAGAGGGAGCTCATCCACCTCTCCCCGGATTTGAATCTGCGACCTGTCGGACTTCAGTCCTGCCAGCACAGGGGCTTAACCCACTGCGCCATCGGGGGCTCCAGATGATGGATGATCTTATGTAATCAAGCATTAGATTAAAAATGTAGGATTTTAAGGAGTGCACATATTTGGAGTCTCTGTTTCCACAGCCAGACATCTCTCAGCTTAATTGAGGCAATCAGCTGGGCAAGTATCAGCCGGCGATATCAGATCAGGAGCAGAAACTGTTTGCTGGTCTACATACACCCACAATGAATCTTTAGTGTCACCTTTTTCTAAGAGATTTGCCCAGCTCCAGATGTCCAGGAAATTCCTCAGCAGGGTCAGTAAGGGGCGATAACCCCTGTGGCTTGCTTAGGCAGAAATCATATTATTAAAATAGATTTGATACATATAAGGATAAGCCAGGGGACAAGGGATACAACAATTTATAACAATTATCAGAAAAGGATAGATTTTATCAAACGGTTGGGAAAGAATAGAGTATTTGCATGAGATTAGCTGCTGCAAATCTGGTCCACATGTGCACTTATACATGTCCACACATATCTGCGGACCTTTAATACGACATAACATGAGAAATAAACTTTTGGGGGAGGTTGGGGACTGCTGGTCTATTTGCTGATGTTGTCCTTTGCCAGAATTGTGAAAATTCAGTGAAAGAGAGAGAAAAGTCCCATTTTAGTTTGGTGCCCTTAGAAACTATACATCTCCAAGATGGGAGGTGTGATGTTTGGCACCACATTTGCTTGGAAGTGTCTGCATAATTGCATCATGCCTCGTGTGTTTCCACCATGTGTTGGTGGAAAGTTTGCCTTGCTATTGCTAACTTCAGCAAAATCCAATTTTGTAATTTACTTTGGAACCGTCAATCACTTGCTTTTTTATTGGGAGTGGATTCCTTTTCAAAAGGGGAGAAAAGAAACGTTAACATAAATTATTTTTAAATTGGAGCAAATTGTTTTAAAGCTATGCCTGAAAAGGTAGTGCTTTAAAAAGTGCAGGGTTTCCTCCGCCTGTTCTTCTTCTTCAAATAATAGGTAGAAATTATGGCTGGCGTATACCAGCCTAATTAACTGTACTTTTTCTTCAAAACCACAATTCAAATGTTCTCATCTTGCAGCAATTAAAAAACCATTTGCTGCACACTGGAACTTTTAATTAGGCCTAACATGTAATAAAATGATAGTAAACTAAACAAATATTTTTTCCATTGGCGAAGAGTTTATACATTGCATTAGGAGGAATTAAAACTTAAATAACAAACAGTTACCTATTTCAGTGGCCTGCTGGGAATTTTTTGTGCAGCCCTGTGGTGGGGGGACCCTTTAGAGAAGGAAAGCTTCCATAATGAATTCTTGTCACTGAGGAATAAGCTGGAGACTAGGATGCAGTTAATCATTTTTAGGAGTCAAAGGCTATTTCAGCTCTGTTTTAAGGAATGTCCTTCATTTGAAATAGTTGAGCCAGATCATCACAGTTATATTGGAATTTCTTTCTTTCTTGCCTTTCAAGGAATTCTACTCAAGGGAGTTAACAATGATAAAAATCAAATGAAATAGTTCTTCCAACTACTCAAAGAACCTGGGAGAGGGAAGTAAATAGGGCTCAAAAGCTCTTTAATTTACCGTATGTACTCGAGTATAAGCCGAGGCACCTAATTTTACTACAAAAAACTGGGAAAATGTATTGACTTGAATATAAGCCGATGGTGGGAATGCAGCAGCTACTGGTCAATTTCAAAATAAAAATAGATAACAATAAAATTATATTAATTGAGCATCAGTAGGTTAAATGCTTTTGAATATTTACATAAAACTGTATTTTAAGATAAGACTGTCAAACTCTGATGAAACCATTATTCTAACCTTCTTATTTATTTTATTTATTATTTATTTCTTGCATTTATTAACCGCCGCTCTCAGCCCTAGGGCGACTCGTGGCGGTGTACAATACAAAAAGACACTTTACAAAGCAATCAGGACAACAAACTAACATCACTAATACACAACATTTAAATTATACTAAAAATCCGCTGCGTCATATTATGGAATCATAATCAATCTCGTAGTCGTAAATTCATTCCGGTTGTCATTTCCAGTAACATAGCACTCAGTTGAAAGCCTGCTCGAAGAGCCACGTCTTCAGGCCCTTACGAAAGGCCATGAGGGAGGGCGCCTGTCTGATGTCAGCAGGGAGGGAGTTCCACAGCCGGGGGGCCACCACCGAGAAGGCCCTCTCTCTCGTCCCCGCCAGACGTGCCTGTGAGGCAGGCGGGATCGAGAGAAGGGCCTCCCCAGATGATCTCAAGGTCCTCGTGGGCTCGTAGGCCGAGATGCGGTCCGTAAGGTATTTTGGGCCGGAACCGTTTAGGGCTTTGTAGGATAACACCAGCACCTTAAATTGGGCCCGGTAGCAAATCGGCAGCCAGTGGAGCTGGAACAACAAGGGCGTTGTGTGCTCCCTGCGTCCTGCTCCTGTTAACAACATGGCTGCCGCGCGCTGGACGAGCTGAAGCTTCCGGTCCGTCTTTAAGGGCAGCCCCACGTAGAGAGCGTTGCAGTAGTCAAGACGGGATGTGACCAGAGCGTGTACCACCGTGGCCAAGTCAGACTTCCCAAGGTACGGGCGCAGCTGGCGCACAAGCCGAAGCTGTGCAAATGCTCCCCTGGTCACCGCTGAAACCTGGGGATCCAGGCTCAACGATGAATCCAGGATCACACCCAAGCTGCGAACCTGCGCCTTCAAGGGGAGTGCGACCCCATCCAGCACAGGCTGTAACCCTATACCCTGCTCAGCCTTGCGACTGACCAGGAGTACCTCTGTCTTGTCTGGATTTAATTTCAGTTTGTTCGCCCTCATCCAGACCGTTACAGCGGCCAGGCACCGGTTCAGGACTTCGACAGCCTCCTTAGTAGCAGGTGGAAAGGAGTGACAGAGCTGGACATCATCTGCATACAGATGACACCGCACCCCGAAACTCCGGATGATCTCACCCAGCGGCTTCATGTAGATATTAAACAGCATGGGGGACAATATAGAGCCCTGTGGAACCCCACAGGTCAAAGGCTGTGGGGTTGAACAGGAGTCCCCCAATAACACCTTCTGGGTACGACCCTCCAGAAATGACTGGAGCCACCGCAAAGCAGTGCCCCCAAGACCCATTTCCGCAAGGCGCCCCAGAAGGATACCGTGGTCGACGGTATCGAAGGCCGCTGAGAGGTCCAGGAGCACCAACAGGGACACGTGCTTACGTATCCTTCCAATAATAATAGAGTAAAATAATAAATGTAATAATAATAAGAGTAAAAAATAAACATAATAAAACAATAATACATACAGTAAAATAACAATAGAGTAAAATAATGTAAATATAATAATAATAAATATAGTAAAATAATAAAAAGAGTAAAATAATGTAATATAATAATGATAATAATAATAATAAATAGAGTAAAATAATAAATGTAATAAAATAATACTAACAACAGAGTAAAATAATAGATAACCTTGACTCAAGTATAAGCTGAGCAGAGCGTTTACACCCTAAAAAGGAGGCTGAAAATATAGTCTTATACCCAAGTATATACAGTACTTTTGGATACCCGAGGACCCCATTTTCATCACCCTGCTTCAGTTTTTGCACCCCATCCCATACACATAAATTAAGGAATAGTGCACCTGGTCAAAAGGATGACATCTTGATAGATCACTCTAACTCTGGCCCCAACGACATTGCTATATATTGCAGTTTCAAAGTGCATTATATGGCAGTATAGATGGGGCCCTGGTCTTCTCTCAGTGTTTCCTAGTGAGCAGTGCTGACAGAGATTAAATTCCGTATCCCATCCAGCAAGCTGGCTCTCAGCGATACACCTTAGGTTAGCATGTTCATCCTGGATGAAGTCCTAAATGGCTGATCATTCATTCACCAGCAGCATTTATTATCCCAGGGGACTGTTGCCAAGGCTTGTATCCAATTCAAAACACAGCCAAATGAGATAATTACAGTGAAATGCCACTGTTTTCAACACCACATCCATTGAATTGTATAATGTCATTTGATCTGGGGATGGGGAGACCAGGTCACTGTTGCTGTTTCCATGGGCTCACTTGACATGTCTTTAGGTCCTCTCATGAATGTTTTCCTGCAAACTGTGCATGCTTTTCTGGGAGCATGCATTTGTGCTGTTTTTCATATAGCAACAGATGGGAACTTGCTCAGTTTCAAAAGAGACATATTTGGGAAAGGTCTGGAATGCCAGTGGAGAGGCTTATCTAAAGAGTGTAATCATCCCAACATGGTTGCGACTGCCTTTGAACTGTTTCTGTTATTGGCACTAAATGTGATAATAAAGTACTTCCATTTCAGCGCAGGCGTGGTCCAGTGGTGATTAGTAGGAAAAGAGATTTCTGCTGGCCATTTCCTGGATAGGCCAGCATCCAAAGCTTTCTATCCAGCATTTATCATTCACGGTCAAGTGTGCAACACATATACTCCTTTATCTAGTGAAAGACTCAGGAAGAGGCTGTGATTGAGCTGAGAATTATTGCTTTGGCATTCATTGGAAGTGATACTGAAAATCAATATCTTGCCATAATTATCTTATTTGGCTGTGTTTTCAATTGGGTAACAAGGTTAAAACCTTGACCACACCATCCTTCATTCATTTATAACATCCTTCTCTCTAGTAGAGGAGGGGCAGCTCTTTGTCTCTTTGAACAGCATGCGGAAAAGATAGATGAATCATGAAATCCCTTAACACACTTTGATAAGACTGGATTATCCTCATGGTTTTATTTGTGGGGCGGGAAGCCATTGTCTTGTTGGGCTGTCAGCACCCTCCAGAATGGGCACTGGAGGATGAAATTGCAGGCTAAGTTGATAATAGCATTTCTGTTAAGATGGGCCCATGGATCACAAAACTACAACATTGTCATGGTTACTGAATCAGCCTGATAATTGCTGGCTTGCTAGATGTCCCAGATTTTAAGAGACAGTCACTTATTTTAGGAAAATGTCCCACGTCCCCAGGGGATCACTGAGCCTTGGCCAGTTAGGGTCCTGCCCATTCCCCTTCAAGCTCCTCCTCCTTGGCAATTGACACCTCTTGGAGGGACATTAATTGCTGGAGGAGGAAGAGACAAGGAGGGGGTGGATTTTGAAGTGTATACTTCAGTCAAGTATCTATACATATATTTTGGTTTGGATAGCATAGGGAAGGGTTAACAGCCCTGCAGTGTTTCTTTTGCTGTCTGTTCAAAATAATTCACCTCACTTTCTGTACCTGATTTTGAAAATGTTGACTTGTGGAAACAAGGATTGGTGATAAAGCATCAATGGTGACATCTTTTTCCCAATAATAACTTTTTCAGGAGTGAATTTCCCGTCTGAGGGGTAGATTCCCTCTCAGTTCCCATTGTCTCACCCCTATTTATTACTAGTAGTCAAATGTAAGTCTGATGTCTGTAAGTTGGAGACTGACTGTACATGATTCCTTCAGCAATTTATCTATGCTAATAGCAGATTTTAAATATAATCAGTCTTCATTATATAGCCACATTGCAAAATTATAGTGGTTTGACACAACTTTAATTGCAGTAGTTGTATATTATAGAGTTCTGGAATTTGTAGTTCACTGTGGCACCAAAACTCTATGGCAGCAGTCTGAATATCTCATAAAACTGCAAATCCCCCAAATCTGTGGTGGCAGTTTAAATTGGTGTCAAACTCTGCTATAACTCTGCAATGTAATTGGAGGCATGTCCATAAGTGCATGCAATGCACTAGATTACTCATGTCATTACTCAACGTTTGATGATTCACAGCTCAGTATGCAAAATGTCCACTCCAAGGTATAATTCAGTGTGATGATAGGAGGCTATCTCAAATGACCTTTTATGGTTTATGTGGGATGTGCAGACTGCATCTTGATAGGCATATGATAAGCATGAGCAAACAAGACCGTTCTTAGGCATACACTTAAGCAATAAATGTAATATCTATGCCAGGCAATTGCAGATAATATGGCATAAGAAAAGCCATGCTAAATCAGAGAAGAGGCCTTTATAGTCCAAGATTCTGTCTTAGTAGCTTGGAATGTTACGCTTTTAAAAAGTAATGTCTTAACATTACAGTATGCCTTCCACAGGACTGCTGTGAAAATAGAAAAATGTGAACAAAAAGCTATTTTTTGTTCAGCTTTTTGAAGGAATCACAAACTCTGCCAACATGACTCTATTGTCAGTGTCTGTCAGACATTATTAGTGCTGTATTTTACAGGGGAAAATGCCATTACCAGTTTTACATTGTTTATAAAAGCAATGAACATAATTATGCCATAGAAGAAGTAACGCATGAAAAATGAAGTCATTACTTCTAACACATTGTATCCAAGTTCTGTACTGGTTCCACAGCAATTGGCTCCATGACTCTGGGAATCCCACAAGTGGAACCTAAGTGAATGATGCTTAGGAAGTGGTCTTCATTCAGAGGCATGCAACCTCAAATACTAGAGGTAATATAGAGTCATTATGCTCAGTAGCCATTTATAGCCTTTTCCTCTGTAGATTTGTATGTTCAGCCTTTTAAAACTGTCCAGATTGGCAACCATCGCTATATCCTGATTGACTATGGAGATAATCCACTGTCAGTTCTTATAATTGTAGTTATGGCTTTATCCAACTACTGCCATCAAGGGAATTGCTGAAGCCTATGGCTTTGATAGAGGGAAAGATAGTTCTGTTTAACTCTGGCAAAAACAAAGGCATCTCATTTAAAGGTATCATAAATACCATCCATGAATGTACTGCATTCAGTATGAAAACCAATAAAATGTTTAGTTTTTGTGGCTGTAGCATAAGATTATTCTGAAAATTCACTCCAACAGTTAGATGTTTTCTTCTAATCGTCAGCCTAAATTAATGGGCACTTTATATCTATTGTGCCTGTTCGAATGTTCTCCTTTAATCTATGTAACACATTTCCATTCTGCTCTGTTGATGTATTCATAAAGTGCAATTATCTCTCAGACTACATAGTAAAATATTTCCCCCTCACCTGCATCTTGTCTTCTCTCAGCATCAGTGCAGGGCTTCAGATTACTCAAATTGCCTTCACAGACCTAGATTTGTAAATGGTTACACACTCTGTGTCCATATTTTTATGACAAAAACAACAACAACAACAACCAAAACCAGGTCTACTTCTCCATGGGCACAGTATTAAACTGGGAGGGAAAATAGTGGTGGATTTTGGCACTTCCCCATTGCAGAGGGGAGAGTAGAGGGGACCTCTGCTTCTATTAGGTTCTTCCAGGATCGACTAAGCTCTTGCTCTTGCCTTAGTTCATTCCAGAAGAACTTTATAAAATGGACTAATTCCTCCAACTCTCCCTGCTGCGGTGATACCTTTTTGGAGCTTGAGTTCCCGGAAAAGCTCTACCACTGCTTTCCTCAGATGCCTTCTCTTCTAATTACATTTATTTATTTATTTACCAAGGAGCCCCCGGTGGTGCAGTGGGTTAAACTCCTGTACCGGCAGGACTGAAGGTCGCAGGTTCGAATCCGGGGAGAGACGGATGAGCTCCCTCTACCAGCTCCAGTTCTTCGTGCGGGGACATGAGAGAAGCCTCCCACAAGGATGATAAAAACATCAAATCATCCGGGCATCCCCTGGGCAACGTCCTTGCAGAAGTAACTTGCAGTTTCTCAAGTCGCTCCTGACACGACAAATTTTTTTTACCACACTTGTACCCTGCCCTTCTCACCCTGAAGGGGACTCAGGGTGGCCTCACAAAAGTGAAATTCAATGCCGTATGCACATATACATATTGGTAAATAAACAACAGCATTAAAATCAACCCAATTAAAAACATAAACATTAAAACATTAGTTAAAATTACAAAATCCAGATCATATTCCAAGGCAGGGCATGGGTAGGCGGTTGTTGTTTTTTTTGGAATTACTACTTTTTGGAACTGCTCCCTCTTGTGTTATTCAATGAGCTTGATACGAAACAGCTTCAACTCACTTTCAGTGAAGTGTGCATGACCATATGGATTTTTTGCATGCTGTCAGGAATGAAAAAAGTTTCAGCAAACATCAGAAACTGCAGGGATTTTACAACAGGTCAGAAAAATCACCCGTCTTGTCCACTGAGCAAGAACTTATAGTAGTAATCAACTTTCTAAGATAAATGTATGACTAAAATGGAAAAAGACACAGAAATTAAAATCAGTTATGCTAATGTTTGCAGAAATATCAATCTATTAGAATAAAACCATTGGCAGGACAATCCTTTTATTAATAACCAAAACACTAGGAAAATAGTAGGACTCTTATGTTGCACAAAGTAGCCAAGGCTGGCTATTTACAGACATATATTTGAATTGAAACATATTTTTCCAAGGCCCATTAAATTTTGCACATAAGATGAGGGACTATAGTGACAATGTGGTAAGAGAAGTGTCTCACCAATGTGGCGCAGGACCTCTTCACACGGTCCCTGGGGTCATGCCATTTTGCCAGCAGTCGCACGGGGCACCTAATGGCACCCCACACACCCTCCCTCCTACCCCCATCATATGGTGGGGATGGGACAAGTCATGTTGGCTACCTGTCGTAACCACACAAAACACAGAGAAAGCATTTTGTAATTCTTCTCCTCCATTTAGAGAAGAATGGGGGCAGGGGCAAGCCAGCATCGTTTGATGACTCTTGGCAGGCCCATTCCAGAAGAGGGGGAAAAACCCAATGTGGTGAGGTCAACAATGTGAATGACATGTGGGGTAGTGGTAGGATAGACTAGCTGTGGGTGTCTTGGGGTTTATAGGACGTTACCTTTGTTGAGGCAATCCACATTTGCCTGACCACAAGCTGCTCAGAAATCAGTACAATAGGTTTGTAGGTAATGGAGAAAACCTGCCAACCTTTGCTCTTGTTGCACATCTCTCTAAGAATTGCCTTTACACTTACACTGGCAGAATGGAGTGTTATGCTGGCACAAGTCACCAGAAGGATTCCAACCTTATCTTGGTAATTACTCTGGTGTTTCATGACATTCCTGATATACGAGTATATATAGTATATATTTTCCAGAGCTTGGGTGTAATGTATTAAGAAGAACACATTACTGCCATTAATCATGTTAATTCTTTTTTTTTTTGAGTAACAAGGCTGGATTTTTTTTCACATTTTGCTTTTTAACTTAACTAAGCCCACAGGTGTTAAACCTTTGACACAACACATGCCGAGTTTTGAAGTATATCATCATTATTTCTGCCTGCCGCTCCAGTCAGCAATTAGAGTTAGGATGAATTTAAATCTTGGAAGAGTTTTGCAGTGAAATGAACTATGATTTGCAGTCATGGGCTATGTAACACAACCTTACTTGCTGCTGGGAAGAGGTAGGAAATGTTATCCATTTGTACTCCAATTGCCAGAAGAATGGTCCTCCTTCTCTTGATGTGGCTGATGCTATTGTGACTAGAAATCCTGATTATGGATTGATTATGGATGTGTCCAGGTTATACATCTGAAAGTGTGATGCTGAAATCTGGCCAGTGTTGTTTGGAACAAAAACATTATTTTCTACATAAAAGCATTCCATCCAAAGTAGTGGTTTTACACCTTATTTTGAAAAACAAAGCAAAAAGAACACTCACTTCTCAAAGTCTTATAATGTGAAATACCATCAAAATGGGCTCCAAACTCTCATCATTTCGGGCTGGATCTATACTGCTAAATAATGCATTTTGAAATGCATTATATGGTCAGTGTAGAGCCCTATAATGCAGTTTGAACTGCACTGAACTGTAGATCCAGCCACATTCTGTGGGGAAAACATTTTTGCTTGTGAGAATAGGCAACAACTTGTTTCTTTGTTCCCTGAGTATACATTTAATTTTTAAAAGGCAATTAATTTTTGTAGTCTTGATCAAATTTGAAGAGTAATTCATTGATTTAACTGGTATGAGGTTGAAACTCATTATGTTATTATTTATATATCTTGTGGTTTTTTAATTCATTTTCATTACTTTTTTTAAAAAAAAGATTAATAATAAGCTTATTTTTTTGTAAAATCCCTCTCAAATGGTGCTTTAATTTTTTAAAAAGCAGTTTAAAGAAGGATGTAGAAACTATTTCTCGTTGTGCTTGAAAAACAACTGTTCTCATTGTGTGGTTAGTTTTTAAATGTAATGGAACGACATTACATTACATTAATGTAATGGAACGACATTACATTACATTAAAAACCATCTAAAGACCCATCTCTTCTGGCAGGTCTACCCAGCCAGTTTTAATCACAAATTTTAAACTTGCATCTTATGTTAAATATTTGTTCTGGGTATTTTAATATGTATTTTGTAAAAATATGTTTTAATATGTGTATTTTGTAGAATGTTTTTAGATAATTGCATGTTTTAGTGATGTTTTAAACCTGCCTGAAGTCATGAGGAGATGTGGAAAAGAAATTATTATTATTATTTGATTTCTTTAAAAAAGATCATTCTGTACAGAAGACTATGTTATTTTGGCTTTTTTTTCTCCAAACTCTGTTGGCTTCCAATAACTTGTCATTATTTTAGAAAAAGCCCTGTAGTTTGACTCATTTCTTGGATAGCAAGCACTAAGCTGACTGCCCATTAATTTATAAACTGTATGCAGAAAAAATACACCCGGAAGTACATCTCTTCACTGAGAAGGTATGCAGATTGGTTACACACCAACAGATAGGCCCCATTCTGTTGTGTTTTTGGGAGCATCTGCACTGTAGAATTAATACTATTTAACATCACTTTGACTCCCATGGCTCGATGCTATGGAATCATGGGGGTTGTAGTTTTACAAGGTTTTTTGCCAACTCAGTCAAAGAGTGCTGGTGTTGATGCCTCACCAAACTACAACTCCCATTATTTCATAGTATTGAGCGATGGCACTTAAAGTGGTGTGAAATTGCATTCATTCTATAGTATAGATGCACCCAATTAAAGCTATTAAGTCAGTAATGACTAGGTACTTCTGTGTCAATAAAACTATTGATTCACTTCTAGGAGTAGCCCAGTCTTTAAAGGAGTGGTGCAGGGTGCTGTGCTAATTTGGTACCCTCAAGAAGGGTATATTCACATCTTTGAATGTATCCAGAAGGGATTAGATATTTTCAAATAGATGCTATCATTTGAACAGAGATACCACCGAAGACAGTGCATGAGGACCCATGTAGTAAGTCCTTTGAAATGCATAGCATATCCCATTATCTCTTGAGATGGCCTCCATGAGGGAGAAACAGTGGAGAGACCTTTTCTGAAGCAAAGCTCCACTTGTGCTGGTTATGAGCCCCAAGGGTCTGGCTAGTTTCAGACTGGGTTATTAACACCATAAATCACGGAGACAGTCCCGAGGAAGGCTGACAAGGCTGGTGCAGGCTGTGCAGAGTACTCCGAGGGAGGGGTGGTGGCCAATGAAGTTTCTCACTTTCGCAGTGCTGTGTGTTATTTTTAAAATCTTTCATTTTTATGACTGTGCTGTCAACTCCTGCAAGGAAAACCAAGGGTGATTTCAGACAGTTTGAATCCTAAAGTTAAGAGTCTGAGGAAAAGTTGTTTGAAAGTGGGAAGCATGGATGGGAAATACAAGGATAACATGGGGCATCTATTCCTTCAATCCACAATAAGTAGCCGGGTAGACTAATATTGAAACTTATAAATGTACCAGTAGTGGGAGATCAGTCTTCACTATAGTTGAGGACAGAGGACAATATAAGGTACCAGTAGCTTTTGCACACAGAGATCTTCCTTCCACCAAAAGAGAAACCATCAGGGGACTAAGGAAGACAGTTAGAGAACTATGTCATCTTGCAACTTCTTTTACTTGAGATGGTTGCTTCACTTTGCTTCATGGCCAAACCAGCTCTGATATGGGATCCGATTCACAGTTGGGACAGAGCTGGTTTTAGAAAAGTAACAGAATAACTTTTCATGGAAGACTTGTCGGAGACCTTATATATGCTCAAGTTTGTGTAATGATACGATTTATGAATGTGCCATTGTGAATTTCACCTTGCTGCTTTTCCTTGGGTGTAATCTAAAGTATGGAGACATTTATAGAAAAAGTAGAATGCATACAATTATTTCAGCAACAGCATAGTAAGGAGATCTACTGGCTGCCATTCATTTTCCGGTCCCAATTCAAGGTGTAGGTTCTTACCTACAAAGCCCTGAATGGTTTGGGACCTGCCTACCTGTGTGACCGCATTTCTGTGTATGAACCCACATGATCTCTTCGATCATCTGGAGAGGCCCTTCTCACGCTCCCACCTCCATCGCAGGCGCGATTGGTGGGGACGAGGGAGAGGGCCTTCTCGGTGGTAGCCCCTTGACTCTGGAATTCACTCCCTAAGGACATCAGACATGCCCCAACGCTGGCAGTCTTTAGGAGGAGCCTGAAAACACGTGCCTTTCCAGAATAAAGAGAATCTCTCAGCAATATGCCCTCATAATGCACTTTAATACTGACTTAGGATTGTCTGCACGCCCTCACCTTTCTCCGAAAACCCTATGCTAATTTGCCTTACCTTGTTCATGCCCAGCACTTTTTAAATTTTAAATTTGAATTTTACCTTTGGTCCGGCCATTGGTTTTTAAATGCTGTATGTTTTTGATATTGTTATCATTTATTGCTTATTGTGAATTTTTTGTTTTTGAGTTTATTTCAACTGTTTTGTATTGATTTATTGTTATTGCTTTTGTTTATTGATGTGTTGTGGGCTTGGCCTCATGTAAGCCGCACCGAGTCCCTTGGGGAGATGATAACGGGGTACAAATAAAGATTATTATTATTATTATTATTATTATTATTATTATTATTATTATAGTAGGAGGTTCAACTGGATGGCCTTTGTGATCTCTTCCAACTCTATTCCTATGATTTTGTAGTCATATGGGATTTTCTCATGGGTTTTGCAATACACTGGGGAACAGGTGCTACTTTTATGCATATTTCAATCAATATATTTAATGTGCTACCTAAAGGACATTCAAGACAAATGTTATTAGCAAGCTTAATATAAAGAATAACAATATTCCAAGTTGCAGATAAAAGTATAAAATGAAAAGGTATTTTAATAGGAAAGACCCACTTTGCTGACTTAGGACTTCATTAGAGGGTACCCCCCTCCCCCCAGTTTCTACACACTTTAAAAACAGTTTGCAGACAGTAGTTCAACAGAGCCCATTATATGGCACAAGACTACTTTTGAAAGTTACCTGTGGGACTCCATCTTTAAACTGTTTATAAAGTGTGTTGAAACTGAAGTTTTGGAGTCAGGGAGCAATCCTGATTTTGTGCAGAAACTGTGCTTATTTCGACATGAGATGGGGACTGTCAGATTCCCCCTTGTTAGATTGCTGCCATGTAGAAAGTGTAGGCATTTTTGTGGGCAGTGTCAAAATGTGTCTCAATGTTCCTTTTCTTGCCCTTAATCCTCTTGCATGAAACTTTTACAGTAATTTTAAAAAATAATGTATTTTTCAGGAATTATGCAATTTTGATATATTACCAGTTTCCTGTAACTGTATCCCCCCTCCCTTTTTTTTTAGATCTTGATTTTGGACTTCCACAATTTCAAAGTCTCCCATTTTTGAATTAAAAGAAAGAAAGAAATTGGTATGGGTGGTAACTACACTCACCCCTGTGATAGCTCAGAACACAGAGGATTACTGTAGAAATGGACAAAAGCATATTGCATGTGATGGGAATTAATATCTTATCTGTTTTCCTTGTGAATAGAATGGAACCAAATCCTACAATAAAGAAGATGATTTCCCACACTTCCCCCTCCTCTCCTCCTATGGGATGAGGCCCTTAGTTATTCTCTCTGGCCAAAGCATCTCTTCATATATAAGCAGATTCCATCCAGTTAAAGGATACAATTTTTGTTCTGAAGTTTAGAGAGAGAGAATCAAACACATTACTACATTTAGAGTTTAACAGCAATCATTGTATGTGGGGGTATTTTGGAGTATGAATTACCTAATCTTTGTGGCAATATCAAGGGTCTGGAGAACAAGGGTCTGATCAAGGGTCTGGAGAACAAGCCCTATGGAATGGATGGCCCACAAGGTCTCTTCAAACTCAATTATTCTATGATTCTATCATGTTGGTGGATGGTGGCCCTGCAGTTCGATAATATTAGGCTCTGAATGTAAAGGTCTTACAGCAGTGGTAAGTGATGTTGTTTAGATGGTAATGTGTACTGCACCTTTTCAAAATATAATAAGATAGCCCTGTTATACTGTAGGGCCACCAATCTCATTCTGCTGAGTTGGTCCCTGGACTTTTCTCAAAAACCTTACCCAAACAGCACCACCAGTAACTTGTCAACACACAATTGACTAAAACTTATTGATCAGTTCCTGCTTTTTGTATTTACCTTCCTCACTTGATATTCTTTAAATGTGTTGGTCTATGCTGCCAACATGGTCACTGGTAATGTTGGCTGCGATACATTGAAATTCAACACATCTAATGGAGCTCAAACCTGAGGGAGTTGCCAAAAATACCAAGAACCACATTTGGTTGTTTATGTACTTAGGCAGGATGCCCTTGTACCTTTTAAAATATCTCTTTTGATGGCTTTGCTTCAGAGCTCAATGGATTGTTTCATGATGATAAAAATAATAATACATAGCTTTTATTCTGTGATATTTTTTCCTTGTGGGATTAGAAAGTTTCTTACATATTTTTTCAATAATGTTTTCCATAGTATAGGCTGGTACTATTCGTATACTTCAGAAGGAGAATCAACCGTACAATCCGTTACATGTCTAATTAAATAAGAGATGATTATTTCACTATGATTTAATTCCTAGGTACATGTTTATAGAATTGTGGCTTGGCAGGTCTAAATATCATGTTTTCCTCCAGAGCCTGGATGTTACTTCTAGAATTATAATACTCAGATCCCCTCCTCCTTCTACCATCAAGTTAGCACAGCCGCTGGGAATTCTGGGAGTTCTCATTCCCAAAGTATCTTCTCCAAGCTTTATGTTTCTTATCAATACTCAGTGAATTTATAATTTGAATCAGTAGTTTTTCATTCATATCTCATCTTCTAACTGTGCAGCTTGTTATCTATCCACATTAACACAGTTTTTGGAAAACATATCTGTCTTCTTGTTGAAAGTGTGCTGAACAATGCATTGGGATGCAGAAGCGTATTTATCACTAGGATCTTTTTTGCTTTTGCGTTTGCTCCCTTAGTCCTGTCTTGCCAAGATCAGATGTTGAGCCACAGATGTAGCATAAATATTAATCATAGGCTGAGTGAGAAATGCTAGGCATCTTCCTTGGGAAATGTCAGTGAGTGGTGGAGACATGTGGAATTCTTGCTGTGATTGCAATTGGCATCCTCCTACGGAGCAGAGAAACACTCAGAGGCTGTTGTGAGCTGCTGTGGGCTCATCGATCTTGGTAAGCTTAGGAAGCCAAGTCTACTTTGGCAGGAACCTTTTCTAGAACTGGCAGAGAAAGCAATGGGCCACAAAGCTCCATGCCGAACGTGGTGAAGCACAAAGGACTTGTTTAAGTTGGGCTTAGAAGAAGCAGATAGGATCAGCTCCTTTAAAAACCTAACCTTTCTTGAATGATGCAGAGCTGTATCATGCAGTCCGGCTTTAAAAGTACAGTATGACTTCCTTATCTACAAATTCAATATCCACCTTTTCACTTAAACACACTCCAAAAAGTATTCACTCCAGAAGTGTTTGTGAGTCTCTCCAGGTCCTCCAGTGGTATAGTAAGTGTTGCACTCCAGGACAGGAAAAGCTCTCTGACTTTAAACACCACACCATTGGATAGGGAAACAATCCTTTTATTGAAAATAATTAAAAAGCAGTAAAATAAAAAAAAAACACTTTAAAGAAATAGGTAAATCCAAATAGGTAGGAAGATAAGCAGGAACAAAGTAGTCCAGGGTAATAGTCCAGCAAAGTCCATAAAAACAAAGTCAAAACTTCCCAAATAAAAAGCAAGAAATAAGGAAACATGAATCCAAGGCATGAATATAAAAGCATAAAATCCAATAATCAAAACCATGAAACACAGGCACTTAATACAGTAATTTTCCAAGCAAAGCTTGCATGAAACAAGGACGAGATCTTGACTTGATTCCAAACAATCCTTCATCTGACTACATAACCTGTACTTGGGACTTTTGTCTCCTCGTTAGCTATGTCTCTAGCATTCAGAAATTGGTTTCGCTTTAGCTGAGAATTTCTTATCTTTTTCTCTCAGAGCCTGGCAGAACGCTGAAGCCACTGTTCGGCTTTCCTATTTTGACTGATCTCCTCCCTTCTATCTATTTGCTCATTAATTTCTGCAGCTCAGCCAGGTGCCGCGCTGTTTTCATGTTCCCTATCATGGAAACTCTCTGGTAACAATTCAGAGAGCACACCATCATCCCCACACCCCTCAGGGACATTCTCATTGGAAACTACACTTTGAACAGGGATCTCCTGGTCATTCTCTGCATTAATATCATTGACCAAACCATTGCCATCTTGAAACTCATCTTGAAACTAATTGACATCACTCCCCACATCCAAAGTATCCTGATCCTGAAACACAATCACAGGCTGAGCTCCAATACTAAGCATAGTCAAAATATAGAGTTTGCTCTTATCTGAAATTTCAGACAATTATTGTAGTCTTGGAACATACCCCCCCGCCCCGGTATGTATATATTGTATCCATATATTAGCTATAGAAAACTGCTGGTACTATTATGTCATAAGTGTTAAAAGTTTTAGAACTTTTAACTCCCCAAATCTCTGCCCATGAATCATTCTCTTAAGGTTTTGGAAAGGTGAACTCCAAAACATT
The DNA here is from genome assembly GCF_037176765.1 of Anolis sagrei. Classification (NCBI taxonomy): domain Eukaryota; kingdom Metazoa; phylum Chordata; class Lepidosauria; order Squamata; family Anolidae; genus Anolis; species Anolis sagrei. Next base: position 47,569,457 of record NC_090021.1, on the reverse strand, counting down.
TTGAAGACCAAACACTGATAATCCAGGTTCTACTCTCCGGTGAGCCATAAAATTCACTTTGGGCCAGTCTGTCTCTCTGAGCTTGACCTATCCCACAGGCTTGTGGTGAGGTGTAAACGAGAGACAGAGAGCCATTGATGCATTGAGATGAAATATGGGATGAAATATGAGATAGAATTGTATCTAATATATGAATGGATATACCTTACATTGGAGTCCTTGACTTGGAAAGGAGATTTACATATTAACAGGCTGATTAAATAGCCAAGCCATTACCAGCCAAGGAATGCTTTCTCTTTTTGTGTATTTTGCACATTTATAAGAAAATTCCTACCAGATCATGCTAAAAATATCTGTAAATGAGGCATGGTGCCCCCTTATTTATCTCTAATCTTTTTTTACTTCCCAATTAAAGACTTGGGGTTGAAGAGATACACATACCATAGTTTTAATTCTGCAGAAAAAATACTAGGGGTAGTTACAATCAAATCAGACCTTTGACTGTTTCTAAATTGTGGGTTTTCTAGTCTCAGTTGAGGCAAACATGTATGTCAACATGTATCAAACATCTTTTTTCTCTTCTTTCTGTCTGTTCCCTCTCAAAATCTTTTAACTCTTCTGCATCTTTTTAGTTCTATAAACAATTCTTGTTTTCTTTCTATGTTCCAAAGTGAAGCAAACTATTCTTTCTGTTCCAAAACAATTTCTTGCTCATTCTCTTATCCCTCCCATCTCTTCTCTTGACTTGTCTCACAGATCTGTACTCTTCAACCTTAGTGATGTTTTAGTTACCTTAACTTCCACATTCCTTGCTCTTTCCTAATCCTTTTCATTTCCACCTCTCTTTCTTTCATGTTGACTTTGTGACGTTCACTTTACTGTCTCTTGCTCCATCATTTTTTTATTTCCCACAGTGGTCAGTCAATGAGGAAGTCTCAATGAAGGTATTTTCTCCTGATAATTCTCCCATTTTTTCCATTTCACCAGGCACTGATATTTAGATGTGTATTGCCTTTGAGAGCTTAAATACATTGAAAAACACCATATCCCATCTTCTTATGGAAGCTAAGCAGGCTTAGACTTAGTTAATACTTGGATGGAAGATCACTCACAAATGTTGTGTGCTTTAGGCTGTATTTCAGAGGAAAGAAATTGATTAAATTCACGGGGGTCACTTTAATTCGACATATGACTTGAAGGGTCATACACACACTGTCATCAAAGTAAAATGATTCTGAATTAAAAAAATTACTTTTTCAAAAGTGTTCACATTCAGATATTGGCTTCTGGGTTTGGACTGTCTTTTCCTTTCCTTTTGGAACCTCAGAGGAAGAGGGAAGAAAGAGTGCAACCAGCTAACTCATTGGGATGAGGCCAAATTCTGAACTTGGGGATCAAGTCTCCTCTGAGGTAAGCAGTTGAGTGTACATGACTTTGTTTCCACTTTGGCTACCATGTGGGAAGTGGAGCAGGAGATGGGGAAAATCTGTGATCTGAGAGTGTACTGAGTCCTGGGATAGGACTGCAAGCTGGATGCTCCTGAGTGTATTCTCCCCAGTTACTTGTGAATCTCCTAACACCCCCACCCCCCATAGACTCCCACAAGACCCCACTGCTCCTCCACATAAAAATAAATTAAAATTATCTCACTCTCGCACAGCAACATACAACAAACTAGTATGCAACATTCAGACAGCTAAAAAAAAAAAAAAGAAGAAAGAAAACAACTTTTCTGTCCGGAGAACTTGAAAATGTTGTAGGGAGGAACAGAAATGTAACTAAGTTCTCCAATACATTTCCCATAATGGAGCAGTGGGCTTGTGTTACCATCACTAAATACAGCCTCTGCTTAAAGCAAAGAAAATTAAGTTGATCTGGAATATCTAACCTGCCAGGGACTACATATTATTTAGAAGCCTTCTGCAAACTGACTTCCAAATTGACTATGCAGACTAGGGATAATAACACCTATAGTCCAACACATCTGAAAGGCACCATGTTAGGGAAAGTTGCGTTAGTTAACTCTTTCACCTCTTCTTTTACATCCAGGTTCAGATACTTCATCATAAATTCAGTTCATTTTTTTAGAAATAAAGAAAAATAAGAACAATATGTAGCTTTCCTAGAGTTGTGTGGGGATTTTTAAGAAAGGAATCTCATTTCCCTTGTTTTTTTGTTTTTTTTGTGTGTCATGGGGCTTTATACTCAATGCCATCAACCAGCATTTTCCACAGAGACTTACTTTTATTGATCTTTCCACAGTAGTGAGGTGTGAAACACTGTCATTTCTATAGGTCTCAGTGTGCCTTCCTTTCTTTTGTTAGCTTTTCTCTCAACTCCAGGATGCTTTCTTTTCTCTAAGGTCTGGTACTTCCCTAGTACTTTACCAGGTCAAGGTGCTGAGGGAAACTGTGGAATTATTTCTTTTGCTGAGATATTATAGAGGCCTGCTCTAGAAAGTAGTCAGAAGATGCTAAATGCGACCTTGGCTGAAATAAGAAAACAGAGGTGGCATGGCTCATGTTGCAGAGGATTTGAATAGACCTAAAGCAACAACTTTCCCCTCCCCTATGAAAAGTTGCAGACTGGTTTCTAATTTGCAGGAAAATATTGGGGATGTCAGCTTTAGGTGTGATGATCCAAGTTTGTAAAACAGGTTCATGAATGTGCATTCCAGAGTGAACATATAAAAAATAGAAGTGTTAACTCAGAACTAAAATTTGTATTTTTAATCTGTGTATTTTTTTCTCTTTTCATAGTGTTTTTCTCTTGTTTTAATGGTGTTGTATCCCACCTCGAACCACATGGAGGGATGGGTAATAATTTTTTATTATTATTATTATTATTATTGACACAAAAACACAGTATGTCACAGCAAATGAAATATATATGCTCAATTTTGTAACACAAAATCACAAGACGAATACTTCCCAAGCATCTAGGACTGTGTGGTGTATTTTGGAATGATGCGCGCAGATCCAAGTAAGGGGGCCTTTTGCAGTTGACAGATCGTGATTTTGTCAATGTTTATTGTTTCCAAATGCTGGCCGAGATCTTTTGGCATGGCACCCAGTGTGGCGATGACCACTAGGACCACCTGTACTGGTTTATGCCAGAGCCTTTGCAGTTCGATTTTGAGGTCCTGATAACAGCTGAGTTTTTCCTGTTGTTTTTCCTCAATGCGACTATCACCTGGTATGGTGACATCAATAATCCAAACTTTTTTTCTTTTCCACAATCATGATGCCTGGTGTATTGTGTTCCAAAACTTTGTCGGTCTAGATTCAAAAGTCCCACAGTATTTTTGCGTGTTCATTTTCCACTACCTTTGCAGGTTGATGATCCCATCAATTCTTTACTTATTATTATTATTAGATACATAACAAGATTAGTATACAGCAAACAAGATCACTATGCTGGATTTTGTATTTGATCACACATTGGATACTTTCTACGTGTCTAGGACAGTGTGATGTATCGGTGAATAATCTGTGCAGATCCGAGTAGGATGGCCTTTTGCAACTGATAGATGGTAATTTTGTCAGCACTGATTATTTTTAAGTGCAGGCCAAGGTCGTTAGGACGGCACCCAGTGTGCCGCTGGAATCACCTTTACTGGCTTGTGCCATAATAATAATAATAATAATAATAATAATAATAATAATAATATCTACTCAGAGTAGTTGTAAATCTGGTCCAATTTTTTTTACTATGGGCTTTGTTTGGTTGCCATGCTTGGTCATGAAATTGGTGGACAAGTATTATGCAGTATTAAAAGCAAACATTTAGTATAGATTTTACAATTGGTACCTTGCAGATACTCCACTCACTTTTTTTCATTATGTGGTTTTTGGTATTAAGAAGTTTTGGGAGCCAAATTAGGAAGTGAAATTTATTGTTGCTTTCTGCCTGACATGTGTACTATGCATGAATTTGAAGCTTGCTCACACTGTGAAGGAGATGCTTAGTTTTGTCTAGGAGTGGAATCCACTGAAATGTATCACAGGCTACCAGAGATATACACAATAGAACTGATGTTCCTCTTCTCTCGAACTGGTCATTGACCGTAATAAAGTGAACTAGAACTTGGACTGATGTGGTTTTGACACCACTTTAAGTGTCATGACTCAGGGCTATGCAATCCTTGGATTATTAGTTTTATGGGGTCTTTAGCATTCTTTGCCAATGAGTTCTGCTACCTTACCAAATTATAACTTCCAGGATTCCATAGCATTGAGCCATGTCAGTTAAAATGGCATTAATTCTACAGTAGATGTACCTCTGATTAAAGTAGAGGCAGGAAAATTGCAACAGTTAGACTGGGCTGATTAAGGACCCCTTAGCCCCATTTTCCTTTTTGTTGATGGGGCCTGGATGGGACCTGCCGAGCATAATCAGACAACGCTCGGCAGGCCCCACCCACATTCATCCTTAAGTGCCGGGGAAGTGTACTTTCCTCTACTTTCCTCCATATCATGTAGGAAAGAGTGATGGGGAAACATGCATTGCCATGTGTTACCACCCTTTCTTCCATCTGATGGTGACAGGGACAGGACACCTTGTCCCATCCTCACTATATGATGGGGGAATGAGGGAGGTCTACAAGTTGTGCACCAATGTTTATAAGGGCGCACCAGTGGCATAATGTGAGAATTAAAATTTTTAAATGCTGGGCATGTCTAGGGAAATAGGTTGGATATTTTAAAGATAGGTGATGTGCAGACAGTACTAAATCTCTCGTAAAGTGCATTTGGGACATATTGCTTGGGAGTCCTTATTCTGGGAAGGCACACTGGAACATCCACGTCTTCAAGCTCTTTCTAAAAACTGCTAACGTTGGGGCCTGCCTGATGTCCTTGGGGAGGGAGTTCCAGAGTCGCGAGGCCACCACCGAAAAGGCCCTGTCCCTCGTCCCCACCAATTGCGCTTGCGATGCAGGTGGGATTGTGAGCAGGGCCTCTCCAGATGAACGAAGAGATCGCATGGGTTCGTATACAGAAATGCGGTCACGCAGGTAGATGGGTCCCAAACTGTTTAGGGCTTTGTAGGTAAGCACCTGCACCTTGAATTGGGCCCGGAAGATGAATGGCAGCCAATAGAGCTCCTTAAACAGGAGGGTTGAACTCTCTCTGTAAGGAGCACCGGTTAACAGCATTCTTGGAAGGTGCGGAATAAACCCACTACTTCTGGTATCTGGACTGCAGAATAGTGCAGTCCAGACAGTATTCTCACAGTTTTCCGGGCTAAATTAGCTCAGAAAACTGTGGGAATACCCATCCCCTTCCCCAAAGTCCTAAAGAAACCACTTAAAATTAAAAGTACTTATGAGGTCTCCATTGCAGAGCTTCCCCAGCTCTCTTGTCATGTAGAAATGTCGCGCCAGGAGAAAGGGGGAGGGGAGGAGGAAAATCATTCCTGCCCCCCCCCCCTTTCCTGGCATATCATTCCTATGTACCAGGAGAGCTGCAGTAGCTTTGCAATGGAGGCCAGATAGGTACTTTTATTTTTAAAAGGGGGTTTTAGGGCCTTTGGAGAGGGGAGTAGAATGTCCCTGTGTGTTCCCGGGCCAGTCCCAGAAGGACTTCTGGACACCCACCCCAGAAAGTGTGCACTTTCTGGGGTGAGTGTGGACAGGGCCCCAGATACATCTGCGTTTTTTAAATGTGGATGCTCCTGGGATAAAGCCATTTCTGTAAAGGCCCCTAGAAATCTAAATGTTTCCTTGAGTTAGACTAATAGAAAAAAAAATAGAAATATTTATAAAATTAAATTTCATTTTTAAAAATAATAATCTATTCTGCCTACTAATCTAATCTATAAAATGAAGAGAGGAATTAATTTCTTTCTTGCCTGGGGATTATTTCTGTCCTGTGAAAGAAAAAGAAAGGGAAGAAAATAATTTCTTCTTTTCAAATCCGTAATAAAAGGAGGCATAGTACGCAGAGGAGAAAATCAATTTCTGAGTATTTTTAATTATAACTGTTGTTTTTGGAATTTAGAAGAGTAATGTGGTAGAACTATAAACCAGAAACAAGAATCCTGCTTGTGGTTTATGGTGGTGTCACTCTGAGTGACACTGGTGTAAATGCCTTTCAGACATTGTCCAAGGAAGTATGAAAGACAACCTAGTACACACCTGTGTTTGGAAAGGCAAACAAAGGGCACATCTGTACCGTATAATTAATGCAGTTTGACACCACTTTAACTGTCTTGGCTCAACACTATAGAATTACAGGAGCCATAGTCTTACAAGGTCTTTAGCCTTATCTGCCAAAGTTCTGATGATTTACCAAGCTATAGCTCCTAGGATTTCACAGAATTGAGCCAGAGCAGGTAAAGTGGTGTCAAACAGCATTGATTCTACAGTGGATACACTTAGATTCTGCTGTCCCAGCCATTGGATGAGAGGATGTATCCAAGGACAATACCTTTACATACAAGGTGAAGCAACTTTCACTTAATATCTGATCATCAATGTGAGTACAGATGCTAAAGTTTAACAGGTCTATACCCCACTACCTGTTTTGGCTTTGTCCTCTGCATATTTGCTAAGAACTCAACTCCACTAGTGGATCTATTCAGCCTGCAGGCCATATATAATGTATCTTTTTATAGATGTTTAATTCCTCACTGGTGTGTTATTCCTCTTTTATCCCTCTGCATGCTATCTAGTCACTATGAATGATTTGAGTAGACCACCAAAGATAAAGTTGGGCTAGGACTAAATCAACCAGGGTTTGAATCTCTGATCAGCCATGAAAATTCATTGAGTGACCTTAGAAAAGTCACATTCTTTCAGTTCATGGGAAGGCAAAACCAACACTTCTCTGAAGAAATTTTGACAAGAAAATGGGATATCTAGGATTCTCGTAAACTGAAGTCAACTTGAAGGCACATAGTAACAACAAAATATCAAGAATGAACAAATATGGCATCTAGTTGTTTTGAGACTGTAACCTCCAAGAGTTTGAGCCAGGATAACCAATAATAAAGATGCTGGCTGTTGGACTTGAGCAACATCCAGCTGGACAGCAAATTGACTTTATATGCTAGTAACAGTGAGAGATGGGTCTTCTACAGATGGTGACTATACATTCAGTATTTCAGTTACAGGTTTGTAACCAGAGTCACAGTTCTGTAACTATACAGGCTCACTAGATAACTATGTAAATGTTAGTCCTGTTCTGTTGTGGATAGCTTGAGAAACATGGAAGAGGAGATGCTGGTGCAAGGCTTAGCAGTAGAGCTAGTGCCCAGCAACTCCCTCAGCCAAGCTCTGAACCAACGTCCATGGAAGGAGCCTGCTGAAAAAGTGCCAGTGAGTTCCTGGAGCAGGCTGAGGAAGGGTTTCCTGTTCTAGCTTTTGTGGACCTGAAAAAGAAAGATCTCAGATGTGCATTTATTTATTTACTTTGCTTGTATACCGCAGTTTCTCAGCCCGTAGGCGACTCAACGCGGTTCACAACCAGAGCAAAAAGTCAATCGTAACAACATACAATTTAAAAACCATTAACAGCATAGTATACAAGTAGTGACACATCAATAACAACACATTAACGTCTCGTAACTAGAGTCGTGATCCAATTTGTCATCCATAATTCCGTTCCTATATTCATCGTATTCATTGCACTGTTTATCCGAATGCCTGTTCAAACAGCCAGGTTTTTAGCTTTCTTCGAAACACCATTAACGAAGGAGCTGATCTAATGTCCATGGGAAGGGCGTTCCACAGCCGAGGAGCCACCACAGAGAAGGCCCTGTCCCTCGTCCTCGCCAGCTGTGCTTGTGATGCAGGCGGGATCGAGAGCAGGGCCTCCCCAAAAGATCTTAGAGTCCTGGTGGGTTCATAGGCAGAGATACGTTCGGATAGGTAGCTTGGGCCAGAACCGTTTAGGGCTTTATAGGCCAACGCCAGCACTTTGAATTGAGCCCGGTAGCAAATCGGCAGCCAGTGGAGCTGGTGCAGCAGAGGAGTTGTATGCTCCCTGCGCTCCGCTCCTGTTAGTATCATGGCTGCCGAGCGTTGGACTAGTTGGAGCTTCCGAGCCGTCTTCAAAGGCAACCCCACGTAGAGAGCGTTGCAGTAGTCTAAATGGGATGTAACCAGAGCGTGGACTACCATGGCCAAGTCAGACTTCCCAAGGTACGGGCACAGCTGGCGCACAAGCTTTAACTGTGCGAATGCTCCCCTGGTCACCGCCGAAACCTGGGGTTCCAGGCTCAGCGATGAGTCCAGGATCACACCCAAGCTGCGAACCTGCGTCTTCAGGGGGAGTGCGACCCCATCCAACACAGGCTGTAACCCTATACCCTGTTCGGCCTTTCGACTAACCAGGAGTACCTCTGTCTTGTCTGGATTCAGTTTCAATTTGTTCGCCCTCATCCAGACTGTCACAGCGGCCAAGCACCGGTTCAGGACCTGGACAGCCTTCTTAGTAGTAGGTGGAAAGGAGTGACAGAGTTGGACATCATCCGCGTACAGATGACATCGCACTCCGAAACTCCGGATGATCTCCCCCAGCGGCTTCATGTAGATGTTAAACAACATGGGAGACAGTATTGAGCCCTGAGGAACCCCACAAGACAAAGGTTGTGGGGTTGAACAGGTGTCTCCCAGTAACACCTTCATGTCCTTGAGATTATCTGAGAAGGTAGGCAGCAACAGCGAACTCCTATGAATTTAGGATTTTAGGAACTGAAGACTGATACCTGGTTGCCGGTGAGACCTTGGGCAAATCACACACTGTCCACTGGAGTGGAACATTCTTCTCATGTTCTGATGTGAAGATGAAAGCAACTCTTTCATCTAATCCTGCAGCAGGCTTTTAAAGTGGTGAAATCTTTGTGAATGCCACACTTGTATTTACATTGAGGGTGTCCAATCTTTTAGCTTCCCTGTACCACACTGAAAGAAGAATTATATTGGGCTTCATATCATTGTAAAATTGAAGTGATGCATGCATACAAATAGTGAGAGCGTTCGGTGCACAGTGGTGCCATGCCTACTATAGAATACACACTTGAATTCTTTTTCACAATTCATTTTGTGTGGCAACAGAGTCCGCTTGCTCTTTACTTCATTAATTTTAGCAGTTTTTTTGTTTCTTCTGGCCAAAATGTTTGCAACTGTAATGCAATTATGAATAATATTCAGATATTTGTAGGTATAACATACTCTGATTATTCCATTCTGTTCCGCTGTCATTTACAAAGTTTGTGCTCGAGAATTTAGCAGTCAAGTCGGAAAAATCATAATGTTTTAAAGTAGTTTACAATTTTGTCACAATCATAGCCATCCTGGATTACATGAGGTCCACAGGCTACAGGTTGGACAAGCCTGATGTAAATGTTGTGTTTATCTGGGGAATAATAGTGGCTACAGCAAAGGTTGCCATTTCTTTGTGGTGGTTACCATCCCTCCACTCCACAAAATGCCCTGAAATCATGTAATGATTCTTACAAAATAAAAATGGCAGCTGCCAGGTGGAGCTTGTTGAATGAAGTAAAACAGACAATGAAATAAATAAAGCACAAAGACATGAAAGTTAGTAATAAGGAAAATTTGACCTGAATGAAAAAATCATGAAGCAAAGGACATTTTGAATACCTAAAACCAATGAAGTAATGACTTGATGTTTCACTTTTTCTCCTCAATTGGAAACAGAAATTTATTTTTGAATTCAATGTTTACATGCTCCAGATTTCTCATATTGAGCTAAAAGTTGCTATCTGAACCAGAGGAGCAACCTTTCCCCTTACATGTGTTACAAATTCACGGCTGCTCCTCTGCTGTTATCTTCAGAGATCCAAGATTCTTGATCAAAGCTTGTCAGACAAAGTCTAAAGCAGCATTTCCCATTTCATGCCTCATTACGCCTTGGTCACCTCTCACCATGTATATAAACTGTACCACTCAGCCTTTCCTCTTTATGAGATGATAGATGCTTCTTTGTGTTTCCCTATAGACTTCTGACACTCATTAATGACCACCTTTGAACTATCAAGTTTTTGCCAGAAAGGGCCTTATTAAAGGAGAATTGGGCTGGTGCAATGGGCAAAGAGAGCATCGGACACTGCTGTGCAGAGAGTATTGGGGATGTCTCAGGGAAGCTGCCAGGCCTAGCTACAGGTTGAGATCTTCCTTCACCTCAGACCTCTTCCTATATCAACATCAATTTTCCTACACTGGTGATCCTTTGACACACTGCTCTACCCATCAGGGTAATTATCTACCCTCTCTCTGATATAGCATAGGTTTATTTACAGGTAGGCGCTGTCATTTTCTAGGAACTGTATAGTGTTGTAGGCAGCAACCTCACAAAGCTAGCCATTCAGCCACAGGTACAGCTCTTATGCTCACAATGGCAGGTACCCACTATATGTGAGTGCTGAATTGTGATGCTGCCTGGGTTCTGTTTTGCATAAGATGCTAGAGAAATAAAAATCTATGTTTGAAGCAGAGATGGGGACTATGTAATGGGTAATCTTTCTGAAGTTGTTTGACTTGTTGTGTGCCTTCAAGACAGTTTTGATTTCAGGCAATCCTAAGGGGAACCTATCCTGGGATCTTCTGGGGCTGACAGTGCATAATTTGCCCAGGGTCACCCAGTGGGTTTCCATGGCTGAGCAGGAGTTGCACCTGAATCTCCAGAGCTATAATCTAATGCTCAAAATGCTACCCCATGTTGGTTGATGGCTCATTGTCTTAACTAGTGGTGAACAATGACTGGAAACCATTTTGCAACATTATATGCAGGGCTGCACATTTTGAATGCATAGTTTTAAAATCATGTCCTACCACTATTAGTGCAAGGTTTTGTGTACATATGAACCTGAAATATAAAATGAGGCTGCACCTGAGGTGAGACATCTTAGAAACAATGGAAGGCTGTCAACTAGAGACACAGAAAAATACCTGTCTTCATAAGTGAGTATAAGATGGCATATTGAATAAAGGTTGAAGGCAATATATGTCTTGAAAAAGCAGTCAGGACAGGTGAGTGAAGTGTTTTAAGAAGTGTTTGAGATGAAAGCACTGCTTCATAACATTGTGGTCCTGACACAATGATCTGAAAATAGGCATAGACCAAAGTTAAGAAAGGTTATTTGTTTTGATTTCAGCTCTGAGAATCTTCCAGCTACAAGACCCAGTACTAGAGCAAGTAAGCACATACAGTCAGCCTTCTGTATCCACGGATCCTGCATCCAGATTCAATCATCCACAGCTTCAAAAATTGTTGTGAAAATTAAGCAAACCTCAATTTTGTCAAATTATATAAGGAACACCATTTTACTAGGCAATTGTATAAAATGAGACCTGAGTGTTCATAGATTTTGGTATCGGAGGATGGGGTATGTATCCTGGAAACAAACCTATGGTGTGAAAATGCATGTGTTTGTGCTTCTGTATATTTCCTGTAATGAATTGAAGACAGTTCATCCAAGCGAAGCATGGCTGGTTTATCATTGGGTAGACCAGGATTTGAATTTCTGCTCAGACATTAAAACACATTGATTGACTTTAGGCAAGTCACATTCTTTCAGCTTATGGGAAGGCAAAACCAACCCTTCTCTGAAGAAAACTGGATAACTAGGATTGTTGTAAATTGAAGTCAACTTAAAGGAACATAGAAACAACAAAATATTATGATTGACCAAGTGTGACATCCAGTTGTTTTGAGACTGTAACCCTCAAGAATTTGAGACAGGATAACCAACTCAGGCAGCACAGATCCAGAGCAACAATGGTGATTCCCTACTGGTTTTTCCTAAGCCCCTTCTCTATTCCCATTTGTTGAAAGACAAATCTCTATGTGCCACATGTCCTGTCTTGAGTTTCTAAAGTAGCATGTATCTCCTTGAGGTTTCCAGTGCAGTAGTAATATTCAACTTCTGGTCCAGTTTGCTTCTGTACATGGAAGGAGGGTACACCATTTTATTTTCTGTCTGAAGTAGCCAAAACCTTTGAGCCAGTTCTGAGTGAGTACACTATGCTCACAGCATAATCCCATAACAAAGGCACAGTTATGACATGGTGGTAACATGGCTTTTATTTTTCTGATGAGTATGAAGCACAAGTGTATTCTTTTGCACGCATGTTGATGTGTATGAACATATAAGACTCTGAAAATATCTAATGTAAGAAAAAACTGGTTTACCAAGACTTTGATCCTCTCATGTATTTAATATTATTTACTGTGCAGCCCTGCCCCTGCAAGCATCATAAAGCACAGACTGAATCAGTTTGACATAGCAGTCCCTTTAGATTTCAGACCTGGAAAAGTAAATATAGGTGTTGGGGAAACAGAAATAACCAAGTTCTGATAATCCCTTTTCTGCTCATAAGTGGACTGCATGCACCTAACATGTATATAAATCTTCTCTGTTTCTTTCTTTCTGTTTTTTAAATATCGGTTTATTCTGACTCTGTAAATCCCAGTGCTATCTCATGGCTCATAAATCTTCCCCATGTCTTCTAGTCACTTAGTTTTTCTCTCTTGGGCTTGTTAAGCAAAAAGGGTCAGAGTGTTTGAAAACTAGGTTGGTTTCATTTTCAGAGATTGATTTTTTTGGGCAGTCTTTACTTCGCTACACTTTCTTCCTTTAAATTGAGTTCAGAAGATCCTGAGGATTGCTTGGGGTTTTGGGAGACCAAAGGGATCAGCTTACCTATGAGCCTTTATTGGACATACAGCCATTAATTGATCTGCTGACATAACCAATTGAATTGATGTGACACAGCAATTTCTCTAGGTATATAACATTGGTTGCATTAGAGTGGAATTACATCTACCCACATGAAATTGCCCATACCTTAAGATTAGGGAACAAGATTCATATCCCAATTTGGCCATGGAAATAAACTGGGTGACCTTGAGCTGCTCAAGTATTCTTAAGCCTCGGATGAATGTAAAAACAAATATCCTCTGAACAAATCTTGCCAATAAATCCATATGATAGGCTCACCATAGGACTGCCATAAGTCAGATCTTACTGTTTGTCCTTATACTATTGGGATACTACTGAAAGGATTTCCTTTGGCACCATCTCTCCTCACCTTTCTGAGGACAACTGAGTAGGTTTAAAAAGGACTTCTCAGTGCTGTGTTGTATATGGATTGTAAGTGGAACCTGCAGAAACATGGTGCAGTATGCCATGCTCCTGTTAAGATTTGCAGCTAAATCCCAGAAGAGTAGTTATCTTCGCAGAACACAGAGATATCTGGATCTCAAGGGGAGTTATTTTTCTGTCACTAATAGAGCTGAAATAACCTGTAATGTATTACTCTTTGTCTCTAGTCCTTAGATGGCCAACAAGGAGTGTGACCTCTCCTTGCAATGAGATCCCTCAATATCACCTTAACTGACAGTATCTCCGACAGAATGTATGCACTGCCTATGATTCTTGCACTATCACAATTTTTTGCCTGTGTGAATTTTGACATCTTTGATGAAAAAGTTTCACAACTTGTAAAAATGTATTTTATTCTTTGAAGTTGGCTCAATAAAGGTGTTGCTATTTGTGGATTTTGATGTGTTTTGCTACAACAGCCAATAGTGCTACCCTTGAATATATATAGGTTCCAGGTAGTTGTCCACACCTTCTTCAATTTGGCATCTATCTCCTGAACAATATTTAGTAAGCAATCTGGGTCTTCAGCAAAATGCTCAGTTTTTATTAACCATACTGGCTCTTGCATGGCGAGAATTGTTAAGTGGTACTATGTAGGGTACTACATTGCATTAGTTATGGGGAAAAAATGAAGAGATAATATTGAGTTAGGGGAAGTGAATAGTACAGTGGAAGGAAGACATTAACATGGGCCTAAAATGTGTTGACCATTTCATATCAACAGGAATTATTTTCAAATTGTTTCCCCAGTTCTCCTGGGAAAGTCCTGCATGAGAAAGGAAGAAAAGTCTGTCCACTGCTTAGCAACCGCATCAAGTTTTGCAGCCTCCAGGCAGGAGAATAGAGTGAGGACTGATGTCAAGAGACATTGAGATGGAGGGAATGGATAAGACAATAATCAGCAAAGAGTGTTATGGCAAAGGCAAAGTCCTGGTGGGCAGGGGAAGTCCATCCACATGCAATTCTAGTGGCTTCCTTTGAGATTGCTTGCGTCTCCACATTACTTCTAAGTTTCCTCTGCCTTCTCCCCAACCTACCCACAGCTAAGAGTTATCAACTGGCTTTGTGGACAATTGTGTTATATTGCAGCTTATACAGAACAGACTGAGTCACATCACAAGACATTTCTCTCTTTCTGTTTTAAATACTGCAGCTTTATTTAAATTAAACAGTCCATAGTGAGATGTCATCATAGTAGAGTGAGTGGGAAAAGGGTATAAAACATTTCAAAGCTTTCAAAGGTCTCTTCAGTCCCTTTGTATTTTGTGCTTTTAGTTTGATGTTTGATAACATGCCAGCAAGAGGCTTGCTGTCCCCTTGCTCCTTATCATGTTTATGATGTTAATGTATGAGGCTACTTGAGGAGACAAAGTGTAGCATGAAGGAAGATTCTTAGATGTTCTCATGATCCCAATTGGAATGATAAAGGCTGAACTATTAGTCATTCCATTGTTCAATAGTTTCCTATTTTCTTTCCATCCTTTCTTCATTTCTATGGTGTTTTATTAGTTTACCAGAGTCTTTATATTGGTCTTGGTGGCCTTGAAGCAAAATGGTTGAGGTACTTCAGAAAGCCTATTCATAGTTTGGCATAATTTATCTCTCTCTTTACCAGGTTATCTTAACACTGAAAAAACAATTTCAGTACAATTCTTTTTTTGTAATGAAATACTGATCTGAAATGCCATAGTTATGCATTGCAAACTCAAGCATGTGGAATGTGGCCTGAAGGCAGATCCTGTCTACCTCTTTCTCTAAAGATCTGAGGTGCCACTGCCAATTAAGTGTGGAAATGTGGTGTCTTGACCTCACAGAACGTAACTGGGATTTCTATTTAAAGCATAGCTTCTCTAAGATACTGTGACATCTTTGCATCTAGACTAGTTATTGTGTCTAAGAAAAAAGTTCTTAGACTTTTTTGGATTAGTAGGAGACCCAGATAGGTATTCTTACAGAATAACCATGATTCCTTCGGGTTTTGCTTTTTTGAGTTGGGTTTGGTTTAAGTGTTGTAAAAGTGGCACCCAATGCAAAGCCCCAAAACTGCCATCATTTTTAAGGATGGGGTGAGCTGGGAGTGGAAAAGAAATACCATTTCAGTTACATCTATTATTTGGCCCTGAGGATGCCCCAAAGACATAACTTTATGTCTTTAAGATGTGGTAATCTTGGAACCTTGGTAGACATGGTAATTTCTGGGCCTAGTTTGAAAAAAAAAATGGAAATGAGGAGTGGGGAGATTATAATGAACAGAGGATTAAAGATTGTCTAAGACATTTCTGTTCACCAACATAGGGCATGCATTGCAATTTCTCTGATTCTATCAAAGCATTCACTTGTGTTTGACTAGTATGGAATTTATGTCTAAAATGACATGTTTTAAACTCTTAACAGACCGATTGAATACTATTCAGTTTTATCAGGGAAGCTGGATTTTTTTTTACTATTAGCTGAAAGGTACCTGGGCTTGTCACGATCCATACCTAATATCTTATCAATACTATTAGAGGTGGCCACTGATTCCATTGCTTTAGAGAAATGAACAATCTGTAACCACCCAGGCATTTTTGGACTTCAGTTCCCAGAATTCCTGACTAGTGGGACAAGCTGGCTAGAGCTTCTGTGAGTTGGGAGTCCCAAACACTTGAGGAGCCACAGTTTGTGCAGGCCTACTTCAAAATTATGAATCTACAATGAGTTTTCCAAGAGCTACTATAGTTTTGTATGAACTATCCAAGGTCCTGAACACTAAGCCCCATATATTCTGTAAGACTTAGAGCTGCTCCCATGAAACACAACAGATTCACTATCCTGAAGCAATGGATCCATTTACTACCATGCCCTGCTCTCTCATTCCCATTTCCCTGCCTTGTAGCCCCAGGCATCTTAGCAGCAGTGTCATTGCTCTTTCCTTTTTCTCCACATTTCCTCTTGCCTCAGGAAACTTAGCAGCAATACATCAAAGAAATTTACATTGTTTCCTAGTTTCATTGTACTCAGCAGTCTTGCAAGGGCTTCATAAGATCTCCTGTTTTTCTACCCAGTCATCTTCGAAATCTTAGTAGCAATGCCTTAGAGTGCTTTCTGCCATTGCCCTGCCCCTTTCCTAATCTTAGTAATTGTAGCAGTACTATAAAGGATACCCTTTTATATTTTATGTTCCTTTCAAATATTATTTTGTCATTGAATTTTGGACACCTATGCTTTTTCTTCGAGGAAGCCCCACATTGGATATTTTGACTTGAAATCATCCATTGCAAGGTGCCAATCAAACACATTTCTGCCAAATTTTTAAATGACTACCATAATGGGATGACCTCTTTAATTAAGCTTCTAGGAAGCTTGCCTTTAGAATTTTTTTACTTGGAGTTAGGCATTAGTACTTGTTTAACAAGCAAAGATACAACCTAATTTTGAGATGTCTAGCATGATTTCCCTTCTTATTTATGATCATTTCCTCTTGTTTTGCTCCTAATGATACCCTCATTAGGAATTTCAACTTCAGTATTGGAACCTGGATGACCACCAATACCATAGCTAAATCTTGAAATGTCTATAGAGTGGTGTCAAACATGTGGCCCTCAAGGTGTTTTGAACTTAAGCTCGCAGATTTACTGGTCATTGGAAAGGCTTGCAAAGCTTCTGGAGTTGGAGACCCAAACATCTGGAGTCATAAGTTTGACACCTCTGGTGTAGAACAATGTCCTGGTGAATCATGGCCTCCACAGACATACAGAGACATTTTCTTTTGTTATTATATGTGGAACTATACAGACTTAGCTGACTTTGTTATTTTGGGCATGTGTTGATTATGACTTGATGCTTATTGGTTAGATAACAAGATGTGTTTCCTATATAAGTATATCAGACATTTTCACTTTTTGCTTGTTGGCTAATTTTTAATCTCAGCTTTTAAAAGGTTTTTTAAAAAGTCCTATGGAATTTGTGAATACATATTTCAACTTTAGAAGTGGAAAGCAGCCTGTAGTTATCTGATATTTCTATATAATATTGCTCCCCAATCCCCAGTTATTTGTATATTCCACATGATTACCTTCAGTTCTTCCTTTTCAAATCCATGTACATCATCTACTAATGCTTTCATGGGGTATATAATGCCACAAGATTCAAAGAATACAGCTGACCATATGATTCTGGCACCAAAAGAGAGGATAAAAAATTAATTCAGCTTGTCCTGAAAGCCACATGCAACCTGTTCTCCTTGTATGTTGCATTAGAGCAGTGGTTCTCAACCTGGGGTCCCCAGATGTTTTTGGCCTACAACTCCCAGAAATCTCAGCCAGTTTATCAGCTGTTAGGATTTCTGGGAGTTGTAGGCCAAAAACATCTGGGGACCCAAGGTTGAGAACCACTGCATTAGAGCATGTTTTTGCCCCCCCTCCTTTGTTCCTAAACATGCACTTATTGTAGTACCTTTGTCTTGTTTCATCTTAGAAGAACACAGGTGCAAGACAGCTGGAAATACAGCAGTTCCTCCTTTAAATGGCTACTACATTTGGAGAAGACATTTGCACACTTTGATGCTGAAGCCTGCAGGTGCTCAAGCTTGGGAAGTTTACTTTTTCAGAGTGTCATCCCCAAAATCTCCTTGCCAACATGGCTTCTTTTCCAAGTTTTCACAAAAACAGACCAAAAAAGTAGCAGTGTGGCCTCTACGCTTGATTGAAGCAGGTGCTGGTAATGGAAACCAAGGCTGTTTCCATTAATGAGGAAAAATGTGCCAGAAATGGACTATCATGTAACAAGAGTATTGTTTCACAATCTGGCAAGGGTGAATGAAGTGACTGTTGTCTTTAGATCCCACTTGTACAGATTTTATCTTCTAGAACAGTGGTTGGTGAAACACCACCTTGAAAACTGTTTTTATTACTGTTGGCTCTTTCAGGCTCCCCAGATCATTGTCCATACACTCTGCACATATCTGGCCCCCCAAAAAGGGTGAATCAATGCTTTTGAAAGCAGCAATTAAATACCTCTTCTATTTAATATTAAACACATGCACACATATGCCTTCCTGGAAGGCATCTTTGCCAGTCAGTGCAGGTTTTGGGGCAGAAAATTATTCTCTGCCAACCTGCCAGAGTTGCCCACCTCATCTCTAGAAGGACACAGTTGTTTTGCTGGTTAGGCAAGTTGCATAAACTCTTACTCTACTGTACTGTCCCACCCTATGCTTCTCCTCTGGGCTGAGAAATGATAGCATGGGGGTCTTAAGGAACATTTCCTCCCACTGATTAGTGTCCACTAATCAGAGGGGGGAAACCTTGGGCTTTCTTGGCCATTCACCGATGTGTTTTCATGCTTTGTCTTGTGTGATTATATTCAAGGAGGTTTTGATCTGGTACCCTTGATCTGCCTCTTTCCCCCAGGCCTGTGCAGGGTGTGCTGAAGCTCCAATTGTCAGATCCATTGGTATTACCTGTCCTAGGCATAGTTAAATAGAAGCTCCGTCTGACCATTTAATGCAGTTTCAAACTGATATGAAAGAAAGCGGTTTCACTGTTCAAATGATTACACAGGAAATCCTGGAACGGTTTGAGGCCTGGATGGTGATGAAACAAACCACAAGCACTAATGCGCATTAAGAGTTTTTTATACACTTTTGTGGGAGTTTGTTGTCTTCCCACCACAGTTTGAACCTAGCTTTGACTTGCATTAAATGATCAGTGTAGATGAGTTCAGAGTTGCCTAGTGGGATAACAATTCCCAGCATCTCCCAGCCAACATTTCAATTCGCTCTGCTGACTGGGGATTCTACAAACTGTAGTCCAATAAGGTAATGCTTCCAAGCTGTGATCCTGAGCCCTCCAATCAGTTCCACGTTGTGAGTCATGCCTAATTTTCTACAATGCCAGCAACACCATACACTCCAGGGCATTTCTTAGGAACTCTTATGTAATTCTCTGTGTGTGAAATGTTAAAATTAAAGTATTGATTTCTTGCTGAATTGTAGTTTATTCTGAAGAGGATAAATGGGGTTGGCATTTTTATAGGTTCCCATCCCCCAAGACAAATAACTAATTGTGTGTATGTGTGTGCAGTGTGACCGTGAAATCTAAAGAACAGATTGATGAATTTGAATAAAACTTTTTTGTGTGGCATTTACTGCACAACAGAGATCTGGAAGATCTCAGGGGAAATGTGGTTTATTGGAGGAGGGGCTGTGGATTTCTGCTGAAAAATTAAGAAGATGTCTACCTCTGATAGTTTGTTACTGTTGTTGGGGTGTGCATATTGGCGCAACAAAATGTAGGACCTTGAGGACCTTGAGATCATCTGGGGAGGCCCTTCTCTCGATCCCGCCTGCCTCACAGGCACGTCTGGCGGGGATGAGAGAGAGGGCCTTCTCGGTGGTGGCCCCCCGGCTGTGGAACACCCTCCCTGTTGACATCAGACAGGCGCCCTCCCTTATGTCCTTCCGTAAGAGCCTGAAGACATGGCTATTCGAGAAGGCATTTAATTAAGTGCTACAGTAACTGGAAATGACAACTGGAACGGAATATGACTACGGGACTGATTATGATTCTACTATAAGACGAAGCGGATTATTTTAGTGTAATTAGATGTTTGTGTAGTAGTGATATGTTGGTTTCTGTCATGTTGGCTCATTGTAAATTGTCTTTTATATGTTGTACACCGCCGCGAGTCGCCCCAGGGCTGAGAGCGGCGGTTAATAAATGCAGCAAATAAATAAATAAATAAATAGGTTGTGGAGAATAAGCCACATTCTTCTGTTTCTCTTCTTAGAATCATGGTAGATTCTAGAGGCTGCTTTTCTGCTGAAGTACACGGTGAACTTCGCTTACATAACTGGGTCTAGTGCATAGTTTGGCTCTTGAACAACAGGGTTAGTCACTTAATAGTTTACCTTTGCTATACCAGTTTTGAATTCTGCCAGCAGAGGGTGATGGAACACATTTTAACCATATGTCCTAATGATTTCAGCAGGTTATTGAGATCCAATTATTGGCTTCCCGAAGTTTGTGAAATATTGTTATGAAACTGTAGAATAATATTTCACATAATATTTGCTTCTAACATCTTAACACAGAGCATTTAAAATGTGAACTCAGAAATCAAGACAGATCAGATCAGAGTAAATCAAGACAGATCAGATCTTCTCAGATCAGAGTAGAGGTGCTAGATCTTATTACCTCTGCCACTACTTTGAGAGGATGAAACTGATCTGCTGATCTACAAATAAATTAAACAAACACTTAACAGGATTCATCAAACTTCTGTAATATCCAGCATGTGTCAGATCTTAACTGATTTCAGATGCTACACAGGGTTGGGCTTGGCAAATAAGGTGGGAGACCACCATCTTATTAACCAAGAATTTCAAAGAAATGAGATACTATTTTGAGATCAGAAAGTCATTTTAAGCTAGAACTAGTAAAGAATCTTGCTTGAAATCTGGAAAGGGTAAAATCTGAGTTCTCATGCATCATATGTGTTGGACTAAATCCCCAGAAGGCTTGGAGAGGAAAAAAATGAGATAAAGAAATGTTCTTTCCGTGAACTATGGTACAAGCTTGATTTCTCAAACCAAAGTTGCTTCACTATTGAAAATTGTATGAATGTGATCCAAACTTGAATACAGTGCTAGAAAGTAAAGCAAATGCTAAACTATAAAAATAAATCATGAAAAATAAAAAATTATCTTTATTTCTGATCAAGTCTCAAAATAGAACACATGTATTTCTCAGGAACATTTTGGTTTCTAAGAGGAGGGAAATGTAGTATTTGAATTTCACACATGTCTTTTGGGCTAAGTTGGATGTCTTAAAACTCAAATGCAAGCACTGTCAAACTACATGTGAATAAAGCTGAACTGAACTAAAAGGGGCATACTAGACCTTCTTTCCATTGACATGGTTGGGTGATTATAAGAAGAAATGCATACAGTATAAAAGGTGTAAAAAAAAAAAAACCCAGGTCATTCAGAACACAAAAAATGTCCATCTAAGGACTGAAATGTGAAGTTTGAATGATCAGAAGCAATTACTCACAGACAAATCCAAAGCTGAAAATCTCAATGACATTTTGTATGGTATTTCAATGTGGAAAGATGAGCAATTGTCCTTTAGCAAAATTAATTTTAGTGTAATAATCTCTCTTGTGCTAGTAGCAGCTGGAGCTGTGCTAAGTATTCGTTCACCTATTTTTCCAAACTGTGTCTTAGGCAACAGGCTGTCCTATGTGCTGCATTTGCCTGTGTAGGACCCTAATGATCTGCACAAAGGTCAAAGGAGGGGACGGATGTCCCACTGACCATGTTGACACATTTCCATGCACTTTCATCCTATTTTTCCTGCACACTATTTTAGGTCCATGCAAGCCTTAAAAATAGGAAGTGATTTTGAGGAAAAATATGACCAGCATGGGTTGGAAAAGTGAGGGACTCTCAAACACATAGAATTCTAAGGGACCAGATCAGCTATTTGTCCAACCTTTGGTCATACAGATGTGGCAAAAGCTCCAATAGCAACCACACTGAAAGGTTTAAGCCTGATCTATTGAGTATTGATGGGCTTGTCCGAAATGAAGAGAATCAATGGGGGGGGGGGTATATATACCCATATTGGCACCATTTTTCTACTCTGGCTTTATATTTTGTACATCTACTATAGCAACACATATTCACTCAGTGGTGTTGGATTTGGCATCAGCAAAATATAGTTGTTAAATTCTCAAGTATATATACACACATTCTTTCTTCTCTGCTACATTCTGAAAATCACCACTACAGAACAAAGTTAAAAGGAGATGCTCTGTTCAGAATATGCAGCTATAATTAGTGGTGGTGCCGAAGTTCATAATGACTTGGTTCAATATAGATATTTGTCCAGCTTGTAATGGTTGACTGTACTATGAATCGAGTGTCATATGCGTCCGGCATCCTTCTCTGGTTCAGAATTTTAAATGAGATTCTTTGACTGCCTGATCAGCATTCAGCAGACCAGCCACCCAAAGCCAGATGCTTTGTAGGCGTATGCACTGCAATTCCTCAGAGTTAACCCCTTACTTTTGATAAGCCTACTACTGAATGCTGTGAAATTACCTGAGCTTTTTAAAATGTACATACAATTTGCGAAATGATCTCATGCTACCAGATTTCCAGCTACAAAAGAATGGCACCCACCTTTTCCTACAACGTCAATCATGCATGGAAAACCAAACTGAAGAATAGTTTTCAGGGCAGGAAGTAAACTAATGCATGGGCACGCAGCAGCATCTGTGTGCACAAGGTAACATTATTAGCCATGAGAGAACTCTTGGAAAAAATAAAGCTTTCCCCGAATGTTAACTGAGAACACTTGTTAATGGCAGGGATGAAAAGAATACTCACAAATTTTCTAGTCTGTGATAAAACATGAGACTCCGACAAGGAAATAGTAAAACACAATAAGTTTTTTTATATTAATTGGTACTTTTGTTTTTGCAAAAACAAATTAGCCCCTGAAACCCTTATTTTTGTGCAAAAACATTTATCACACAGGAAAAAGTAGCCAAGATCCTGCATCAGAGACATAACTATGATGATGTAGCTACATATCCCCTCCCCCCAAATCCTACCTGCAGGTTATATTTGGGAGGTTCTGGGGAGCAGGACAATGAGTAATGATGTGTCTAGCCCTCTCCCAGAGGTAAAATATGGCAAGCAACTGTGATAGGATCTTGCGTGTGTGTGTGTAGGTGTGTGTCACATCTCTTGAAAAGTAAGTTATTTAGGGCTTTTGGTCAATGTATTAGTTCAATAACCATAAAAGTGAATTCACATAATTATAACATCATAAAGTAGGGTTATGATATTGAATAGGATGTCTGCCCCTGTGTATTTTGTTTATTCATGCAAAATACACCCTTTTCTGTTCAAAAATGATTTTTGAGAAAGCATTTTTTCACAGAAAAGGCCTGAAGTGTTTTAAAAAAATCAAAAAAAGAGATGGTTTTGTGGTCTTGCCCATGACCTTTTGATATGATTTGCTCTCGCATGCAGGAATGAAATAGACAGGCATTGTTCTTGTATGAAGGAATGAAGATATATATCCCTAAAACGCTAAGTCAATTCTGAACCAAGCCAAAGTGAGTTCCGTTTACAATCACAAGCAGTGAAAAAATCTGTGCAAATGCTATTATCTCATAAAGAATCTCCTTGTTAAATGTCCATTGCAGGCAGAAGTAAATAAAAGATAGATTTGGATCTACTGGTAAAACCTCTGAGTGACTGGCAGTAGTTCAGGAAGGGTTTTCTGACTTCCAACTACTTGTCAATAGCAACAACTAGAATTTGTGAAAATGTGAATGGGAAACTAAGGACAATTTTGTGGGTGAGGTGGCTAAAGGCTTCATTCAGTGAACTGAAACAGATCCTTGCACTGTTGAACCTGTGCTCCGAAGTACTGACAACCTTTCTTTAAACCTGAATCAGTCTACAGCACTGTACCTTTTATGCAAACATGTGGTTTCAATTGGCAGATCTTCAGCTTCCGATAACATGATTATTTTGCATTCATGAACAGTACTGATCATAATGTTGACATTACGGCCACAATTTAGAATTGTATTGTGAATACTTAATTATTTTGGAAGCTGCCTTGGGTCCCAATCTCAGAGAAATAAATAAATAAGTAAATAAGACCATAATTAACCCCTCTGCCCCAACTGTACTGGGAGAAGGAGGGCTAACCTGTAAATGATCAGAAGTTTGGGAGAGGGGGAAAAATCAGGCCAGGAGAAGTTAAATATTTAGTTAAGTATATGCTGATCCAGGATTCTGGACATTTTTGAAAAGCATGACAGTTTGCTACATTTTCATGGTAACTCCTTTGATCCAAGGAACCTCTCCTTGATAAGTAGTAGGACTCGTATTTTGAGTATCTAAGTTCCTGGATCACAAACTCATTGGATTTTGGGGAGAGTGGCAGTTGCAGTGGAAGTATTGTTTCCTTCTATAGCTTTTTCACAAATTTTATATTTAGAAAGCCCTTCAAAAACATTATTCTGTTCCTTCTAACCCTGCATTATTTTTCTAGAGAATAGTATTAATCCTTTAAGTTCATTTCCTTGAGATTTGCATGAATGGCTACTCTTCGAGGAATGCCAAAGATAACACCCCTAGCCTTTGTGACAGTGTGTATATATCTGTATCTTTATACAGAATTATGCTTAGATAATAATCATTATTGGGCTAATTGAGGTCAGGGTGAATACTACAGAAAGAGATTTTAGAATAATGAACTAGTACAGCTGATGATCACATCTATATCACTGTGCCACAACAGATACCAACATGATGTTCTTCTGATTATTATATTAATTTGAAAGCATGGAGCCTGGAAAAGCTGTTGTATTTTAAATACCAAGCTTTTGTCTGTAGTTGTAAGTTTAACAAATGGTAAAAATTAGTTACAACCTGGGTGGGCTCTTCCATGTAACAGGGAAAGAGTTTGCTTCAAGCGGTACTGGGACAGATGAAAATGGAAGCAGGGATTGGTGTTCTAATGCTACAGCATGACTTCTCAAGGAACTGGCTCTTATCCATGATTGGAGGTGAGAGGGACTACAACTGAGCTATGCCTTAGGCATTAAAATATTTGGGGCTGTAGTATACTGGCTGCAGTATAGAGCAAAGTCTGCTCATAACTAGGAACCCAGTCTTGTATCAATGTACCCATCAATTTACCTGCTAAATGGTTAAACTGTCTCCTCATCTCATCTTTCATCAACTGGAACATACAGCGGTTCCTCCACATTTTTGTTTTTGAAAATTTGGATGTGATTTTTCACAGATTTTATTAAAATGTGTTCTCTGGGAATCTCTAAATCTGTTGTGACTTTTTGGTAAATGTTCTTCAGCCATGTTGGTGAACCTAGAGATTTCAGAGGAAGTTGACCACAGAGATGAGTTGGAAGACCTAGATATTCCCAGAGGAC
This sequence comes from Anolis sagrei, assembly GCF_037176765.1. NCBI lineage: Eukaryota > Metazoa > Chordata > Lepidosauria > Squamata > Anolidae > Anolis > Anolis sagrei. Next base: position 47,544,365 of record NC_090021.1, on the reverse strand, counting down.
TTCTCTCAGTTTTTTTTTAAAACAGCATTTTATTTATTTGCAGTTTTCACTTTCATGGTGGCCCTGTGCCCCTAACCCCAATGTGGAGGACTGACTGCATTATGGTCTGCTACTGCAGTCTAACATGCTACAGTTACTTCTAATATCTCAGATCCTTGTTGTCTAATGTCCATATCTTTTGGCTTTAATCCTAATAATAGTCCTAAACTGAACAGACACATGGATCAGTGAGATTTACCTAAGGGTTGACTCTCCATGCAAGAACCGGTAAATCTATTTGGGACTACCAGTAGGATTAGACTTTGCTTTCAGTAAAAACCAGACCTGAGTGAACAAGAAGATAAACGCTTGTTCCTACATGTTCATTCACATATTTTATATATGTATTAGGCAACCTCTTCTTGGCCTTGCATCAAACAGAAGGCTGCCCTGGCTTGGCTTTCTGTTTGGGGCAAAACTCAAGAGCACTCAGATGCCTTTGCCTTCCTCTTTTGCTGCCAAACAGTCGAGGGTTGTAAGCTTCCTGTGATAACCACAGTCTCTAGCCTGCAGTTTATTACTGCAAAACATAATTGGCCCTTGTTAAAATGCAATTTTCCAGGGCACTATGGGAGATCTTTCTCTGTAAATGTCGTGCTCATTTATTAAACATCATCTGAGGCCAATCAGGGCAAATGGAAAACACTGAAACACGAAGACAGCACTTTAAAGACTGGCAGGTCCTATACAGAGGATGCCAGTCCTGTTCTTGGCTTGCACATTTGTGGTTACTATGTGCTCCATGTAACTGAAAGAAAAGAAGCATACATTGCAAAGGTGACAGACTATGAGAGTAGGGAGTCATCTGAAGTAGAAGATTAGAGGGTGCTGACAGAGGCAAAAGAGGGTTCCATGTTTTGACCTTTTCCATTATACTAGAGTAGAAGAAATCCAGGTCTCAACAACATTAATACCTCCATAAGGCCTGAGCTATGTCATGTTAGCTTCAAAATTGGGATTACATAGATAAACAACTTCATGGCCATTGAAGAATCTTGGTGTAACTAGCCTGCAATCTTTCATTCTTCATATAAGGTGCACCTGAGCTACAATTGTCTTCTAGCAAATCAGACATTAAATTCTGATTGCATCACATGTATTTGTATCTGCCATGGATTATATAGCACTACACAAAATTATAGGGATGTTCTTGGAATCATGCACAAAGTTTACTAAAGTGGTCCTCCTTAGGAATAACTGACATTATGTTTTTCAAGATATTACCAACAGTTCTCTATAATGACAGGAAAAGAGACAACCACACCAGTGAAATTATACATTTCCCCTAGTCAGGTACTACAAACACCCGTATTTCAATACTCTAAAATCACCCATTCCTTCTCATTCATTCTTCTGACCTTTTTTCCGTTGGTTAGATAAATCGCACAATACCTTGTCTGTTCTTTTGATTAGTTTTGTGAAACTAATCATTCTGTACAAGAAATATATTCTATTTCACCTGGTGGGGATACAATCCTTAGACTGCCTTGACAATACAAGCATAGAAAGTAATGAGAAACTGTTTTTCAAAAGGCAATGAATGCATAGCAGTAAAAATCAAACTTACAGGGGGGATCTGTATACATATGTTGAATGTAAAAAATCACTGCTGCTTGCCTGCTTCTGATCCAGCATCTATCAATTCTGGTGGTATCTCTTCAATTGTGTTACCAGACATGCTTTGAAACTATATGAAACAATCACAGAAGAGACCACATGGGCCATCTAGTCCAACCTTCTGCCATGCAGGAAAATCACAAAGTACCCCTGACAGATGGCCACCCAGCCTGTTTAAAAGCCTCCAAGGAAGGAGCTTCCACCACACTCCAAGGCAGAGAGTTCCACTGTTGAATTAACATGGTAACATTTACCTGCTTTGATTGTTTTCAGTATGTGGAAGTTTGTATATGTGTTCTGCATCTGGGAGCTGTATTTAGCTGTTATGATTGATAGACCCACCGTTCGAGATATTACCATTTTTAACAGCACATCTTATCTGATAAAAATGTTTAGATGTGAGGATGTGAACAAACAAATATTTCTGCAGATACCCACCTACCTTGTGTGTGAGCACACACAGCTTTGATCTTTAACTGGAATGCCTTCTTAATGTTATTGCATATTGTGCAACAGATACTTTGATAAAGATAATAGCAGCTCTTATTTTTGTAGTACCTCCCAGAATAGATCAACCTATATTTACAGTTGTATTCATAGTGATTTCTTAGAGGCAGCTGTGTGCCTCACCTCTGAGGTGGAAGGAATTTCTCATATAACAAGTTCATCACAATAGAGAAGGCCAATTACACCAGACTACAAGCAGCCAAAGCACTTCTTTACTCTAGTTACATCTTCAAAAGTTTACATATCTAGAGACCTGGGTGCTAAGCTTCTTGTATTCAGAAAAAAGGGCTACTTTGATAAATCAGAAAGATAATTTTATATGTACTCTAAATAACAGCGCAACACCTGACAGCTATTAAGCTGTAAGTAGCTTTTGATTCCTAAGTGGTTGATAATACTTCACTGAAGTACCTGACATTTACTTGGGAGGTCTGAATGTTCAAGTGTCTAGAGAAAAATCCTCCCTTTTGGGAAACTATTCGTTTCCCTACAAAACTGTGGATGAGAATATTAGTGATTTCCTGGTGGCCATGGGGCACAGAGGAATTCTTTAGTATGCTTATATTGGGGCAGCCTCTTTTTCCCTCCCCACAGAGCTCCTGGGAATGATGCTAAGTCATGACACAGCACTGTTCCAAGAGTGAATTCTGTTCCAAATTTGAAAGGGAATATTGCCTACCTACTTGTTATCTGTAGGAAATGTTTTCTTATCTGTGAAAGTAATCAAAAGAAAAGAATCCCACCATTTTCTTTTAAAATTTGGGCCGAATACTGCATGTAATTGAAACTTGCAAACATTTTTTACCTTTCAGCATGAGCTCATCCTTGACAGGTTCTACAAGTAGGCTATACTGTCCTGCATAAGGGAGTTATTCTTTCTGCCGTACTAGCTCACTCTGCTCCTCCTGTGTGTAATCTGGTCAATGTCATGAAATCTCTCATTTTGAGCAGGATCCAGTGCTGTCACTTTGCTGATGGCATAGCTCCTGTCTTCAGAACCAGTAGATGGGAGCAATTCCTTCTCTCTGTCCATTGCTGCAGTCTTGGACTTCTGAGAAATGCACTCACAGCACTAGCAGCTTCCTACTGACTGGATCAACACCTTTAGCTTTTATATTTCTGACAAGCAAAGGCACTTGAAAACATTTTTTCCCCAAGAAAAGGCAACTGATTGCTTCTAAGCCATAGCAAGGAAAGATAATGAACACAAGACAGGTATCTATAAATGAGGCTCCCTGAGACTTCTGTGAGGATAATTAAAAGGTTGATTTCTCATTGGTAGATACCTGATAGTGGAATACTTGGTCAACCCTGGCAAGACAATCTAGTCTACCCATGTAAATAGGCACTTCTTTCATCCTTTCTCACATAGATTGATGCTCACATAATAAAGCTGACACTGAACTGGTTGCAGAGTTTTCTCCTTGTTCTTAGGACAGATTCAGATACAAGCAAAACCTTGGGAAGATAGAGGGATAGGTTTACTAGGCCTAACAATGCAATCATTTCTTCTATAAGATCTCTTCAATATCTCCAAATAATGTAACTATGATAAACCTTTGGGTAGCTACTCTGTGTCTTTTATTTGCCTAGTTTGGGACTTCTTAAACTGTGGTTTCTGACCCCAAATGGGGGATGCTTAACTCAGTATTCGGAGCCTGAAAAAATGCATGAATCTCGCCTATTGGCTGTTTTAAACATGTTCATGAATTTGTTGTGCAGTGTTTACAGTGGACTTTGCAGAAGATGCTTCAGCTGTACTTCATAAAAAGAGAAATTAGTCTGTTTAGTAAATCTTGGAAATCCTGATTTATTATCACATAATGTTTACTTCGTATACCTATTTTATATACCAATATACCCAGGATCCCATAAACATTTCTTGGGCCAGAACGGGTACTAAGTGGAAAAGTTTAAGAAGCTCTGGCCTGGTTCCTGCTAAAAGTTGGAAGAGATGCATGTCTAAATACCAAGAAGGCATTCTATTCGTACTGGTAGAATTACAATGGTTCTGAGAACCCTGAGATCAGAAGAAAAGGTGATGCAGCCTTCAGTCTTTAAATTCCATTAATGGAAATCATAGATGTTTGAGACCTTTCTCCTTTTCTGTGCTTCCTTTTGTGTCACTATTGTGTATGTTGGTTAATGATCAGCATTTTCCACTGTTAGTATCCTGTTTTTGAAAGAGATGACTGAATTCTTTGCTTCTAATTTAACAGAGGTGGCCATGGAGAATTATAGATTTTAGTTCTTTTGAAGAGTGAGAATGCTTTGGGGCAGAACAAATCATATAACCAGATCCTGATTAAGTGATATGGTAATGCTAGATTGAAGAAAATGGCGAGGTGCTATCAATGCTTTGTCAGAATCCATACATTCAGACAGATCCACAGATATATCACCACATCCCTACCCTTTGATTTTTTTTTGCTCCCATCTGCTTTTCCTAAAACTTCTATAGCCATGATAACATTGTGTACTTCCAGTAACACACAGTACTGTAAATCTGAATTTACCTATATATACGAACATGGATATTGTTCTGATATCCCTTAGAATGAAGATACCAATAATAATATACGTATTTCCAGCTGTACAGAGTTTGAAGATGTCCATTGGAAGGAGGAGACACAATACAATAGGAGTTCTGAAGATAATCTGGCCATAACTATGTGTTTGAATTGTTTAGGACCTCAGTAGCTTCCTTAAAACAGTAAACTCAGCCTGAAAACATCTTTTTTTTAAAAAAAAAATGTGTGGTATAGTGATGAAAATGCCTGATAATGGAGAGGTCACAATATTTACTTTTATCTACATTATTTTAATATCCCCCTCTATATAAGTGTTATTGGCTGGAGAAGCCCAAACCTGTTCATTGAATATGGTTGGGAAGATAATGGGAATTCTACACCTAAATAAATAGATGACGGAATTCTACAATCTAAAACAGATCCTGGAATACAAATGCAATTCACGATGTGGGAGTAATGGATGCACTTGTGTCATGCATATACTTACATGGTATCTATCTCTTTTCCATGCTTGTAATCACAGGAAGGGGATGATAACACCTGTCCCTTGGAGGTTATTGTGGCAGCATGTTCTGGCCAATTCCAGTTGGCTTTAAAAATGTAGCATCAGACCTAAAGATTTTGTAGGTTCACTATTGCTAACCTCAAGTCTGGAAGTAACAATCTGACTTTCCTGGGATAATTTATTTTCTCACAGTGGTAGCATGGCATACATCATGTAGTCTTCAACTTTGTCTGCATTTATTTTCCCTTTGAAATCCAAAGATTTTCCCTTTGGAAACTGAATACACTGCCTATTTCAATTCCTAGGAGTTTGGCGTGTTTTACTCCTTGATTCTTTGTGGTACCACCAAACTTCCAAGACTTCACCTGTCTCTCACTTCATCATGTAACAAGACACTGCTGGTTTGTCCTTAAACAGGTAACCAAGCACCGTCGTATCAGCACCTTGCGATATACCAAGAGTAGGTACCACAATTAACATGCAAGTATTGCATTTTCAGAAGTCATAAGGACAACCTGGGGGAGGGATCAGGAGAAAAAGGGAATATATTATTCTCCCTGCATTTTTTTAATGTACCAGTTGTGACGTACACAAAGAGAATGAGAGGCTGATAAATTAACATTTAAAAATGAGAGGAGATTCTTGCTTTAAGGCTTCCGAGGTTCAGGCTTTGACATTGACTGACTACAATGCAACCATCTAGCCATCTTGCTTTGGCGCCCAACCAAGAGGCCTTTAGTTTTAGTCTCTGTGCTGGATTTTGACAATCTGCCTGTGTGATAGTGAACAGAAATGAGTACAAAGAGTAAGAGTTGAACAGCTCTCAAAGGGGGAAGGAAGAGGAGGAGGAGGAGGAAGATGGAAGATGGAAGATGCCAACAAGCTGGTCCTGCAGCTTATGTTTACTCCAGATCGCGCTATCCTTCTCCACAGTGCAGAAGAGGTTTTGTTCTCTGCTTTATGCCGGGGGCCCAAAGGTGTGAAGGATGATTCAAAGCAAATTGCACATGGACAATTAAATATATGAGAGTCTTGAAAATGCATATGGAGACTCTGAAGCACATGCAATGGGGGACAAGGATCTATGGTCACTAGGATGCAAGGAGGGGGTGGCCCCCAATGGAGACAAGTGCGATGTTCTTTTGGAAGGATGAGGGTGAGATGGTGCTGCAGCAGATAGGTGGCTGACAGAGCCCATCATGGAAAAGTCATAACACAGAGATCCAGAAGGTGAGCACTGTGCTAAAATGTCTCCTCAAACTGTGGCTCCGCAGTCAAAAAGGTAACCGTTCTGGTAGAAATTTGTGCTTTAATATATTTTGTTTTTGTTTAAAACAAAAGTTCCCACTTCCCTGAGGAAGTCCTGTTCACTGTTCATAGGGAAACATGGCCTTGCCCCCCTTTCATCTATCCTTTTAAATATCTTTGTCATCCCCGCTTTTGCCTTTTCGTTCTGTTATTCACAGCTCTTCTTTCCATTGCTTCCTCCCTCTTTCTCTTGTGTCTTTATTTTTATTCATACTTGCTTGGTTTTTAAACGTGATGACTTCCTTCAGGAATCCTTCAGGTTCTGAATTGGATCTCCTTAGTGTAGTCATGCTTGTTAGTCTTTGGTAACATACGGACACTTTGGTGTGCCAGTGAGGAGTGGGAGCAAGAGGATCAGAGGTGACCAAGTAGGAAAGGAGGAGGAATGTCTTAGATTGAAGACTGGAACAGTTGCTTGCTATCATCTGAGCAGTACATAAAGGAAGAAAAGTAGAGGTCCACAGAGGAAAGATTTGTGTTGGGTGACTGCACCATTTCCTGGAAGGGCAACCGCTGTAGGAAAAGTAAGAGAAGGATTTAGTCACATAAAGTTTCCACATCTTGCAAAATAGGTAATTATGGAATGACCTGATAGTCCAAAGCAGTGTTTCAAAATCTTTGATCCTATAAATGTTTTGTACTTCAGCTCCCAGAATTCCTACAACTAGCCAAGCTTGCTGGAGCTTCTGAGAGATGCAGTCCCAAACTCTTGGAGGATCAAAAGTTGAGAGCAACTGGAGTACTAGATAGAGGGGATCCTAGGAATGAATCATAATAGGCAAGCGAATGTATTACGAAAACATAAGACTACCCCAATTACTAGAGATGAGACAGTATAGATAGATCTACATACTACATGAACAATTTTAATGGCATTATATGCAAAACAGCTTTATACCAAGCTATGCTATTTAGTTATATCATCATTGACTACTCAAAATAGTAGTGAGTATCCATAAGTGTTCATCTTACATTCTAAATGGGGGGGGGGGGGGCACAATCCTGGCACTTCCTGTGTGCAAAAGCATGTCCTTTAAAATTGAACAATGGTTCTTCTTAAAATGTTAAATATTATTTAACAGAAGCATCCAACTGAGTTCCACTTACCACAGCTCTAAACTCATCATCTTTGATGCAAGTCTCATTGGAATGTATCCTATCAATAAAAGTTAATGAAAAACTGGCTTTCTCTCTGGTATAAGTGATTTTGTGACTGTCAGGAGGCAGAGTGATTTCAAACTGATCTATTCAGGGAAGTTTTTGTCATAATTTTAGAAGGATTTCTCTGCCTTGGGATGCTCACAGCATTCAATAAAGGTTAGTACTTATTTACAGAGATGTCCTAATTTGTACCCTATGGCTATTACTCCTAATTACGGTTTCCCCTTCTTATCACTAGGGTGTCTTTATTAAAAAACCTCAGCTCATTTGGCTAAACAACTCCAATGTGGCAAAGATTTTAATGAACAATAAACCTTCTATTACATGTTGCAAAGTGGTTAAAAACCTGGTCACTTCAGAAATAGCATTTCTGCCATCTGCCACCACCTTTGCAGAATAATCAAATTTAAGTCTATTTTAATGTTATATGCTTTAGATTGTAATTTACATACTGTTTTAATTTTTAGTGTTAGCCTAAATCTTTTTAACTTTAGTCTCCTTTGGGAGAGAAAAAGTGGGGTATATACACTACTACTACAACAACTACTACTAATAGTAATAAATGAAGCAGGCATACACACTTTAGACAGTAATGAACGTCCCTCCTTCTCATGTTAATATGCAGAGATTTCCCAATTTTTCCTTGGATCTGGTGTGCAAGCACACATACGTTATAAGATATGCACTCACCTTTATTTGGGGCAGTTGGCCTCCTTGGACAGTCACCCTTTTTCAGAGTGACATCATCAATGGCGATATCTCCTTCTGACCCTGTACCACGAACACCTTCAAAGATGATCTGCCATGAGAGGATATTAGAGTTGGAAAAGCTCTCTTGGGGCAATACAGGACTCCAGTAGTCCCATTATTACTAATACACCATTCCCTATGATATGAATACAATGACAGTTACAGATAGAGAAAAATCACAGCAGAGAAAATGGTACTGAAGCCAATGGGTTTACTATAGTTTATAGACAAATATGATGTAAACAAAAAGGGCCCTAGAGCAAATCAAGCCTCAACTCTATATAAAAGCCAAAATGACTGAACTACTACTGTCCTTTGGATATACTGATATTTCAAGATGACATGAGTCACTAGAATATACAATAAAGTTCAGCAAAGTAGGAAAAGAGGAAAACCACATTATGATAGTAGGAAAAAAGGAAAACCATAGTATGGGTGGATAGACTCAAGAGTTTGAAAACTCTTTGTTGTTGTTGTCCATGAGCGCTTTCAAGAAGTTTCTGGCTGATGGTGACCCTAAGGGTGAACCTATCATAAAGTTTTCTTGGTAAGGGCAGAGGCTGAGAGAGCGTGATTTGCCCATGGCCACCTAGGGCCCTTCCATACAGCCATATATATCAAGGCAGAATATCCCACAATATCTGCTTAGAACTGGGTTATCTGAGTCCACACTGCCATATATTCCAGTTCAAAGCAGATAATGTGGGATTTTATTCAGCTGTGTGGAAGGGGCCCCAATGGGTTCCATGTCTAGCTGTGGATTCAAACCTTGGTTTCCAGAGTTACCATCCAATACTTAAACCACTATGCCAAAGCTGTTAATAACTGAGTGAAGGACTGGAGATCATTCAGTTCTAGGTTTGCTAAAAGCCAAAGACAATTTGATGGCGATTAAGTACAATTACAGACCCAAGAATCAATTGAGAATGCACTTTTAAGCTGGTCATTCATGTGGTAGGTAAAAACATCAATGACATACTGCAAAGTGTAGCTTTTGATCCTTCCCCACCTGATGAGTTCTCCACAAGTCATTAGCTACAATAAGGAGGTGGCTGTACCAAACTGTCTGTTTGAAGTACTAGGGTTCCACATCCAAAGAAAACTTTATTTTGATCTGAATGTAGACTGAACACTCACAGCCTGAAAGTAGCAGAAGCTTTCTGTTCCACTAGCTTATATTTCTAGCTTATTCTGTAAACTGGAGTGAAGTTTTTATTTTATTTTGCATACTCATGTGTGACCACATTTCAGGAGCACTACACTTTTTGGAATAGATTGAAATTGTTCAGCTTTTGTGGATATGTATATAAGAGCAGAGGAAGCTACCTTATACTGCTTCATCCTGTCCAATATTGTTGACAATGACTAGTAATGAGTCTAAATAAGGGAATAGTACCGGGGATATTTTGTGTACAAAGCATGTGCTCAGTCACTAAGGGTGTATCTACATTGTAGAATTCGGTTTTCTAACTGCCATGGCCCAGTGCTATGGAATCTGGGGAGTTGTAGTTTGGTGAAGCACTAACATTTTGGCAGAGAAAGCTAAAGATTTATAAAATGACAGTTCCTAGGAATCTATAGCACTGAGCCATGGCAGTTAAAGTTGCACCAAACTGCATTCATTTTACAGTGTAGATTTATTCTAAGACATAGTTCTTTCTTAGAGTTTCTTCATAGTCCTATTTATTTTCATGAGTCATTATTATTACGCTATGTGCCCTATTTCTGAATTTCAGAATATGGTGTAGGCCACAAAAATAGTGGGCTACTGTGGGATACGGCCACAGCACTGTTCTTTGAGACCTGAGAATCACAGGGGTCTCCTTCATTCTCCAGGCTTGACAGTTACGGCTTCATTAGGCCATGCCATCCGTGCTGTTCCTATGGTTACAAGACTTTCTGGGCAGCTCAGGGCAGAGGTTCTGCCACGTCCTAGTCTCTAAGGAGCACAGGCAACCTCTACGTTTATCTCCTATTATGCATGAGGAGGCTACAAGCCATTCACTAACTGTCTCCACATGATACAAAGCACTATATGGAATGTGCTGTGCCCAGTTAGTAAGAAGTAATCTATATATAAACCTGTGTACAAGTCTACACCATTTATAGTAAAAAAAAAATCGATCTATAAACCTGAGTTGACTTATCCTTGGGTCAACGCGAGTAATATATATTAACTCTTGTCAAAAAATAAATCCTCCTCATATCTGAATAAACTAGAAAAAGTAAAGAGCCCAGTCTATCTTGGATTGACTTAAAAGAAGCACCAACTTCCTTTACTCTTTCCACCATGGTCTTGCTTCTAGCCTTCTGAATGCCTGGGCAAGGAAATGGAAGCTTCCCCTCTTTATGGAATAATTCTCAACTTATCCATGGGTCATATCAGTGTCCATGATTCTGACCCCCAAACCTGCCCTCAAAGTTTACATGAAGTTGACTTATACATGAGTATATACAGTAAATATTCACTTGTGCTGACCTCCTTTTCTTCACATTTTGCAATTTGAGTTTCAGGAACAAAGATTCAAGGGATGATTCTCTGTGCTGTACTATCTGTGAAATTACCACAAATCAACAATGCTGTGGTGTTATGCTAGTGCAAAGTCAAAGCTTTTGGGTATAGGAAGCAGGAGAGACATATGAATATACTCCCAATTTGTACGAGTTTTGTGTGTGTTCATTGTTATGTCTCTTCTGTCCCATTCCCACATTCATCTCTATTTTTTAATAAAACCGTACAGACATTTCTCTTTGAAATTGTTTTTTTGACAGGAATGAAGAAACCTGTCAATTTAGGTTTGTCTTCATTTTAAACTTTCCTGTCTTGAGTTAGTTTCATCCACTAGAGCATATGATTTTCAAATATAATATAATTTTGCAAAGTGCACATGTTTTGTTTTGCAAACAATTCCCTTCAATGCATTTGTATATATTTTTTAATAATATATGCACGTTGTGTACATCTTTGTACACAATGAAATTCTCCTCCATAGTTTGTGAATTTCTTACAAAACTTGTATTTCCAAAGATATATTTTTCTTAAATGTGCACATTTATAAATGTGTTTTTATCCTAAAATGCCTCTCTTAAAATACACCTCAGCACATTTTAAGATCCAAACACTGAACCCCAATGTTTAGGAAATGTATGCAATCCGATAGCTATATATGCCAAATTATATGAATCCAGGAGGTTTAGGTCAGTTCAAAAGAACAAAATGGGAGCTTGGAAATGTTCCTTATTTTTAAAAGCACAGTAACCATGCTAGCTGCTTTTCTAAGCACTAGAAACAATTGTTCAACAACTCAAGTTGAAGGTGTGCATATAGGAATAATCCAAAAAATGAAAAAAATATCTAGACCTTTTATGCCCATGGGCCTCGTTTTCGCCAGAGCTCTCTAATAATATGTTATAATATAATATATTGTATATACATATAATATTTATAATATTGTAATGTAATGCAATATAATACTAGTAATTGTTTTTAAATGCATTGTTCATGTTGTTGTTCATTCGTTCAGTCGTCTCCGACTCTTCGTGACCTCATGGACCAGCCCACGCCAGAGCTCCCTGTCGGCCGTCACCACCCCCAGCTTCTTCAAGGTCAGTCCAGTCACTTCAAGGATGCCATCCATCCATCTTGCCCTTGGTCGGCCCCTCTTCCTTTTGCCTTCCACCTTCCCCAGCATAATTGTCTTTTCTAGGCTTTCCTGTCTCCTCATGATGTGGCCAAAGTACTTCAACTTTGTCTCTAGTATCCTTCCCTCCAGTGAGCAGCCAGGCTTTATTTCCTGGAGGATGGACTGGTTGGATCTTCTCGCAGTCCAAGGCACTCTCAGAACTTTCCTCCAACACCACAGCTCAAAACCATCGATCTTCCTTCGCTCAGCCTTCCCTAAGGTCCAGCTCTCACATCCGTAGGTGACTACAGGGAATACCATGGCTTTGACTAGGCGGATCTTTGTTGCCAGTCTGATGTCTCTACTCTTTACGATTTTATCGAGACCGGACATTGCTCTCCGCCCAAGAAGTAAGTGTCTCCTGATTTCCTGGCCACTGTCTGCATCTGCAGTAATCTTTGCGCCTAGAAATACAAAGTCTGTCACGGCCTCCACATTTTCTCCCTTTATTTTCCAGTTGTCAATCATTCTTGTTGCCATAATCTTGGTTTTTTTGACGTTTAGCTGCAACCCAGCTTTTGCGCTTTCTTCTTTCTTTCTTTCCTCAGCTCCTCCTCGCTTTCGGCCATCAGAGTGGTGTCATCTGCATATCTGAGGTTGTTAATGTTTCTTCCAGCAATTTTCACCCCAGCTTTGCATTCATCAAGCCCCGCACATCGCATGATGTGTTTTGCATACAAGTTAAAAAGGTTGGGTGAGAGTATGCAGCCTTGCCGTACGCCTTTCCCAATCTTGAACCAGTCTGTTGTTCCGTGGTCAGTTCTTACTGTTGCTACGTGTATGCATAATGATTAAATGCATAATGATTTTGTATTCTGTATATCTAAACTGTTGTAAACCGCTCTGAGTCACCTAAGGACTGAGAAGAGCGGTATACAAATAAAGTAAATAAATAAATAAATAAATACTAGTCTTGCCTGTTTGTATATGTGTGCGTGTACAATAAAAACACATGAATTTCCAATTTTCTACATGCCTCTTTCTTTGGCTGAAAGATTCTATTGTCTGAGATCAATATTTTGCAATGTAATGTTTTCCCCAAGATGAAATGCTTCTTGCTATTGTGATTGCTCTATGGAATTTGGCTGGCCACACACCCCAACTGGAGCCTGTTAGGTTATTAGTGAAGAGTGGCACAATTTCCCTCCCCCATTGCCTTCACTATTTTTTAAGAATTTTTTCTAAAAGGTACGTGACACAGTATGGTCACTCACCATGCTGTGACATTACACAATTAACCAGATTACGTTTGTAAAAATAGCAAAATTGCTGAACGCTTATTCCTTTCAATAGCACATGTAATCTGACAACACATTTGATCTGATGTGAGTTCCACTGAATTCAATGGAGCTTATTCTCAGCTATTTGGGCATGCGGTTGAAGATTTTTATCTTCATACTATAGATATATGACCCCTCTGTATCTATCGCACCATTGTGCATAAACTTGATATTGCATTATGGGTTTTGAAAGGTTAAGTGGGAAAATGATGCAGCAGTTTAGATGTACCTGTATGACACTTTGAAGTGGCCATTTGAAAATGGTCTTAACAATTCTTATGGCCTGACAAAGAAAGAAAATAGGTCAGGTAGAAGAAGGGAAATAACCTTGGGGCAGACCTCCAAATTGTAACATCCATACATATACATGACAAACGCTGTTGTTTATGCTTTGTTCGCTGTAAAATCTAAATGGCCCAGAAATCAGAACCATTACCATAGGAATAAAGACAATGTCTAGCCTGTACATCGAAGGAATAGCACTGGAGAGGGCTCGTAAGCAACTAAGTAATAACAAATTAGTAGCCCATCCCTGTTGTCATTAAGTGCACAGTCATAACTGAGCTACAAGCAATGAACAGCACATTGGCAAGTAACATGATTATTGCTTTATGGTACCCAAAAGCATGCTTTGCACTTCTGAGCTAAGTAAGAACAAAGCAAATGTGCACAGATGTGCCATATTCATGAATTCATAAAAAATATCATTCACTGAACAAAGAAAATAAGATGCAGGGCATAAAATTCACAGTAAATGCTTTAGGAATAAACACCTGTTGCACAAAGAACGAAAGGCCTCAAAAAGCTGCCGCTGCCCTGTACGTCCTTAAACACATCCCCTGCTTACAGAACAGATTTATGTCTGATTTTTAAAACCCATTGAACTATTATGGCTTTACCCCCCAAATTCCATTTTAGAAACTGCCATTCACCATGAGAATTAGCTGCGTCCTTGATGTGCCTTCTGAAAATAGAGCTCCTGGCATTCCCTGAGGACAGGGAATGACTATTAAGAGAGTTTTAGGTCTGCAGTGCAAAGAATCTGAGAAGGGAATGTGAGGCTACTTTTACATTGAAAGAGTCCAGTTACAAGGTTTTGATTTTGAGGTTTTTAAAATCAATAACTTAAACTCCAAATGGTGTATTAAATCAGATTATGGCAATGTTACTGGGCAGAACTTTGTTTTCCTGAAATATCCTGTCTCTACTGATGATAAGATGGTTTCAAGATGCTAAAAGAAGTCCAAGGCCCTATATTAGGAGTCTAGGAGGGGATCCCTTTTTCTAACACTTCTAATATTTTATTATTTGTTTATTTACAGCATTTTTACCCCACCCTTCTCAACCCCTGGGGGGGACGACTCAGAGCAGCTAACAAAGGCAGCAATTCGATGCCACAATAATAGAGCCATAGCTATGACATTATATCTATCACAAAATAATCTTCATATGTTTACCTAATTCTTGATATTACCATATCTCTTCATTTCTAAGACACACTTTCCCCCCTTATTAACATTTCTAAAATGGGGTGGATCTTGGAATTGTGGGTGCCTTTTTCATAGGTAAATAAAGTTTTTTTCTGTTGGTGGTGCTGAAATTAGTGTGAATCTTACAATCAGTAGCATCTTAGAACTGAAGAAGTACAAAAATCTAATATACTTGTACATTTTATCCATTAGACAACACCTTTTTCAGAAATAAAGCATTCATTAAAAACCTAGATAGGGCACAACATTCACAAACAGCTGTAGTCAGTGTCATAATGAGTCCCTGTGTTAGTACTCACAAAAGGCATAGCAAACTAAGTATGGATATCTTATTTTGAACAGATTTCTATAAATCCTAATTTAATAAAACATTGTTAGCAAGTCTCATTTCTCCTCCTATTTATCTCCACACCAAGAAAAACTTTACCTGTCATGTTTCTGTTGGTCAAAACACAAAGGAGCAGGGACAATAAACAAACAGGCAAATTGGGGATCCTATGACTGCACTGCATTTGTTGCAAAACAGTGATAACAGAAGCATGAATCAGCTTGGCTCAGAAATCAAAGATGACTTCTAACACAGTTGTTCCTAATGCAGGAACGAGCCATTCTGTAATGTGGCTGCCATTAACAGCAGTGACCTCGGATTTCCTTCCTTATCTCCCCTGGTGACATTGTCAGAGTAAGGAAGCATTTTAATTTTTTTAACCTGGCTATCCCCCAAAGTGGCTCACATTTTATCTTAGGATAAAATACAGCCAAACCAAAACCCAAAAATAATTAAAAAGAGGTAAAAACAATTACAAAAACAATTAACATTTCACTTGTTTTTGTAACAACTAGGCATTGTTGACAGATGTAAACAATAAACTTATTACACTATTCTGATATATTTGCAACTTTTAAAATTACAGTACAACCATCATATCTGTGGAAACAGTATTCATGGTTTCATTTATTAATGTCCAAGAAAATATGTCCTCTCTAGACATTTTCTAGGTTCTTTAGCATTGATGTTAGCCCAAAGGTCAAGAAGTGTTGATTTTCAATCAAATATCTTCATTCACACAGAGAGCCTGGGGGTGGGGGTGGGGTGGGAGACACTTTCAGCTCAATGACTTAACATGATTCTATATAATCACAGTGAAAACACTGGCAGAGTATGGGGTGATTAGCTGGTTGGAACGCTGAACAGGATGGATTTTGTTGATGGTTTCATTGTTATACTTTCTGTTGCTGGAAAAGGAGGAGATAGGCCATTGCTCCATCTATCTCAATGTCTACTTTTCCAGTGCTACTGGACCTCCCATGGAGTTAACCTTCTATGTACAAAGACAGCACTCTAGCGCTAGGCTAAAGTGCCCTTCCTCTAAGTCATTGGTTCTCATCCTGTGGGTCTCCAGGTGTTTTGGCCCACAACTCCCACAAATCCCAGTCAGTTTACCTACTGGGAAAACCAACCACCACATCACACTGGGGCAAATTGTCCCACTGCAGCACTTTGGGGACGAGGCCTGCCAAACGCCATCGTATTATGTTCAGCAGGCAAATCTCCTTGGGTTCATCCCTCAGTTGTATACCATTAATACAGGGTAGGAGTGATCCTTTTGGTGGCAGCAGCATATTTCCTCTCATGTCTGCTTCTTACCAATGTCCCATAGAAACATTGGTTTGTCAGTGACAAAGTAATAAGGGAATGGCAGCTTTCACAAACCACTGTTCAAACCATATGCTCATGTACAGAAACTGAGATGTTACTGCTGGGGAGAAAGGTACCTCATGCAAAATAACCTATAATAGGAGGCCCAAGAGAGATTTATTCTTCTTGAGCAAATATTACTAACAGTAACCTGGTGCTCGAATAACAACATTGGTATGTGGTTATTCAAGAGAGACAGCTGAGCACTGATAAGTCATCCTAGGCCCTTTGGTTTCTTTTCCACAACAACAAGACTAGAAGTGAACTGGCTTTGGGGCCCTTTTGCCATTGGCTTTGCTAACCCCATGCCAGGCAGCTATGTCCTTGGGGCCCCCATTGATCTGCTTACCTGGAAAGGTCCTGCAGGGTTGATAGGAACATGTGCTTGTTGCCACAAATTTCCTTGGTCCCCCTTGATTGACAAGGCTTGAGTGGGCTGTTTATTCTTCACGTGAACCAAGAGATTTAACGAGCCTGTAAGAGAGTGGCACCAGACACTGGAGTCACACTACTTCTCCACAGCAAGCATTTCCCTTCCCTTAGGAGGCCAAGCAACATAGGGACAGCCCCACCATGAAGCACAACAATGGGCAACAGCTCAGACAGTACATTTTGGATGTCACAAAAGGGCAGAAATTGCTAGCTATTTTTTTAAAGTATGTGCTAGGACTAGAGGTGGGAAGAGGTGCCTGACAGATTTTCTTCCTCAAGCACCAAAATGACTTGGCCGTTTTTGGGGACTTATGTCGCTTAGTTGGGTGAGGGGCATGATTTGCTGTTCTACTTCAGGCAGCAAGATGTCTTGAGCTGATTCTACCATTTATAGTTGCATCAGTCTTAGATCTTTCACTGAATTGTATACACACACACACATATTGCACCTTATTTTTACATGTTGTACACCGCTGTGGGTCGCCCCTGGGCTGAGAACAGCGGTCTATAAGCACAGTAAATAAATAAATAAACATACAACATATGATTCAAAATCCACACATAGTTCATTATAACAAGCAGGAAGGAGAGACATCAGTTTAAAAGGAATTTATTGTTATATAAAAGGTTACATCTTTCGCTTCATCCCCAGAACATAGTTATTTCCTTATTTGACAGGCTCCCTGACTGCCATCTTTCCCACATGGAGAAAGGTGAATTACCTACTTTGTCATCAACTTATGTCCTTTTGATATATACAGCTACTTAACTGTTTAGGGTTTTTTTAACCATGGTCGTCTGTGCTATGACTGGCCCACAAGTCACAAGATCTGCTCAACAACCTTAAAAATGCTCAACAATGCTGGATAGTGAAGGTGTTGACTGAGTCAACCATGTGACATGCTTGACTATTGAAAGGTATATCTTGATAAATCAGTATACCAACCTGTTTGGAAAACGGGCTTGAAATTAGTGGCTGGCATGCTGTTAGTGACATATGGAAGCTAAATTCACATTATACCTGAGTACCCTATATATACTCATGTAAAAGCCTAGAAATTATAGTCAAAAAGACAATCTAAAAAACCCGGGTTGACTTATCCATGGGTCAATGTGAATACTGTACCTAAAATCTCCCCTTCTCTGGTGGTGAAAGGCAAGAGTGTAGTCCGTCCCAGAAGAACCCAAAAGAAGCACTGAGCCCCTCTACTTTCTCCACTGCAATGCTACTTCTGGTTCTTTGTTTTTGTTGGTATGCCTGGGTGGGAAAATGGCAGTGAGAGTCAGGGGCAGTTGCCCTCTGAGGGGATATTGATGCTTTCCCCTCTCTGCAGAAGGACCCTCAATTTATTATTTATTTACTATACTTGTATACCACCTTTCTCAGCCTTATCAGTGACTCATTTATCCACGGGGAATATCAAAACCCATAAATTTGGCCCCATAACCTGCCATTGAGTTTTACATGAGGTTGATATATATATGTCTCTTTTAGTTGTTGCAGAGGTTGGTATGCTTTCCTATTCTGTGCAACCCCCCCCCCCCCCCAATTATTTTCCTTCTTAGCCTCCCTGAATGGCCATTACATGGTTGGCAGGGAAGAAGAGGAGGGATCACAGAAGCATCTGGCTAGCCCTCTCAGCCAAACTGATTATATAATCTGCTGCTTGGAAAGATGCTATGGATCTACATTTTGCTATGGGGATTAGCCAGTTTATTATGAGCATAGAAGTGTGTTTGTGTGTGCATGCTGTGGGTATTATGGGGGAATATACATCCAAAATAAATGTTACATTGATTACAAGTCAAAGTTTGACTTTAAAATCTATTTTATTTCTCACCTTGAAATGTCTGAATTTTATTTGTTTTTAGACTAGTGGTAAAGAAACAGTTCTCATTTTGATTAAGTGGTTCTGGTTGGGTCAATTTAAAATGTTTGTGTAAAAGCCACAATCACCCTGGCATGTGGTTTGAAGTTATTAAGAAATGATATTGATAAAAGAGTATGGGCCGTGAGTCTGAAAATAAAATGTGTTTTGATTCAATCAGTCACAGAATATTGTTGTTTGATATTTTCAACATAAAAACACTAAATGGGAGAAGGATGTGCTTGTGAGTGCGGTATTATCTAACTGTGTTACGCTGGCAGCAGCATTTATCTGTGGACTGAAATGTCAGAATTAAACCCACAAACACCATCCAATGTTGGTCATCATGGGAATATGAATGAAGAGGAGATACCATAACCAAACAGTACCACTCCTAGGTCCATGACAGAGGAGTAACAGAGTAATGTAAGCTATCAATCTGCTTCAGTCACTCTGCATTATGAGTAGGCTGACTTTTTCTTACATGGAAAACCTGATAAGAATTAATGCTTTAAAACAGAGCTTTCTGCTTGGTGATTTAAATCACTGATTTAAATCAATCCATGCTGGAACCAATTGCTGTTTTTATCTGCTAAGAAGTAAAAGATTTCCTTGCTAAGGCATTATACATCGAACCTCTACTTTAAATGGGCAGAAAGCAACGTGGCACAGTAGGCAGATTCCTCGTTAATATCATAATCCGATGGTTGTGCATTGCCTTTCCTTAGCTTGTCACTCTATCATAAGTTCTACATCCTAGTAGTACCGCATCATTTAATTTTACCAGTCAGGAAAGACACTAATCTACCAGAAGAGGATTGTCACAGTAGGAAGTGGGCCTTTACCAAATCCCATTCCAAATGTTTGAGGTCTGCCGTGCTGTGTATGTAGTACCCTTTCACCAGCTGTGATCTGTGTTTGCATTTAAATTTTTCCTGCTGTGATGTTTAGTAAAAAAGGAAGCTGTCTTATACCAAGTCAGAGCATTGGTTTATTTTCACAACAAAGAAAATTTGTGATGGCATGACACAGTTTCTGACAGATACCTATCTCCATAGCCACCTATTTCTGCATTAAGGTATCTACACAAAACCTGCCAGTTCCACTCAGCCTGTTTCTCCAGTGTCTGACTGTCTTCACAGCAGTTCTGTCTTTTGCTTTTTCTCTCCATCACTGCCAATGTACCAACGGAATAAGAATTTTTGGCCATTTGGTTCCAGAAAAAAGGTGTTTCTATTCTACTGGGCTTGCATCTTTAAAAAAACAAAAAACCTTCTGATTGTTTTATGATGTTGATCTGTTGTTATGGCTTATATAATATATTTTTAAAATATTTATATTGCAATTGTTTCATTCATTTGGTCAACCACCCTGAAATATAATGGAAGTGCATCCCTGAAACATATGTACACACAAATGGGTAAACAAATGAACAATTAGATATGTGGCAACACTCAATCGGATTGTGACAATGATTCACTTGAACTAATTTAGCAGGCCACTGTCTCACTGTGGGAACCAACTAAAGCATGAACCATTCTGGGTGCAAATGTTTCATATGGAATAAGACTCCCCCCAAAATGTGCCATACTTAGGAGGGAAGGTCATATGAAAAAAGTGAATCACCACCCTCTTTGATTCTCTCCAGTTCCAGAACTGATCCATCAGGGACCCTGTATTGGGTGTGGCATTTGCCACCAAGTTGACCGTTTTTCCGTATTTGCTTGAGCTGTAGACACTAACACACAGCTCTCTGTGATGTTTAAAAGATCATTTTGCACTCAGTAGAATTAGGTCTAATTATCCTAGAAGAAAATTCCGGAAGACAATATGATGGCTAAGCATCTGCTTTTCTGTGAGAGGCTTCTGATCTAGCTAGGAAGTGTGACTTTCCTTTAGGTCTGTCTGCTTCATTCTCTAAGTTCCTAGAACTTGGAAGCTTGCTCTAGGAGCACATCAGATTCCTTTGTTTAGATTGATCTGGAGTCAAGACAGGAGGGGAGTTGAGGTCTTCTAAGGAATTGTTTTATCGCTTGGTTGTCAAACAAGTATGAGACGTGAATTTTCTCTGCTGTAAATACCCACTGCTTCCATAAACATTGTATTTTGCACTAACAATATGTCATGTTATTGAAATAAAATGAATCTCTTGGAAAGGCTAGGATTGAGCCCAGTCCCAGCTCAAAGCAGACACTGCATGTTACTCTGGCTTTTTTGCTGTTAGAAAAGCATAGATAAATTGGAAGAAGTTCAGAGGTCTGTAATAAAGATGATAAATGCCTTTACTCTCAGTGACAGAGCCACAAAGACTACTGGAAAAAAAGAATGAAATCTATATAACTTGGCTAAGAAATGATGTTTATTGTCTAGACGTATTCACAGGGTTATTGCATTAATGAGAGACAGAAAGAGGGTGAGCTGAGATGCATCTATGAATTGTGAAAAGCTAAAAGTCTGATATGTACTTGACCTGAATGATACACTGTACCATGCCTCAGTTGGGTTTAGGGAATGGCATTAACATTGGTTGTGTCTGTATTGTTAGAAAAAGTTCAAGATCTGAATGCATTGTCATGCACCTGCTTCATATTTGAAGCAGGAGTGTAGATTTGCACAAGGGCAAGAATAACCTTCTGTGGCAGGTCAGACTTCAGCCACATGCATTTTTAGACTATCTATGTTTATTGCCCTCAAATTATACACAGCTCATTACTCAGCAGACAGATTTGATTGTCTCCCAAGGGTAGAGTCTGGGTGTTCGGTTTGTAAGTGACTGTAGAGACCCATTCTGGATCCACATGGTCTGTCACAATGAGGGCATTGGTTTCCCAGGTAGAAGGCAGTCACGACAAGAGTTCGCTTGCATGCCTTACCCTTGGCATGTTTCTCCCTTTCACCCTGTATTCATCCCACCTCAAAATCTATAGCACTGTTGGTCATAACTGATTTCCAGTTACAATGCTTGGAACTAGGAAGCACTACCTTCAGAGACATCATGAAACCATCCAGATCCCCTCTCTTTAAAAGACAGCACAAATACCAAAACATATCACATAGAGATTAGTCCATGTCAACAGAGTATTTGCTGGTATCCACATCTATAATCTAATATACTAAACCATGTTTAAGGTATGCTCTGCTTCATGTGTTGGACTGGGTATAACCTGATAAAGACACTGAACTTTTGTGGTATCCATGACATTCCCAGTGGCTCTAGACATCAAGGGGCCTCAGGGTATATATGGAAAACCAAGACAAAATAGTTTTGGGTTCTCTACATGGTTTCCAGTTCTGTCAGTTTGTAGATGAAGATAATAAGGCAACAGGGTGGACATATACAGCAGAGTCTTGCTTATTCAACTTTAGCTCATCCAACTTTCTGTATTATCCAACTCTGCCTCCTGCCCAGATCCACAGCTGTTTCAATACATTGCAATGTTCTTCTGCTAAATTCATAAATACAGTAATTATTGCATAATGTTACTGTGTATTGAACTGCTTTTTCTGATGATTTGTTGTAAAACATGATGTTTTGGTGCTCAGTTTGTAAAATCATAATGTAATTTGACATTTAATAGGCTTTTCCTTAATCCCTCCTTATTATCTAACATTTTCACTTATCCAATGTTCTACTGGTCTGTTTATGTTGGATAAGTGAGACTCTATCAGCCCTGAGTCGCCTTTGTGCTGATATGGACGGGATACAACTGTTGTAAATAAATTCTACTGTACTATCAAATTCACAATCTTCTCTGGAGTTCCCAGTAGTGTTCACTATTTAAGCTTAAGTAGACTGTTGAAATAACCAATAGAGGTTGCAAAAGTAAGAACTAAAACCAAGCACATACTAGTGGAACTCTAACTAGAGCTTTCACCACAATTCACATCTGCACAAAAATGGGTAGTAATAATGGTAGAAAGAAGTAGTCAAAATAATGATCAGTGTTTTGGAAAGGAAACCATGCCATCTTTGAATTCCTGTCTGTTAAGCAATCCAATTCAACACATACATTATGCAGAAAGTTTCAGGTCAACAACAAAATGGAGAAGAAACACAGTGTCAGAAGCCTTCACACATGCTCTCATTGGAGGCTCAGGGAACACTCTGCAAATAGCAATTAAGACTGTTGAGTGTCTTGAAGAAGCTGATAAATCTCATTGCTCCTTCTCTTCTATAAAAAAAAGTTGGCCTGCACAATTAGGATAGGAGTTTTCAAAAGTGTGCAAATTAGGAGAAAGTAACCTGTTGATTAGTGTGATTAATTTATGCTTTTAAATACTGTACAGCCTCATTTATCTGAATAGTAAGGGTGAGTTGGTTGATTCAGTGTTTTGAATCACTGTGGAAGGACCAGCTAAAACGTTTGGTTAATATTCTCATTATTATTTATATAGCTTTACAATGTCTAGTAGGCCTGTTTGATCAAGAAAAAATTTGTTTCTAAAATCGATTTGTAATTGGGGTGTTTTTTTGTTTCGATATTTAAAATATTTACAAAACTTTCCAAAAAAATGTTTTGTTATTTACGAAATTTCGTAAATATTTACAAAACATTTTGTAAGTGTGAATGTTGCAGTAATGGTCACCTTGATTAGCATTGAATGGCTTTCATTTCTCCCACCCTGGACATTCCATAGATAAACTCCATTTGCCTAGTTTCCAACAGACCTCTGAGGATGCCTGCCATAGATGTGGGCAAAATGTCAGGAGAGAATGCTTCTGGAACATGGTCATACTATCATACAGCCCTGAAAACTCACAGCAAAAGAGCCTGGATGGATGCAGCCTTCAATTTGTGGCAATCAGATGGTATTGGTCTCATCTCAGGCGGGCCACGGAGGCAGAGCCGGCGCTGCAGGAATCCCCTCCCCGGCTCCTGCGCTCCGGCTCCGGCTCCTGCGCCCTCCTCCTCCTCCTCCTCCTCCTCCCAGCTGTGTTGCAGGAAGTGCCAGGAGGAGGAGGAGGAGGGCGCAGGAGCCGGAGCCGATTGGATGGCGCGCGGAGGCCGGTTGTAAGGGTGAGCGTGCGCGCGCCATCCAATCGGCTCCGGCTCCTGCGCCCTCCTCCTCCTCCTCCTCCCAGCTGTGTTGCAGGAAGTGCCAGGAGGAGGAGGAGGAGGAGGAGGGCGCAGGAGCCGGAGCCGATTGGATGGCGCGCGGAGGCCGGTTGTAAGGGTGAGCGCGCGCGGGCCGGGCGCCCAACAGGCAGGGGCGGTGCTTGGCTCACTGGGTGTGCGCTCGCGCCGCCCCTTCGCCCCGCCCGCCCCATTTACAAAACGGGCGAAAGCTCGTAAATACTGTGGGAGTTGCCGTTTCGATATTTAAAAACCCTTCCGGGTTTGAAAATATGTTTTGTTATCGTACCGTAAATGCAAAAATTAACGAATGTTTTACGAATTACGAAATTAACGAACGAAACCGCACAGGCCTAATGTCTAGGGGTCATATTGGAACTAGGCACTACTATAGCAGTACAATTAATAATAATAATAATAATAATAATAATAATAATAATACAGCATATATATCTCATTTGCTGTGTCCTACCATGTTTTTGTGTCAGTAAAATAATACATTTATATATTACCTGCCTCTCCTGATGGCTTGAGGTAGGGTACAACAAATGAACATAAAAGTACAATAAATTACTGAATTACATAGATAAGCATACACATATGTGGCATATATTCTGTAGCCGTCTATATATGGTTTTTTTTATTAATTTCTTCATACAGATAACAAAACAATACAATACGAACCTTAGCCATCTAAAAGATAACATAAAAACTGTATTGTTGAAGGCTTTCATGGCTGGAATCACTAGGTTCTTGTGGGTTTTTTCGGGCTATAGAGCCATGTTCTAGAGGCATTTCTCCTGACGTTTCGCCTGCATCTATGGCAAGCATCCTCAGAGGTAGTGAGCCCGAAAAAACCCACAAGAACCTAACATAAAAACTGTTTACAATTTTTATGGCTAGGATATAGGTTCCAATTGTATTTCCCTTTACCGTATATCTTGATTGCTAACCCCTCTAAACCCCCCATCCCACCCACCCACCCTCTTCCCACCTCCCTCCCGCCCCCATCTGGGTTACTTGAATGAATACATTGATTTAATTGTCTGGAAGGCCTGATTTAAAGTTCTGTACCTATCTTTTCCTTCCATTTTGTCAATTAAACAAGACCATTTCCTAAACCAATCTTGTCTTGACTGAATATTCAAATATTTATTTTTCTTTTCATAGATGAAATCATTAATTAAATATTCAGAGAGATACAACCACCAGGTTTTCAGGTCCCACCTTGTTTTATCTTTCCAACCTTTGGCGATTGTGGCATGTATAGCTGCTATCATGAATTTTAATATATATGACCATTTGTTGTTCCCCTCCTTTACCTCTATGTTGAGGGACAAAAATAGAGCTTTATTCCAATGTAGTTTTTGCTCTATTATTTCCTCTATTACTTCTCTAACAGTATTATAGTATTTTTGGATTTCAGAGCAGTCCCACCACATGTGTGAAAAAGTACCAATCTCCCTGCATTTATGCCACCATTTGTTAGAAATGTTTTTCATAATGTGAGCCAATTGAGAGGGGGTCTGTCATGATTCATACCTTTGTAGGCCGAAGCTGAAGCCTAGAAGTCAGTAAGCCGGCCTCCATGTTGGTAAGGTAGTACAGTGAGGCAGACATCTTAGGAGAGGCAGATTAGCAGAGGGGAGGAGCTCAGCTATCCCAGGATTGGCTAGGACAGATGGGAGGAGCTGGAGCTGTGAGTGTAAAAAGGCAGGCAGCTTCTGACAGAGAGAGAGAGAGAGATTGGATTTTGATCTGAAGTGTAGTGGGTGGATTTCTAGGGAGCTCAAGTTTTCCTGTGAGAGAGTGTTTGAAGGCAGGTGTGTCTATAGTGATTGGCCTGGAGGGTCAAGATAGCCACCTGTGGACTTGTGTGAGTGTTATAACACAAGTTGTTTTTACTCTCTAAGGGACAGGGTATCTTAGCTATTAGGGATCTCTGTGAAGAGGGAAGCTAGATACTCTGGGGACAGCCAGGATTGGTTTGTCAGAGGGACTCACTGCTGCTAGGTTTAGAGAAGAGTGAGGGAACTTGCTCACGTTAAAGAAAGAAAACCCAGTTAAGGAAACCATCAAGCTTATTAAGATTCAGGAACCATTTAAGAAGATTGTGCTTTGATAACCAAATATGCTTGTGTACCTCAAAGAAGAATTTAGTTGTTTGTTCCAGGATATAAATAAACTTTGTTCTAGTTTAACTTTCAAGAGAGCCTCCGCATTGATTCATTCCATAAGAGCTGTTCCAGTAATTTTTGACATCTTTTTACCTCAGACATTTTAAAGGGAGTTAAAGGGAGGGCTGGTGAACAACAAGATTTACCTCAGGCATAACATCAAGATAATTCTCAAATCCATTTGAGTGGTGGCAGTAACTCTACTAATACACATTCACGTTTCCTCAACACACATCAAAGTGCTTTGTGGCAGGATTGTGTTGGTGTCCAGTTGGAGCCTTAATAAATAAAATCCTTTACACTGATCCTTCAAAGTGGTGGCCAGTTGTGGGCAATATAACAGCTGAAGGAACGTGTGTGTGTGTGTGTGTGTGCTAGGGGATATATTAGTGAAGTATTATTCCCCTGGGTCTTGACTACATTATAGAGTCCTATACCATTTTGAAATTATTTTCTTTTGTGTTTCTTTTATTTTTAGATGTTTAATTTTTTGGGTTTTATCGATCCAGGAGTTTACTAAGTTTTCATTGAAGTTTATATCCTGGAAATTGCCGTTTATATATGTATATGAATGAAAACTTATACCAAACACAGCTACAGAATTGACATATAGTGGTAATAGAATGCAAATCAAAACTCATGATTGAAAGTTGACTGGGTAGGTCTGCTGGAAGAGATGGGTCTTAATTGCATTTTAAATTCCAACACCTCATTTAGATGTTCACCTCCTCCTCTGGCAGGTCATTCCACCATTGTGGGGAGGCTGATGTAAAGGTCCTCTGAGTGACAGTCACCAGTCAGGTTCTGGCTGGTTGGAGTAGCCGTCAGCTACTCCAGCTGAGGAATTCTAGCTGAGGGCTAGAATTCCTTGGATGTTTCTCATTCATGTGGTACCCATAAGTTGGGCCAACGTGAAGGCAATTAACAACAAAGGTTGCAATTAAGACCCATCTCTTCCGGCAGGCCTACCCAGATATATTTCCAGGAACTTAATACAGATATATCAGGAACCCATTTTACTCTGGCACATCACAAGTGATGTGATTTGGGCACAGGACTGGCAGTCTTCTCTCTCAATTTAGTTATTGAAATAATGCCATTTTCTTTTTCATAAGTTTAGATTCTCATTGGCAGGATTTATATCACCCTCCTCAACTGATCTGCATTTGGCTTTTCCTTGAAACACCTGCTTGCAATGCAAAGGAAAACAGTGGCCAGACAGCATTTGCCAGTTCCTTGTAAAGGACCAAAGCCCAACATGGCAACGGAATAGTAAGCTATCCCTGGGTACAGACAGACTGCTCAGCATTTTGCTCAAACAGAGATCAACTTCCTTTGTTTTGTTACCTGTATCATGGTCATTAAAACTATTGTTAATCAGAAGAGAAAATAAAGATCCAGAAGAAATGGTGGGAATCAATCAATATGTGACTGAACTATGCCTGCAGCCAGAGTTGGCATTTTAGAAGAGTGTCTGCTGGACAAAAGAGCACCAGCTGCAATATCAGTGACTATATCCTATTGTTTGTGTGTAAGCATACATAGGCGCGTGCACCAGGCCTGTAGCTAGGGGGTGGTTTTAGGGGTTCAAACCCTCCCCGAAATGTTTCAGATTTTTTTAAAAAAACCTGATTTACTCATGAATTTTAACTGGTTAACCAAATCCCCATGCTAAGTCTATGAGATGCAAAAATCAAGAGTCCCTCCAGAACTGAAAGCACTATCTCTAGCAACTATTGACAATTTATTCACACTGTCATTACATGCAGCAATAGTCGATGTAGTGAAGCAACCAAGTTGGGCGTGTGTGTGTTGAATGCTCTCATTAAGGAGGCCAGACTTGGTGGAGGTGGTTGACAGAAGTGGAGCTGCAGGTTATTGAAGGTTGCTCTGCCCCCTGCTGTGCTCTTTGCTTCAGTGTGAGCTAGGAGGCAGGTTTCAACCCCACCCCACCCCCCAAAATTTTCAACCCTCCCCAAAATTTTCAACCCCCCCCCCCCAAATTGTCAACCCTCCCCGATTTTTTTTTCTGGCTACGGCCCTGGCGCGCACACACACACAATCTTAAATGCTATACTCTTCTGAATAGTTTTTACTCCATCCAAACATCACATAGCAAGCTTGGTCTATAACAAAGGTGAAGTCTAGTCGATTGTCAGAAAACCAAGGAACATACATATGGAAAGCATGTTGCTGGCAACCCACTCCTCATGGTCACTAAAGGTAGTCATATTGTTGCGACTACTGAGCTTCCTCCTTTGTGCTCTGTTTTGTCTTGGAATTTGCTGCTACTCTCTCTAGTAGTAGCTCTTCAATAAACAATAGGATTGTTGCAGTAATGTTCATAGGAGGAAATGAGTGCATAAGAATTATTTCTGGATTATTCTAATATCTAAAATCTTAAGCACAGTCTAAGGATATACTTGAATATTCTTAACTATAGTACATCCCTCATATCCCCATTTCACTTATCTATGGTTTCCTTTGTTCAGTTAGTCGCTTAAGGCTATAAGGTAAACCCTGTTCTTGCTATCTCTGTTGTTCATCCCAATAAATAATAATAATAATAATAATAATAATAATAATAATAATCCCTCAATGGGTGCCACCTTGTTGTGGTGGGGGGCTTAACTGCTCCAAGGATGCTGAGAGCTGTGCTAGCAGTAGTGTAACTATCAGCAGGTCCAACCAAGCCAGAGAGGTCTCAGCTGAAGAGTGGAACCAAGAGCACCTAACCCATTAGTACTATGGAGAAGCAAACCAAAACAAAGTCTATACTGGCTCGGTCGATGCCCAGGATAAAAAGGACAGTGGATGCTGCTCATTCTGGACATCCAGTGACAAGTGGGCTACAGAATCAAAATACAAATGAACAATCACAGAAGTGGCAGAAATATATAATGCCAGAAAACCACACAGTTATGAAATGCTACTACAAATCAGAACCTCAAAAGCAGGGCTACCAAAAAAGGATGTATAAAATCAAACTGCAAAGGCTCTGGCATAAACCAGTACAGGTGGTCCCAGTGATCATTGGCACACTGGGTGCCATGCCAAAAAATCTCAGCTGGCATTTGGAAACAATAAACTGACAAAATCATGATCTGTCAACTGCAAAAGGCTACCTTACTTGGATCTGCGTGCATCATTCGAAAATACATCACACAGTCCTAGACGCTTGGGAAGTGTTCGACTTTTTATTTTGTGATAAGAAATCCAGCATATAGATCTCATTTGCTGTGACATACTGTGTTTTTGTGTCAGTAAAATAATAATAATGTATTCTGTCTCCCCTAGGGGACTCAGGACAAATAACAGGAATGTGTCCACCATGGATACAGGAGCCATATTATATTTGTATCTTGGTTGAAAAAAATGACAATAGTTCGGAAGCTACACTGTAAAGAATAAAACTGTGAGACTTTTTTGCATTTCCCCCCACTATTCAAACATCCTGAATAATTTTTTTCTGCATAGAAAAACACATAATATTATTTGCACAAAAAAATAAATAAATGCAGAAAATGTTTTTCATGTATATAGAGGTTTGTACAGGAACTGTAGTTTTTCATTGAAAAATGACTTTTTTTGGGGGGGGGGACACTCCTCTGGTACATGAACTGTTCAGTCACCAAACAATTTGGTTAGCAGGGCTAGACAAGGAAACAAGCAAACCAGAAGGTTCTTTCCAAGTGCTGAGGGCCTTGTGTGGTCCCCGTGAGCTCCTTCTGTCAAGGTATAGGCTGTTGCATTTTGCACTAGCACTTTGTATCTCTGTCAAGGGCAACTCCCAGGCCAAGCAGTTCAAAGTTGTCTAGACTTGAAATTTGAAGGCACTGATCTGAAAGACAAGAATGGCTTTGTCTCTTGTCTCCAGGCAGAGATAAAAATAATTCCTCAATCATGGGTGAAACCCAAGTTCTGGGCACAATTCTACTGTTAAAGGGAGCTGGATAACACTTATTACAGATGCATGCTTTCCATTTTCTTGTTTGTTTTACACATTGCCTTGACTGCATCTCCAGGAAAGCTTGCTCTAATGTAACGGGTGATAAAGCACAAGTCCAAGACTCTCTGCAGGAAAATCCCAGGAGTGAGCTAAAGCCCTCAAAAAGAATCTATTACTGTTCATAATCCTGAGAACGAATCTATTACTTTCCATAATCTTGAGAACAAATGTAGGCTTGTACCCACCTCTCATTTAAATGAATGATAATGAGAAACAATCAGCAGCAAGCCTGTGTTCATAATTATGGTGCTGTGGTGACACATTCCCACTCTCAAATGGGGTGGGAGACAGAATGAATGGTGGAAAACCAACCCTGTTGGTGATGGGAAAAGAAAAATATCAAGCTTACCCCGGGCTGAGATTTTTAGTAATGTAATTTGTCTTTATGCCATGATAAGATGTATTTACTTTTCTCTTGCTGCTTATGTTTCTTTATAAAGCAATGCATGTGTGTAATAAGCACAACTGCTGGGTCGCAGCTGCCTTTCGGTCCCCCGTCCTCCATGCTTTGCTTTGCTGACTCTTAATAGCTGGTGTTCTGCCTGGACCTCCCCAGTGACTATTCCTGCCTGCCAGTTCACTCACACCACATACAGCAGTTCATGGCACTTGGGGATATTTCCCTCCAACACAATTCAAGTCTCGTTTTCTAAGTGGTCTTGCTCAGTGGCTTGATGAATGCTGATAAGCCAGCCTGTTGGCTACACGGAATGGCATGGCAACTCCATGACAGCACTGCATAACAGAGGGTGTCCTCTTAGGACGGCATTTGCTTGAAATGCGATCTTAAAGCTTTTTATGTGAGTTAAGCCTGCATAATAGCCAAGTGTGGCAGCGTACTGACTGGCCTCTTCTACTGACATGGTTCTCTGGGGAATGCCACTTCTCATACACTCTGTGCAAGCTAGAAGCTACTGGCAGCTCTCTTTTCTCACATGCACAAAAAAGCTCTTCCAGTTTTATTACAAAAGACATTTGTATGTTGGTGTTCTGGGTAGCGATGTATATTTTTGAGTATTTCATTCTCACAGAGGATGAATAATTTCCTGCTATGGGAGATGCAGTTTTCACTTGGTATTCACAAATTTCAAAGTGTTTCCAAAAGAAATCATTTTATGTAGAAATACACATGGTTCTTCCGTAGAAAAACTATGGGGGCTTTGTGTAAAGACACACATTTCTGTGCAAAGCCCCACTACTTTTGTTTCCCCTGGTGGTGCAGTAGGTTAAACCACTGAGCTGCTGAACTTGCTGACCAAAAAGTTGGAGGTTTGAATCCAGGGAGTGGAGTGAGCTTCTGCCAACCTAGCAGTTCAAAAACATGCAGATGTGAATAGATCAGTAGGTACTGCTTCTGCAGGCAGGTAGTGGCGCTCCATGCAATAATCCTGGCCACATAACCTTGGAAGTGTCTATGGACAACACCAGCTCTTCAGCTTAGAAATGGAGATAGGCACCACCCCCCAGAGTTAGACACAACTAGACTTAATGTCAGGGGAAACATTTACCTTTTACACACACTCACTCACTCTCTCACACACACACATTTTTTTTGTGGGAAACTCATGGTTTTCTAAAAGGAACAGTAACTATGCACAAAAATGAACTGTGTTAGGGGGCACTTTGTTAATCGCCTTGGGTTCACTTGTGGAGAAAGGCGGGGTATAAATATTTTAAATAAAATAAATAAATAAACAATCTTTTTATTATATCAACCAGTTGTTTTTGATTTGGCAGATTGAATTCATTTTGCCTGCATGCATGCTTGATAAAAGGGGGTGCTGTGGTCAGCTTTTTTGATAAATTTAATCCTGCCTGTTTCTTTTTAACAACAAGCTTTCCTAACCTTATATCTTAGCTTATTCCGTTGTGTTTTCGACTCTGCTGTTATGCTAATGAAAGGTTCAACTTTTTCAAACAAATTTGTTTTCCCTCTGGCCTAACAGCCTGAGACTTTTTACATGTTTGCATAAACATCCAATAAAAACTAGTGAGGATGTTGCCCCCAAATTTGGAATAATATATTTCACTAGTGTTTTTGTGACTGCTTGGGCTTCAGCAGTCAGTTAGCTTGTACAAATTAATAAAATATGTTTATCATCTCGTAAAGGCTTTTTGAGATTAAATCTATTTGCCTGTATGTCCTTCTATCCAGCTCTCCATCCATCCATCCTCTCACTGGGCACTAATTTGAAGAGAGAATATGGGAGCCTGCTTGTATGCCCATTTTACTAAGTGTAGACCACTGACAAATTTAAAAGAGAAATAACCCTGGTTTTGCTTGAAGTTTTTGGGGGCAGTGCATAAGTTATAGGTATGAATTTAAGAGGGATTTAAGCCAGATATTCACATTAGCCCAAACAGTTCCTGGATATCTAGCAAAGTGCCCATTGATTACTCTTCTTGTGACCAAAAGGGCTTTCAGTACACAAAGAGATAATTTATCCCACTCATCTTATTGTGCAATGAAAATTGATCTGGGTGTGTGATGAAGCAATTATATGATTGCTTTGCCTCATGGCCAATTGTGAATTCACTGCACAGCGAGCGTTGATTTGGAGTTCATATGAATCAATCTTTTGAAATCCCTGATTTGAGGATGTCAATTATAAAGTGCATATTGACCACCCTGCAGTGCCAGCTCTTACCAGAACAGGCAGAGTCCTCCACCCCATGTTCTTTGCTAGATAGCTTTAACATTAGCAGCACACCTAGTTGCATCTTTAATTTCAGGCATAGAGAAAATAAGTTAATAGCTTGGTTGTGTTGCAAAGTGCTTTATACACCCGGTTGTACACACTCGGGGAACCATGGTATTTTATGCTTGCTATGAATTATTCCAAAAAGGTATGGCCTACTGGTAGCTCAGTGCCGTGACCTTAGCAGCTAATTCTCTGCAATGGATCACCCACACTGTCCCATTTATTATTGCATACAACTGCAGTATCTCAGAAGTTGTGGAATAGGCGCTACTATGAAGAATGCAAAGAATAATCCTGCTTACATTTGAAAGTAATATACTGATGAATGGATGCCTCCACTTTCCTCCATGATTCTTAAGGGTCTCTCTATGACTATAGAAATGGATGCAAAAAAGGACTGCCTCTACCTTTAGTTCAAGAGGGATTGATGGAAATTTAAGCCTGGAAGAGGGGGGTTTTTTGTGAAAAGGACTAGATGACATTAAAGGAGACAAAGTCCTGTTTTCATACATGGGCAGAAGAGAAAAAGTTCTATTTGAAGCCCTGTTTACCTGGATAGGCAGAAGAAGAAAAAAATAAGCATAAGGCATTTGCGGTCAAAGATTTTCCTGTTTTTTAAATATATGATTCCAGGATGATACTCTGAAGCACCCTCGGTTGCTCTAATATCCACATGATTTTCCCCAAACCAAAGGAAAGAAACCAGAAGCAAATAAAATTCGCTATGGAGAACTGGAAATGATATGTGATGACTTGCCTTAACATGAAGCAAGGAGAAGCTTCAAGTGGCACCCCATGGTACTTTTGTGACAGATGAAAGCGGCAAATTCTATTTGAAAGCTACAGCAAGATTTTTTTTAAGTGTTGACCAGAAACTGGCTGCTGCTATTGGGGTTGGCACACTTGGGTTCTGTTTCAGCTAAAAGATACAGTGTTGTTGTAGGTTTTTCGGGCTGTATGGCCATATTCTAGAAGCATTCTCTCCTGACGTTTCGACTGCATCTGTGGCAAGCATCCTCAGAGGTTGTGAGGTTATCAGACCTCACACCCAGAAAAACCTACAACAACACAGTGATTCCGGCCATGGAAGCCTTCAACAATAAAAGATACTGTGCTGGAAAGAGTTGATTGTTTTAGGCAATTAGTCCCAAAATCCTTTAGCTAGCATGGCCAGTGATCATATGTCTCTTATCTCTTGAAAGGGCCGCTTGAAAGACCAGAAACAGCTGCTGTAGTTTTAAATACATAGATCTGTTCAAAGACATATATACTACTATCAGTGGTTACTGCAGAAAAAAAAGCTAACAATAGGGGCAGGTCTGGTTTTCACTCAATCCAGAACAAAGCACTGTCATACTTCTTACACACTTTGCAGGAGATTATAAAATCACAAATGCTTATAAAACAGTGTGTCAATCCCGTAAATGCATGGCGATCTCAAAGTAGTGGCAGCTAGCTGCTGTCTCCAATGTTAGTGTGCGTGAATATGTTGTGGCCTTAAGTTCAAACTTTAAGAAGCAATCCAAGGGGCTGGACACCGTCTCCAAAATAGGTTTAATCCAGGGTAGGTCCTGTAATACTTAGGCTGACAACCAGAATATATTCACCAGGCCATTGATATGGAAACCATGGATATTACTATCTTGGAGGATGCACAGAGAAGTTTACCACAGCCTGAAGGCAATGTTCTTCTTGCTGCACTTGTGCTACACAAGGTATCCAAGCAGTAGTTGGTGTGCCTGATGGGAATTGTTATCCGCTTTCCACCAACAAAAAAGTTCCGGCT
The DNA here is from genome assembly GCF_037176765.1 of Anolis sagrei. Taxonomy (NCBI): domain Eukaryota; kingdom Metazoa; phylum Chordata; class Lepidosauria; order Squamata; family Anolidae; genus Anolis; species Anolis sagrei. The sequence continues at coordinate 47,509,746 of NC_090021.1, read as the reverse complement.
GTTTTGGGATTGCATTGGATTAAATTGTGTTGAGCATGAAGTATAAATGTGGCAAACATATGCTGACAATACATATTTGGCACTACCCATTCTCCATGGTTTTTTCTTTTTTAAAAACTCACTTTAAAAAAAGTTGGTTACAAAAAGAACAGAATTTGGGAACTGGGGAAGGAGACGACTGCACAAAGCCCAAGTATTTCTGTTAAACAGCCAGGTCACATACCACTGAGTTGCAGGAGAAAAAGTACAGGTCATTACAACAAGCTCTAAGAATTACCACCACCATGTGGAGGACAGGGATGTAGAAAGCCCTTAGTCTGCAAGTCTCTTCTGAACACCCTACATCCCTCATAGCCATATGGAAAGTGAATGGTGAGAATGGATACCTCCTTCCACATCTCACAGCTGGATATGTGTTTGCTGAGAATCCAGCAGTGAGGAAAACAAACAGTGGCTTGAATTAAGTGAATTTGCAAACAGCTGCAATCCACTCAGCCTTTCCCTCCCCCTGTGATGAAAGACTAGGAAATTATGTGTCTCAGCTCCACTTGTCCTCAAAGAGCTGGCACGTACCTTTTCAAAAACAGCTGGTGAGATACAAACTTTTTGCTAGCAACCCACAGATAATGCAGCCCTAGGTTAAAATAAAGCATTGGGATGTCAAGTCAGGACTACTGATATGTCATGGCACCATATCCCCTCATTCCCCATCATATATGTCGAGCCACACAGCCATTATCATGGCTTAGACGAGTCTCTTTTTTGAACAATGACACCCAGAATCCCCAGATAAGAGGATTTCTGGAAGTCTGAACAAGTAACTTTTAAAGCGCTGCACAACATCTACATGCCTTCTTTATATGTCTACAACTTTGCTATTTTTCTCAGCCAGTTTCTTCTGTATTGTCTAGAACATCACCCGCTGTCTTCAACACCCTAGAACACTCAAAACCAAAAAAAAAGTATGGATACAAGGTCTGTCCAGTCTGGCACCCAACTTCCCTTAGTAATCGATTACAAGCAGGGCTTGAAGACAAGAACACCTTTCTACTCTTGCTCCCCAAGAGCTGCTTTTCAGACAAGACATGGTGTTTTTGAAGGCTGTACATAACTACAATAACAAGTATCTCTCAAAATGCATTTTCCATCCATTTGTCTGACCCTCTTTTAAATATAATTTAAGCTAGTGGCCATTTTCTGTCAGCCAACTCCATCAAATTCATGTAATAATCTTATTGCATTAAAAATAAAAACTTAATTCTAACCTTATCCACTGTTAATGTACATTTTTCTGTCACTTATGTCGATTGAGTTACTAGGAAGAAAAAACTAATTTTTAAAATTTATTGAACAATGACAAAGCACAGCTAAATAGGAGAGAATCATTCACTTCTCAGTGACCTGTTACTATTTGTCTACCATAAAGAAGCATAATTTTCTCAGTTTGCAATTTTGACAATTCCCAACATTTATTTGTGAGCATTATAGCTTCTTCCATTTACAAAGGGTGTTTTAGTGATATAGGTATTGGGGGGTAAGGAGAATTGCCATCTCAATAAGAATTCTATCCCTTGAAGTTACCAGCATTTCAGTAACATCAAACATCAGTGGAATACTTAGAAATCAGTGGAGTATTTAGAAATACAAGCATGCAAGAAACAGAATTCCCCAAAAAACAGTGTCACTCAAAGTTACAAAGAGAATGGAAACAGAGGAAAGGGTTTTAGATGCAAACAATTTCCTATGTCTCTTTTTCCTCAAATCCAATGCAGTTTTTCAAAGCTTGCAAGCATTTGAGCTACATTTCGCACCTCAAAGATGATCCATAACTGGTTTCAATACAGTTACTCTCTTTAGTCCTTCCCAATTGCATTAGGCCCTTACTCCATGAACTGGATACTAACAAGGGTAGAAGTGTGTTTGATGATTTGACCTTCCCTCTAGTGTTATCTTGCACACTTTTCTGGAGAGTTCCTTTAGTTTCCAGAGCAGATTTATGTGACCCCAGGGAGCTGCAGAGCAGAGGAAGAAGTCAACAAAATTTTTGCAGCAGCATTCATTTCATTGAATTTTGCTATCTACAATTCTGGGTTTAATTCTAAACAACTTAATGGTAATGGATTTTTTGATGTTTACTCAAAAAGTAAGTTCCATTCTGATCAGTACAACTTACTCTGTCATGGGTTAACTTAAAATTGCAGGACCCAACTTTCTGGCTATCTCAAATAGATGACCTCTAGTACTATATAGTTTGGATGGAGAAGATCACCAATATTACTAAATTGTGTAGAGAGTTTAGTATCTAATAGAGTAGATCACAGAGTAGGTGACTGCATGTTTTCATACATTGTCTGTTGAAATATTTTTTAAGAAACCAACATATCAATTGTTAAACAACAGTTCTATAAACCCCTTCACTAGGAACCAATTTTTGCAACATAATATCCTCTAGGTATGTTGGGCATGGACTATAAAAAGCTGTGATAATTGGGTATGACTGAACTCTTCCTAGCCTTTCAGCAGAATGATCCCAGTATGTCTATCCAATAAAACAACAGCTCAAAGATAGAAAGGGAAAAAAAGAAAACCATCCTGTGGTATAGAGTGCCTTTAAGACTAAACGATTTATTATAGCATTTATTACAGTCCACTTTCTCTATTGCATGAACTACAAGGTATACATAGAGTCAATATGGTTAGGGGTGAAAACTTTACCATCATCTCCATACAGTGGAGTATATCTGTACATGAATCTAACTTGGAATCCTGGGGTTTGCAATTTGATGAGAAAGAGTTCTGTAACTGAAATTTCAAAATGCCCTTGTCTAAACTGCAAATTCCAGGATTCCATAGGATGGGCCATGGCAGTTAAAGTAGAATCATGGCACTATAGTTGTGTGGTGTGAAAAGGCCTTAGACTGTATCTAATTAACATGGCATTTGAAAAGAATTAAAATGGTAGAGACAGAAGAACTTATGTGGGAATGAAGATACAGCTGCACTTAATAAAGTTAAAAATACCCAGTAAAATAAAAAGGACTCTTAGAGCAAGCCCCCGGTGGCGCAGTGGGTTAAACCACTGAGATGCTGAGTTTGCTGATCGAAAGGTTGCAGGTTCGAATCCGGGGAGCGGTGTGAGTTTCCGCTGTCAGTCCCAGCTTCTGCCAACCTAGCAGTTTGAAAACATGCAAATGTGAGTAGATCAATAGGTACCGCTCCGGTGGGAAGGTAACGGTGCTCCATGCAGTCATGCCGGCCACATGACCTTGGAGGTATATACGGACAATGCCGGCTCTTCGGCTTAGAAATGGAGATGAGCACCACACCCCAGAGTCGGACACGACTGGACTTAATGTCAGGGGAAAACCTTTACCTTTACTAGAGGGTCCCAAAAGAGATTGCAAAGTCATAAGTCTCAAGGCAAGATGGGGTGCACCCAAGGGAAAGGCATTTTCCTCACTTTCAGATCTCATCTCAGAAGACACAAGACTTTTGAGAATTGCTGCTAATGAAAGAGACCAAAGACAGGCACATTGAAAAAAATCCTTTGCACACTGTAGCCTTAAGCTTTTAGGTCTCTAAAGGTAATCACCAGAACTTCAAACTATGCTTGGAAATAGATGTGGCAGTCAGTGAACATTGACAAAATGTACTTCCTAAAACTGGTCAAAGACAGAATTTTCTCTGCATATAATGAATTGCAACAGTCTACCCTTCTTTGTACAGGCAGTCCCCGACTTACAAATGACTCATAGTTAAGAACGGGGAGTGAGACATTAGGAAGAAAGAGAAATCTACCCCTAGGAAGGGAAACACGTGGAAGAGTTATTACAGGGAAAAGGTGTCTCCACTGAAGCTTTATCACCAATCCTTGCTTCCACAACAAGCCACATTTTTCAAAATCTAATTACAGTTGAGTCTTGCTTATCCAACATAAATGGGCCAGCTGAATGTTGGATAAGTGAAAATGTTGGATGATAAGGAGGGATTAAGGAAAAACCTATTAAGCATCAAATTACATTATGATTTTGCAAATTAAGCACCAAAACATCATGTTTTACAACAAATCAACAAATCGTTTCCGCCAGAGCTCCCTGTTGGCTGCCACCACTCCCAGCTCCTTCATGGTCAATCTAGTCACTTCAAGAATGCCATCCATCCATCTTGCCCTTGGTCAGCCCCTCTTCCTTTTTCCTTCTATTTTCCCCAGCATAATTGTCTTCTCTAAGCTTTCCTTTTTTCTCATGATGTGGCCAAAGTACTTCATCTTTGCCTCTACACAGTAACATTATGTAGCAATTAATGTATTTACAAATTTGGCACCAAAACATTGCAATGTATTGGAACAGCTGTGGATCCGGATGGGAGGCAGACTGCATTGGATAATACAGAATGTTGAATGAGTGAAGGTTGGATAAGTGAGACCCTACTGTAAAACAGGGACAGAAAATGAAGTGAACTCTTCTGAACAGGAGCACAGACAGCAAAACAAATATAACATGGGTGTTAACTCTTCTCTATGCTATCCAAAGCTTACGCACACACATACACACACACACACATACACACGGCTGGAATTACACTTAAATAACATACCTGTTTCAACTTACAAACAAATTCAACTTAAGAACAAACCTACAGATTCTATCTTGTTTGTAACTTGGGGACTTACTGCACTTGCTAACAGAATTATAATATATTCGGACTGACCAAATTTGGCCTTTCTTTGGTAGTCTCTGATGTTAAGATACTGAACTGGGACTTGATAAATCCCAGTTTTAGTTTTCCATTGAGCATAAAATTAACTGGGGACTTTATTGCATTTTTTTTGTTGTGTCAGGAGTGACTTGAAAAATTGCAAGTCGCTTCTGGTGTGAGAGAATTGGCTGTCTGCAAGGATGTTGCCCAGGGGACGTCCGGATGTTTTTGGATGTGTTACCATCCTTGTGGGAGGCTTCTCTCATGTCCCCGCATGGGGAGCTGGAGCTGATAGAGGGAGCTCATCTGCGCTCTCCCCGGGATTAGAACCTGTGACCTGTCGATCTTTAACCCACTGCGCCACCGGTGGCTCCTTTTTTGCATGAAGTTGCTATTTAATGGTAAATAATGGTAAATAAATTTAATGGTAAATAAATTTAAAGAAATTAACATATGCAGATACTCTGTTCAAACAACCTCTGTTTCTCTGGATGAAGCAGCAACTCTAGTAGATGCAGAGAGAGATCTGCCTACTAGATGTTGTTCATGCAGTGAAGTAGTTAATGCTCTGCACAGAAAACAAAGTGGTGTCCTAGAAACACTGAAAAGCAAAGTGGACATGCAATTAAGACTCCTATTTTCCTTCTTGTTTCTCCTAAGTGCCTGATAAGTTTTGCATCCAGAGATTTTAAGAACTGAATAAGTAATGAAATGCTTCAAGCCCCAAGAGGGAACTAGGTTGCAGCTACAAAGTCCAGCAGTTTCTCAGCCTTTGGAAATTTCTGCTACATGTAGAAGGCATTGTTATTGGGCAAAAGGTGGAATAAAATAAGGATGATGATGGTGACAATAATAATCATAATCTGTTTAAGCACTATCTCAATTTTGGCTAGAAAGAGACCTATAAATAGGACACAGCCTGATCCTTTGTTTTCTTTTCACAGGTCAACAGACATTGAGATGCTAGGCCAACTGATATTAAAATAATGTCCAGTTAAGACATGCATATTTACTCAGAAGTTAGCCCTACTATGCTTGATTTGGGTTACACTCCAGCAAATGTGTATAGGACTTCAGTTTAACAGCATAACCCTGCACATATTTACTCAGATCTTGACCTGTTGTGTTCAATGAGGCTAATATCTTTGTGCACACACTCTGGATTTCCCATCTATGTCCTTTTCTGTCTAAAAAGACAATGATGGTAATATATGATATTTCATCAAATGAAAATAATAGGAAACAAACAGATAATATAGTAAAAGAAAAAAAAAACAGAACAAAAATATGTTCACATCTACAAATAAACTACATCAATAAATAAAATGGTTTTAGCAGCATGTCTAAAGTTTACAAAGTGGTTGCCACATTTGATTTCTATATTGTTAGTACACAATTAAAGAGTGGAGGAAGATAGGACTGCCCATTAAGGAAAGATGTTCTAACAGCAGGAAAGAAGGATTAGAGGATTGGTTTGATAGAGTGAACATGACAGGTAGGCAACAGCATATAAATCCTTTTTCTTGGCACGATCCTGATTTCTGTCTTCCACATTGCTTTCTTCTTGTACATTAGCATTACTGTGTATTTTTGGCTGACTGGATTTCCAAAACAAGTCTTCTTCAAGTATATATCTAGCATGGTTCTGCCTTAATTAGACCAGGGCTATTTATTAGATGGTCCAGGCAAGCTTGGGGAAGCCAGAAACAAAATCATCACATAAGATGCTCTATTAGTACTTAAACAACATGATCCCAAATGCGTTTATTCTGGGGCAAGGTGAACTAAGCGCAGTGTAGACAGAGTTTTATCACTAGACTTTAAATATTACACCCTTTGCTTAAGTGGAAATTCCTTTTGAATATATATATATATATGTGTGTATGTGTGTGTGTAGATATATATCTCAAATTATATATAGTGCTATAAAAGAAATTAACTAAAGACTTGTATTCACTAGCCAAATTGCCCCCACCCCGCTTCCCCAGATTCATTTTAAATAAAAGACTGGCTGCTCTCTTACTTTCGGAGAGTATTCCAGGCTTTCTGGATTTAAACTGCCTTTGGCTCATTTCAGTCAAAGCTGGAATATAGTTATGGGCAGCCTGGACAACTGAACTAATCCAATATGCCTGATCTGTTGTCCAGATTGGATATCTGCACCATTATCCTGTCCCTGCACTGACCAACACAGAAAAAGAGGATAGGTTACGGCTATGTTACACCTGCTTCTAACCAACCATGGAGCTCTATGTGGGTTTCTGGAGATTGTGGGTACCACTGCTGACATCAGAATGTCACGCCTGCACAATCAGAATGAGGGAGAGGGTGATTTTTCTTCCCTTTCCTGATCATATAGGAGTGCTCAATTGGAAAGAAGGAGAAAAGATCACTGGCTGCATGGACACTCCATTCTCTCACCAGCACGATGTCTGTGTTGTCCAGAAGCTTGCATAGAGCTCCTTAGGAGTTGCAGCAGCAACAATATAAAGAAGGGAATATGTGTGCTGCCCCAGGAGGGCGAGAACAATAGCCTGGTGCTGGATCCAAGGCTACTCTAAACTGTCCCATGTAGATGAGCCCTAAGTCAAGGTCCTTTTAATGGGTTTACTTAGTTCTGTACCACTTGGATTACAGTTGAAATCTGTAAATTTGCAGACTTGTTATGAAAGAAAGGGTTCAATAATTCAGAAGCAAAAATACTGCAAACATTTCAAACAATGCATTAAGGCACTTTAGTCAACAAGGACATGTGTCTATTAGAAGAAATGAGTAAAATAATATGCATGACATTTTCTGTAAGATGACACATCTACATGGTGATGATTCAGAATCAATCTGGAGACAGGGAAATACGTTTGTCTACATAAATGGGATTGACAAACGTGCCCATCTCTAATTGTATTATTTGCCCCCCTGATTTCAATGTGACAAATCTAAATGCTTGAAATCCAAATGCTGTGATAGTCAGTACAACCATAAAAAGGATAACCTTGAAATAAACCCAACTCATTTCAACAGCAGTTACTCTTTAAAAATAAGTGTAGGACAGTATCTTTCTTTAGATTCTGATTAGGACCCTTTTCCTCCTCCTGATTACTATCCCTTTCATTTTTTTGGGAGAGTAGCAAAGTAAGGAAGTAACATGTCCAACCATTCCATAAATAACACATAGAACAGAGACAGAGAATTTTGATTTGCTCACCTGAGTAACTTGACACACAGTAATCGAAAGACAGTACCCACTGTCACTTCAGGTCGCTGTTGCCCGTTTTTGGTCAAAAGATATTTAGCCACTTGTGCTTCTTCAATTTTATCAGTTTTTAAACTAATTTATGCAATGCTTTTGATACAAAATAAATAAATTTCAGGATTTATTCTTGTGCATATCTAATAATGCTAACAGACAAAAGCTAAAAAATGTATACAATAGGAATGAAAATAATTTTTGTGTGGCTTGATAGTCCCCATGAAAGTAGTATATTTACACTATCTACAACTTATAAGCATTTGCCCATCTCTCATGTTTATGAGCATTGCTGAGGAATAAAGTATGCATAAAACAATGTGCATACAGTATTTTAAAATGTGAACAGCAAAACAGATTTTTTTTAAAAAAACAAAGTCATATTTTGAGTAAATTTGTAGATTAAAGAAATTATGTTATAAATGTGCAGGCTTGTGAAAATGTGCAAAATTTACATTCAGTGTGGAAGTTAAATACAAAGTCCTGCATATTTGTATGAAACTTAAACAAGAAGGTATAATTGAAAAAAAAAATAGACTCAGGCTGGATCTGTATTGCCACATGATGCAGTCTTAGGTTCCTTCCACACTGCCCCATATCCCAGGATCTGATTCCAGATTATCTGTTTATCCCAGATTATCTGGCAGTGGTGACTCATATAATCCAGTTTAAATCAGATAATCTGAGATCTGATCCTGGGATATAGGGCAGTGTAGAAGGGGCCTGAACTAACCAGGGCTGATCCTGCTAAGTTTCCATGATCAGATGGGAGTTTGTATCTTTAGGATATATAGGTCAGCTTTACATTTAGCTTAAAGAATGAAATCTCTATTGAAGTTTTGGTGGCTGATGTTGTGGTGAAATGCCATCTCAAACATCCAGGACTGGAGCTATTCAACTTCAAAAATAAACCAAATGGGTCAAGACAAGGGTTTAAATTCCCAGCAGTTTGGGTGGGGCATCATCGGTGAGCTTCTTATGAGCAAAATAAATGACACAAATATAGGCAAAATCATATATTGCTATTGCTTCTTAGTATCACTAAAGACCCTTTCACGTTATATAGTTACTAGCCATCCCCTGCCACGTGTTACGGTGGCCCAGTCTGTGTATATGTGCATGTGTTTATATTTGTGTATATGTGTATATATATATGTGTGTGTGTGTGTGTCTATCTATCTATCTATCTATCTATCTATCTATCTATCTATCATATGTGTGTGTGGTTTTGTGCATGCGTTGTAATGTATTTTTTTTATTTTTTGGCTTTTTAAGTCTCTTCTCCTGTGTTTTTCAGTGTTTTTATGAGTGATGGTCACTTGTTGGCCCGACATGTGTATTGTGTCCAAATTTGGTGTCAATTCATCCAGTGGTTTTTGACTTATGTTAATCCCACAAACAAACATTACATTTTTATTTATATAGATAGCACTGTGATCTCTCTTTGGCAATGTAGCAAGGAGTCCAGGGATATGCAGTGTGGGAAGGAGCATTAGCCACAGCAAATGCTCTCGAAATCCCAGTTTTTTATAGAATGCAGCCAAGGCAGTTAAAGTGAAATGACAGTGCTACAACTGTGTAGTATAAAAGGGCCCCAGGACAGTTAAAGGTTTTCATATTATACAGTGATAGCTGGGTGATTTTGAAGACTGGGCATATAACTATATGCTGATGCAAGACAGACCAGGGGAAGTGACAGACAACAAAAGGGAGGGGGGGGGGTGGGGTGGAGGAAGAGCTCACTATTTTGCTTCCATCATTAAAATAGCTTATTTCACACTTAAAATATTATATGTTTTGTGCTATACAAATGTGTCTATTTTGCTACATGCTGTCCGGAATAGAGCGGTTTCAACATTAAAAATTAAAACCCTTTTAATACAGGAAAAAAAACAATTCCATCTCATTAAATTCAAGCTTTCGTTGTTTTATATTCTCAAGTGCTATAAAATTCTACATTTCAGAAAATTCAGTGTTCAGTGCTGGGAAGTGAAGCAAATGGGAGGCCAGTGGCAGGCAGTGGGTTATCAACACATATGAAAGATATTGCTTCCCAAGTGCCCTGTGATAAGAGGTGCACTAAAAACAGAGATAATATTAAGTGCTAAAGAAGAACATTGAAACAAGGCCAGGAAAACACAGAGGAGGATAATGGAAGCTAATGTTTAAACAAATAAATTGATAGAAGCCAAAGGGTGGGCATCTTTGAAATGGGGGAAGGAGCTGGGTAGGTTTCTAGAATATTGTCTGAAGAATCTCAGTACTTTAATGGAGCCCTGGTGGCACAATGGATTAAACCCTTGTGCCAGCAGGACTGCTGACTAACAGGTCAGTGGTTTGAATCTGGGGAGAGCAGGTTGATCTCCCTCTTCAGCTCCAATTCCCTATGCGGGGACATGAAGGATGGCAAAAACATCAAACATCCGAGCGTCCCCTGGGTAATGTTCTTGCAGACGGCCAATTTTCTCACACTAGAAGCGACCTGCAATTTCTTAAGTTGCTCCTGCCATGAAAAAAAAGGATCTGAAATCTGACTTTCAGCAATCCTTTGTGGAAAAATCAGGTTTGGTTACTTGTAGCCATCATTTCTACTTTGTGTACTACGAAGGAGGAAATGTCAAGAAGAGACAAAACACAATGACTTGAGAAGAGAAATGAAATAAGATAGTAGTAACATCTCGGGCCCATCCCCTGTTCGGATATCAGCCAGCATGCCAACGCCTTAAATCAATAAATAGTTTTTAAAGATCTACAGAGATACTCACAGGAACACCTCAGTAAGCAAGAGTCAAAAAGTGGCAGGCTAAAACTTGGAACCTCAATCAGTGGCTGAGACCGGATGAAAGACTCCCTCCTGGCCACACAGAAGGCTGGGAGACTTGGAAGGCACTGAACAGACTGTGCTCTGGCACCACAAGATGCAGAGCCAACCTTAAAAAATGGGGCTTCAAAGTGGAGTCCACTACATGTGAGTTTGGAGAAGAGCAAATTACAGTCCACCTATTACAATGCATCTTAGCCCTGCCACAAGCACAATGAAGAATCTCTTTATAGCAACACCTAAGGCACTCCAAGTGGCCAGTTACTGGTCAAAGGGCATTTAGTTTAATGCCAAGTTTTTAAACTTTGTGTTTTTGAAATACATAACAACTGTACCCTTGGTTCACTCCTGATATGATAAATAAATAAATGTGTTACCAGGGGCGGCTCGTCCATTACGCGAAGTAAGCGGTCGCAGAACACTTTTTTTGCCGGGGGCGCAGAGGCGCCTGTGTAAATGCCCCTCGACCACCACTTGAGGAGTGCCCCCTCAGCTCACAACAGCCCTAGCAGTCCGGGGTGAGCCTTGGCTTTCTTGCCTCGCTGCCGGGTGATCCTCTTCCCAAAGGGGCCGGGCCCTTGAGCCTCGCCTAGCCCCTCTCGTTCCTGCTCCACCCGGCCACCGGGTTCGCAAGCAGAGCCGGCGCTCAATCATTCTCTGCGTTCGATCCCTTCCCCATGACTGGCTCCCTTTCCCAATCCCCCGGCGCTCCACCCGCCTCCTCTCCTCTCCCCAATCCGTGGGTGGGCCAAGGGGCGGAGCCACCCGCTTTGGATCCAGAGGCGTGTCTGAAGACCCCAGCGTGCGCACCAAAAGTTGCCTCTTCTCCTGACTTTGTCCCAATGGCTGAGGAGAAAGTCAGGAGAAGAGGTGACTTTTGGTGCACACACCGGGGTCTTCAGGCACGCCTCCGGATCCAAAGCGGGCCAGGCAAGGGAGCAAGTGCGGCAAGTGTAGTTACTGGGATGTATAGTTCACCTACAATCAAAGAGCATTCTGAACTCCACCAATGATGGAATTGAACCAAATATGGCACACAGAACTCCCACGACGAACAGAAAGTATATATCAATGATTGGTTGGGGGGAGGCACCAAAATACTGTTTGCTTACTGTTGAAAATTACCTAGGGCCACCTCTGTGTGTTACATGCATGTCTATGATACAGTGTGTTTATGTGTGTGTATGAGTTCATGATTTTTTTTGTGGAGGGCATATACACCTAAAGGACATTCTCCATTCCATACTGTTGCTCTTTACATCTGGAAAGAAAATATAGAGGCAATAGGATCAGGGGCCGGAATATCTTCTTCCCATGGGTTTATTTTACAGAAATAGAGCTTATTCTCTTGTGCACATTCTGTGCTATGCTGTATTACACTATGATATTCTAGCCTAGTGTTTTTCAGCTCTTCAAAAAAATAATAGCTGAACTTCTGAATCTACTGCATAGGACTTTCTGGAACAGCTAATAATAATATTTATTATTTAAAAGTGCCTCAAGGACTCAGCACTATACTATAATTATGCTAAAAAGAACAAACCTTGCCTGCAGGCTTACAATGTAAAGAAAACAGAAGTATTTCTAAGAAGCAACGTTACAGGATATATGAGGTTATTTGCAAAAGAACAGCACCACAGGCTTGTGTTTTATAATTTTAAGCATTATGAAACAGTGATTGTATCTCTCCTGTAGTGATACATTGTTCGTTGACTTATGATTTCATGTTTTAATGGTCTCAATACCCATTAAACTAATTCAAAAGATTACGGTCATGGGACTTTGAAAGGGCAAGAATTTTGATTGTCACCAATGATTAGCCTAGCCCTCAGGACATACAAATAGCTTTCAGATGTTCTCCTCTCTCTGTTCCTTTCAATGAAACTTAAGTAAAAGTAGTATAGGAACACACTATATAAATGTATATTTAGAATCTCTACTTTCATTTTTATAGTTATTATCATTACTATTATTATTGCCACTACCAATACTATTCAGTTGTACATTTAACGATTCAAAATATGTAATCCTTTGTCAATGATTTCATCATCTTTTATAATCTGTATTAAAGAACATTAAGAAAAGTTGATATACTTGTTCACAATCTTTCGACTTCCTTTGATTCACACAACCTTAGGCTGCAGGTAACAGCCATGCTCCAACAATACATAATTCAATGTGTTGTAAAAAGCTTTCATGGCCAGAATCACTGGGTTGCCATGAGTTTTCCAGGCTGCACGGCCATGTTCTAGAAGCATTCTCTTCTGATGTTTCACCCACATCTATGGAGGCATCCTCAGAGGTCAGGAGAGACCTCTGAGGGTGAAAGATCAGGAGAGAATGCTTCTGGAATATGGTCATACAACCTGGAAAGCTCACAGCAACCCAATATACAGCTCCAGTGGAACTGATACTTCTTTTTCCTCTCCCATTCTTGGTGCTAAAATTACAGACGGTCTCCAAGCAATCTGTAGCAGATTTTAGGGGGAACTGAGGGCACAAGAAAATAGGAAGGATGATTGATACAGGCAGAAGCATAGGGATCTAGTGATGAAGTATATCACTAGAACCCAGTTTTAAATTCTAACTTAAGTCTAGTGACACCTGGTTGTAATCACCAGATCAATACAAATGAAAGCATACAAACAGAATTCTCCATTGCAATGAGGTGTGTGTTGCACAAGTCATTACTCTAGTTGCTGTCACTTCCCAATCACATTATGCAAAATTCTCAAAATAATGAAGGAAAACCTAATTGGGGTATAAAGGAAAAGCCCAGGACTAAAGCATTACATTCATGATATTATTCATCATTGGCTATTCCAATTCTGACACAGCTGCTGGTACAGTTTTTAGAATAGTATGAACCATGTCTCTCCCAAAAATGCACATTATCCAGTTCAGCTCACAGGATCTTATGCATGATGAATGGCAAGGCATCACATATGTAAATGCCATCTCTTCAATATGATTATTCTAGTTGAGAGTACCATAGAATTCAGGTCAAGACCCTGCTTTCATTAGAGTACTTAAAAGAGCTATGAAGTATATAATTTCAAAGCACAAGAAACCAATAAAAGAAAATAAAATAGTCATATGGTCCCCGTATGCAGCCATTTCTGGTAGACCAATTATATGATTAATATTTCTGACCTTTCCCTCCCATTCTATTCTGATAAAACGGCATAACTGTATGAGAGGCTACGTGAATTAAGTCTGTTTTACGTAATCAAAGGTGAAACTCCAAGTCTTCTATAGGAGCAGATTGGATAAGTCTCTGCAATAACCTAACCTTTCCACTTTCTATCCCATCCCATGATTATTGTTCACCTCCCTGCCTTTTCCATCCATTTCCTTTCTTGTTAGCCTAGTGTATTTACTAACTTAATTTTTAGAATATGTACCCAATCTTTCATTTTTTCAAAGATTAATACAATAGTAAAATAAAACATTAAGAGAAATCAATAATGATATGACAAGCCAACAAAAGAATAAGTTGTTTTTATCAGCAACATAAATCAATAAAAATAAAAACTCAGGCAAACACAGAATCCTTCGCTACTTATTATTATTTAGTGAATTGTAATCTGCATGCACAGTAAGTGGAATGTCATTATAAAAGTGAAGTTCCATGACAGAAAGGATGTTTCTCCTGCATATCAAGACTTCAGATAATTTAATGAATTGTTAGGCTTGTGCCAGAACTAAGTGTCTCTTTTGTGTGTGTGGACTTTCAAAGTCGACTGTGGTGACCGCACAAATTTCATAGGGTTTTAAAGGGAAGGAATATTTGAGTGGCAGCCAGACTGCTACCGGAGTGGGGTACAGGGAGCAAACAACCTCCCTGTTATGCCAGCTCCACTGGCTGCCAGTCTGCTACTGAGGACAATTCAAAGTCCTGGCTTTAGCCTATAAAGCCCTAAATGGCTTTGGCCCAGCTTACCTGTCTAATGTATCTCACTTTATGAACCATCTCAGAGATTAAGATTGTCCGGGAAGGCCCTGCTCTTGGTCCCGCCTCCCTCACAGGTGTGACTGGTGTGGATGAGAGACAGGGCCTTCTCAGTGGTGACTCCTCAGCTATGGAACTCCCTCTCCAGCGAAATTAGAGCAGTGCCCTCCCTCCTGGCCTTCATAAAAAAAGTTAAAACCTTGCTATGGGACCAAGTCTTAGATATCCAGATATTCAGGTTTGGCGTGATATACTTTGCTACATGGAGTGAAGAATGAATTGAGTGGAAGGATGAGCCGTCACTATTCTCCATAAGCAAATGGTGTTAGACTGACAAGGGTACTTTATTCCAACATGGGACAGTACATTTGCAAGTAGGAGGTACTGGGGGAAAGTGAGCTTGCACATACACACTACTCTGTCTTCCAGTTCTTTGCTGCTGTTCTCAACCTGTGGCAGGATTTTCCTGCTCAATAAAAGACACTGTCACTCTTATATGTCAAACGGAATTGTAAAAGTTAAAAGCAACACATTGATTGTTCCCAGCTCAGGAACAGATAGGAAGTTAGTAACTGAAAGTTTGGGAAATATGTCACTTTTGTGTACATACATTTCTACAATAACATAATATTATCATCTAAGTAACAACCGTTGAAGTTGAAGTGGCCTTCTGAAGTTGGCTAGCTTCAGCTTATTATACTATTTCTTCTGCTTCTCGAGACAATTAGTTGCTATCTACAATGCAGACTTTGGGGCCCCCAGAATACCCCACCTCCATTTCCTGGTATTTCAAGCCTTCTGTAGATCATCAAAAGGGAAAGCCTAATTCAAAGATGGCAATAGAAACAGAAGAAGACACTGCAGAGGGGAAACACATGCAAAAGAAAACTTTGCGCTTGTATGTGTATGAGGAACAGCCAAATAAATTAAAAGGAATGGGAATGGCCTCCTGAGAACTCCTCTACACCCAGCTGTCTGCTCAACTGAGAGATATTCAACATCACCCTACTCTGTTAGTTACTGAATATTTTATACTCTGGCTACAACGCTCCATTTGTATTCTGTTTCTCTCTTTCGTCATATCTATTATAAACGAGCAGTGTCTGAGAACTCTCTCAGGGAAGATTTGCCTGGATGGCTGTGGATATTTTATAATCAAATTGTAGAGAGAAAACTAGCTTTCTGAATCATTCAGCAAAGAATAGGCAAGAAAAAAGATAATAAAATGGTTATTTAAAAAATAAATACATGTCAGATTGTAGGTAGCCTTTTCCCACAGTATAACTGGACTTGCCAAAGTAAGTCTATTGGTTACGGCAATCCAGTTTCCCCTGGTCTGCACTACAAACAAACGTTTGTTTTATCATATATTTGGATGGGACTGGTGTTGTTTAGGAACTTGAGAAACAGGAGATTGAAGGATCTACTGATCATAGAAACACGGAGTTTGAAAAGATCACAAGAGCCATGCAGTCCAAACTCTTGTCATGCAGGAAAACATAAAGTACTTCTGACAGATGGCCATTCAGCCTGTTAAGAAACTTCAAAAGAAAAAAAAGACTCCACTGCATCCCAAGGCAGAGAATTGCACTGTTGAACAGCTCCTATCCTCATGAAATTCTTCCTATGTTTAGATCGAATCTCTTTTTCTCTAGTTTGAATCCATTGCTCTTTTCAAGTTTCTGGAGCAACAGAATACAAGTTGGCTCATCTTCAATATGACATACTTGAAGATATTTAAACATGACTATCATGCCACCTCTTAACCTTCTCTCTCCAGGCTAAAAAGCTCCCTAAGCTGCTCTTCATGGACCTTGACTTTCAAACCTTTTCCCATTTTGGTCACTCTCCTCTGGACATGTTCCAGATTGTCAATATCCTTTTTGAACTGTGGTGTCTGTCACTGGACACAATATTTCAGTCGAAGTCTAACCAAAGCAGAATTGAGAAGGACTATGACTACCCTCAATTGAAATGCTTCCCTTGTACTGATGCAGTCTAAAACTGCATTGGCTTTTTAAGCTCCTGCTTCACACTGTTAACTCATGTTTGACTTGTGTTCTACTAAGACTCCTAGATTTGTTCTATTTATTTATTTACTGCATTTTTATCCTGCCCTTTTCAGCCCGAAGGCGACTCAGGATGGCATACAGATTGGCAACAATTAAATGCCACAGCATATATACATACATATCAATTAAAAACAGTTAAATCACAAAGTAAAAATCCATATAAAACCACTTAAAACTATAATAATCATATCTACCAGTTCAACTCCTTATCCATTTACATTGTCTAAGCCATTCTGTGTTCATTATTCCATCATACTATGTTTGTCCAATTACACCGTGTTTCTGAAGACTTGCTCAAAGAGCCAGGTTTTTACTCTTCTCTGAAAGGTTAGGAGGGGGGGGGGCAATCTAATATCCCTGGGAATGGAGTTTCACAGCTGAGGGGCCAAAACTGAGAAGGCCCTGTCTCTCGTCCCCGTCAAGCATGCCTGCAAGGAAGATAGGATCAAGACCAGGGCCTCCCTAGCCAATCTTAAATTCCTGGATGGTTCGTAAGGTGAGATACGTTCTGACAGGTAATGCTGTCAAGCCAGGTGTCACCCATCCTATTTTTCTGCATTTCAATTCATTTCATTTCATTTTTCTTGACTAAGTGTAGTAACTATGTGATAACAAAGCGGGTTAAAACCACCAGCTGCAGAAAATCTTGCTGACCAGAAGGTTGGCAGTTCAAAGCTCCCATCCTCAGCCCTGAGGTGAGCTCCCATCCTCAGCCCTGGCTTCTGCTTATCTAGCAGTTTGAAAACAGTAATGTGAGTAGATCAATAGATACTGCTTTGGGGGAGAGGTAAAAGGTGTCCATGAAGACATGCTGGCAATTCAATCAGGAAGGTATCCATGGACAACAGATTCCTTGGCATGGAAAATGGAATAACAGCACCTTCTCATGGCCAGAGTTGAGCACAACCTCCACATGCCAGAGATGGAAAAGGGGGAAACCTTGCCTCTTTCTATATGCTGTCTGTCTGTTTCTTGCATAGCAGCACTGAATGTTTGCCATATATGTGTTCTGTAATTCACTCTGAGTCCCCTCAGGGAGATAGCACGGAATATAAATAAAGTATATTATTTATACTTTATTTATATTTTCCCCAGTTCAAATTCAGTTTGTTAGTTTTGGCCCAGCTCTTTAATCTCTCAAGGTCTGTTGGAATTCTGATCCTATCCTCTGGAGTATTAGTTACCTTTCCTAATTTGGTATCATCTGCAAACTTGATAATCATGCCCTCTATTCCACCATGTAAATTATTTATAAAATTGTTGAATAGCACCGGACCCTGGATATGGCACCTCACTAATCATGTCTCTCCAGGATGAGGAGTCATTGCTGTGCACCATTTTGAATTTAGTGGGTGAACTACAAATTCACCCAAAGGTAACATTATCTAGCTTGTGTGTTACTAGCTTTTTAAAAGACTATCAAGAGGGAGCTGTTGAACCAGGATGATCCCCAGTATCATAAAGATTTGAGGACAAAAAACACAATTTTGTGAGCATCATACCTTTTCCTGACATCTCCAGCTATTGCATGGAAGATGCAGTTATATTTTATTTAAAATGATGTATTGCTAATGGTGATTAGATAACATTTCCTCATCTATAAATAATGCTTAAGTTTTTTTTCTGAGCAGGTAATGACTTGCTAAGGGGGGATCAGAGATCTTTTGGAGAGGGGCCAGGAAAGGAAGCACATTTTCAGTTTGAACTTGGGCAAGTAAGAGGAAAATACAAACAAGCTGCATGTTTAAGTGGACTAGAAGCTCCTTTGGGGAGCCAGGAACAAGATTAACAAACTACTTTCTGGTAGACATTCGCCTTGGGTCTCCCAGTTTCAAAGTGTGCCCTGAATCACCTAAGCGAGAGGACAGGTCACTTGATTATGTCTAACTTTAGAATTTATATCATCCCCTGTGAAAAAATAAATAGTTTTAAACTCAAAAACCAAGAAGTTTCCTAGGTTTCTAAAGACAGATAATCTGCAACAAGAAAACAATTTGTAGAGCAAGTGACTTTTGATGAAGTATCAGCCAGCTGCCTGAAGAAAAGAGATAAGAAGAGCAGACCTTAAGATGTAGCCTGCCTCATACTTATGGCATTGAACTATATTTACTGGGTCAAGATAATGGAGTATACGAAGATATAATAATTTTATAACAAGTGTTAGCACAGACTACATTTATCTTATGATACTTGGAGCCATTACTTGAGCATCTGGAACTGCTTTCACAAATCATTCCCACTTATCACTTCAGGCAATAGTCAAACAAATGCAAGCTAGGAAGTGCTCAAGGCAAGCAATCATGTGCTTGTGCAGTCTCACTCCATTCATAGGGCATTGTGGCCTATTCAAAACAATAATATAGATAAAGAACAGATACCCTCTCAAACTAGGTAGAAGCAAGGTGGGTTAGAAATAGACTTGTGCACTATAGTAAGCCTTAAAATATATAATAAGGAGAGGAAAGGAAGAAGAAGGAGAGGAAATGATGGAAGATTTTGGGATGGATTCATTAATATCCAATCGCAGAGTTGAGGGGATCTTTTCTGAGTAGATTTTAGTGCAGTCAACACACACAAATTATCTGCTAGAAGGAAGACAGGAATGGAAAATCTCTCTAAAGTTTCAGTGGAGAATAAAGCATGATCTATTTATTTATTTAGTTAGTTATTTATTATTTGCCATACTTGTACTCCACCCTTCTCTACCCTGACAGGGGGACTCAAGGTGGCTTACAATGATCTAAAGAGGTCCTAAATGTTCCTATGAATATAAGAGGGAATAGGTGCATAAATTGATGGCACTAGAATTACATTTTTGTTTAGTTTAAGTAACTGAGACCAAAGTGCAATGTCCTGTCAATTCTTCACTGTTCCAAGGTCACCACACCTTCAGCATTTAATACTGACTAGCTAGGGGGAGAAAAAAAGTCATTTCCAAGATGCTGATGTGGTCTATCCAATACAATTTTCTGAATCAGCACCCCAAATAACTCCAGGAACAGGCCTAAAAACAGACACAAAGGTGCCCCTGCTTCCAGGCACCACATGGAAAGGCTCCTCTCAGGGGGAGGGAGGAGGAGGAGGAGGTGAAGCAGCTGTTAGGAGGCTTTTTGTGCCTTTCATGGATAGTTAACCTCTCCCCTCCCAATATCCCCATTGCCTTGGCAGTATAAGAGGGTTTCATGAGATCAGTCACTTTCGTTGCAACAGTGTAGTAATGGTGAGGTCATATTTTAGTTCTTGGGGACCACTGATGGTCCACAGACCACAGGTTGGGAACCTCTGTCTTAGAGGAACCTCTGTCTTAGAGGAACCTAGAAGGCATTCTTGATACTTGAATATAAATTGAAATGGTGACACAATCCCTGAGGCCAGACAAAATGTCCATGTCAGTCACTGAAGCATTGAAGAGCACATCAGATGTTTCAGTGGTAACAAAAATGCTTTATAGTCACAGGAAAGCAGCTTGTGCTGGAATAATTATCTAGAGTTTTCTGAAAAATTCAATACATCTATTCTTCTCTTTCCTCCGCTGAGAAAAGAGGTACAAAAAATTGGTTCCAGGTTCCTGGCTAATGAAATATGTTGTATTCAGATTGAGCGAGATGTTAATTTAAGTCTGTTTACCATTCCTGTTTACCAATAGGCAGGCTCATTCCTGACTGGGTTCTGATTTCTCAGTCAGGCTCCAGTCCAGCAGGTGATTAATAACTTAGTGGGCTTGAGAAAGAGTGCATTTATTATTCAAATTAATGAAATTATAATCAAGAGGTGACAAATTAGCAATTGCTCCTTGACTGAATATGGAAACTCATTAGGCACTTCTGTGGCATTCAGCGAATGCTACAGCTTCATCCCAGCAGTCAGAGGCAGGAGGTGAAGTGAAAGAGAGAGTGAGAGAGAGAGAGAGAGAAAGAGAAAGAGAAAGAGAAAGGGAGAGAGACAGATGTCCTTCAGAATGACTTTGCTTTTAGTACATTATTTTTGCACATTATTTTGCCACTTTCTTGGGTCTTGTTTACCTGCTTTAAAATCAAAATAGCAATCAGATACACCCTGTAATGATGTCTCTACTGCCTCTTGTTCAACATTCCCTCTAGGCACTTTCAAATCAGACCCCAAAGATATTCTCACAAAACAATTACCACCCAGGTCATATTGTAATACCTCAATAAAAGAGGAATAAATAAAAGGGTATTCCCTGTACTCTCCTAGAAAATAGAAAGTAAGAGAAAAAATAGGTGAGCCTAGATGAGGGTCAAAGGAAAACAAGAACTGATTGTTCATGGGCATGACTATGGCACTGAAACAAATAGTCACCACAGTCTTGTACACCAGGCACCTCAGTTAAAGATTTTAAATAAAAATAAAGTTTCTAGTACTCATAGTGATAAAACATCTCTACGTGTATCTGAAAATGTGGAGGAGCACTTTTAAAGGCTTAAAAGCTAAAGGCAACCTACAAAGTTGGCCGATCCTGCTCACATGTGGGACATCACTGTTGGCGTAAAATAAGAATTACAAATTTAAATAGGCTCTGGAATTGGCCTAATTAACTTCATTTTGACCATAGCTGACATCTCACCAGTGACCTGGTATGTTTTGCTGAGCTCTGCCATTAGTGCTATGCTAGAAATGCTATAACTGCAACATTATGTGCCCAGGGCCACCCTATCAGATGTTATGGCTGCAGTGCCAGACCCTAAGAGCATCCTTTTAACATACTTTTAATTTATTTTTATCACAATTTAAAATCCTGTATTATCCTGTCCCATCCACTTTCCTTTCTTTCCCAAAGTGAGACATTTATAGACTACTTCCTTACTAGTCCTTTAGCTAGTAAATTATTCTCTAGTATCTACTCTTTTTCATAATAGTCATATCTTACCCTGGTCATTTAACTAAAATCTTACTTGATCTGATGATGATTAAGATTTGCTCTTACGCTGGCACATATAGCTAATGAATGGTTTCCATATAGCCTCAAACATGTTCCCTCATTTCTCCTCTCTCTAATCTTATCTTCTATGTTATTTATCCAGGTTGAGCTGTGGTTCATATTCTGTTTATCTAATTCTGTATACATAATTTTTGAAGCTTTTTCCATGCTTTTACTATCTCCATCCTTATAACGGATATCAGAAATACTAAAAAGTCTTTGGTAGATTTTTTAAACAAATTTTATTTTGTCTTCTGACCTTATTTTGTCTTCAAATAAGGCTAGAAGCAGTAACGCCTCTCTAAAGCAAACTTTATGTGCTATTATACAGTCTATCCAGATTAAAATCTCCTAATGTTCCAATTCCCTCCGGCATAATTTTGATACTCCATTATTAATCCCATGTAACTCGAATAAACTGTAATACCAGTCATGGATAGTTTTCAATGTGTTCTCTCTAATTTGTGTCGTGCTATAAATGGTATATCTGCAATATTATATGCCCAGGGTCATCCCATCAGATGCTATGGCTACAGTGCCAGACTCTGAGAACATCCTTGTAAACAGCAAACAATATGTGGATACATTTGGTGCTGGTTACATAGAGCTTAGATAAGAATGACCATATATGGATTAGATGCTGCTTGTGCATAGTTTTGTCTTGTCTATATAACACTGAAGTCCTATAAAATACTGATGCTTGGAATAAATTCTCTCAACCAGTGCAGTAAGTCGGACTGAAAGCACATATTGGGGATTGGTGAATCCTCTGGCCAAAGTTATTGCTTATTGTCTGCTTGCCTTCCTGTTTTCAAGGCTTATCCTAGCTTCACATCCCACCTAGGAGGCCAGAGTAGGCTGATATTTCAGTCCTAAATCACATCTCAAGGGATTTTGCCTTCTTTTAGGCCACCTTCCAGTTTACAATTTCAGTTGTGAAATAGAGGATCTGACTATGGAAGCCTATGTTGGTGTTGGAGGTGGAAGAAATAGCTATTCAGACACAATCTAGGACAGTGGTTCTCAACCTGTGGGTCCCCAGATGTTTTGGCCTTCAGCTCCCAGAAATCCTAACAGCTGGTAAATTGGCTGGGATTTCTGGAAGTTGTAGGACAAAACACCTGGGGGCCCACAGGTTGAAAACCACTGATCTAGGAGAAAGGAATATTTCCATTTCAGGATCTGACTGTTGTGTTGCTTTCCAAATAGCAAAGTGAAATACCTTATTTTGTCAAAATCAGTACCTGGAAGTAGATGGCCCCAAAACTGACAAATCAATGACTTGCAGAAAACATCTGATACACTCCACTCTAGAGAATAATCTGTCTATGTAATATGCAGTAGAAGCAGCTCTGGCAAGTCTCAGGAGTGTTATTTCCCTAACCCAGACAGAGCTGTCCTTTGAGTCCACTCACCAATGTGTTTCCCATACATGTGGTAATAGAAGGAGACACAGAATCTGGCAGTCATGTTGTACATGGGGCTGATTAATCTAGCTTTGTCATCCTTCACCCGGGGTGCAGAGGCTTCAATGAACATGTAGTAGCCTGAAGAGCAAAGAAACAAAAGTAAGGAAATGTCACTCTCTTCCTGTCAATAGGATGGAGAAATTACAGAGCTCTAGGCCTGCATTTAGGATGTTTCAAAGCCTTGCAACTAACTTGTCCTAAACACAGACCTTTGCGGGGGAGGGGGGGGTGTAGACACTGTTACATTTCATTTGTAACACTGCAATGTTACATGAAGTAACATTGCGTGAAACCCATTTGTGCAAATTACTGTATATATAGTTTTGAAATAAGGCACACATGTTGTTGAGTAGAAGATGTGTATGTTGTGCTGAATAAGCTGGTTCCAAAGGAACAATATTGTTTTTTTACACCAAAAACACATACAATAAAACCTCTATGTGTTTTTGTGTGCAGGAATGCATGTATTTATTCAAACGGTGTCTGATGCACATTTTATAACTTCATGTAATTTGTATGATTACATTAATTCCTGAGCAGAAAAACCACATGTAGTTTTCCTGTATGGGCTCCTACACAAAAACTTCACACTTATGTTCAAGTATCAAAATATTTTGCACAAAACATGTAAATTTACATTTTATTATTATACTGTTTTAATCTTTGTTCTATGGATTTTAAGGTATGTTTTGAAGAGATTGCATTTTAACAGTTTTAGTTTAAATGTTGCCTCAGGCATTGAATATTATTCACATTTCATATTCTTATAGAGTGCGGAGAAGACTGAAAAAATTATTTTTTCTTTTGTTACAGAATGAAACAGGTGTGTTTGGAAACAAATTTAGAAAAAGAAAGGTTTAAACAAGGTATATTGGAGTCCCATGTTCTTAATTGCCAATAGCTCTACATAGAAAAGCACTTATTTTGGGCCAGCTTTGCCATCCCTTTGCCATCCCTCCACTCCCTTTGCATTCAAAGAGAACATATCATCTTTCTGTCCAATTCCCTGCCAGTGCAGTCATTCACAGCTAAAGCATCCTGAAGAAGTTTTCAAATTACATTTTTGGATGTCCTGGTGTTTCTTGGTGGTTGTGGAATGGGGACAACTGTAAGGACAGATTCCCCAGTATAATTATTGTCTTCCAACATAGTCAATGCTATGGGATTATAAGATCCAAAACACCTTATGGGCCAACATTTTTCCACCTCTGATCTACTGCTACCTAAAACATTGTGTGTATAGGACAATGGATGGCCTCTGGGGTTGCAAAGAAATAAGTTGGCTAGCTCCTCAAATTAAGTAAATAGTACAGCACATCTCTTCTGTAAGGCTGAATGGATTCCAAGATTTCCTAGGACAGTGAGTTAGAATTTTCAGTGGTCTTCTTGTCTGAAAACCCATCCTTGCCATTTCTGGGTGTTTAAACAGACTTATAACTGCTTCTCTCCTCTGTGACCTGAAAGTAAGCATCAACAGAACAAGGACGTTTGGCAGCAGACAATTACCCAGTAACAAGGACTAATGCTCTCCTGATTCCCCTAAACAAAGCAGTGGGAATTTTAATTGGGTATTTAATGTGAATAAGAAACATGCAAATTAACTGCCTACTCCCCCATGCCCCAGAACAGAGCAGGGGTGAATAAGTGTGTGTAGAAAACTAATCTACCTTATCCCCAGTTCCCAAGGCGATACTGAAAGCCAAATTGGTCTTAGAGATGCCTTTATAAAACCTAAAGGCAAAACCTCTCACTGTCTTCTGTAAATCTTCAGAGCAGTGTGCACCATGTAGAGATTTCTACACAATAAGCTCACACATTGTTATGGTTTTTATTGTTGGCCACTTTGAGCCTCCTTTGGTAGAGGAAAAAAAGATATATATAAATAAATAACACAAAAATAAGCTCAGGTTGTCAGCCATGAGAGAGATGGGTGAAACAGTACAATGTCTGGATCTAAAAATACAGATATATTCCAGTTTCTATGAAGAACATGAGGAACTAGATACTGGTTGGAAGATAGAAATCTGACTGGAATGGATTCAGAATAAGTAAAAAAAAAAAGCAAAGCGGGGGAACAGGACAACATGGGCAGTGTGAAATCTTGGCTCTGCCTTTTCCTCTCCTTTGCTTTAGTCCCTCCTGTTTATAGGTTTTCCCAATAGTGTAGATTCCTTCCTTTGTATTAGTTTTTGTGTGGAGCATAACCCCCCCCCCCCCCCAGAGGCCAGCCTTAGTTGGTCTATTCTATTTGCCTGTACAGAGCTTTCTTGCTGGACTCCTCCCTTTTTCTGCAGCAGAGTTTCAGTGAATAGAGGTTTGGGAATTGCCTGGTAACCCTAGGTCCAAGCAATCCAATCAGGCATACTTACTATCTGCATTCAGCAGTATTCTTATACCAGCAGTCCCAGAAACAACAGAAGCTTTTGACCAGCTTAAGCTTCACAAGAAAGAAGATTGAGACAGTTTATAAGCAACAGCTTGTAAACCATCACTTTGCACCAAAGGCAGAAGACTCCAGAAAGTTGACTGCAGCCAGCAAAGGCTCTTTTTTTAATGTACTATTTAAAGTTACCTTAAAATAGTCCCGGTGGAGTTAACCCTTTATTCAACTTTTTTTCCCAGTGAACTCATTTTGTTATCTTTTCACTTTCCCTAAAGTGCCTCTGTGTGTAAAGGGTCTCAATCTCAACAGAAGGCATACAGATAGCCCCCAAGTAAAGCTAGACACTATAGTTTTTTTTCCCCAAAGGCTTGAGCATGCCATCACAGGCAGGAACCTGATTGGTGTAGTCCTTGCTTCATCAAAGAGCGGTAAATATTTAAGGACTGTCATGGACTTTCTCTTCCCACTCCTTATCCCTATGCTCACTGCAAATCTTGCTGACAAGGAATCAGTGTTGCAAAAATACAGATTTTTTTTTTTTGCAACACTGAATGTAAGAAAGCTTTCATACCTTCCGGTGTCCCACTGAAGTCCATTGTTGGGCCTGTGTTGGCTGAGCGTTTGGGATCATGGGTTAAGCTGCTCTGCCGAATCCAGTCAAAGTTGTCAATCGTGTCTTGTGTATAGCCACATATCTTCTCATCCTCAAAGTGGCAGGTATTACCTGTAGGCCGGAAGCGAGGGTTATTCAGTCATTATTACGAAAATGTCCAATGAGGAAGGCAGGAAAATAACCACCACCTTGTCATGGTTCTACTTTTGCAACAAGATAATAATACAGATTGAGTATATCTTATCCTGAAATCCAAAATATTCCAAAACCCACATGGTTGGCCAAGACAGTGACACCTTTGCCTTCTGATGGCTTAATGTATGCAAACTTTGTTTCATACTCAAAATTATTGAAAATATTGTGTATAAAGTTACCATCATATATAAGGTATATGTGAAAAAGAAATGAACGATGTTATTCATTTATTTGTGACCTGGGTCCCATCTCCATGATATCTCACAGAGTACATGCAAATACTTCAAAATCTGAAAAACATCCAAAATTCAAAACACTTTTGGTCTAAGGCTTTTTGGATCAGGAATACACAACCTGAACTAATTCATAAGGACAAAAAGTATGCCTCATCAAAACGTAATGATCAGGAAGAAGGCACAGATATTAATGGAAGGTTAAATCTATATACCTATTACAACATCCTTGCTAATGTACAGATACAACGTTAAAATATGATAAATACATCTATTATTTTGATTTGTCCAATTAAACAAGGCAATATGCAGAATTCATTTTTAAAAGCCTTTTAATTTCCACCAGATAACTAATGAAATACAGATACAAACACTACTGCCTGCCATGGACCAAATATTATTCAAATGCATATTTATTTTATGAAAAACTGGAAAATGGAAAGCTACATCTATGCATGTTGCTTGTCATGTTCTAATTCAGAGATGACCTACTTGATGCCGTCCAGGTGTTTGTATTGCACTTCTCATAAATCCCAGCCAGTGTGGCCAATTATTAGCAATTATGATAGTTATGGGAAAATATACTCTGCATGTGCATGTGTCTTCAAGTTGGCCGCCAACATATGGTGACCCCATGAATTTCATAAGCTTTTCTTATACAAGGAATAATCAGAAGTAGCTTGCCATTCCTTCCTTCTGAAAGACAGCATTGGTGGTCTCCCATCCAGGGCTTATCCTACTTAGTTTCCAAGATTAGACTCTGTACCTTAATAGGGATGTGCAATGCTCCACAGCTCCATTTAATGATTCAAATTACTAATCGGAAAGGACTCCTTTGAAACATTTATTAATTGAAACAGCAGCCTCCAAAACTTTCAGAGCAATTCGTAAAGATTTGTTGTTTCGGAGCCCCCCCCCCCATGTAACACTCTATAACAAGTAATTGTCTGGGGTGGGAGGGGGGCTGGGGGAAAGGGGTGGGAAGCTGTATGCTGTCCCCCCCCCCCCCCCCTTGTCAGCTAATCAGAAGAAGAAACCCAAATCACGTGGCTTTCTGCAAAGCTGGTCTATTCCCCTCAGTGGCTGTGTCTTTGTGTCTGTGGTTTTTGCAGGAGAGAGATAAATATGTGTCCTTTGGAGGTCCGTTCTGTTTCTGTGTGTTTCTTAAAACTTAAACTTATAGTAGTTTTTTGAGAATTCTGTTTCTTTCTGTCCCTTCTTCTAGTCTATAACTTTCATCTGTTGAAATTATTGAACCCTCAATTCTGGGAAATGTAGTTTGGGAAGGCAAGGACCTCTGTAGCAGAGTAATCAAAAGCCCCCACCCAAAACTACATTTCCCAGAATTCTGCTCATGCCAGAAGAATGAGGCCGCCCATGTTAAAGTACCAGTGTAGGTTAATCACATGTGCTTAAATGGATAAAAATCAGAAAAATCAGTGGACAGACTGATTATTCTGAAACTTGGCAGGCTTGCTGCACTGCTCATGTTGTCTCACTGTGCTACCATTGAAGGGGATATCTCTTGCAGTTTTTAAAAAAATAACTTTTTACTTGAAAAAAACTTTTGAAAATTCCTGAAAATCAGTAGATGAATAAATCTTTCTGAAACTTTGCAGGATTGATGCCCTGCTTATGTTGTCTCATTGTAAAGAAATTCAAGGAGATAACTTGTGGTTTCTTTTAGAAAAAAATATTTGTAAAAAAAATTTAAAATCCTAAAAATCAGTGGATGACCAAAATGTTCTGAAACATGGCAGGTTTAAATGTCATAAATGTGTGCTACAAGTGTGCCAGTTTCATCCTAATAGTCATAAAAATGACAGAGAAACAAGCCTCTAAATTTTCCCCATTGCTGCTAATAGAACAAATCTTAATGAAGCAATTATGAAGCTTTGGAGATTCAGAACAGGACCCCCCCCCCCCAAAAAAAACCCCTTATGTATCAAAGTGGGGGCCATCCAAATCTCCAAAACAAATTACTAACACACCTGTACCATAAGTTTCACACACCTATACCATAAGTTTGAATGGAGACGCTGCTGTAGAATCCATCAAATACTAAAGGGCAAAAGTGATGCTTTCAGAAGCAGACAAATGAAGTCTCACACCTTTAATAGCCAAAACAGCTACTGTTGGGTTGTTAACCTCCTTTACTGTAATTCTGTTTCTTATTTTATTCTCTACAAATATGTAATGTTGTTATACTGTTTTACTCACTATCATTATAAATTGGCTATTATAGTAGTATTACCATATTTTCTGGCATATAAGATGACTGAGCGTATAAGATGACCTACAACTTTTCCAGTTAAAATATAGAGTTTGGGATATACTCGTTGTATAAGACTACCTCTCTTCCCACGCACACCAAATAAAAATGTAAAAAACATCAGATTTGATGTCAATATGGTAATTTTCCTATTACCGTACCCCCTTCTCTGCCTCTCAGATCTCACACATCCGCACCTGTGCTGCTTCACTGCTGCTTTCAGGAGCAAGATCGGAGAGGCAGAGAAGGAGATATAGTAATAGAATACAAGGGCGGGCCAGGCAGGTGAAAGAGGCGTGTTTTTCTGGGCACAGCACCATTCTATCTCTTTTTTCCATACTCCGGGCATCCCAGACCCCTGCAGCTCTGCCCTACACTTATGCCTTCCCAGTGAGGTGTCCTCTCACCTCGTCATCGGGACCGCGTTAAGTCACTTCTTTCCATGAATTCTGGTGAATGGATTTTCTTCTACCATACTTGTACAGTGTTGCCTTTGCTGCTTTCATACGGTTGCCGTATATGGCGGGGATGCAGCCATGGCTGTTTTTGAGCTCCCCTCACCATATGCAGTGACCGCAGATTCTCCAGTCTGGCTTGGAAGTTTCAGCACCCGCCCTATAAGATGGCGCCCGAGATATAAGACAATTCTCCACTTTTGAGAAGATTTTTCTGAGTTAAAAAGTAGTCTTATATGCCAAAAATACAGTGTTTTTTTTTTACTGACAATCAGTATGATCTCAAAAAAAAAACAACAGTTATATAAAAATATTTTAATGTTCAAAATGGTGGGAATTTCAGATTGGGGTAATGAATTTCATTAATACTGGCTCTCCCCCAACCAATATGGGTTTTCAGTGAGTCAACAGGGTTTTTATTCATGGCAGGAGCGATTTCAGAAACTTCAAGTCGCTTCTGGTGTGAGAGAATTGGCTGCCTGCAATGAAGTTGCCCAGGGAATGCTCAGATGTTTTGCTGTTTTATTATCCTTGTAGAAGGCTTCTCTCATGTCCCTGCATGGGGAGCTGGAGCTGACAGAGGGAGCTCAACCTGCTCTCACCGGATTTGAACCACTGACCTGTTAGTCAGTAGTCCTGCCAGCACAAGGATTTAACCCATTGTGCCACCAGGGATTTGAATGCACGCAAATACACACAATATTTTGAGCACTACATATGGATAGAAGGTGGGACTGAAGCTATGGTTGACGGGGCCAGAGTCAAAGGCAGATCAGTCCCCTTTCCTCTCCTGGCACTCAGTTCTAGCTTTCCCCCCTTGTCTCCCTCTTACATTGTGATGACTCATGAAAGAAAAGGGCACTCTTGTAGACTTCTGAGCTGATAACTTGCAGCGAACTTTTGAAATTAGGCCCCCACACTACCCAGATGTGATTTAAGTGGCACAGTGAAAGGCATGGAAATATTTGAAGGATCCAGCCTTGGAATGAAATGAAGAAAAAGAACTCAGGTTCAGCCTGCAAAGACTGTCTGGATCACATTAAAAGTGTGAGAGGAGACCTCTCAGAATACAGAATTTTTCTTTCTTTTTCAGTAATTTTATGGCACTTTAAAAAGGAACAGGATAGATGCAATTTCATCTTTTCTTAAAGATGGAATGGAGTTGATTTTAATGCCTGCAGATTGTACAGTTTTGTTGTAGATTTGCCTGTGCTCATCTCTAGACACTACTGACTGCTCTTGAAATATGAGATTACAGCCGCTCAGTGACCAGGGCTGAAGGGTTGTCCCTGGTGAAGTTCAGGCGAGTGTGAGGGCAGGAAGGGCTTCATGGAGGCTCAGCTTGCTGGAAAGATCCTATGAGTGAGAGCAGCAGCCAAAAGGAAGGTTGGCCAGCCACTTAACTGCTAATTAACCCTGACTAAGTGCTCTCTACGCGGTCCATTCATTTCTAATTAGCATCCTAATCCAAATTAGCCACCGTTTGGGAGACTGACTGCTGGGGACTGTTCGGCATCTGGAGCTGAAGAAGAAGAACATCTACTCAGCAGATCCAAGACTTGTAATAACATATATCTGTGGTCGATTTGATCTGCTTTGCCTCCAGGTTAAAGCAGCAGGAGCAGAAGGGAGACAGCAGAAGCATATTCCAAAGAGTTACATGAATGAGATAGCTTGTCCCCAGTTCTTGTAACTCTGATGAAGAAACACATAGTCTTGCAGCAGAGAATGGCACTAAGGGCTGGGACACAAGGCTTGGTAATTCCAAAAATACTTCTTAAATGGAGCCAAGGGTTACTACAGCCAACAGTCATCAGCAATAAAAGGACAAATTAGCATCTCAGTTCATCGAAAGAAACCAGTTATAAAAAAGGAAAGTCTGAAGGTCATCTATTTGAAAACAACAACAAGTTTTCATAACACCCCTGGATAAAAACAAGTTATAATCAGCAATCCCTTGACATTGCATGCTTAAAGGAGTTATTCACATCATAAATGGATTGAACTACCCTTGGCATGAACAAAATCCATGCTGTCAAACTGGACAACAAACAGAGGATGTGGCACTGAACAAATGGTCAGCCTTGTCAGCATTCAGACCACCCATGTCAGTTTGGGAACTAAACCTATTCCATGCTTTACTGATCTGGTGAGGGGGATGAAACATAATTTGGACACGACATCCCTCTACATGGTTTGCTATACTGCTAAATTTGACTTACTGCTTGACTAGGGACTTCATCACATGGAGGTCCTTAAGCCATTTTCCATCTGTCCCTGGCTTGGTCCCAAGATGTCCCCAACTTAGTCCATGAGAACACGGGTGGTTATATTTTCAGGGCTACCTCTTAGCATCCTGTTGAGATGCAGCATGCACAGAGCCAGGACGGAGCCCCACCAGAAGTAGCCCTGTATCATGTGATGGGCTCCAGTGGGCTAAGTTCCTG
Organism: Anolis sagrei; assembly: GCF_037176765.1. NCBI lineage: Eukaryota > Metazoa > Chordata > Lepidosauria > Squamata > Anolidae > Anolis > Anolis sagrei. Next base: position 47,477,950 of record NC_090021.1, on the reverse strand, counting down.
CTGTATCTTAGCAGCATCCTAGGATGGGTAAAAAACTCCATGTGATGAAGTTCTTTGTCAGCAAGGATGTACCCCAGCAACTTAATAACATATGTATGAGCCAGAGCTTTTACTTACACCTCCTAGAATACCCTAGCCAACATGGTCATTGGCCACTTCGGACTATGCTAACTGGGAAAGTATAACACTTAAAAGTTCTTGTGAATTCCAATTAAAGAAAATCCATTATATAAGTGATATTTACATAAGGGTTGACCTACCAAGTTATCACGGATTAAATGGGTCTATTCACAATAAGTTTTAGTTCTGGGAGTTGTAGTTCCCCCCAAATATATTTTTTCCAGGCTCTGGACTTAATTATTCATGCATCTCATGGTTAGGTGCTTCATTCTGGTCCCGATCCTAAAGCAGAGGCCCAGAATTAGTTGAGCAGAGAAGTCAGCAACTCACAATATACTGTAAGATGTGGAGGCTAATCCTACTGGACTAGACCTAGCACCTATCTAGACCACCCTCCTCCATCCAAAATGGTTTTTCAGTTACCAACTGGAAGCCTACAAGGCTGATAAAAGGTCAAGAACATTATCTCACTCATGTTCCTCAGCACTGGGTATTCAGAGCTATATTGACAAGAGTCCCTTCCTTGCCTTTCCTAAGAAAACATCTATTTAAGCACTCATAGAACAGCTAATCAAAAGTTAAAGAAATAAAATGGAGGGGAGGGATTTAAGGAGGCAGAATGTAATCAACACCATTGCAGTTTAATCAGGGCAATAGAGTTGGCATTATAAATACATTAAAAAGTTTAAAAAGACTGGAAACACAACTCTAGGGAAATTAATGATCACAAATAATCATGGGGCCAGTCAAATCTTGAACAGAGTCAAAATCAGATTTACTTTGTTTGTGGTCTGGCATGTTGCTGTATAATCTCGGGGGACCTGGAGAGTAAACCTTCCTGCCACCCAAGTTTCTTTACTCTGTGTGGCCAGATGACAAAGTAAAGTAAAATCCTAGTGTCTTGTTCTCTGAGTGCATACCCTAATAACATTAAGCACGAACATCTTATTAGCCAAAGAGAAAATGGATGAAGAAATAATTATAGTAAGTGATTCTCTGAGTCTGTAAATTAATCAACATTATGTTCCTCTGGATCAGGCTGCCATGGTCATTAATCATCTAATCTTCCACTTTCATTGTATCACATGTGATATTACTGATTGGGATTTATTGGGGTAACCATGTGTCATGGCTCCTTCCCATCCACCAACAATTCTGACAAAGAGGTGTTCTGAAATATAACACGAGAAGACAGAGAGAATAACTTACAGAGGTTACATACATAGCCAAGTACTAAATGGTCCTATTTTGACAGATTTCCAGAGCTTGAGCATGTAATTCTTCTCGATCTATCAGCGATATTATGGTGTTTTTTTGGTTTTTTTTAAGGCAATTATTATTTTCTAATACCAAAAAAAGAAAAAAAAAGACTGAGATGAGACCGTATTTACATAATAATTTCTAAACCAAGAGGTAGCCATATTTTCTCCTCATCCTAGTAGCCCTGTGCTTCTATGGAGAAGTTTTGGGATCTAAGTAGAAGTGGGAGCCAGGCCACATTTAACTTGAGGGTTATGGGAGGATCCTGGATCCTATATCTCAGGAAAAAAGTCAGAGTATAAATTCAACAAAAAATAAAATAAAATAAAAGCTGTGCATAATATATGTCTATAGTTAGTTAAGAAAAAGGAGAATGTTTCACCACTCCTATGGAACATATACAGGCAGCCCCTAAGTTATGAACAAGATAGATTTGTTCTTAAGTTGAATTTGTATGTAAATCAGGACAGGAACATTTTTAATGTGAATCCAGCCTTACATACATATACATATACACATAAACATACACTTTGGATAGCACAGGGAAGGGATAACCCCCCTGTGGTGTTTGTTTTACTGTCGGTGCCCCTGCTCAAAAGATTTCACCTCACTGTTCCCATGAGAATTGGATTTTGAAAAAAAAAAGGCTTGCTGTGGAAACAAGGATTGGTGATAAAGCTTCAGGGGAGACACATTTTCCCCATGGTAACTCTTTCAGGAGTGAATGTCCCTTCCACTGGGATGGATTTCCCTGCTATGTAAGACAGTTTTAGTAGCAGTTTGGAGATTTTTGAAAGATACATGGAAATGGATGCAGATAGAAAATGTGTGTGTGTGTATGTGTGTGAGAGAGAAAGAGAGATACTGTGAATGCATAATGGTTAAGTCATTCCTTTGCACTGCATTCAAAAGGAAGACGTTCATGGAACACACATCACTAAACAGAGCATTGTCATTACCACTTCCTCATGGATGTTTCAGGAGGAGAGTCAACAGTATGGTAAAGAGAAATGGAGCATCCTTGGAATAACTGCAGTTGAGAAATTGAAGCACACTAAAGGGTAAATACCCAACCCTTGGCATAGACCACTGCTTCTTAGATGGTGGGTCCTGACTCCAAATGGGGCCCTTATAGCTCATTTCTGAGGGTCACAAAATTCCGCAACAGTAAAAGGTTTCTGGATGCCAGCCATTTACACAAATCTGTTGGTAACAAAATGTATGATTTACAGTTGACTGCAGAAAATGCTTCAGGTGTACTTCTTAAAAAGGATAATCAGCCTAAGAATGGTGATTTACCAGTAAATGTTTGATTTTGATACCTATTTTATATACCTGGGGTCATGTAAAAAATTCTTGGGTGGAAAAGGATCACAAGTAGGGCCATAGCTCAGAAGCAGATCAGAAGGTTGTAATTTCTGTTCTTAACATTTTCAGTTAAAAAGAGCTCAGTAAATATAGTTGATGGGGGGGGGGGGGGCACATCTTTTTGTCAAACTTTGATAAAATGTTACCAGCAAGGTTAGACCACTAGGAAAATTGTGGGAAAATTTTGCTGTTTTTATTACGTTGTGCTGAGTTAGATGAAAAAGCTAATGTGCTATGAAGTATGTTGAACCTTTTGTTTACTCAAAACACAACATAAGGGCTGGGCTGTAGCACAGCTGGTTAATCACCACCTAATCACCAGCTGCAATAGATTACTTCCAAATGGAAAGTGGCAGGTTCGAAGCCCGAGTTGGACTGAACATCTGACTGTTAAATCCAGCTTACTGTCCACCAAAGGAGTTCGAAAACACCTGAGCTGTGAGCTATGAGTAGAGAAATTAGGAACAGATTAAAGCAGGGAGGTATTTTACGACACCATAAAAATGACAGTGGTTAAAGAGTAAGGAGAAAGTACAATCTAATGGCTCAGAATCATAGTGGATGGAGCAACAGCTCCCCCCTGTGGTTGAAATCGAGTATAACCTCCAGGCACCAGGCTCCAAATTGAAAATGCCAAAAAAGTACCTCTATCTGTCTGTTTGTCTAGAAAATGGCATTGAATGTTTGCAATGTATGTACGCATTGTGATCTGCCCCGAATTCCCTTCGGGGTGAGAAGGGCGTAATATAAAAACTGCAAATAAATAAATAAATAAATAAATAAATAAGTTGGAGCATTTTTGATGTAATATAGCATTCTAAAATGCACTAAGCATATGCATTTTGAATTAGCTGGTTACTGATGTACAGACAAGAGATGATCCATAAGATAGTTTGGGCAGCTGAGCAATCTGATCTGCCTAATTGACCATGTCTGTAGACAATAATTTATTGCCTGCAAGACACGAAACAGTTTATAGTATCTGAAAGCATATTGGCCTTGTGTTCTCAAACAAGTGATAATGACGGTTGTAATTTTGCTTCTTTATTATCCATTCATGCATTGCCTTAAGTATTCAAAGCCAACTGTGAATGAGTGTCCAGATCCACAGCACAAACTGCTTCAGTTGTCAGTTCTTTAGTCAAGCTCACTTTCATTTTTCTAAATAAAGAAGTGCTAATTTTATCTGAACACTGTGATCAATGGCTGAGCTTATCATAACCTCTTGAAACTATCCCAAATAATCCTGCTCTTGTTAAAGCCAAGCAGTTCATTTTAAACACCTGGGATCTGGCATTTTGAAGATAATGAGAGCTGATAGTTCAACAATAGGCAATATGAATATTATGAACAGAATTGGAATATTGAACTAGGGCCAGATGTTTTGGATTCTAATATTCAACTTAGCCTCTAATACAGGTGGACCTAAAGATGTCAGATAATACTGACACTGAGTCACACTCCTAACAACCTTCTCTTTTAGCCTCATAGTTGGATTAAAAGTCTATGGTTTAGGACCACATATACCTCTCACTGGTCACTGGAAGGCTACCTTGGCAATGCATTCCTCACCCTGCAAACCATTTTTTTTAACTTTTCCGAAAAAATAAAAATACAAATGAAGCATGGTGGTAATGTCATCATATTTTTGACATTCTTCAACCTCAGCAGGATTTTTTTTTATGAAGCAGGAAGTAATCTAGAAGTGACTTCCTTCTAAGATACTTTTAAGACTCTTTTTAGAGCTTTTTTTACCTTAAACAGGCAAGAAGAAGGGGGCAATTGTGTTTAAATGGCAAATCTAGAGGTTCTGGGGTGCAATCTGCAACGCTATTACACAAGGTTGAAAAAGGCTTGTGGTAGATCATACTAGCCTATATGGATGAACAGTCTGACTTAATATATAAAACAGTTTTCTGTCTGTACAGATACAAGTTTGCTACTCTTGGGCTTTCTTCAATACTCTTCTTTTATTATTGAGACACAATCTAAATTACATAAATAGCTTAAATGCCGTTATCAAATAAAATAATTCTTCCCTTATGTTCCTCTGTGGTCTCTAAATCAGCTGATCTTGTGCCAATAATTCAGTGACATATTAGGACTGGGATTCTGTTGGTTAATTCCAACTACAGTAGATCTACTGAATCAATTTTGGTATGGTAAATAAACATACAGTTAAATCCTATTAATTCAATGGTTTTGTCAAAGGAACTGAGAATACTATTTAGGCCTATATATGTTCAGAGTCAATCTCAATGCTTGCTGCCCATATGCAATTTCTCATTTTTTTTTCATGGCATACACCAATGATATTTTGTAAAACAAGACACCACATACTCTTTAAGATAAGTGTGAGCTTAATTTAGCTGGGCATTCTTATAATTTTTTTAGCTATATATTGTAGCTACTTTAAGCACAATTATTCTAACAAAAATATAAACAAACATTTGATTTTATATCCTGCCCTTCCTCATAGTAGTCCAGGACTGACAATATCATTTTGATGGTTATTGCTACACATCTGAGTGCAGCAGACAGGATGGATTAAACATCTAAATGTATAAATAAAGAAAATGTAATACTTACCTACTGGGTTGGGGTAGCTGATTGCTAGGAAAGGAAAAAGAAACAGAGATTTAAAAGTTACTGTTACATTTTTATGATTACACCCAAAGATATAACAAAAGAAAATGCTCTATCTTTTCTGCAGATATCTGATAAGTGTTCATGGACACAGAGCCTTCCCTTGCCACCCTGCATGGCAATCTGGGATTGTGAATGTTTCACATGAGGATTTTACTCTGCGATTATACTGTTTAATCCTTGGAAGCTTTCAGTAAGTCCAGATGGAGCAATCAATCTATACTTCTTCCCATTCTTCTTTTCCATCTTTTTCTTACCTAAGTGAACCCATTTATGGAATATCTTCACTGTGCCTTTCAATTATGAACCGCCACCCTGTCTGAAAGCACCCTCAGACTCTCTCTCTCTCTCTCTGTGTGTGTGTGTGTGTGTGAGTGAGTGAGTGTATCTATATATCTCATCAACTCAGATTCATAAACAGTAGCAGACCAAAACTGGTCATAGTTATTTTTTTTAATTAGGAATGAGGAATATGGCTTTCATCACATTAATTGGTGGAATCTCATGCAAACCAAGTAAACTCAGGTTAAGGGAAGTAGGCAGTGATTGGGAAGGGGAAACAGTGGCAGCTCATACCATATTATAAGATTAAATCCCACATGAAACAGAAGTTGGTAGGATGACCAAATCTAACTCAGTTTAAGCTTCCTGTGGGAAAGGGGAAAACCCATGGCAAATGAATTCTTAGGGAAGTTAAGGTGATTTGTAATAGCACCAAAAATGGTGGACTGTACACAGATGCACAGTCATGGTTGGATGGTTTTATGTCTGATGGCAAGAACTCAGAAATTAATGCATGAAAGAAAAGCCAATTGATGAAAACAAGGCTCGCAAGATCTCCAGTAAGTAGAACACAACTTACAGTTGCAGTTCCAAAATAAAAAGAAAGAAAGAAAAACAGCCGCGATAGGGCTAACTAGTTTCAAATAACTCCAAAGTTCCTCATAAGTTGTCACACACCTATCCCTCCCTTTGAGCTATAAACTGATAGTATTAGGGGTCTTTCAATCTTTTCTTTTCCCACCATTTCTTCTCTCACTTCTAGTAAAAGTGAAATTAGTTGAGAGATTTATCTTTTTGAGGTTTTTGCCTCCCAAAGGTAAAACTGTTTCATTTGGACTACAACAAGAAAGTTTTATCTTTATATCACTCTCCCCCCCCCCCCAAATGTCATTGCATAGAGTGTATTTCTTCAGGTTGCCTGTTGACTTGTGGTGACTCAATGGATTTTATAGGTTTTTTTAGGTAAGGAATAGGTTTTTGTTTCTAAAATTTGTTTCTAAAATCGATTTGTATTTGGGGTTTTTTTTGTTTCAATATTTAAAATAATTACAAAATTTTCCTTTTAAAAAGTTCGATATTTACGAAATTTCGTAAATGGTAAAAAATTAACAAATCGATTTCCGAAACAATAATGAATCGATTCGTTAATGGCGGACGCGACCGCGAAATACGCTAAAAAACCTCCAAAAACTTCTGAAGCTTCCCTCTCCTTCTGTTCTTGACTGTTGGTGTGATATTATAATTTTTTTTCACTAATTAAACCATAAAACTGGCCCAGACATGCGGAAATAATAACGAAACGACCTCAGAACAATAACGAAACGAATACAATAACGAAATACGAAGCATTTACAAAACGTGTTTAAAAATTCGTTTTTTTTAATGATTGCTCCAGAATGGTTCGTTATCGTTTTGTAATTGGAAAAATTAACGAATTATTAACAAATTACGAATTAACGAAACAAATCCGCCCAGGCCTAGTAAGGAACACTCAGAGGTGGTTAGCTAGTTGTTTTCTCTGAAATATAGCTAACAGCACCTGGTATTCCTTGGCGGTCTTTTATCCAAGTAGTCATAAGGATTGACCCGGCTCAGCTTCCATGATCAGACAACGAATTGTTCACAATAAGTCAGAAATGGGTGTAAGTCCCGCAAGAACAATTATAAAATTTCTTGGGAATTCAGTATTCTTTGTCTGAGAAAGGAGCAGTTAGCTTCACACAGGACAGTGTGGATCCCAAGAGAAGTTACTTTGTTGCTGCTAATGGAACCGAAGTCTTATTACCTGTCCTTTGCTGCCCTTTGTCCCTATTCCCCACATGACCAAGGAAAGGAGTGACCTTTGCCAGTATTGACATCCCTTCAGACCATCTTAACTGACAAAAGAAATAACAACTGAGAAAAAAATGCAAGTCTGTGACTCTAATGTCATACCTTTTATTCTTCTATATGATTAAAAAAAAACATCTTTTCCTAATGAAGAAGTCACTGAAGCTTCTAAAGCTTGCATCATGTATTTGGCCATTTTAATTTGCCCAATACACACATAATTGATTTGTGTATTTTTGTTATAGACTGGTTCAATGTCAGTATAGAGCCCTTAGAGAGCTCTTACAATAAAGCCCCACCAAACGACAGCTAGGCCATCAAATGCTAATCAAGGTGGTCAGTTGAAACATTCACACCTAGCTCCAGCAGACAAGAGTCCTTTGTCCCACCCTGGTCATTCCACAGATATATAAACCCTTTTTCCTAGTTGCAACAGACCTCACTACCTCTGAGGATGCTTGACATAGATGCAAGCGAAACGTCAGGAGAGAATGCCTCTAGAACATGGCCATATAGCCCGAAAAACCTACAACAACCCACTTATTTTGTTTGTTTAGCCATCAGTGTGTTCAATCCTTAATCAGAATTTCTAGCCATTGTGTACAAACATTTTGCATCAGTAAATCTCAAAATTGTTTCCATAAAATGTTACATTACACTACAGTAAGAATGAAGTTAAACTGAAGTTGTAATGCAGCATTGAAATGTCTTTGTGATGGAGGAAATGAAAGAGTTAAATAGTTCCTTCAAAGCTGTAACCTGTCTGTTATTCTTATATTAGTAAAGGATTTATCACTACAAATGCACCAAGAGATCTGAAAGGTACACTGTGCAGTATATATTACAGATCGATTGCTGTTGCTAAGGAGATCTAGTTGTGAGATTTGTCCAGATTGGGGTGGCTTGGAAACCACACATATGCCACTCATACCATAATAAAGAAATACAAGGGTGGTATATCTTTAGTCTGGATACTACTAAATGATACTCAAGTTTGTTCAATTCATTCGATTCAGAGAGATTGGAAAGCAAGGTATAATAAAGTTGAAGGCTTATCGAGGCAGGGTGGACACCACGATCACACCTCTGCCCTACTGTATACAGCGTGGAACAAAAGGCTGAGCCTAAGTGACCGAAGCACTTGGTAAAAATATAGCTGCCACCACCTCAGAAATGCCGGCCTGAGGAACCAAAAGGGTGTGATTGTATTTAAATAAAAGGGTATTTGAGCTTTTAGACTTCAATGGCTGACTGGAGATTAAAAGATGTGTTGAGAGAATGATTCTTGAGGGAAACGAATGGATTGAGGCAAACAACAGTTAAGAGAAAACTAATAAAGAGTTTATTTTAACTTGAGAATAATAACAACTCGATGGAATGAGTGGTACAAAATCTTGATGCAGTTGCAGTAACTTGGTTGCTATAACACAAACAGTTCTCCTGACAGAAAGACTTTCTCAGCTTGAGTCTCTTTAACCAACTGTTCTAATATTAGACACAGTTTTACACAGAGCACAGACCTCAGTCTGCCTCTCACACAGGGTTATAAGGTATCTTTGAAACCTCTCTCAGGCTCAATAAGACACAGCTCTCCTTTACTAGTCTCTCTCTAAACTAGCAAAGCTCTAGCCCAATGTCTTCTCCTTATTCCCTAACCTAGAGACTAGCTCAAAGCTCTTCCCTTTCTGTCAGTTCCCTGCTCTCAAAAATCCAACTCTCTCTGTCTCACTCCCAGACTCTTCTCCCTGTCAGCTAAGACAGCTCCCTTTCCCTCCATCCAGCTGACTCCACCCCTGATTGTTACACCCAATCAGGAGTCAGCCTGACTCCTCCTCCTTCTCTGTACAACAGCCAGGAGGCAAGCCACTGCCAAGCAGGCTTCGGCCTAGCCAGCTAAAAAGGTAGTTTTATTACACAAGGCCTCTTAGAATTCAAGCAAGAGTGGAAATGTCCACCATAGGAGGATGAGTTTACAAAAACCAAGTAGAGGCAAAAAAATTATTTTAGGATGCTCTAAAGGAAGAAAATGTGTTAAAGAAATCTATTATTCATGCACTACATGTTCTTCTCCATGACGATAGTGAAAGTGAGCACATGGAAGAGGGACAACCGGTCCAGGGTTGGTTTTGAACCATATGTTTTAATGTGCCCATAATGCTTTAGGATAGATGGAAAACAGAGGAAGCAAGTAGAAAATAAAAGTTAAATTCCTAATTTCTCAGTAAGTCATTTTATTCCTAGCAGACAAGGGAGATGTGAGACAGTTGCAAAAGCAGCTGCATCTTCCAACAAGGTTTCTACTGGTCATTTCCTGGACTAGGCTTCAAGAAGATCTTTGGTGACTTTATCAGGCAGAGCAGAGAAAGATACTTACGTTCTAAATAGTGGATCATGCGAGTAGCCATGTCCCCAGTTCCAAAGCGGGTTATGGGTGTCAACCGAACTTCATAGCTCTGAGGCACCTTCAGGTCAGTCAGGAGGTGTTCCTGTAGCATGCCCTTTTCCATCTTCCGCACAGAAATGGATTTAGGAGGCAAATCTCTCTGATTCAGCTGCCAAGACATAAATCAGGGCTTAATAGAGCAAGTAAACAGTTCTGAGTATTGTTGAAGGCTTTCATGGCCGGAATCACTGGGTTGTAGTAGTTTTTTTCGGGTTATATGGCCATGTTCTAGAGGAAAGGAGGGAATGCCTCTAGAACATGGCCATATAGCCCGAAAAAACCTACAACAACCCAAACAGTTCTGAATTTTTAAGACTGAAGTACTTTTTTCTAGTCAATTTGTGGAAGCCACAAAACACATGGCAGAGGGTTGAACTAGATGGCTTCTGTGGTCCCTTTCAACTCTTAGGATTCAATAATTCTATGTTGGACAGAAAAGAAATATTGTATTAGTATAGGTGCTTACATAGTTTTAATGAAACTTGGAAAATGGAAGGGCTTCGATAAAACACAAGTACATGCCAGTTAATGTGAGTAAGGAGAACTGATAAATCCAATCTCCTTTGCTTGTTTGATACTACTTGAGTATGATCTTTCTTTTACTGCTTAGAACTGCCATTTCTGGCATATCTGGATCTCACTATTTGTGTCCACGAGATGGAGAGCTTTCAGAATTAGTTTCAACACCATATGGTAGGATTTCATACTGGAAAATAAGTGTTTAACCCATGAAATACATCAGGTGACCTACACCCTTATCTCACATCTCTTCTTTATTTCTACAGACAATTTGCCAAATGTGAAGCATAATTTTATTGCATAAGCAAACAATATACAAGGCTAAATCGATACAGGTAGAAGAAGACATCTTAGAGGTCAAATAACAATCTACGAGTATCAACACTCACATCTCAGTTTAATAAAATAGGAATCTCATGGCTAGGTATACAAACCTTTCATTTCTTTTGCAACAAACGAACCATGAAGTTTTCAATTACCTATGGTTTCCTACAGCTTTCAAACTGTAAATCTATAGCTGAAAAATTTTCAAATAAACCTGAATATTTTGGTCTAAACCATGGCTTAATGTCTGGCTTGCTTCAAAACTACTAACTGTAGTTTCTCAGTTCAGGCATAAAGAAAAATGATACAAATTGCTCTAGCTTCTTTGATTGTGAGAAGGAAAGTACAAAGGACCTCAGTACAAGTTAAATCCCATTGGAAATTAATTTCTCATCCTCTGCTAATTGAACATACTTCTAACAGAGCCTGTATCTGTGGAGTTTTCTGTTTTTAGCAACCAAATATTGAATGAATCCATACAAACTTCAAACAATTAGCAAACCTTAAAGCATCACAAGCAGCAACAATGAGGATAGGAGAACAAACATCTTAAAGAAAGAGCAGAACTAATAAATTTGAAATCACTCAATAATCAAGCAGAACAAACTCTTTTAACAGTCTAACTAGTCTAACTAAAACTACACAAAGAAAGAAGTAAATCTAGCCTTCTCAGAGTCAGACAACCAGGATACTACAACAAAGAAGGTCCTGTCTTTATCACCTAACCTCTGTTAGCAATGGAGTACATTGAAAGGTCTCCCATGTGGCAAAAGATACTATTTCAGCTATCCTAACCTCAAGCCAATTGGGACTTTATAGATGAGGACCAGCATCTAGATTTTCACCCTGAAATAAACTGCCACACGACACGGACTGGTGCATGTCCATAAACAAAGCATTCAGCCAAAAGCAATCTAATCACCACATTTTGCACTGGCCACTCTTTCTGAACACTTTTTAAAAGAGCATCCCCCTGTAAAGTGTATGCAGCAATAGAAATGGGCAAGCGATTGAGGCATTTCTCACTCAAAATGTCCCTAAGTACCAGAAGCTGGGTGGACAGTTCTGTAGGTGAGGAAATCTGTAGGCAAGGAAATCAAAATATTAACAAGAAATTATTTGTGTGATCATTAAAAAGGAAGAGCAAGGATGGTGGATCATTCTCAGGAAGTTTTTCGGTTGCCATTTCATCCACAAGGGCTTGCATACTCTTTTTTTCATCCAGTGAGACATTGCTAACTCATTCAATCTGAAATTTGGCTCCACCTATCAGGGCCCAAGAATGTTTCTCCTCTATGATTGATGGTAGCTCTGCATTGAAACAATAGCATTGAATGTCTCAATTTGGGATATTATTCTTCATGCACCCCCCTTGACATCATCTCCTATCTTGCTTGGCTGTTATGTGCTTTGTGCTGCTTTCCCCCAATTGAAACAGCCATTCTTCTTCTATCATACCATTCCAGCACTGCAGTCCAATATTAGTTTGGTACAGTTAATAAGACACACTTAGGCACCAATGCTGGGGGAAAATGCAGGCTGCCTTATTAGAGATTCTGAATCCTCAGCGGAGGAGCTTGTGCAGGTCCCAGCAATGAGCTCATTCATCACTGGGTGCAGTTAGCTGCCAGCAGGGCCGGAGCAGAAACATGGCCATAGCTCTCTGTCTCACCTCTTTGCATTCATCCCCTTCCATTTCCTATAATGAGAACAAGGAGTGAGTTGGCGGGGAAAGAGGGGAGGGGGAGTCATTTCCCATATCTAGTAACAGCAAATATCACATGTGCACCTCTGGAAAATGGAGAAACCAGTCAACCACATGCTTTGATATATCCACATGAGAATTGCAACCAGTTACCATCACCACTATTACTCCAAGGTGAACTGAGGAAATAGTATCAGTGAGAGAAAGCTTCAGGAATTGCACCATTTTCCTTTAAACTTTATGGTCAAGGTCCCCAAGGCTGGCGTTTCTTCACAACCATATTTGAAAAAAAAAACCCTTAAATAAATACAGGTGAGCATCCCCTATCTGGAATTCCAAAATCTCACAAATTCAAAAATTGTCCACAAAGGCTGGTTGCGATAGTGACTTTCCCCCCTTATGGTTCAATGTAAACAAAGTTTGTTCACGCACTGAATTATTAAAATATGTTCTATAAAATTTCCTCCTGGTTGCATATGAGATGTAAATAAAAGTTGGGTTTGGGCCAGGACCCTGTCTCTAAAATGCCTTGTTGTGTATAAATGCAGGTTTTAAAAATCTGAAAAAAAATCTGAAATCTACAACACTTCAGGTTCCAAGTATTTTGGACAAAGTATATCAGCCTGTAATATCAGAATCCTAATCACCTCATGAAATATCTCAACATATATTCTTGTGTTAGTACAAATGACATCAAATGAACATGATGGTAATAAGGACAAGTTTATATGCCAACTCTTCCTGAAATATCCCCTAATTTCCCCATGCTGAACAAGCCAGGGAATCCAACTCAAGTTAATTCTACTTGCATTTGCTTGAATGTGCATGGATCCCTCTTGCTGGATTTCTATGTAATGTTGCCGTTTTCTCCATTAAAAAAACAAAACAATGTTGCACAAAACACACACCTGATTGCCTTGAAGCACTCTTTTTTCTTCTTTTTCAAACCTTGCAAATGAAATGTTGCCAATTTTCTTCAAATTATGAAAGCTGCCAGGTTTTAGGGAATTCCACATAGTTCAGGAGAAGCTATGTGGCTTCTGGAAAAATAAACTTCTGGGCAAGCTGTGCAACTTTTATGGAGAGGTGGGGCATTCCCAAGTGTCTTGAAGCAAAAGGACAAAGACCTGTTTCATTGCATCTGTTAGGATATGGAAAAATCAAGATTTATCATCCTTACTGGAAACCTATCAGCCTGCTTTCTTGGAAATATGTAAAAATTTGAGAAACTACCATTTCAGATTCTCAGAAAAGTATGTTAAAAAAAGGACTTCGCCAGCTCAATTAACTCATGCTTCACTCCACTACAGACACACACAGAGCTCAGGACAGCTTGTCCCAAATTTCTGAAGAAGCTTTGGATGATATGTACCGGCTTATAGAAACTATGTGAGTATGTTGTCACTGAATGGTACATCAGCTTTAATTGAGACTCAAAGTTTTCCCATCACATTTGCTACAATGTAAAGTAGTTTGCAAGTGCCTTTATGGTTGACTGGTATTATCTGATATCACTTATGTACTTGCAATAAATAGAATCACAGAAGAGGCGTATTCCTTAGAGCACAAGATATTCCCTGACTGAGGACCACAGAAATTGATACATTAAACAACAATGCAAATGAGTGGTTGTACTCCATCTGGTATTTACACAGTTCTCTACACTAGACTGGAAACTGAATAGTGGTTCATAAAATATATTTAGATGTTTACACTACACGATCAAAGCCTATGGGTATTTTCAGAGTGTATGCTTCAGCACTCTGAAATGATGTCAAATTGGGAATGAATGCAAGGTATGAAAAGATCTTTACACATGGGCTTCTAAGAATCATAAATAAAAGTTTCTAAAATCTTATAGAAGTAAGAAAAGCCTAGCTTCTAAAACTATAGTCATATAATTAAAAAAAATCTTTTTACCTGGAGTTATAATGAAATTTGGAGAGAGAAGTATAAACCAGCATGAGTCCCTTACCATTACAGTATTTCTGCACTTATATTTCTACAACCACAGTAAAAACAAACAAGACTTATTACACACAAATAGCACTTTCTATACACAAAGCCCTAAGCAGTCATCCTAACCTCATTTACACACATAACATCTTGTGATGTTGATTCTCACCCTCAAGCCTCTTTTATCCAGAAATGTGACTGATGAAGAAGGCTAAATTTCATATTCAGATAAAAATATAAATTGCTGCCAATTGGGAATATACTTTCTCAAGTTGACGATTGCCTTTAAATATGCCTGTTCTTTCTCTCTTAAATATGAATTTCACTTACAATATTTATAAAGCTGCCCAGTAAGAACATTTTTAAATCTCTTAAATATAAGAAGTAACATTCTGCAGTCAAAGATTCAGCCTAGGAAAAATGTATTAAGTGTAATCTTTGCATATGCATGTTTTTCTAAAACCAACAAGCAATGATCCCATGAACACTGAGTATTGTACTGGAATCACATTGAGAATATGCATGGAAAAGGGGGAAATCCACCAGAGAGCAAATAAAGAACAGGAGAAAGTCTGATTACCAAAGAGCATTTGCTGAATCTGAAGTAAGAATATGTACAAAGAAAGAGAAAAAGATCTGAAATGTCAATGCAGTCCAATCTTACATACAAAATAACAAGATATTTTATAGTTTTATAGATAAGGCACAAAGACAATCACACATACAAGCAGCAAGGGCCTTGTTTACTAAAGATAAAAAGTTTATAAGCTCTGAGGGTATGGCACAAATACTCTATAACGACGTTGCCTCTGCTAGCTTTTGGTAAATCATGTGCACAATATTCAACGAATGACATATGATATGGGAAATCCAAAAGAGGTTTTCACCTGAACCATTTTTTCAACATTACAAGCAGCTTAGGGAGAGGGCAGCTGGGATGAGACAGAATAATGATGAAAAAGAGATAGTGAATCCTCTTTCTATGATATTTCTGCAACTAAAATTTCTCCCAGCTAATATTTATTTATTTATTTATTTACTGTGCTTATAGACCGCTGTTCTCAGCCCAGGGGTGACTCACAGCGGTGTACAACATGGAGAGGATAGGTGCAAATATGAGTAAGAGTGTTAGAAATAAAAACCTAAGTAACTATGTGTAACTCATCTTTCCTCCTCTATGGTTAGTTTTGAGAGGTGCACTTAAGGATAGTAAATAGTACTGAGTTAAAGTTTAACCTATGAACTCTAGCACCTACATATCATATGACCTTATCCAACATGTGCCCTCCCCAAGACGTTATAGCATGGAGAGAAAGACCTGTGCACCACACACCCACCCTCACTCCAGGGTGCCCTGTCTCTTATTTATTTATTTATTTATTTATTTATTTGCTTTATTTCTATACCACATTTTTCAGCCTGATAAGGCGACTCAATTCGGTTTACACAATGAAATTATCACAATAACATCAATACTATCACAACAATATCCTAAACAATTAAAACACATCATATGCAACAACAAAATCAAACAATCATTAACAATTCATAATGCCTCAATATGAAATCAGTATCCGTTCTCGTAATCCTTGTGCCATTCCTGAGATCAAATTTTACCGTCCTCCTATATTCAGTTGCACTGTTTAGCCAAACGCTTGCTCATAGAGCCAGGTCTTAACCTTCTTCCGAAACGCCAGCAGCGAAGGGGCCTGTCTGATGTCTACAGGTAGGGCATTCCATAGCCGAGGGGCCACCACCGAGAAGGCCCTGTCCCTCGTCCCCGCCAACCGCGCCTGTGACGCAGGCGGGACCGAGAGCAGGGCCTCCCCAGACAATCTTAATGTCCTAGTCGGTTCATAGGTGGAGATGCGTTCGGAGAGGTAAGTAGGGCCAGAACCGTTTAGGGCTTTATAGGCTAATGCCAGCACCTTGAATTGTGCCCGGTAGCAAATTGGCAGTCAGTGGAGCTGGCTCAACAGAGGACCAAATTTCTTCCCCTCATCATAGAATCATAGAGTTGGAAGAGACCTCATGGGCCATCCAGTCCAACCTTCTGACTAGAAGCAGGAATATTGCATTCAAAGCACCCCTGACAGATGGCCACCCAGCCTCTGTTTAAAAGCTTCCAAAGAAGGAGCCTCCACCACACTCTGGGGCAGAGAGTTCCACTGCTGAACAGCTCTCACAGTCAGGAAATTCTTCCTCATGTTCATATGGAATCTCCTTTCTTGTAGTTTGAAGCCATTGTTCCGTGTCCTTGCTCCCTCTCCCTGTGACTTCCTCTCACATATTTATACATGGCTATCATATCTCCTCTCAGCCTTCTCTTCTTCAGTCTAAACATGCCCAGCTCTTTAAGCCGCTCTTCATAGGGCTTGTTCTCCAGACCCTTGATCATTTTAGTTGCCCTCCTCTGGACACATTCCAGCTTGTCAATATCTCTCTTCAATTGTGGTGCCCAGAATTGGACACAATATTCCAAGTGTGGTCTAACCAAGGCAGAATAGAGGGGTAGCATTACTTCCCTAGATCTAGACACTATGCTCCTATTGATCCAAGCCAAAATCCCATTGGCTTTTTTGCCGCCACATCACATTGTTGGCTCATGTTTAACTTGCTGTTCACGAGGGCTCCAAGATCTTTTTCACACGTATTGCTCTCGAGCCAAGCATCCCACATTCTGTATCTTTGCATTTCGTTTTTCCTGCCAAAGTGGAGTATCTTGCATTTGTCACTGTTGAACTTCATTTTGTTAGTTTTGGCCCATCTCTCTAATCTGTCAAGATCGTTTTGAATTCTGCTCCTGTCCTCTGGAGGAAGCATCAAAATTACACTAAAAAGAAAGGAAATAGCACAAAGCTTACCGATATCATGGGCACTGTCCATGTTGACCAAATTTCTGAATATCTGGAGGCCCATGCTTCATTTCTTCATGATGTCGGGGCTTCATGAAAGGGCCACAGCCTGCATTGTCTGATGGACAGCATACAAGGCCGTAAAATATGGTAAGAAAAGGGGGAGCCCAGATGAGGTCCCTAGATGAGGTCCCATCTGATGAGGTCCCTAGATGCATTGATCTTGCCTGATCTTGGAAGATAAGAAGTCAGCCCTTGTTGGTACTTGGATGGGAGACCATCAATGAATGGCAGTAAGCTATGTTTCAGAAACTGGAAAAGCCACATCTGAGGATTCCTTCCCTAAGAAAATCATTATGAAATTCATAGGGTCACAATAAGTCAGCAAATGGTTTAAAATACTAGAATCATAGAGTTGGAAGAAACCACAAGGGATATCCAGTCCAACATCCTGCCAAGTAGGAATATGTAACAAAAGCATTCCTGAAAATTGGTCACCAAGCTTTTGTTTATTAAATGTCCAGAGAAGGAGACTACACCACACAAGTGCTTCAGCTCAAATAATCTTCAATTGTTTTCAATCAGAGAAAATAAACTTTAGGAAATTCAGTGAAGGTATTTGAAATCAACTCTTTTCCCTAATAATGATGGTGAAGCTGCATTACACTATGGCTGGCATCCTGGTTTAAGTTACACAGAATGATGTGCTACAGTCATATCCAACTATTAACAGAATAAGTGGAGTTGAGAATGTGGCAATGTTACATATGTGGTAGTGTATTAAAGTACATGGAGTAATGAGGGAATGTATATCATCCAGAATTACAAAATTCAAAATCATCCACAAATCATCTAAGACAGTGAACACTTTCCTTTTTGACAGTTCAGTATACACAAATTTTGTTTTGTGTACAAAAGCATTAAAAATAAACAGTATTGTATACCTTGAGGTAATGTGTATGCATTTTTTATCTTTAGACTTGGGTCCCATCTTCAGACTATCTCATTGTGTATGTATATTAAAATGTAAGTATTCCAAAATCCAAAACACATTTCATCTCAGGTGATTATTCAACCTTGATAATTTGTTCAAGAGATATTTATTCACACTAGTGGTTATCACAGGAATAGAGGCATTACCAAACTGAACTATAGTTTTCACTGGCCCTGGAATAAATGATGCTCCTGTCTCCCAAAAACTTGAGAGTGGATTGCAATATCCCAAATCGTACTGAAATAGTAAGCACAAACATAATCACCCTTTGGAGGTGTAACTCTTGCTAGGCTATGTATATTTAAGGGCTCCAGCACAGGAAAGGGCAAACTTGGAAAGAAAAAAAAAACGTGGACAGCTATTGTATTGTTTATATCAATTACAGAAGGCGAAAACATTAAATTTTTTTGAACAAATACATTCTTTATTCTAAGATCATACTATTTTCTGGGACCCAAGTCTAGAGTTTTAAAATGCTATTTTGGGATGCTGCCATAATCGTACTGACTGAGAGGTTCTGGGACTTATATTTCAAAAAAGTTTCATAACAACATCTTGAGCTGCAAAATAAGGCATGGATGGAGGCCCAGGAAGATCTAGAAATTGTGCATTCACCCATCTATCTTCTGAAATTTTGTGCTGCTTAAGTAGCTGTTTGGAGAAAGGAGATGAGTCATCTGTTTCATCTGATCTTCCTGCATGCAGCAATAACAGAAGAAAGGACCAAATGAGACTCTGGCAGCAAGAATCGTCTCTAATTGGGGTGCAGGTTTCTTACAGGGATGTCAAAAGCTTTGCAAGTGGATTGTGGGTTGAGAAAATAATATCTAACAGCTATGGTTTGCTCACATAATAGGCTGACTAAGTAGTGACCAAATAAAGAGTATCTGAAATGGATGGGTTTTCACAAAGCAGCTGTTTTGTGCACAAATACATTCTTGACATGAACAGGGAAAAGATAGCTTACTAGGAATTGATGCTTTTGATTATGAAATTATCAATTAAAGCCACTGTTGGATGTTAATCATGTGAGAAAATGAACAAAATTTGAGGTGATGCAAGTGTTTACATATGATATTTCTTCCTGGGTGTGAATGTAGTTGCCAGAATAATTAATGTTTATAATGTGCAATGTCACTGCCCTCTGTGATCTCTGGTCAGGTTTGGATAAATATTCATGACCAGCATCTACAACAAGGGAGAAGCAATGTCTTCAAAAATGTGAAAGACAGTTGTAGGTTTCTCATAGCATAGGTTTCTAATCTCTTTCTGTTGTTGACATTGAAGTTTATAACACCTGCTCTCTTTATGGCAAAGAAGAGAAAATTGGTCTGCAAGGGATTTTTGGAGAAATTGATCTGATGACAGTGAAGTACTTTCCCAGTTTTAAAATATTATTCTAAACACTTGGCATTTTCTTTTCACAAGGGACAACCTCATATCCCATTTTGTTGCCAGAGACCTGTTTCAGTCTTTCATGTTTCACAAAGCTAGATGTATTAATAAAGGACAAACAAGAGCCAAATTTAAGGGCTGCCAGCACAAGAGATCTCAGCATTTATGGCGATTCTTCTTTCTCATGCTGAAACAGGCATTCAAAAGCACTAAAGGCCCATATGAGATAATATTTACGTGCAGGCTGTTATGTCCAGAATGTAACTCATGTAAAGCTGTATGGTAAATCAATGGCAAAACAGTGTCAGAGAAATAGAATGAATGCAAGGGAGGGAGGGAGTGAGGGAGGAAAGAAGGAAGGAAGGAAAGAAAGAAGGAAAGAGGGAGAGTGGGAAGGAAGGAAGGTAGACAAAGAAAAAAGACATCCATCATAAATACTACCAGCCAAGCACGTTCATCAGTCTCTGACTGCCTCCCGGGATGCCCACCCACTTCCTTTTCAGTCACAATTGAGCAAAGTAAGGCTAAGTTCCAGTGGCAAAGTAAGGCTAAGTTCCAGTACCTAGATCTGCATTGGGGTGGAGGAAGGTAGGTTAGTCACAAATTCAACACCCACTGATACCTCTCCCACCACTGCAAGAAATCAGACAGGGGAAAGAGAAGAATGGGACAGAAGAACTACAACTGTACAAAAACCCCTGCAAAAAGTTGATCTCCCAGATGCTTCCCAAGGTGTCAGCATTTTCCACCTTTTTAGCAAAATAGAAATGCCCCATCCTTTGATGAGCTTTTAAAATGCTTTCCGGGCTGTATATAGGTGATAGCTGATGTGGTTACTCTGCCCTTGCAGCCCATTTCCAGGGTGCCAGCCTCACAAAGTCCCACTGGCTGTTGCTGGACGTGTGAATAGCCCCCTTTCCTCAAAGTCAGAACTGGAAAGCTGATGGCAAAAGTATTGTTTTTTGAAGTTTTTTCAGATTTGAGATTTTTGGATAAGGGAAACTGAGAGTATATTTATACACAATATTGGTGATCCAAGGAAACAAAGGCTATTTAAGAGGAATCTGTGATATATTAAGTTGTTAAAAACCAGTGTTCTTAACAAAGTAAAATCCTTTGGAACACAATTTCCCTCTCTGTTATTGTAATATATGAGGCATTATGTTGGAACCGGTATGGGGAGATTTTGTCATGGTCTCTATCCAGAAAACCAGAGAAATGTTAAAGCAAAACATTTCCTACACACATCTTAATGGCCATTTCTCTGAACCTCAAGTCCTCACCAGTAATGGACCAATGGTGATGGGGCACCAGAGAAAACGCCATCTCCAAATAGTGCCTACATAGAGCTTTGAAGTGATGTTTTTTTAAAGAATACAAACAAACCTACATCTTGCAACCTTTGATCACAGTGCTGTTTTGAGAAAGAAAGTGGAAAAATCTTCCTATAAAGGAAGCTTCTCTGGGGTACATAAAGAAACCTAATTTGCTAGGCTAGAATTTTGCCACTGTTGGTTTCTCTGCAGAATTTATTGTCTCCTCAGGGCTTGACATGAGGTCCAATCTGAAAGAGTGAAGCAGAAGGACATACCCTGTGGTTTGATGCAGCATAAATATGAAACCAGCTCCTGGGATGCTTCTCAGCTTGTACTTGTGCCTACTTCTCATAGGCACAAGTACAAGCTGGGCTTTTTGTTGAATATTCACCGTCTCAAGAAGTGATATGTCAGGAGATAATGGCTGTGGGTTTTAATGAAATTTTCTGTCCAATTATGTATCCTCTCATCTGCTGGAAAAGCATGATTAATGACAGGTTTCCAGGGCAAGCAGCCACACTAGCAAATATAAAATATGCTTACAACAGCCCCGCACACAGGTGATCTTGAATTTCATGTGCTCGCATTCCTCAAATTCTTGTGATGGCAAAAACGTGTTTTTTTTAAAGGAAGTACAAAATGCTCTCTAACAAGCAGAACAAAATCAGCTGCTGCTTCTGCAACGATCCTTAATATATCCTTATGAAAAAGATAAGGACATTCTGAATTCCATGCAGGGAAAATGGGCAAGCTTCAGCTGGGAAAACTCGATATTCAAAGATATGTGTCAGCCACAGGGAATTTTACTGTTTCTCCAACCCACCTCACAGGCACACAAAATCAGCTGTCCGTCCTCATTAGCCTCAGAGAAGAGAAGTTTACTGCTTCCCTGAGAAGCCAAATTGGTGCTGTCATGAATTACTGTAACTGCTTGTTCTACACACTTCGGTAATATCTTTCATTAAGGGATGATAAGAAAGCAATATGTATTTTATTAGCATATCTATGCCCCTGCTCCCCACAAAACAGAAGACCAGAGCTAACCTTCAGTTTGTCAGGAAGAAAAATCAAATGAAATCTGCAACAGAGTCAAGTTTTATTTTCAGACTATCTAAGATCCAAGGTGTATCTAGCAAAACACCAAAAGATAATTTTCTTGAGGTATATCAGAGAGATGGAAGCCAAAAGTATTTCATTATTTATTTGTTATTTACATCCCACTTTCACTGAAGAATGGGACTCAAAGTGCCTTAAGTACAAGCTAAAACAAAACAGGCAAAACAATGTGTGATCTTGTGCAGAGGGGCATATACTAAGGCAGCGGGGTGCACTATTCAAAAGAATGAGGTAGTGGTCTCAAACAGCAGATTTGTGGCTATTGTGAAAGGACAGCACATTCTTACTTGCTTATGTTAGTGTACTTTTATGATGGGAAGAAGTGCTTGTGTCATTTTTGGCCTCAGGCACCAAAATAACTTGCATGGCTTTGGGTACTATGTACTTTCACATAGGTAAAAGAGAGCATCTAGATACACTTTATCTCTCATGCACCGGAATACATTGGCCTAAATGCGAGGGGTTACTGCTTGTGTAACACTTCCTTGTGCACCCCATGTGGATCCACTGCAACTGTACTGAGTAGCAAGTCACAGGCTAAACTGCAGTCAAGGTTGTGAACTTTCCCCCCTTTAATTTCTGCAGTGTAGCTTTCATGCAATAGAGTCTGTCTGTCAACAGAATGGCATTTTCAGAAGTATTTATTTCTGTATCTGCCCCCCTCCCCCCACCCCATTATTCATAAATCTGTTCCACAGATATGGAGAAATGGCAGTAATAGAAGATTAAAGGTGATTTGCCTTATACCTATTAGTATGAGTGTTAAGAATTTCTGGAATTTGCTATATTGGGCATCTAGGACCCCAAGATTGCAAAACACAATCTTATTCGATAGATCAACATCTGTATTCCCCTTAGATATTTCTTGAGCCTTGGTCTATCAGGAGAAGTATCAGGAGAACAAGTTGCAGCTTTACACTAGTATCTATTCTCATTACACAGATAACATGGATAAACATGTCCTCAGCTTGACTCAATCTATGCACATTTCTTATAACAAGACACTCAACTCTTTTACAGATATAGGAAAAAATACAATCCTTCTCTTAGATGTCTGTTTTCAACCATTTCTACACCAGCATTTGATTGCTTATTAGATAACTAAAACCACCTTAAAAAACCCTACAAGGTTACTTGTAAAACTTAGGGTTATCAGGTATCATTTCTGCAGAAGAAGCCAAGACGTGGACCGGCTTTGCTGAGAACAAAACCTGATACTTTACTACCCCAAAGGCTTCTGTTCTATACTCTCTCCAGTCTCCATTGGCCCATCAGCTAAGATATTTCATCTCCCTTTCTCTCTTTATATATATACTCACAGAAATACACACATCTGAATCATCCAATCAAAGATCTTAGCTATGAAGTCATAGCAAAACTGCCTTCCATACTGATTTCATCAGTCTGCATCCCTATACTATCAGATTTGTTATAGACCTGTCATTTGCAATGGATCCATCTTATCTGTGGGCTCATGATTCATGGATTCAATCCACCATAGATTCCAATGACATATAATACATAATACATGTACTATACTTTAGAAAATACTGTATTTTTAAAGCTGCGGGGGCTGTAGAAACAGAAGAGATACATGAAATGGGAGGAATCCAAGTGCAGTGCATGGTGAGAACCCATGCCTCCTGGCATTTCACAGATTCTGATATCCCTCTGAGTCTCTATAGCCCTATGTCTTTTGAGGACTTTTTGTAACTATTATTTTGCTTTTGTGCTCTGTCTAAAAATCTGTACACAAGAGCCTCAAACATCAGGAGTTGGTGGTGGCTGCAGCAGCAACTGCTTCACTTTTGTATCAGAGGGAAGGAGCAAGAAGATCTAGAGTACAGTACCTACACTATTTTTTTAAAGTGACATAAATCTAATTAATTAAATGACATAGGGCAGCAACAGAGATTACACACATTATTTGTTTTTCCATGTCCTATTTTCAAGTCATCAGATGTTCCAATAATCAAATGTTAAGAAGGCACAAGCTGTCAGATCATTGATTTAGTCCAGGTCAGTCAAAAGGTATCCAGTAAGGTGAAGGGAAAAGCAGAAGTCATTCAGCAGGGTAGTGGTCCATATAAGCAAAGCCAGTAAGAAGTAAATCAGAGTCAGAAATTGTGCCAGTCCATGGTCAAGAAACCAAAAAATACTCAGTTCATCACAGTTTATGTTTTCTATTTTGTTGTGTATTTTGGTAAAGAAGATAGACTGTCCATTGTTAGGGGCATATGTATTATTATTATTATTATTAACTTTATTTGTACCCCGCTAGCATCTCCTGAAGGACTCGATGCAGCTTGCAAAGGCCAAGGCCTCAATAAAACATAACATAACAAATACACAACTTAAAGCAAATCAAAAACAGTTAAAGCAATATCAAAACAACAAAAACAATAAAACAATACACCAAAACACAATAAAACTAGGGCCGGGCCAAATGTAATGGGTAGAGGTTAAAAGTGACAGGTGGTATGTCGGATTTTAGGGTAAGTGCAATCTTAAACTCTAATAAAGTGCTTCTAGGACATGTTGCTGGGGTTTTCCTATTCTGGAAAGGCACATCGGAACAGCCAGGTCTTCAAGTTCTTCCTAAAGACTGCCAATGTAGGAGCCTATCTGATATCTTTGGGGTAATATTTTTGCTGCCTAGATGGATTAAAACATGAAGGCAAAGAAATTAAGGAAGAACAAAAGAGAAAACAACATATTAAAATTATATTAGGATCTATATGAAAATGAAGAGGGCCCAACAGAAGCAGTAGTAGAATACCAAAATGATTAAAAACTACCAACCTGCTCTGAAGCAGAGCAAGAACGATTGAACAGATAAATTACAATACAGGAAGTAGATGAGGCTATTCAGAATTTAAAAACAGATGACTCTCCAGGCCCGGATGGCTAAACTGCGACATACTACAAGATGGTGAAAGACCAAACAACACAGCCATTACAAAAAAACAAAACAAAAACAAACACATGAATTCTGTATAAGAAACAAATCAAATACTAGAGGCATGGAAAGAGGCCAGCATTATTTTAATCCCCAAAGATGATCAAGATAAAGAATTGCTTCAAAATTACAGACCCATCTCATTGCTAAATATAGATTATAAAATATTTACATCAATATTCACAAACAGATTCAAAACTATATTCACAATTTGATTAAATCTGATCAATCACACTTTCAGGAAGACAAATTAAAGATAATTCAAGGATAATCCTTAAAATAATTGAACATATTAAAAAAAGGTTCACTTTTACTTTTGGATGCTGAAAAGGCCTTCAATTGGCTAAATAGGAATTTCATTATGGAACTACAAAAAATTTAAGATATGGCAAAAATTATCAATTGAGCACAAGAAATATATAGAAAGACCAAAAAGTTAAAATCAGAATCAATGGAGATATGACTGAAACCTTTCCAGGGATGTCCTCTCTCTACCCTACTATTTATACTCACAATAGAAATCTTACCAAGGAAATTACACCAAGTTGAAGATCTAATAGGAATAAAAATGAAAAGTGAAAAATACAAAGTACAGTTGTTTGCAGATGACATTATTTTAATGTCAGAATAACCATTGAAAGAATTTCCTAAAATGATACACCAGGATAACCAATTTGGACTAGTTATGCACAACAAAAATATTAGCAGCAAAGATAAATAAGAAAAAATAAAAAGAAGAACTAAGACAGAAAACAGAACTGAAACAACTCACCAAGCAAAATATTTCAGAATAAACATATCAATGAATAATAGGATTTTTATAAAAATAACTACAACAAAACTGGCATTAAATTTTAAAAGATTTGAAAAAAACTGATGAATTTGGAGATCTCTTCTAGGACGGAAATATTTAAAGGTGCTGGTCATTATTTGGAGCTAGTGGATTGGGAAAGAAAATTATGGTGATCTGATATCTCAGTGACCTTATGTTTTCTTTAAGTTAAAAATGTGAGAACGTCTAGGCAAAGAGAGAGAGAGAAAAAACTGAGGAGGGTTTCCTGTCTATTTTAAATACTGAATTTTGTTGTCCGTTATACCAACTTAATGCAACCTATACATAGCATCTGCAACAAAGTAGGCTAGAAATACAGCAGAATAAAAGATTAAAGATGGTTACAAAAATAAATCCTGAAGAATGACCATGGCTGGTTCCTGGCAGGCTTTGATTCTTAAGGATTCCAGCGCCTTGGCCTGCTACTATTCATAGCTGAGCTGTAGAGGGGATATTTTCTTCCTTCTGACAAGACAGCACAGTCTTGAAACAAATCACAGCCACCAAATACACTTTCCCCCGAGGCATGGTTGGCTCACTGTCACAAAATAAAGCTTCCTGGAAGAAAGAATGCCTTCTGCAGGAGGGATCATGTGCTTGCCTGTTTGATTTCTATTATTATTCTTTCCTCCTCTTTTTTCTTTTGTTTGTTATGGGACAGGTTTCAAAGCTTAACGTGCATTCTCTCTGCATTGGTCGTTTCCTTCACTCCTGTAACCCTGCATGTAGCTTCTATGAATGTAGAAGCGAAGAAAAAAAAGTATTGATAACATAATAGAAAAACTAAATTAGATGGTCATATATTTTGATTTCAATGCAAAATTATGCATGCTTATCCATGAATAGAAGCAGGTGAGAAATTATATTCTTATCCATCTGCACTTGTCTAAATTTTCTCTTTTTAATGAATATACAAGCTGAAATTATAATTGAAAATTCATTCATTCATTTCTGAATTTTGTAATAGGACTCTCCACTCAGTCAATGCATTTACTACAAAGATAAATGCAGTACATTTTTGTGAAATTAAATTTTCAAAATTAATGTAGTAGATAAAGAGGCAAATAAAGGGGCATATCTTGATGAAAATGTTAGTATATGCATTTTGTTGGTGCACTGCTTGGAAAATGCTGTATTTTAGGCAAAATTTCATACAGAAATACACATTTTGCCAATGCACAAATGGATTTTCATAAAATTCTCAAAGTTAAAGATAGTCTGAAAAATTACCAAAGTTCAGGAAAAACCATAACTAGAAAAAATGACAATGAAGAAAAACCCGAAGTGACTATTAATTCATCCATCAAATGTAAGCTCCACTGAATTCAACTGGATTGGCCATCCAAGTAAGTGTGTCTAATCACTGCATCACACAAGGGGCTTTTGGCCCTTCACTCTTCTTTGGGGATGGGGCCTACCAACCGTCATTATATGATATAGGCCATAGTCCCTCCCCGCCTTGATGGTCGAAAGATGCTTCCTTACCAGTAATGAGAGGTAAGTTGCTCACATTTTTGGGTCTTTTCCCCATTTGATGGGGGAAAGGACAATGCGGCAACACATTTGATGGAGGATGGGACAGGGTGTCAATATGCCTTGTCCCAATGCCCCCATGTGATGGGGAAGGAGGGAGGGTGCATAAGTCACCCCGAGGCACCACATATGCCTTCCATTTCATAGGTGATAGCCGGCAAAACGGAACCAAATGGAGGGGAGGGGAGTCTGCATGATGAGGTCTCTTGGTTTTTGCATTATGAATGAATGTCACTCCAATGGTGGTCAATGCTATAAAAAGAAATGGGGAAATAATATTTAATGGCAAAATGCTATGGAGTAAATTGCACTACACATTAATAAGCGAAGAGAAAACTTGAAAAAAGAATGCCACATTTTCTGTAATGCATTGTTTTTTCTTCACATAGGTATAAAAACTTAGAAAGAACTGAGTCTGTATTCTTTGATTCCAGCCATGTTACAATAACTACTTGGGTTGGAGAAGTGCTTTTAAAGCTGTCCCTGACTGCCTGTTTAAATTATAGAGTGTGTCTGTATTTTGGTTTCTATAGCTGAATGCCTGAGATTCATTTGTAAACATTTCAATAAATACAGATTCTGGATTTTTCCCCTTTTCTTTTTCTGACAAACAATGATTTTGAATTGTGTTCCTCTTGATAAAAGCTAACAGGGGTATAGTGAGTAATATACACACATGAGAGCAGATTTTAAGCTTATGAAGGAATGATTGTACTATACAAGTGAAGAAACTAATTAACATATTTTAAGTTTCCAATAAGTCTTCCATCCCATCCCTTTCGTATGTCCAGTAAACTCAAAGACCAAGACTATCAGAGCAAATTCTACACAGATGATGCGGAGCATATTACTGACTAAGGAATGAAACAACTGTTATAAAAATACCAAAAGTACTGTAACATGTATTACTTGGTTCTCTTGATGTCATTGAGTTATGACCAAAATGTATCTGAAACAGCTTTTTGTATAGGTACAATTATACAAGGAATGTGGTTGAAAATAGATAAAATCGCTTCTAAGGAGCTACTGAAATCAATGTGGAAAACTAATCATGAATCATTTGGAGCCACTGCAATAGAAAGACAGACTTAAGTGCAACTAAGGGCATTATCCCACAAAGCCCCCCCCCCCCCGGTTTTTAACCCTTCAAAAACATGAAGGAAACAAAGTACAGCAGAGTCCATCACACTACTTAGGGAGACCCCCCCCCCCCATCTGTCATCCTTTGTTAGGGAAGTGTTTTAAAAGGGGGGGGGGAGATGGGTAGAAATCTTCCTCTGAGCTCATGATTTGAGTGGAAATGGGAGAAAGCAAGGAAAAACACATGGGATAGGATCTGTCAATTTTGCCCACGTTGAATCGCTTCAGTGATATGGAAAAATAGGTATTCTTGTGGGCGGTCTCCTACTAAACATTGACATTTCTCTCCCCGTATTCTACTTTGTAAGCCTGCCATGGTAATTTTTTAAAATTAATTTAATATTTAAAAATACTGAAATTTCTAGATACCACCACTTTGCTTTTCCAGTCATTTCTCCTTCATAGTAAACTTGCCTTTTGAAAACATGGTACTGCTAGCTTTTTAACCTTGTTTCAGACTTCCATCATGGGAGAAAAGCCAAGTATTCCCAAAGTGGTGTCTGGGTTAAGAACAGTGTCTTGGATCTACTTGAGAGTAGCAGGAAAAGTCAAGTATCCCAAAATATTTTTTCCATTTTTTTTTTGTAATGGCGTGGACGGGAACTGTACTTGCTTGAGTGATAAATCTGAAAACTGGTGATTTCAGGAGAAGAGGCAAGAAAGAACATGTGATGGGATCTGAGAAATGATTTTGCTTTCTAACTGAATGGAACACAATACTATGGTAATAGGATGTCCCCCCCCCCCCTCCCCATGAGATGAGGTTCTAACCTCTGAGTCACCCTAGGGGTGAGAAAGGTGGTAGAGAAATACTGTAAATAAACCTTGTTGGGACCCAGAAAAATACAGAAAGAAAACAAATTGACCCGACTACATTTGGACATAACATTAAAACTCAGTTTAGCAATACATCAAGGAAGTGTTGGCAAGTGTCCAACACTTACTCATCTCTAGCTTAGCAGTGAGTGGAAATATTTGCTTCTTGGTTTAAACTAAAACCAGACTGTAGCACTGAAACAAATCATGATCTGAAAAGATGGTTTAATATAGACTTGATTCAACTATCTAACCTACCATGGCAAAATGCTGACAATACTGGAACAGGAAGTTTAAATTTCTCCGTTTTGTAAATGCTGGAAGAGAAATGGTGGGGAAGGTGGGAAGTTGAGGGTTTGTCAGACTCCTTTATCTAGCACTAGGTTTTTGTGCTTTGTTTGCTGGGCCACCATCTGTCTGAAGCCTTGACTGACTTTGCAAATGCCAGGAACCTTCTTTACACTGCAGAGTTCCATTAAAACAAAGAACTAAGGAATCTTTCCTTTATGGAGGCATCATTCGTTTCTTTTATATTCATGCAAATGTGCCAGCTGTCTATAAAGCCCAGGACTACTTCCTCTTATATTTTTGCATGAGCTAAAAGGAAGAGGTCAGTCAGTTTTCTGTGATTTTTATTTCATGATCCATCTTGCCTGATGGGTATCTTTGTCCCTGGTCTTTATAAACCAGTATTTGGAAAACATTCAGTGCCCTGTTCTTTATAAGCCACACTAAAGAAACTCAGCAATGACCTCTATCTTTAAAACCTGTGAAAATCCCAGTCAGCTGCCAGGAAAGTCTGGCACGATTTGAGCACAAGCAATGAACCTCAAAATAACTCTGTTGTGGACACAGGTCTGTCATATCACTCCCAAGTGGTGCTGTTTCCTTGGTGATCATGGAGTCATACAGACAGCAAGTAATCCCCTTGAGCTGACAAAATGTTAAGCTATTTGTTTGCAAAGCAAATTCAATCACCTGAGTCTTTCACATGAAGTAGTCCCGCTTTTCATTGCCCTCAGGCAAAAAGAAAAAAGCCACCCATGTACTCAGCTACAGCAGTTAAAGCTCTGTTGCCTAAAGCCAGGCCTGCACAACCTGCAGCCCTCCAGCTCTTTGGGACCCCAACTCTCAGAAGACTTAGGCAGCTTTTCCAATGGTCAGGAATTCTGGCAGCTGAAGTCCAAAACATCTGAAGAGCCACAGGTTTGATTTATGTGTCTCCTAGACAGCTGAATACTCCTACTGGAGGCAAAGGCTCACACAACTTCACATCTGGCAGCCCCACCCCCCCTCTTTCAGTGGTTTTATAATAATTCCCAGCACATCACAGCATATAAAAACAATTTCTGATTACCAAATCAGTAAGAATTGGTTCATTTAATAATGAATTATGGGCCGCACATGTGACACTTGTGCGGCCCATACTTATCTAAACCGATAGTTGCTGCTTTACTTTAAATAAAGCGAATGTCCTTCTTACAATTCTGTGTTTCAGCTGTACAGGGCTGTAGAGTAGGTTTGGCACATTACTTTTCTTCAGTGCTGGGGAAAATGTTTCGGAGGAAAAAGAATTGCTGGTCTTAGAAGCTTATAGGAATGACAAATCTCCTTTGTAAAAGAGCAAGATATCTGTGTACTTTCTAAAACCTTTTTAACCAAGGTTGCTTCTGATTTTTCCCATTTCAGGATGGCAGTATATCCCTAGTAGATCACAACAATGGAGAATTGTCCGTGGAATTTGCCCATCCTTGCTCTGGCATGTAGTTAAAATAAATTCCTTTGCAACTTCTATGTGTTGGCTCTAATTTTGAATTTTGAAAATAATATTAGAAAGTATTTGAGAACTGGTTAAACAAAAAATGTTTATGGAGCACTGGGATACCATGATAAGATTTATTCTGCTCAACATCTGCAGAAAATAGCAATTTTTTGTGTGGAAAAAGTATTTCTCATACAGGAAATGTTGTTTTCTGCAGTAAAAGGAACCACACTTGAATTTTGTATTGAAAAAGTTTTGATTTAGAAATAGTTTTCATAAACTGTGCCACTGAAAAATCATTTTGTGTGGGTAGCATATTGCTAAAATTCTTTACTTTGAGAATGAAATCAGCAAATAACTACTTTTAGCCTACACTAAGCACTGGACCAGTCCTTGAAAGGTACAACTCACATTTCATTTCTCTGGGAGACATCATCTGAAATGAGGACATACAACATATGTATTTTATACTTTCTGTCTCAAAATTCTCATTGGAATTTTTGAAGAAGAATAAAAAAGTCCTCAATGGACATAAATGTAAGTAATTGTAAAATAATATAGATGGATAGCTGCATATGAAATGCTATATAAGACTTTGACAGTATACTTCAACATTGTTAGATTTAGGACTATAGCTCAATAGCAAAGCATCAGCATGCAAAATATTCATATTCAGTTCCTGGCAGTTCCCATTACTTTGGTATGAATGCTGTACTATGCCAATTAATGCAGGCAAGAACTTGGAAAAGTGACTTTTTGGATTACAGCTTCCAGAATCCCCCAGTCAGCTTGACCAGTGACAAAGTTGGCAGTGAAATTTTGGGAGGTATGGTTCAAAAGTGTTAGCTTTCAATGTCTAGTGCAGTGGAACCCCAGGCTTGTTTAGTACACGGACAGATATGAAAGTAGGTTTATTTTCTTATGAAACAACACAGAAGGAAAGAATTCCAAAGAATTTCTTCAAAAAATGCTTCCTTGTAATCATTGGCTGTATTTCTACACTGACATGTTATACAATTGTATGTGTCTCTTATCAGATTCAAGACAATGTCTCATTTCCAAAATGCTAACAGTTCCAGAACTGGAAATATGTCAGGCATGCTAACAAAAGCTGTGAGATCCAGTTATCAACATAGACAGGCAGCACTGTATCTTTGCAATAAACATAAATGGCAAACCAATGTGAATATAAGGAAGGAAGGAAATACAGAACATGAACTTCTATGTGCTGGTAGAAAATGGGTAATATATCTGTTAAATACCTATTTATTCCACTTTGTTTTATATATTGGTTAAGCATTTGAAATTAAAATTAAGTATAGTCCAATATATAAGGATTAATCATGGTCAGTTTTACTGGCCATCAAAAGAGTTCAGCTACTGCTCTAATTATCACCAGTAAAACCCTGTTAACACCCTTTTTGTTTCATGCAAGTCCCAACAGCTCCATTACCTGCTATTCTTAAGGTGAATATGCCTAGCTTCCCACTAACTCAGTCCTCATTAACACTAGCCCGTCTGTTTCATGAGCCAAATTATGTCTGGTGCCAGAACTCAGACTGGTTTTGTAGACAGCAGGGAATGTTTATCCAATATGGAGAAGAAGAAATGGCAAAACAAAGTGAATTTCTTGCTTCTCTCCAGCTCCCGCAATCATGCTATGTTTCTCTCATTAAAAGGCACACCAGGTCGTCCGGTACAAATTAATCTAAAGTGCAATCTGGTTCAGCAAGCAGGCCTAGAAGAGAGATTTCTCTCACTTTAATCAAGATGGGATTTTGCTTATGTTTAGCCTGGTGTATAATACGAGACTTGGGAGATACAACAAAACAGAATACGCCTAGCTCTGTCTTGGCTTTAAATAAGCTGAGGGTGGTCAGGCAGACAGACATGGGAGAAAGGCATAAATAACCTTAATGTTTGTTCTCTTCTTTTAAAAAAAATTCTAAAACATTTTGTGTGTAAAACAGGTCTGATCTGGTGGCAGGACATATAGAATTGCAAAGTACTTTTAAGAGTGTGCCAAGTGCTTGTCTTTGCCAAAGGAACACCCACAGATATCCCTAGATTTATCAAACTGGCACAAAAAGATAGCAACAGCAGCAGCAACAAAAACCCAAGGGCTGCAAGTCATGAGCATTCACAAGCTAATAAGCATGGTCAGCATTTGGCTGGGACAGCTCAAAGAAACACAAAGCAAGATGCTGCAGGGGACTGGCAGTTCTTCAATGGACTATTTTCTTTCCTCTCAATCAATACAGATCCCAGTATGTGGTGAAAGGAGGTGCACCATTGTTGAGATCAGAGACAATGCTGGAGGCTTCTCCAAGGAGACTGAAAGGCAGCACCAACCTCAGCAGTATGTGTTTAGCACCCAGTCCCTCTGGCTGTCAAGGCCAGCCTGTACACTCACCCGAGAAATGTAAAATCAACACTCAAGTCAATATCTGAGTTCTCAGAAGAAACCGTGTCACCCAAAGCTCATTAGCAATTACTCACAAGCAAATATATTACTAGACTTATGTTTTCCAGTAGCTAAAACATACTGACATTGCAACTTAATGAAAGATTAACCTCATTACTATTTTTTTAGTTTTATTTTTTAGTTCTGGGGGAGTAGTCTCACTAAAAGGTGGAATATCAAATGGTTAAATACTGTGCATTCCTTGTAGTATTCAGATCCTTGGCCCCAAAAGTAAGCAAAAGTAAATTATTTTTATTGTTTTTCAGAAGCCTGACAGTGAAAAGTTTAAAATTTGCTTAGTACAGGGTGAGCCAAATGTTACAAAGCATGTGCGGGAATGGGTCCCCCTGTTATGATCTAGTCATCAACTGTAGTTTACTACTACAACAAAGGGTTCCAATATTTACATTTCCTTTTTTTGTTTTTAATTTACAACACCATAGCATCATACAGTATGTATAGAAAATGAATGTACAAAATGTCTGAAAATCAAATCTTGTAAATAGCGACCAATACATTGGCAACTAATGTAGACTTTTGTATGTTTAAGCTATATTGTACTTGTTTTAAATTGTATGCTGCTTTTATTTTAGGGGGGGGGGTTTAAGGGGTATAAATATAATTCATCATGATTATAGAGTTGGAAAACCCCACCATAACACTGTCGAGTACATAATGAAAGCTAACAAGTAGCCATTCTGCCTCTGTTTAAAATGCTTCAAAGAAGGAGGTACACTCTGAGACAGTGTATTCCATTGTTGAACAGCTCTTACCTTCAGAAGGTTTTTCCTACTGTTACAGTAAAATCTCTTTTCCTGTAGTTTGAATCCATTGATCCATGCCCTAGTCTCTGGGGCAGCACAACACAAACTTGCGCCATCTTCAATAAGACATCCTTTTGAATATTTAAACATAGTTATCATGTCACCTCCTAACCTTCTCTTCTCCAGGTTCAAACATGCCTAATAGGGCTGGGCGGTTTCGTTTCGTTAATTCGTAATTTGTTAAAAATTCGTTATTTTTTTGTTAACGAAGCGATAACGAACCATTCTGGAGCAACTTAAAAAGGAAATGAATTTTTCAATTCGTTTTGTAAATGCTTCGTATTTCGTTATGTATTCGTTTCGTTATTGGTTTGAGGTCTTTTCGTTATTATTTCCGCATGTCTGGGGCAAGTTTTATAGTTGTTTTTTGTTTAATTAGTGAAAAAAAATATAATATCACACCAACAGTTGACAACAGAGGGAGAGGGAAGCTTCAGAAGTTCCCCCTGTCCCATTTGGAGGTTTTTTAGCGTATTGCGTGGTCGCGTCCGCCATTAATGAATCGATTCGTTATTGTTTCGTTATTGTTTTGTTATTGTTTTGTAATTTTTTTACCATTTACGAAATTTCGTAAATATCGAACTTTTTTTAAAAAAAATTTCGGAATTCTTTTAAATATCGAAACGCAAAAAACCCCAAAAACGAATCGATTTTAGAAACAAATTTTTCCGTTGTTACCCAGGCCTAATGCCTAACTTTCTAAGCAGCTCTGCCTACAGCAGCATTTCCAGACATTTTACCATTTTAATCAGCTGTCATCATAATCTCAACAAAGTACAAATGGAGTCTCAGGTGAAGAATAGAAGGCAAATCACCAGAATAAGTAATCAACTGTAGTTACCTATAGTTCCCTTCATTTGACCATGTCTACTACTATGATTGCCAGGTCAAGATTATGCTAGACTCTGAGATTTCAGACCCCAAACAGGACATTTATATATGACTCACTGTGATCTGGGACAGGGAAGGAAAGTTCTTGGTGATGTCACGAAGCATCAGTCACAGTTGCACAGAGGACACCATTCAGATAAAAGACAGCAAGAGCTTGTCTACGTTAATAAAAACAAGTTGGACCCACCTTGAATCCAGAATTGGCAGTGCATATGATTCACTGGTATCTTTTGTCCTTAATCTGACTTTGCCCTGCTTTAAGCAAGGTCAAAAGATACTCTGGAGTTTGCATGGAACTCAGAGGTATCTTGGGTTTTGTGGCCCCCTGGAAACTTTTTGGTCCAATCCAATGTCCAGCGGGACGCTGCCACTATCACTCTTTCGCTGTCCTGATCAGTGCAGGGGAGAGAGATGGCTCATCCCACTGTCAATGCTCTCTTTTATCAGCCATACAGAAGTACCCGGTGTCACGATTGCATTTGCTGATATTAGAACAGGGGCCTACACAACCAGTATAAGGAGGAGGCCACTCTACCCCTCCTTGCTAATTATGTGAGCATGTTACAATCTCAGCAGACTTGACAGGTCACAGCCAGGAACTAGCAGTAAATTTGAGTCCCCCCAGGGGTGAGAAAGGCAGTATATAAATACTCTAAATAATAATAATAATAATAATAATAATAATAATAATAATAATAATAATAAATTCAGTGGCCAGAAGCTAGCACCAGTGATACAGGGACATGCCAGCAAAGGACTGGTCCAGGCCATCTGGACATATGACCTCAGGTTTAGGAGGTAATGCTTGATTCTGGGCAGCTCCAGGGCACCTGCCCCATGGACACGTGGTCCAAGTCTAACAAGTGAGTAATATCGATATTTACTTTTAAAGGCAGTGCTCTCACTCGTGAGACTTCTCCTCCTTGTCCTGAAGAATGGAAAAGAGGGCATAGACTCTGAGATTTGTAAGAACAAATTAAATAATAAATTTTGGCTTTTTCGTGGTAGAACGTCCAGTCATCATAAAGACAGGAATTTGGATGCATCTAGGCTGTCCACTTAGAAAAGAGCTCTGAAGATATTCTTGTCTCTAGCAAGAAGAGTTCTGACAAAAAATACACTTGTCATTTATGTGGGCAAAGCTTTTCATGTAAGTGTGCTTCACTATAAAGAAGATTACTCAGCAAACCTTTTCATCACTAGTTTGTGCTTTCCCAGTTGCATTTTCAAGCATTCTTATATTCCCCCTGAAGAGTGGCACTTGGGGGTAAATAAAATCCAAGACCAAGAATTTGTAGCTTGATTCCTTTCTACAAGGAAAAGGAATTGAAAGACTATGTTACAAACCTTTACAAAATGAAATATGGATATACTTTAGGAAATAGAAAAGTGTTTCAATCAGAATAAAAGGTCACTACCCTGTTTTTGCCCTTATTGAGTTCTAACTCATTGTGAGTTGTTAGGAAGACCAGAAATAAAATGGAACGGAAATAAATATACTATGAAGAGACAGAATTCACTGCTACCAATACAGATTTACATAACATAGAAGTCAGTAGGAAAAGGAGAAGATCACATTACACTTTGATAGACTCAGTCAAGGAAACCCTAGCAAGACCAAAGTAGGGTCTTTGATGGCAGGGTGACTTGAAGGTCTGTCATCATAGGGCCACCATAAGTTGAAGCTGACTCGACAACAGTTAACAACAAAGAAAATCTATTGCTACCCTGTATTCCATCAGACAACTGACCAAACAATTCAGCATCAGGGCTTGATCCAAATAAGTGTACCCTTTGGATATTAATAGGTGACTTTGAGAAACAGGGAGAAGTGCAGGTCTGCCTTAATTTGTCATCTAAATGACAGTCCATCAGACCTGGTTTCCAAGGTGTAAGTATAACTCATTTATGGTATTCACAAAGAAAATTAAAACACTTTACAGTTTCAAACCTCACCATTATAAAGGCAGTCAGATAGGCTGTTCAGATAAAGTAATCCTGAACACACTTTCCAAAGGAGAATTCCAGTTGAAAGCATAATATTTCTGAGTAAATATGCATACAAATGTACTTCAGAATTCTTGCATTTTGTTCTTAATGAGCCATTTGTGTTGGCACAGTTTGATGTCTCCACACAATCAAATTCTGTTGTAGGCTGCAGATGGGGAAAATAGTTATCTAGTTATTCTCCTTATTGGGTTTTTGAAAGATAATAGAGAATGGAGATGTGCAAATCGGCACTGGAGGGAAGAAGCACAGAGAAAAACCTCAGTATGAAGGGAAAAAAAACCAACCTTCCTGCAAGAGATGAACAAGAAGAATGCTGTCTGGTTCATTCACAACAGGTAATTTATCAGTGTACTTTCTTACAGTTATATTCATGATGTTTAGAAGCCCCTCAGAGCTTTTAACCTTCAAATAACAGGTATCATTCTCTTCAAGAAAACTTTATTTAGAACCAAGGATGGACACACATATATACAAGGAGAGAGAGAAACCCAGATGCATAGAGAGGATATTTTCTAGCTCTTTGAATAATATTGACAGCAAGAAGAGCATTCATTCTAGAATGAGTTCCTTCCTCTTGGAAACATCAGTGAACACTAGATAGAAACTTTCCATGACTTGTTTTTGGTAGGTAGAGGAGAAATGTTTGGTTGGTTGATTTCAATCAGTATGATGATACCACTTGGTCTACTTGTCACAGCTATGGCCGTGCAGATGCTGAATGAGATCCTGAATCTCATTCAGGATCTGCACTACAGATGAATCCCAATAAATTCAAAACCCTGTAAGGTAATGCCCTGGGAGCTGGTTAAGCAACCTGCCCTTAATGAAGATGGAAGTACATAGTCCTTGATCCATTTTTGCCACTGGTGACTTAGGTGGCCTGTGGCTTGTAGTAACTGGGTCTAGCTTTAGCTGACCCACTAGCTATGATCCACCAGTAATATGGATAACCCAACCACAATAGTTCATGTACTGCTAACTTGCTGAGTAGATTATATAGAGCTATCCTGAAGATGTGTCAGAAGCCACAATTAGTGGAAAACCCAACAGCTAGAGTGATGACAAGAACATTTTATAACAACATCATTGTTTTAACTGAAGCACATAGTTTTAAAGAAGTGACACTTGCAGACAGTAGGCTTCTAGTGTGAATTCAAGATGTTTATGATGATATTTATACTACTCATGACTTGGGATCTTGATTCTGGAAACATTCCCTTTCTTATATTTGCGTATCTGAGTACTGGAGGGGTTTCCTCTGTATCCAACCAGTTGGAACAATACATGGTGTAAGGATATGAGAGAAGGACTTCACTGCTGTAGTGTCGGAGTTGTGAAATGCCTGTCCCTAGGGAGCATTGACCAGCTTTATTGCAGTCCAGGTAATGGTTTAAAACAGCTTTAAAATGCTTTCATTGCTAAATTGCTTAATAAGTTTTTAGATTTTTAAATTACTCCTTACTGTTTCTGAATCTTTGAACAATTTAAAGTGTTTTACATTAATTTTAATGTGTTTGCTAACCTGAGATTTTGTAATATGGTGCTGGAAATAAATGTGTTATTTAATTAAATAAAGTAGTAATTAATTAAAATGTTTGGTTAGGGTTCAAGATGAGCCTGGACTGCTCACTTGTGTCAACACTTTTTACACAGTTATCAGTGTTTTCTTACTTTAGCTAACAATGACTTTGGATATTAGCCAATACAATACAATTGTGATATTATTTGAATTCTGAAGTGCACTACAATTTTATATCTGATGGCACATTTTAAAAGTCCTAGCCTAGTTAGTGGGATACACAAAGAAGCTGTTCTCTTCCACTCCCTTGGTTTACAAGAGAACTTTGGGAAATATGTAGTATAGAGATATATCTTCCAAATAGTGTTTTGAAGCAATACAGAAAACATTTATGCACACACCAAGAAAAAAACTGTGATTCCAGTAAGGAAACAGACATTAATCAATGTTGAAGTTGAGTTTAAATTTGCAGCTAAGCTATCCATTCTAACAGCAGAACCAAACCAAGATACTATGCTTCATCTGTCCTGAGTCTTCCATCAAAACTGCCCTGCAATCTGCCTTTAATCTTCACGTTGTGTTACTTGAAAATTGCAATAGTGAATCTCGGCATATAGTAAAGCTGCCTTTTGACAAAGCATCTTCATTATAAGATGTTCCCTTGTGTACTGTGCTGCGAAAATTGTTATTATTTGTTAAGTACTGATGATGTGTTCTGTGTTGTATGAGAAACTAATATAGAGACAGACCATTCCCTTGAGAACAAAGTATCACAAAGAAAGGCATGGAAGATGATCTTCTGTTTGACCCACAGAATAGAGGTGATCCAATCCTTTAAATTGTTCTATCTTGTACATAAAGCAAATAATGTTTTACTTCCAACCATCAGCCTAACCTGTTAACGGTTACAGCATGCTCCAGCTCGATGACAAGCACTAACCTTAAAATCTATGTTGTTCCACATCAGTTTTAGTGAAGTGTGCATTATCTCCAATAAAGAAGGAAAACAACAGTAAAAAGATTGTGTGAGACTTGTATTCCAAAAATCCTGTGTGTAGAATTCTGTACCTTCACACTATCAACTTCCAATTTAGTATTCCACATCAAATTGCCAATCAGAACAAACTAGCATGCTAACTTGAAGCTAAACTTCCTAGCATATGCTCCAAAGCTGGAAAACAATTGTAGCATTAACTCAGCATACAAGGGCTTTTTATGCATATAATATTTCTGTCCCGCAAAGCCAAAGGCATAATAATTATTTACAAGCCCTTTCATGCATCATCACCATCATCACCATTTACATATTTAGATCCCACTTTCCCTCCAAAATTGGGACTCAAAACTTCTCACAGTATAAAAAAAACCCAATTAAACAGAATTAAACTATGTAGAGTATTAAACAAATTCAACACATCAATAAAACAATGTAATACAATTCAAAAGCTTAAAAGTTGATAGCACTATGATGTCACTTTAACTGCCATGGCTGCATTATATGGATTGCTGGGATTTTTAGTTTGCTTAGGCTAAGCATTTTCACTATTCCTCCCAAAATTGCAAACACCGGGAATCCATATCACGTTGCTGTGGTATTTATAGAGAAATCATGGTGCTACAACTGTATAGTGTAAAAAAGACCCAGAAATCCCTCCCAGAGGAAATAAAATTAGTTCAGGAAGTATATGACATGTAGCCACACATTCTATTTTCAACAGCATGACATGAGGCTTTTTTTTGCCAGTGAATAATTTTCTTCAGCAGTTATTCTAGTCACAGAATACTCTGAGATCCACTGGAGGCTTCCTTAAATACAGACAGGAATGCGGGAAGTTTTGGCAAGCTCTCTTCTTCCCCTAAAATTTCCCATACTACCTCCTATCCAATTTTTGACAGGAAGTAATATAAGACTCCTAATCTATCCATTTTAATCTATTTTAATTGGATTTAATTAAACTAGTATTCTATAGAGAGGACAACACTCCTCTTCATAAGATCACATTGTCATATATTCCACACATGCATGTTGAAAAATAATACCTGCTATAAACTTTTTAATGTTGATATTTCTGATGGAGTCCAAATATAAATGCTTCAGTCAGGGGAGGGCAAACTGCAGTGTGGCCCTCTGGAATCTGAATCTACAACTGAAGTCCTGGAAGTGACCACAACACCTCTATTCTTTAAAAGGGTGATTGTTGCTCCCATAGGCATTATGTAATTATTTTAACCCCCTAATCCTTTGTATCTTAAGATCTAAACCCTACCTATCACTTTTTACTGTGTCATGTGGATCTGTAGAGCTTTCTGCGAACCGTGAGGATGAAAAGCAAACTTTGCCCACTCCACAATGGCCCATTTCTGATCCAAGAAAAAGAGGAAATTTGGAGATAGCAAGGCAAGTAACAGAAGAAAATAAATCATAAACTGGAGAGTAGGTAAACATTGGAAACATGAGGCTTCTTATGTACTATGAGAACTGAAAAAGAAGTTATCAGAAGATTTTTCAAACTGGTATCATTATTTGGAGATCAGCTTGCAATCATCAAACTAGGAAAAACAACAAGGAGACAAGAAGAGTGGAAACAAGGCAACAAACCAATCACTGTTGAGTGGTGGTGTTGTTTTCATTGGAGGTGAAGTTATTTTTTTAAAAAAAGCAATCATATGCTCAGCAGCTTCCTGATCTGAAATATCAACCATGGTTTCCACCTACTGGCTGTACATGTTGGTTGCTAAACACTGTCTGTTTTCTATATCTCTGTGTATCTGTGACACATTTCATCTCATTCCCATCATCTTTCATCTACTCTTGGTTTTAAATGAACACTTCAAATTAAATGCAATCTTGTGTGTACTTTATTTCCTCAAAGGATATATTGACATGTGTTGTTAGCATACCCTTTGAAAGGATACAGCATTGGAAATAATCCCAAGTCTTTATATTCATTGCAGTTTGGGTGTTTTTGCCTCTTGATAACTACCCTGATGTAAAGAAAGTCAGTAAGGTAGACTGGTAACATCTACTTCTTTAACACAATGAGAAAGACCCAAGTTCCTGATCACTTGTTATTTTCCATCTGTTTTCTAGCCAGGAGAGATGTTCAGGCTACCTTTTGCTGCCCATACAAAATCTAGTTTACAAAATAATGCTCAAGGCCCAGCACACAAGTCAAGGAAGCCCAGTTCCAGCCAAATTATTCTCACTAGTTTATATTTCTGAAACACTAACAGCCTATGACTGTCCCCCTCAATACCAGGCAGAAGAGCTCTCCAGTTTATGTTCCTTATTTGTTGAAAGTGAAGAATCTGAAAATCTACTCATTTGAATGGTTGGTTTATAAGACTGACAATACCTACTAATGATTACAAGCTTTTGTTCCTGTTAAAACCCTGTTCAGAAGACAGAACGTGTGGGGAGGCCAGCAGGTTTTCTTTGCTCTCAATCATTTACAACATCAGATTTTAAAATGAGGATTACACCATATAACTTGTTTCTTAACTTGGTTAGATGGGAAAGGAAGGGCCATGACCTCAGTTCGAGCTTTCCCCCCTCAAATAGCAACTCCTATCCTCCTAGGAGAGGTTTACATCTCAGTTTAAATTGATCTCAGTTTAAATCGAATATAAGAATTTATTTTTTAGCATTGCAGGCTCATAGTCCAAAGGCTGGTATTGGTGCTTAAGAGGCTGAGCACAGTCTCGGTCTTACCTGACGAACATCTAGCCGGTAACTAAGAATGGGATCAACAGCATCAGGCTCCTTCTGTGTCCACTGCAAGACATAAGAGTAGTTCTTGGATTGCTTCCTGGTTGGATTAGGGGTATCATAATAAAATTCTGGGTTGTATGCTTTGCCTAAGAAGTAGAAAGTAGGGATGCAGGGTGAGGGAAAAAAGGGAGAAGAAGACGTAAAGGACACTTGTTACTAATTGAGGTGCTGAGGACAAGAATCCATCCCCAGAAGCAAATATTCATAACATCCCATATGTTGATGTATGAAGTTCATACAGAGTACAGAACTTAGAATTGTGACTTTCTGGGCTACCAACTCTCAGAATATCCCATCCTTCAGGGAGTTCAAAAAAGTCACTTCTCCAAGCTCTGACAAATCTCCTCATTCCCACTTCTGTAAACTGTAAACCATGTTATTGCTTTCAAATTTCCACTGACAGCCTAATAAAAAAGTACCAAACTCTCAGTACCAGAACTGAAGCTCTTGTTAGGTTCAAGTCCAGATCAACAGAAGAAGCAGTAATGGTGACTAAGACAAGGTACATATGGCAATACCTAGTCAAGAGATACTTACCTCTCTTAGAGCATTTTATTGATTTTAGGTTATCACCTTAATTTCTAACCTGTGCACTTTATCTAGCAATTAGGAAACCAGCATCAAAGAATCTGGATTCAGCTGGGAAAATTAGCAGCCGGATAGGAAGAGGAAGGGGCAGATGAAGAGGAACACAAATGTAGTACTTCTTGTTGGTGAATGGAAGACAATTGCAACAGCCATATACTTTCCTCAATGCATAAGTAAAATTCAGAGGTTGACTGAATTTAAAATAGGGACAACAAAATGGGAAGTACCACTTAACCATTTAAAAAACTTATGTGACAGGAATTTGTAGTGTCATGTTGGAGAAATTGAGAATTTGTAGTAAAAAAAACCTGACCATTCCAAGCTGCTCCATTGAATGTTTCCCCACAACTGCATCATTTGATGAGAGATGTGTCTCGATAAACATGCAATGGAGGCACTCTTGGAGAGCTAGAAGTTCAATAATCTCCTCAGTGTCTATGTTCACAGGTGTTATATTGGGAATATTTGTCTGCAGCTTTTGGCATGAACTGATGGAATATTTTATGATGGTGATGTTGTGAGAAATAGTGACTGAATGTTCTTCATGTACACCAATTCCCACAAAGAAATACAAAGAAACAGAAAGGCCTGTTAAGAAATAAAAAAGGGAAGGAGAGTGTCAGGTTACTCCGTCTTCTGCTGAACATCCTAGTTTCCATGTCTTGGGAAGGCAGGCATGTAGCCGGGGGGGGGGGGGGGGGCTTGAGGGGCTCCAGCCCACCCTTCCTGAAATTCTCATGGTGGTTCACAAAAAGGCCTTTACTGGTGTATTATTTAAACTGTTATGTTTATTCATATCATGATCTGATCACCATACTCAATATATCCCATATGCATGGGGGGTATTGGGGTAACAATACAAAAGGTTTGCTAGGGTAGACCCTCTTTCACTCAGCCCCCACCCAAAACAAACTCGCCCCCCCCCCCCCCGAATCGAAATCCTGGCTATGGGCCTGTGGGAAGGGCTTTGTGTGGAAGGAAGGCAGTGGGAGAAAGGTGTATAGTCATATAACTCTGATGATAGTAGATCATCAGGAGAGGCCCTTCTCTCAGTCTTGCCACCATCACAGGAGAGGGGGCCTTTTCAGTGGCTGCCTCTAGATTCTGGAAATCCTTTCCCAGAGAGATCAAAATGTTTCCATCCTGGATGTCCTTCCACCAGAAGGCTAATACATTTTATCACTAAAAACTTCTAAAGAATAATATGTTTAAAGAATGAGCTGAGGGCACTGTATTGTTTTAATGAAACTTTTCAAAATAGATTTTTATCTTGTTAAAATGTATTTTGTTCTTTTAATGTGAAGTTTGAATTGTTTTAATAGTGTGAAAAATGTAATACTTTTATAATGTTTACTGTTCAAATGTATGCTTTTGACTTATATTATTTTAAATTGGGAGAAATGTGGAAGAGAAAATAATAATAATAATAATAATAATAATAATAATAACCACCATCATCATCATCTCATCTTCAAATATACTGATCTCCATTTCCAAAATGTTCTTTGGAATACTGTGGGACCTATCATTTACATAAGGAATGGATCAGCTATTGGTATTAGGGTCACAATACACAGTAACTAATTTAAGTTCCAAACA
Organism: Anolis sagrei; assembly: GCF_037176765.1. NCBI lineage: Eukaryota > Metazoa > Chordata > Lepidosauria > Squamata > Anolidae > Anolis > Anolis sagrei. Next base: position 47,433,112 of record NC_090021.1, on the reverse strand, counting down.
TTATGGACTTGTGGCCATAAATTGCACAAGTACCATGGATTTTCAGTGTTCCTAGACTGAAGGATCTGTAAGCCAAATCTATATTCTTGACTCCATGTCCAGATTTACGTTGTTGCCTGTTCTTCAGCTCAATAAATTAGTGGCATAATTGCCTTGCTATATATCCATCTGCATTTACACAACTGTGTGCACTTCAAGGACACTTATAGTGTGGACCCGATTTATGGCATAACTTCCAAAAAGGATTGCCACCAGTGTTTTCTGTAATAGCAAGTATCTAAATGCATGGCTCTTTTTATGGTTTGTTAGGTTAAAAGTATACTTATAAAAATAACCAAATACGTCTTTGTATACATGATGTTCAATTCCATTATTTAAAAATCAAGTAGCATCCTCCTTTCACCATATGAGAGATAGAACACACTGGCCCAATACTGTCTTTAAATGTGTGCATTTGTCTATATATAGGGAGACAAACATGTCTGTGAAGACAGCAACTAAACATGACAAAATATTTAGACTGGAAGATAACAGCTATGTTTGTACATCATGAATCACAAATTCTTTACAGCCGGTGCCGCTGAGAACAAGGGAGTGGTGCTGGTGTATGCTCCTGATTGACTTCTCTTGTAAGCAGGAACAACTAAATAAACTGCAGAGCTTCCACCTACAGTTTTATTGGGCAGAGAAATCTTACTTGTGTGTTTCCAGACAAATCAAAGTTATAAGCTAGAATCCCTGGTCTATATATCACAACCAAGTACAAGTGGAAGTGTTGTAGTTTACTGAGCCACTCCTGCTTTCCAGAGGAGATAGGTGGTAGTGGTTGAGCAGCATGTGTCAGAATACTTCTGAATATTGTTAAGCCACTTTTCTTGGGGATCCCAAGAAAATTCTGGAATGAGAACATATAAACATGTATAAGTCGACCTCATGTATAAATTGAGGGTAGGCTTAGGGTTAGATTTTGATATGATCCGTGAATAACTCAAGGGTTGTTTCATAGAGAAGGGAACACATCAATGCTCCCTCAGAGGGCCAGTTGTCCCTGGCTGATGCTGTTTTCCTAAATACAGAAGACTGGGCCGCTAGCGGAGATTGTAGAGGAAGTCAGTGCTTTTTAAGGTCCTCCCAGGACATTATGCCACTTGACTCAGAGAAAGGGGTTGTTCTGTTTTAAAATAAGATTTAAGGCACAGTATTGACACTGGCTTGTGGCTAAAGCATACCAGTTTGTTTTGGTTTGATTCTTTGTACTAAAATGTGTAGACTTATCCAAGTGTATATAGAGTTAGTAATAAACCACATTATGGCAATTTCCCACAACCCAATGCTTTCTAGCTATGTTGAACTACAATCCCTTCCATTCTCCGACATCACAGCCATCATGCTGACTAGGATGATAGATACCAGAGTCCAATACATCTGACTAGATTATGAATGCCAGGACTTGCTATGAACTGGGGGCAGGAGTGAATTTTCAATTTTACAAAATATCTTTAAAAGTGGCAGGAAGTGTCCACAACAGCAATGGAAGAACCTGAGTAGAAAGAAAAAAAGGCACTGTGCTCCAGCAGAAAGAAAAAGACATGGGGAAAACAAACAAATAACACATGAAATCATTTGCAAGAATTGTGAGTTTAAGTAGCCTTAGATCCTGTAGAATTTTAATGGTTCTAATGACAATCTGAATAAATATGCTCTGGATGGTTTGAATTTAGCAATTCTGATTTGATGCGGAGTTCATACTTGGTTATGCTAAAACTGCTTAATATCTTCTAGTACAAACAACAGAAGCAAATTTAACTGCACAGTTCTTGTTCCAAGCAATAACTTCCAGTAATGAAGGGATCTTTTTGACTGAGGAATGTAGAGCCTTTTCACAAAGAATATAGTTTTATAAAGTAAGAGAAAGCTGCTCTCAAAGCACTTGGAAGAAATAAATCAGCAGGAATAGATGGCATGTCAATAGAACTATTTCAGGCTATGGAGACAGAACCCATTCAACAAAAATGGAAAACAAAATAATGGTCCATATATTAGAAATGCTCAATATACATTCCAATTGTCAAGAAAGGAGACACCAGGGATTGTAGTAGCCATGAAACCATTAAACTGTCATGCAAGTGAAGTGGAGTTCAAGAATTTACAACAAAGACCTCATCATATGTGAAATGATAAATGAAAAGTGTACAAGCCGGATTCAAAAAGGAAGAGGTACTAGAGACCACATTGCTAACAGACTGACTAATGACAGTGCATCAGAATTTCCAAAAAGAATTTACTTATCCTTTATGGTTTATTCAAAAACCTGTGTAGATCATGAAGAAAAAAAGAATTCCACAACAGTTGATTATCTTGATGCTTAAATTCAAAATAAGGCACGATGGTCAGGGCAAAATATGGGCAAGCAAAATGGTAGTCAACTGGTGCTGATGCATTGAATAGATCACATCAGCTCTAGTTTCAGATACAGAACATATGCCATCCAGCAGTCACCATCTGCTTGCCCACAGAAAACCATATTTAACAATCTAGAGCTGATGTGGTCTATCCAAGGGGGCAGGGCTAGTCAGCGACAGGGAAGGAGTGGTAGATGGTGCAAAAGGAGCAGAAATACAATACAATAAAGAGGAAGGAGGCTTGTGGACCAGACTTTCTTTCTTGTGGTCCACTGGTATTCTGTGGCCCATTGATTAAGAGGAAGGAAGTGCACAAAGTGGAGGAAAAACCACCAATATTTTAAGACATATGGATGACACTATTATTAGCAGGAAATAGCAAAAACTTGAAATGACTAGAGATAAAAGTTAACAAATAAATGCAATGACAGAGTTATAGTTAAATATTAAGAAAACAAAAATGATAGTTACATATTTATGTAAGTTAAAATGGGCGAAAAGACTATAAAAATTATTGAAAAGTGCAAATACTATGGCTCAGTCATAAATCAAATGGAGACTGGAATCAGGAAATCAGAAGACAAAAACTTTGAAAGGCAATTGCAATAGAATCTAGATAAAATTCTTAAGTGTAAATATTTATAGTTAGATATCAAAGACAGACTAATCAATGACACAGTATTCCTGATTTCTATGTGTTGACTTGTTACCTGGGCAATGAAGAAGACCAACCGAAAAATGAATTGAATCTGTAATATGATGCTAGAGGGGAGTTATATGGATACTACAGACTGCCAGAATGACAAATAAATGGGTTGAAAAGTCCCCACTAGAAGGTAAAGTGATTAAACTGAGGCTCTAATACTTCGGACATATGAGATGACATGACTTATTGGAAAACAACAATGCTCAGAAAACCTGAAAATAAAAGGAAAAGAGGAAGACCACATTACAGGTGGATAGACGGAAGCCAAGAGGCTGTTAATGTTCTATCGCAGTAACTTTGCAGTAACCTTAATTCATAGGGTTACTGCAAGCCAGTGTTTCTCAGACTGTGCTCATCTAGGTATTTTGGACTTCAGCTCCCAGAAATCCCAGCCAGCTTACCAGCTGTGAGGAATTGTAGAAGTTGAAGTCTAAAACATCTGGAGGAGCACAGTTTGAGAAACTCTTCTGTAAGCCATTGCCAGTGATGGCATATAATGACAATAAATGAAGACAATAGTAAAATTAATCATCTCAAATCTGAGAACACGAAACTTGCAGTGCTAAGTGAGGAGGAACCAGGTTCAATCCTAATGGATAGTCAGGACTCCATCTTGATGCTGCAATGGGATGGAGATGGATAGTGCAGTCACCTCTGGGCCCAGTCTGGAGTATTAGCACTCTAGATCTGTCCCATATTTTGTGGCCATGTAGATGAGGCACCGAGTTTCTTTAGGAATTCTTTGGAGTTTCACTGACTTTTGATATTGTGGGATAAAATCAAATTAACTGGATTTACCCCAGTTGGAGGTCTCTGGACATCATCCAGACAACCAGGACCACACTCCAGCCCAGTTCAGGGTTGGTGGCTCATGTAGATGGGCCCCATGTTACATTCTTTTGTTATTTGCCTGGAGACACACAGCTATATAACCAGGAAAAAAGCCAAGGCATCCAATGTACCTCAGTGACATTCCTCTTTCCTCATATACCAGTTTTTTCCAAGCTACTTCATCCCACTCTAATTACAAGCCTCAGCCATTCTTCTCTACTATAATTAAATGGAAATGATTCAATGCTTATTTTTATTAACTTAGAATGGCAATATTGATGTTTACTTCTGAGACTGCATTTCTTATTATTTTTATTGACTTAATTTTTTGTGTATGCCAGAGATTCAGAGCCACCTTGGAGACTAATTGTTGCTTATTCAACTTGCATTGACTGCAAAGTCAAGTTTTATAACAAATTCAGAAATAAAAGCAGAACAGACAATAATCATTATCTGGTAAAGTATCCATTTTTAAAAATATGATTCCCAAGATAGAAGAGGCTGTCTCCAGTGATTTCAGAAAAAAGGTACATTGGAACTCTAATCATTTTCTTCCTGTTTACTTAAGTCACCTATGGGGTTCTTTAGCAGTAACTTGGGGGAAAATTAGATGGATTGCAGAGCTCCACCTTTTCACAGGGGTTCTTTTGGGAAGACTTACCAGACACCTGGAAGAGGCAAGTTGCCACACCAACATCATTGGAGATGCTACATTCATAGCTGCCACTGGTTTCCCGGCTCACACTGTCCACCTTATAGTCAGAGTAGTCCTGCTGTTCTGCTGGAGGTACCGTGAGCAGAGTCCCATTAAATCGCCAGACAGCAGTGGCCACTTTCATTGGGCTTCCCTTTAGCATGGTACACCGAAGAGTAACACTGCGTCCCACAGCTTGACGGATATCCTGGAAAACTGGCTCCACTACTGGAGGAACTAAGGGGGGGGGGACAAATTAAATTAATAGCATCAACTGAAAAAGCAGTATAGTTGCAATAAGAAGAATATTTATGACTTTTACTTATAGCCTGTCCTATACTGAAGTGTCCAGGCATATTATAGTTATCTTAATGTGATGGATCTATTATTATTTGTCAACAAAGAGCTCACCGCATAAGCAATGAAGTCAAACAGGAGTGGGAAATATGCAGATGGCAAGCGTTTCTCAGAGTCTCAGCATTGTAGAAAATATGAATTCAATCTAAGAAAGGACAGCTGGATGCCCCTAGGCAGTGCACTTATTCAATTTAATATTAATTTAGACCACCATATTTTTGAGGGCCTGAAACTGCAATGACCAATTGGTCACTTCTGGTTTTCTACAAAGCATCAGAAGTTTGGGGTGGGTGGGATTAGTGTTTTCCCTTTGTTGCTCATCTTTGGTTTACAAGTCTTAATGCAGGTTACAGAATGTAAGGCTCATCAGAAACTGCTACACTGAAACTTCCATCAACCTTCACTGGCACAATCAATGGACAAGTATAGTGGCAATACGTCTTAATACATTTGGATGGCCTCATGTTCCCCACTACAACTTTAAGATTTAAAAAAGTTAAAAATTAAGAAAAATACTGAAATAGGCTTCAGAGCTAGCTATTAATATTTGATTATGTCTTTCCCTCTTCATCATGTGAAATTAAGTTGTCTCATGCAAGTCACTTGACAAAATACAATTTTCTCACTCTACCTCATGCTGACCCATCTTCAAGTCATAACTAAAATGCCAGGTATAGACAAATATCTGAAAGTAATCTTATTTCCTCTTAAAATTTCATCTAAACTGGTGTGTTTGATCCCTAAACTTTGAGGAGAACCTCATTTTAGCTTGCAAAATAACAACAGATAATGCTATGGTAACAATGGGAGAAAAGGAGAGAGAGAGAGAAAAAAACAAATACAAATATCTGGAAGAAGCTGCTCTATATATTACAGAAGCCAATTCCAGGAAGAGGTCTCATTTTGTATTATCTGGACATCACCAATGTACCAATAGATTTCCTTCCATGTTCATTTGGATACATGCAACACAAACTTGGGTGGGTTACTTTTTTAGACTTCAAGGAACCCCACACCCAACCTCTTAAATAAATAACAAAGTGCAGTGGTAAATGATTAGGCAAAAACTGAAAAGCAGTCACTTGGAAAAAAAAAACCAGCAGAAGGTCTGGAGCTGCAACTTATCTTCTTTTGGAAGACAGGTGAACTAAAGCAAAGATTTCATATTTCAGACACTTTCTTTGGAGCTTGGCTCATTCTCATATTATGCCATACAGAACTATGAGAAAGCACAAAGGTTGTTTGTAGAAATAGAGAAGCCATGACTGGGAAGATATGGTTTTGGCTCTGGGCACACCAGTTGCTTCGTTATGGATGCCAACAAGTTTCAACTGAAGTAACATGGACCCAAAAAAAGATTTCCCCATCCTTGCTGTTGTGTAATGTAACACGCACTGCTGAAGCAAGTAAGCCATTGCACATTCACCAATAACAGAAAACACAGCAACTTTTCCTTTCATTATTACTCATAGAAATACTTCATCACATTCTTCTTGATTTTACACATTTACTATTGACCTCATCACACTAAAGAATGAATCCATTTTAAACCTGGTTGCTGCCTCCTGCAGAATTCTGGGGTTTGTAGTTTAGCGAGGAGCCTTTAACAGCCTCACTAAACTACAAACCCCAGAATTTTGCAGAAGGCAGAAACCGAATATAAAGTGGATTCATCTTCTAGTGTGATGATGTAAGGTGAGGAGTCAAACGGAATAATATAATAACATAATACTATGTTACAATGTACAATAAAGCATAATAAAAGCATTACTTCTAAACATGTTGATCCACATTTTCCATGAATGTGTATCATCTTTTGACAAACTAAAATATCCTTATCAAAATGTTATCACCACTCTACTTCATTTTAAAAAACACAATCTGTTGTTGCTGGAAACATCTGTTGAATCCTAATAATGAATGTTAATTTCACATTTTTAGGCAAGTAATACTCAGAGGTGGTTTGCCAAATATAACCTACAGTATCTACCGTATGTATTAAATAAGTACTCTAGGAAGATGATGATTTCTCCTGGCAAGCAGCATGAGCTGAATGCCATATTTTTCTAGATTCTCAGCCTTGGGGTTCTGTCACTGGAGTATAATAAATTAAAGTTTGTCCATAACGAAATGTGTGTGTTGCACCCTGGGTTGACATGGTCAGCTCATTAGAGATTGTATGCAACAAACAACAGGTGCCTTTGCTGGAGGCTCTCACCCCACAAAGATATTAATCAAAAGAAATGAAAAAGTGAAAATCGATTGCATCCTTAAAACCTGTTTTAGAGTCTTTATAGATGAGTCACTTTTGAGGGAGCTGACCTTCAGGCTCTTAATCGTAGTACGTGACACAGTAGCACCATTAACTGAGTCAGCAAAGCAAATGGAGCACTAAAGATCTCTATGCTAACTTTAATAGGTTCAGAATGAGGCAGTCCTTCCAAACTAGACCTCATTTAAAGGACAACAGCTGGCTTAACATAAAGGGCAAAATAATCTATGCTCAATGCTTTCTAGAGCAAGAGTTTTGGACCAATTCTCTAAAGCCCCACTCAATATGACCAGCAGTCAAGACCTGCAGAAGTAGAAGTCCAAAACATCAGGAAGAAGAATGGTTGAGAACCATGCTCTAGATCAGGCCTGCACAACCTATGGCCCTCTAGATGTTTGGGCTTCCAACTCCCAGAAGCTCAAGCCAATTGTTTGAATGCCCAGGAATTCTGGGAGCTGAAGTCCAAAACACCCGGAGGGCTGAAGGTTGTACAGGCCTGATCTAGATGGTTTACTGTCTGTGGTAGTATATGGGAGCGTTTCTAAGAGAGCAGGAGAAAAAAATTTTTTTTTACTATGTTGTGCATATAGCATTCATGCTGCAATTATTATGAAGTACTTTGTAGTTTAGTGATTCTTTTTGTTTGTTTGGCATTCCTGATAAAAATAGTTCTAATTATATTCTTGATTTTTCACTGAGAAAGAAAAATGGCCACAGCTTCTTCTTTTTTTGGCCTATGTGTATAAAATTTGGCAATATAATTGCCTCATCAGAGGGGACTATTGTAAACAGAGAGCAGGCTTGTGATTTCAGGATTTGTTCTGATGTTTTTCTAGACAACTTGAAAATTTGCTTCAGTATGTTTAAAGTTTTCTGCAGCATAATAGTGTCTGTGGGTGAAGTTCAACGCAGTATTGAAGAAAGTGGTTTCACTGTGCAGATAATTAGATAGAAAATCCTGGAACCAGTTTGAGAGGCAGATGGTGATGACACAAACCACACAGCACAGAAGCACATTAAGGGATTTCTTTTGTGCACTTTTGTGGAAGTTTGCTGTCTGGTCAACAATTTGAAGCTAGCGTCAAACTGCATTAAATGGTCAGTGTAGATGGGGCCTATGATTGTGTGCTGGTTTTGCTCGAAGACTAATGCCACGTAGGCAATCTAAAAATGCATAGTGTACACAGAGATGAGATATTTTTAAAAGGGAAGGGAACACTCTAGGCAACTCAAAATTAAAATCAAACACAGTACTCATCCATAAAACTAGTGCTGAAATGGGGAAGGTAGACAAGAGTAAGAGCTACTGCCTAATACAATAGCTACTAAAAATGCCCAAAGGCTGGAATGACTGGGTTGTTGTAGGTTTTTCAGGCTAGAGAAAGCATCCTCAGAGGTTATGAGGTCTGTTGGAACTAGGAAAATTGCACAGATATATAAACTCAATTTTCCTAATTCCAACAGAGCTCACAACCTCTGAGGATGCTTGCCAAAGATGCAGGCGAAACCTCAGGAGCGAATGCTTCTAGAACATGGCCATATAGCCTGAAAAACCTACAACAATCCTGCCCAGAGGCCATTTCAAAGGGACGTCAAATATAAAGTAATAAAGAATGGGGCTGTATCAGGAAAGGAGTGAAAGTTGGTGGAGGTAGAATGAAGGAAGAGAAGCACAAATTATACTACACTTATAACTTCCACCAGGTTCTAATACAGCTCTTTCAAAAACTTCCTTTTGCTAACAGAGAGCTAGCAAGAAATTTCCTTCCACTAAGCGCTATGACGGTGAGGAAGTTTTACTATTAATTGCTCCAACTGAAAGGTGACACTATCAGTGGGACAATCCAGGTCTCCGCTGTCTGCCATGAGCATATTTTATGCAAATATGTGTCTTTTCCAAGTTGATGTTCTTCCTCTTTGATGCCTAAATAACTGCATTATCAAGAATTTAGCTCAAGGACAACAGTAAAATATAAGTACCTCCCTTGCTGCTATTGGCAGGTTCTGAGCTATAGCACCTAACATAAAGCTTCAGTCTGCTTGTTTGGTGCCATCCTCAAACAATGTCTGTATCATGCAGATTGTGCTGTCTATCATAAAATCCAGAATGTGAGACTTGCAAGTGTCAATGACTCTTTTTGTTTGTCTTCACAAGTTTGAGAATTAAACCACAGAAGCAGCAAATGTGGTGAGTGATATTGTGAAAGGGGTGAAAAGGCTAGAGCATAAGCCAACATTCAGTGAGCCATACTCCTTTCTCAGACTTAACATTCAGCTGCTTTAAAAACAGAGGGCAAAGCAGTTCGCCTTGGCAGCAAAACAATTTTGCAGTAACACAAACCATAATAATTCACCTGCTCTTCAGGAAAAAAAAATTCTAATGATTAAACTCATTTGTGCCCAACTCCATCCTGTCCAGGGAGCCTCAAAGAGCCTTGTGACAATTCATGCATCACCCTCGCTAGATCAGGTCCTAGAGTTTGGTGATAAGAAACAAACAAACACACCAGATTTTTTTCTGGGAAAGATGGAGATTGTGACAATAAGGGCAAAAAGCAAGTGAACAAGGGCAAGAATTGTCAAGTGTAAGGCATGTATCATTGTGCCTTGCATAACCTTTCACTTTCCCAGTTTTACAAGATTAGTGGCTTCTGATTTTTTTTCAACAGTGATGATGCCCTGAAACATAAGGGTCAGTGGAGCATGACCAAGTTCTAAAACCCATTTGAAAAGCTATTTTTTAACTTTTGCTTTAGGGAAAAGAGACGTCTTGTTTTCCACAAAACAAACAAATTCTTGCTGAAATTTTCTGTGAGATATATCAACAACTGCCTATCCATGTATTTGGAAACTGGGTCCTACTGTACTTCCTCCATCTAAGGCAGTGGTTCTCAACCTGCGGGTCTCCAGATGTTTTGGCCTTCAACTCCTAGAAATCCTAACAGCTGGTAAACTGGCTGGGATTTCTGGGAGTTGTAGGCCAAACCACTGATCTAAGGTGAGGCAGCAAGTTACAAGATAGTATGTGTTCTTGATGGTAGTTTCTTTTTCAGATTTGTTCACTTCATGTCAGGCAAATACCGTTTTCATTTTCTAGAGCTTTTGAGATATAGTTTAAGATCTGAAGGCTGTTTTATGCTTCAAAATATTTTTGTGGCTTTTAGTTTATTGTATCATTTATATTTGCACTGTTTTATTACTTTTTCAAACTAGCTTTGTGATTTCATTATACAGTCTTACTATTATTAAATAATAATAATGCTACTGTATTATTTGTCATTTTTTTTAAAAAAGATGACTCAAACATGAAACAAGGAACAGAGTAATGAAGCTACAGATGAAAAAATTGCAAAGGCTCTGTTAGTGTGACTGTGTTAAGGGTGCAATAGAGAGCATCAGCAATTAGCTACTCTTGTGAGACTGGCTGGGACAACATACAATAAAGATGTAATATGATAAGGCTCAAAGATTCTATGATGTTATGAATTTGTTGTCCCTTTCTGTGCTGCTGGGGGCTTCCAAGACAACCAAGTCCAAGACATCACTAGAACCAACATTTCTTCAACCGTGTATACAAGCATGCAAACGCACACACATTTTTGCTTTGGATTGCAATCTATTACACATACACATATGCATGATGAAGAAATATTCCTACAGAAACCTTGCAATATATGGGAATGCCACCTCCATTCATTTTACTTAGAAAGCAACAAGATCCCAAGTGTGGTGATTTCTGCATGACCACAACAGGATCCATCTTCTCAAATTAGCTGCTAAAAATGTCGCACTGACCTATCACAGGCATTTTTTCTGAGATGTTCTCCTGCTTTTAAATTATTATATTACAGTGCAGGTCAGTTTGTTCTCAACAGAGTCATATGCAAATGAATGAATGACAAAATAAAAGGGCAGCCCAGCAATTGGTGACAATCTCTCAGTCTGAGTGCTTGCAGTTCTAATTTACAGGAGCAATTCTAGGTTTCCAAAGATGTAGAAAAAAGTCTATAAACCTTCCCACAATGTTAGTTCTGCAAATGTCAGAGTCCTGCTTCATTACCACGGTTCTTTTTTTCTTTTTTCTTATTGAAAAAGGTAAGATGGTGTCTTCATACAACTACTATATAAGCCTTAATACGCTTTGGGCTGACATGGGCTCCGAGATCTGCCGGGGAGGCCCTTCTCTCGATCCCACCACCATCTCAAATACAGTTGGTGGGGACGAGAGAGAGAGAGGACCTTCTCGGTGGTGCCCCCACCCCTCCAGCTCTGTAATGTTCTTCCTAGAAAGATTAGGTTAGCCCCCTCTCTCAAAGTTTTCTAATCCAATCTAAAAATATGGCTTTTAAAACAAGCCTTTAATCTTGAGTAGATGTTAGGGGTTAGTCTGACATCTTAGTGTTTGTTTCATCTCTGCACTTGGCTTGGTAATTGAAAACATGAGGTTGTAATCTCATGTTGTTATTGTTTTTATGTCTATGTATTGTTTATTTAATGTGTGGCACATCAGAGTGCTGTGTGAGCTGCCTCGAATAATTAAAAAATATTAATATTACTACTACTAATAATAATAATAATAATAATAATAATAAATTTATAACAATCAACAAATCAGATAAAAATTCATACTACTACTTCCATGCACAACTCACTCTAGTAATGGTAATCACTAATTTCACCAGCTGGGTTTTCCTAAGTGAAAGGCAGGCTTTGTAACTCAACAGAATTCAGCTTTTTTCATGATTCCATCTCAAATGTTCTCCAGTCTCTCCTCTCCTGGCACACAACAAATTAGCTGTGGGGGCACAGAAGCACACGGACACAATTTCACCAAGTAATTATTGCAGTGTTCAGCTATAGACTAGAAGCACGTACGTATGAGAAAAGCAAACGGGTTTCATTCCAGGGACAATAAAAGACAAAACAAAAAGAAATTCCAGTAACAGCATAGTGGAAAAGCACTCTTATTCTGCAGTAGTAAGAAGTCAAAAGGGACTTTGGCCACCAGTGCAATAGAAGAGTAGAATGTGATCCTCAGGATGCTGATCTGAAGCTTGAATAAATTCCACGCAGCTTACTCCCAGTTTAATACTGCATAGGGCTGGCATCAAAGCTCAGCCACTTTACTGGTATAAATACTTTTGTGGGCTATTGCCTACAGATCAACTAAATCAAAGTAGCTCATCAGTGCCAATGTTTTGTTTTTTTAAAAAAAAAACAACAAATGTAAGCAAATGAAATTCTGTGTACACTTCATTGGAAAAGGGTGTAAGGGATAGTTACATAATAGTAAACTTGCAACCCTTTCCCCTTACTGTCAAACTAGCATATATAGCTATATATCCAGAATTGCCCAGGTTTGCATTTTCTTTGTGACTGTCTTTCCTCTCCCCCTCCCTTTCCATCATACAAGTTGTCCTCTCTTTTTATTCTGTCCTTCTTTCCTTCCTTCCCCTCATACATGTTCTCTCCCCCTTCTTGCTTGCTTCTTTCTGCTTTTATTTCTCTTTTTTCTTTTCTTCCTTACCTTCACTTTCCCATTTTTTTCTCTTCTATCTTTCCTTCCTCCTTTCCCCCTCCCTCCCTGTTTCTCTTTTCTTTTTTTCTCATCCTGGGCCTTTTTATGGGCTGACCACCTAAATGGACCAGATCCAGTCTTTTCTTAGAAGTCACAGTCTCTAAGCCTCAGAACAAAGTGCAGGTATGCATGCATAAATTCCTTCCAAAATATAAATCTTTATTAAATTGTCTACTTGCTTATCACTTGGATATTTCTAATGTGGCCTTCAGGGCTGTTTTTTGCCTCATGGTTCAGTTGTTTTCTTCTGCCTGTAGCTTATCCTTTCTATCGATGCACTCTCCTCTGCTAGTTACATCTAAACCCTGCATACATATATATTTATACATATGTCTAATCCTTTCTGTCTATATACTGCCAAATTTTACTTATGGGGCCCTTGCTCCATAACAGCATGGGCTTTGTAGTTGAAATTCCACAATTATTTTGAATTGGGTAATGAAAGGTTTGTGTGCCAAGTTTGGTCCAGGTCTATGAAGGCATGGAGAAGCCTTTTAGATACCAACCAACCAACATACATACTTTGACTTTTATACACAGAGAGAAATAAATACAAAGGAGGTTTCTGTCATCATTGTGTTTTGAACTTCCCTTTTTGACTCCATGTCATTGGCTGCCACTTGCAAGGGTTGGGAAAACTGAAGAAAATAACAGTGTGTCATGTCATGCGTTTATTCAAAATCTTGAGGAAAGAAAAAAGAAGGTGAAGCAGGCTGTTGTTGGTAGCAATTACAGATCACCTTTAAACACTTGCATGCTCTCAAGGGCAAGGGTAGGAAAGTTATGGCCCTGTCAATGTTTAGGCCTACAACACCCTTTGGACCCAGCTGGGATGACCAATGCTAAAGGACTGTGGGCATAGTGATCATAGTTTTCAGCATTCAGGATCAATGCATACATTGGGCTGCACCTTTCTTCCAATTTAATCAATGAGACCTGTCAGCATTTCACTATGGCTGAATGGTGCCCTTTGTGAGTAGGGGCTGACATTAAAGAGCATCAACAAACCATCAATATTCGTTTGATAGATCTTTTCAAAGTTATGTTTCTCTCTGTGTGTGTTGATTTCCTCAGAAAAGCAAGGCTTTGTTTATTCATTCAGTCACTTCTGACTCTTCATGACCTCATGGACCAGTCCATGCCAGAGCTCCCTGTCCACCGTTGCCATCCCCAGCTCCTTCAAAGTCAGGCCAGTCACTTCAAGGATAACATCCATCCATCTTGCAGTTGGTCGGCAACTCTTCCTTTTTCCTTTCATTTTCCCCAGCATCATTGTTTTCTCTAAGCTTTCCTGTCTTCTCATGATGTGGCCAAAGTATTTCATCTTTGCCTCTAATATCTTTCCCTCCAGTGAGCAGTCAGGCATTATTTCCTGGAGTATGGACTGGTTTGATCTTCTTGCAGTCCAAGGCAATTCTAATACCATCTCCATCTAATTAGCCCTTTCCAAAGGGGCAACAGATGACACAGAACACGCCTTGACTTTAAATCTTATCTTTCTTACATCTGCCTAAGCCAATTAACACAACTCCTTAAATTTTCTTCAAGGATGGAAATAGTTATGGAGCTTACTCATTTTAGACTTCTTTCCATCATTTCCTGCAACAGTTAATATAGCATACCCCAGTTTCTACTTCACAAGTGTCGGAGGAAATTTCACCCTGGGTGGGATTATTTTGACCTCTTTGGCCCCCTCCCTGAACACCTCTCCTTGAAGCAGCTGAGAATTGGGTGTGTGAAGCTCATACTTAGATGCCTTGCCCAATTAAAGCATGCTAACAAGACACTACAAAGAGAAGCACTTCCCTGCAGCCACAGCGTTCCCATGGCTCAGCTACCTTGAAGTCTCAGGTTTCAGCACACTCTGTTTTCTTATAATTGAAAAGGATGTGCTAGGATGGGTGTGCATATATGTCTGCCATGGAGCATATACAGAGGAAGGCCAATATATGGAAGTCACCCAATTGTCTGATAGCTGGATTGCATTCCCCATAATCCTTCCATTAAAGTGGGAGTCCACCCCTCTGGCTCTTCATAATTCAGAATTACACATCCTCAGAAAATCTCCTCCATCTTGTAGATATCTACACATTGTTTTAAGAATGCCTCCTATCTGGGGTGAGGGGGAGTCAATACAGAACACAGTCATTTCTGTATAGCAGCGTTTCTCAACCTGGGGATCGGGACCCCTGGGGGATCACAAGAGGGATGTCAGAGGGTTCACCAAAGACCATCATAAAACATATATTTCTGATGGTCTTAGGAACCTCTTTGGCAGATAAGGTTGAAGATCTCTCTGTCTGTTCTTCTCTTCCTTTTTGGAAACAGATGTGGAATCCTCCCACCAATAAGTCTTCTTCTGCAGTGATTGGCTGGCCTCTCATCTGGCCTCTCAGCCAAGGGGAGGGCAGTTTCTGACACTCCAAGCAGGGAAGAGAGAACAAGCTTGCTCAGCACATGGCAGAGTGGTGCACATGTGCGGGTGAGAGACAGCATGCAATGCTAGATGGAGGCTTGTGCCAGCGAGTCCCTTCAAGACTTGGGGGTTCTGTTTGGGAAGATTGGCCCAATTCTATCATTGGAGGGGTTCAGATTGCTCTTTGATTGTAGATGAACTATAGATCCCAGCAACTAAAACTCCCAAATGTCAAGGTCTATTTTCCCCACACTCCACTAGTGTTCCCATTTGGCTATATTGAGTTTTCTTGTCAAGTTTGATCCAGATCTATCATTGTTTGAGTCCACAGTGATCTCTGCATGTAGTTGAACTGCAACTCCAAAATTCAAGGTCAATGCCTACAAAATCCTTCCAGTATTTTCTGTTGGTCATGGGAGTTCTGTGTGACAAGTTTGGTTCAATTCCATCATTGGTGGAGATCAGAATGCTCTCTGATTTTAGATTAACTATAAATCCCAGCAACTACAACTCCCAAATGACAAAACCACCCCCCAACCCCCAAATTTGGGCATATCAAGTATTTGGTCCAGTGAATATATCCTTCATATCAGATATTTAAACTACAATTCATAACAGTAGCAAAACTACAGTTATGAAGTAGCAACGAAAATAATTTGATGGTTGGGGGTCACTACAACATAAGGAATTGTATTAAGAGGCCGTGGCATTAGGAAGATTGAGAAACACTGCTTTATAGGCCTTAGAAGTAAAATCAGCAATAGGGTGTTGGAGTTTCCTTAGAAGGAAAACCAGTAGTAGTAGGGTCTGAGTCAAGCAAGGAACCTGCTCTGTAGGAATGAATATACGATATAGCACACTGTTTACATTAAGCCAATAGTTTTTTCTAAATTAGACAAACAGCATGACATGAAAAATCATTCAGAGCTGAAATGGCAGTCTCAAAAGGTAGACCATCTTATTATTTTCTGTACAAGGAAATATGTGGTAAACTGTAGCCTTTAACATTTTACAAATGAAAAGTAGGACGTGGATGGCCAAGCAACAGCAGAATATGACCAAAATGGCAAAATTTATTAATAAGAATGAATATACAAGCTAGAAGAGACTGTCACACTTTGCTTTGCCAAGTTCACAAAGAAAGACAAGATTCTCTACCCTGCTTTTCTTTTCCACATGCCCCAGTGAGTCAATGGAATACAAACTACCTTTATACTTCGAACTTCATTTACAGCAAGTGAATTATACTGAGGACAATGAGGAAAAGTGGGAGGAGGAACTGAGAAGCTGGCAATTTTAAAAGCTGTTTTAAAAGTGGGATTACAGAGAATTCAGTGAGACTATCCCTGCAAAACAGAAACAATTGGAAAGTATGAGTAGGCAAGACACTCTGGATACAGAGGTGAGGCAGGATTTCCCACTATCAGCAGAAGGTGACTAGAGTGAGAGAAAAATAGTACAATCATCCATACAGACTCTTCTACACTTAGGCATTTACGGATCATGGGAGATATTAATTTATGTCATTCTCCAGAGCACAACTGCAGTTTTCCCTGATGACATGCTTATATACCTCAACATACTATGGGCATTATGTACCAAAGGCTGAAGCCAAACCATAAGTAAAGATAACTACAAAAAATAGCACATGCTTGCTTTTATTCTCCCTCTGCTGTGCACCTGTATAGCACTTAAGAATTTAAGCTTCTTGGGGGCAAGGGCTAATCTTCTTATACTTTGGAAAGTGCCGTGAGTGCTGATAGAGTGAGAAAGCAGCTAAGATAGAGATGCACACAGAAAGGGAACAAGAAAGCCATTTTGTATATACAGTAGTATTTAAATAGAGTTTCCTTCTAAATTACTGGAGCAAACTCTTGGAAACCTTTATTTCAAAAATGTTCCTTTTTGTCCTCTCCAGCCTCTTTTATGAGCTTTCCAGCAACTAGTTCTGCAAACAGGTTCAGCGCACTGATGTGCCCATCAGTTTTACAGTTTTACAAGCTATAAAACAAAGTCTATGGAAGATAAACCTATTCACAAGACCAGTCACCCCATACTAACTAAAGTCAGTTGGTAGCAAAAATGAAATTATAATGAAATAAAATGACACAAAATAGCACCATTTAAAATAAGTCTTTAAAAGGGCTTGTGAACTGCAGGCTGGGTTTCTAAATGAGAAGTAGTACCTCTTCTACTCAAGCAAGCAAAAGGCAGAGAAAAGCATATAATGTTGGCCAGGAATTTAAGAAACATAATTCCAGTTAAGACTTCATAAAAAGGCTTTAGGTTAGTTGATGGAAATTAAAATAAAATCCCATTTTAATGCTTGCATACAAAACAAACCAGAATGTTTGAGAATTGTGGCTTGTCAGAGAGAAGACAACATGCTAGTTCACACTGCTTGATCATTTCTGATCAAGCTGAAGAAATCCCAGACCATTTGTTTACTATGGCAGCTGAGCTTAGAAATCTAGCTAGCTGCTTTTCAATAAGCCAGAACTTGTTAGGGGAGAGACAAGCGAGATTGTGTTTGTGTGATTTGGATGTCACATTAAACAAACCACAGCTGGATGGTCTGTGGTTGGTTCAGCTGCTCCTCTCAGCAGTGGGAGCAATTGGGCAGCACATACTTGCTCGCTGCCTTCTGCAGAGGTCTAGATTACGGTTACGTTCAAACAAGGTCAATCCAATATACATGTGGTTGCTACTGAAATCCGCAGTGCTCTGCTTTTCCTTATTGTGGCTTTTAGCATTTCCGCACCCCAATCTCTCCACCAGCAACTGAACAAAAGCAGGTGTACAAAAAGTCATAAAACCATGGCATAAGTAAGAAACATTTGACATTACCGGGGTGGGGTGGGGTGGGGTGGGGTAGACACCTGGATGCCATTTTTGGCACTAACCAAGTGATATTACAACTCAAACCTCATTATTGCTGACTGCTGGAGATATTGCTTGGGGCTGGTGAAAGCTGTACAACCAACCCTCTGAATCCATGTTTTCTGCATTCATGGATTTACAAAATTGTTGTTGTTGTTGTTATGTTTATTTATACCTTATTTTTTCTCTCCACAAGCAGACTCAAAGCAATTTACATTAAAAGCATTTCAATACAATTTAAAATCTACAAACATACAAACATTCAAACAGGATTACAGTAAATCTCATTGGTATTTTAAAAAAATGGTTAAAATCCATTAAAACACATTAAAACCTTTAAACCCACAGCACCCCTGATTTAATCTTAAATAAGGCCCTTTCTTGTTCCTACCAATTGAGCTTGACATGGAGGTGGGACTGAGAGAAGGGCCTCCCCTGAAGATCTCAGGACCCTGGCATGTTTTTTTCTTCACAATAAGGTGCAGTTAGCAAAATGGCCTGGACCTGAGCTGTCCAGGCCAAAACCAGAACTTTGAATTGTGCCCAGAAACCGACTGGCAGACAGTGGAGCTGCTGTAACAGTGGGGTTGTCCGCTTCCTGTAGCCAGCCCCTGTTAGCAACCTGGTTGCAACTATTGTCGAAGGCTTTCATGGCTGGAATCACTCAGTTCTTGTGGGTTTTTTCAGGCTATATGGCCATGTTCTAGAGGCATTTCTCCTGACGTTTCACCTGCATCTATGGCAAGCATCCTCAGAGGTGAGGTCCTGACGTTTCGCCTGCATCTATGGCAAGCATCCTCAGACCTCACCTCTGAGGATGCTTGCCATAGATGCAGGCGAAACGTCAGGAGAAATGCCTCTAGAACATGGCCATATAGCCCGAAAAAACCCACAAGAACTGACTGGTTGCAACTCTTTGGACCAGCTGAAGTTTCCAAGCACTCTTCAAAGACAGCCCCATGTAGAGCGTGTTACAGTATTTTAGATTAGATGTAACTAAAGCATGTACCACCATGGTCAAATCTGGCATTTTTGTCTTCATGGGTAATGTAACCCCATCCACACAGGCTGGATCCCTGTTCCCCAAGCTGCCTTCCAACTGGCCAGGAGCACCTCTGTTTTGTCTGGATTAAGTTTTGATTAGTTTGTCCTTATCTAGTCCATCACTAATGTGAGACACTGGTTTAGGGCCAGGGCAGCTTCCTTGGCTTTAGGTGGGAAGGAGTAGTTGAGTTGGGCATCATTTGCATAGAACTGGCACCGCACTCCAAAACTGCAGATGACCTCTCCCAGCAGCTTCATGTATATGTTTAACAGCATGGGAAACAAAGCAGAACCTTGAAGAATCCCACCGGCCAATGGCCTGGGGTTCGAACAGGAGTTCCCCAGCACCACCTTCTGGCCATGGCCCTCCAGGAAGAAATGCAGCCACTGTAAAATAGTGCCTCCCAGTCCCATCCCAGAGAGATGACCTAGAAGGTTAATAGTATTGAAAGCCGCCAAGAGGTCCAGGAGAACCAACAGTCTGAGTCCCTCTACAGAGGTTGAGAAGATTGAGATATAAAAGTTTTAAATAAAATAAATAAATAAATAAATAAATAAATAGGAACACCCTCCCCTATCTAGCCCTCAGTGTTGGTCATAAACTAGGATGACCAAAGTCATCTCTGTTTCACAGCCAGGCCTGAAACTAGATTGAAATGGATCTAGATATTCTATCTCATTCATAAATCCCTGGAGTTGGGAGGCCACCACACACTTCAAAACCTTGCTCAAAAAGGGAAGGCTGGACACTGGCCAATAGTTGTCCATTTTAGAGGGGTTCAGGGATAGTTTTTAAAATACAAGTCTCACAGCCACCTCCTTTAGGCAAATTAGAATTTTGCCATGTTCAAAGAAGGCACTGACTGCTGCCTTTCCCCACTCTGCCAGCCCTCCTCTGGCCTGTTTGATTAGCCATGAAGGGTGAAGATATAGAATATATGTGGAAGCTCTCACCTCTCTAAGGATGCTGTCCACATCCTCAGGCTGCACAAATTGAACACTGTCAACACTGGACAAGCAGGAGCTAGATGCAGGTTATATCCACTGGAACTGTATGAACAACAGTACCCAAGACAGAACAGATCTGAACAGCTTTATCTGCAAAGTGCCATGCAAATTCTTCACAGTGGGCTGTTGAATGGTCATAATTTTCTCCTTGAAGACTAGTATGTAATAGCCCTTTGACCACTCAAAAGAGCTCAGCTAGATGGTTTCTTGCAGATGCAATGGTGGCAGCAATAAACTATTTCTCTGTTTAGGCTTTCAAATACACTCTAGCCCATGCTCGATCAGATTTGCTTTGGGTTTTCAGTGAATGTCACTCTAGTCTTCATCTCACTTGCTTCATCACCGTCAACTCCTTGGAAAACCAATGGGATGGTTTTGTTTTGTTCCATGAGATGGGAAGCTCAGGAGTGATGGTGTCTACCACCATTTCCCCTTGCATTTGTTATTTTATATCAGAAACAATGTTTTATTAAACTTTTGTATGTAATAGGACTTGAGCACCCATGAATTTTGGTAACTACAGAGGGCCCTGGAACTAAACCTCTGTGCATACTAAGGATCCACTATATTCCAAAAGATAGAGTCACTCCTTTTAATGTCTGAGCCTAGCTAACACCCAGATCAATTCACATCTTTCTTTTCCACCACCAAAAACAGAAGTAACAGGTAACAGCACTCCTATGGAAAGCAAGTATTTCTTCTGCATTAACAAGAAGTACAAAAGAAGCTCTAGGCCACAATTCACTCTCTAAAGGAGCCCTTGACAAGATCACGCTGGCATTTATTCTAGCTTTTAACATTTCCCTTTCCTGTCTTCTTTCTCTGATCTTAAGCACCCAGGAGGACAACATTTTATTTTACATTTAAGTTTAATTTCCTCTAGAGAGGAATGATGCCTCAGGTTCTAAATGCCAATAGAGTCACATACAAGGGAAACTGCACTCTTGGCTTCTGTCACTTCTCCAGAACAACAGAGGGGAGTCTCAAGAACGACCAGCAGATGATGGCGGAGAGATGAAGGGCAGGTGTACGGGAGTAGTATAAAGCAATACACTAGCCAGTTGAGATAATTGTGTATTCTACTGCGTCTAAATGGTATGCGCAGTTTGTACTGGAGTAAGAATATGAGAACATCACTGCTTTCTCGTTACTGATCCCAAATAAGACAGCATTATTTCATTGTGAGATAATAATTACAATCATTATAAAATACATGCTAAATGAAAGACAAAAGGAAGCATATGTCCATATCTGTCACGTTTCATCCTCCCACAGCATTGTGTGTGGCATGAACCCATGTTATTTTTCCTACAACTTTTCTAAGGAAGACAGAGTGTGTGAAATATCCATGTCTACTGAGTTAGATTCATGGCTGGGCAAGGTTCGTTAGTAATTCACATTAACCCAGCTAAGTCACAGACTCGATCTACACTGCCATATAATGCAGTTTGAACAGCATTATATAGTCAAACTGCATTATTTGGCAATGTTGATTCAGTCCAGGTCTGCTGCCATAGAATTCAAAATGGGAAAAAGAGGTGAAGGAAGTGTATTCTCAAATGCTTTCATGGCCAGAAACATTGGGTTGCAGTGAGTTTTTCAGGGTGCATGGCCATGTTCCCGCAGCATTCATGCCTAACGTTTCACTTGCATCTGTGGCTAGCATCTTCAGAAGTTGCATTAGTAGCGAGGCAAGTGGGCTGTATATATACCTGTGGAATGTCCAAGGTAGGAAAAAGAACTATTCTCTGTTTAAAGCAAGCGTGAATATTGCAATTAGCAAACTTGATTTAGCATTTGAATAGCCATGAAGTAGGCAAAATCAATCAGTGAGGGTATCTGCATAGAAGCAACCTGGGCTTTGTTCCCGGGAGGTATGCTCTATTTGAGAGGTGTTAACTGACACTTGATTGTTTGCTGTCTGGAGTTCCCCTGTTTCTGAACATTGTTCATTATTTATTGTCTTGATGTGGTGTTTTTTAAAAATACTGGTAACCAGATTTTGTTTATTTTCATGGTATATTTATTTTATTTCACATATTTGTACCCCGTCCTTCTCTTCCCCTGAGGGGGGACTCAGGGCGGCTTTCTCCCTTTCTGTTGAAATTGTCCATGTGCTTGTGGATTTCAATTGGCTTCTCCCTGTAGATTGACATATGGTTGTCAATGTCAATGGCTGTCAGAGTGGTCTGGAATCTCTGTGTTCTCAAATAATAGTCTGTGTCCAAGTTGGTTTGGATGTGCTGTGTTATAGCTGACTGTTGGGGTTCAGCCTGAGTTTGAACTTGAACCTGATTCTCTGTTTGTTCCTCCTGATGCTAATGAAAGTATATTTACTGATGCTAGTGGAAATGTACCTTTTGATGCCAATGCTCCTGAAATTAGTGAGGAAGAATCTGCTGTAGGTTTGGAAAATGCCAATGTTCCTGAAATTAGTGAGGAAGGAACTTCTGTAGATTTGGAAAATGAAAGTACCAGTGTTAATGAGAATGTTGCAGAGGGAGACCTTGAACTTTCCCTCCCTTCTGCACCTGTTAACTGTAATGACAACAGAAGGAGCCAAATTTGGGAAGACAGAAATAAAACACTCAGTTTGCGTCGATCCTCCCGAATTCAAGAATTAAAAACATTGGTTTCAAAACAGAAGGGCGGTTCACGGAACCGATTCTTGAGTTTTAATTGCAATACGCCAGGCTGATTCCCTCAGTTCAGGCATCATTTCAGAATTGATGAAGACCTTGGCAGTTCTCCCGGTTCCCTGGCCATAGTATGGAAAGATTTCTAGGATATCAAGTACGGTTAGTGGATTGCTAACAGATTCAAGTATTTCTCAGAGAGGCTTTTGGTTTTGCTTTGTCCATTTAAATTCATGTTTGCTGATTTTGCTGTGGCTTTTGACTTGCATTTTTCCTTTATTTTGTAACCATTTTTCTTCAATAAAAAGCATTGTTTTTCACAGCCAAGTGTGGTGGATAGTTATCTTAGGCCTCATTCTCTACTCTGGATTGCAACACTGACTTCTCTTGTTGAATTAGTCAGTAGTGCCTTTTGTGTTCTTTGATTCGTGTCTGGGTGCTCCGTTTGGTGGTCCCTATGTAGACTTGTCCACAGTTGCACAGAATACGGTAGACTCCTGCAGTTAGATCCTCTAACCACTGCAGGAGTTAGAGGATCTTAGTGCAGCAGCCAAACACAGCACCCAGAGAGAAAATAAATGCATTGCAAAATATTAACTGATCACGCTGTACAGAGGGTTGTTTTGAGAACAGTTAAGAACAGTTAAGTTTTCTGCTACCTTTTTCACACCATAGCTTCATCCTACAACATCCTGGATTTTAACCATCTTATTACATTGAGAAATCTCCCAGTTGCAGGACACTTCAGCCTCTTTTCAAGAATGGAGAGGCACTGAGCTTATCCCATGAGATGAGTTAAACTACTTCTGGCTGTCATGCATAGCACTACATGGTTGAAAAGAGGCAGAAGTGTCCTAAAAGGAGGGAACTCAGGCAATCGACTTCATCATATTGAGAAATTTCCCCTGATAGGAGACTTCAGTCTCTTTTCAAGTATGGAGAGGCATGGAGCTCATCACATGTACCAGGGTTCCTGAAATTTCCTGAAAGGAGGGAACTCTGAAAATGGGCCTATCTCTTCTCCCACTTTACTTCCATCTTTACAACTGAAAAACAGGTGCGATGGGAAACATCAAAATTTTCCCATCCTATTTCATTGCCCAACCATGAGCCATCTGTTGTATCCTATGGGCTTTGATGGAGAACCAAAGGATCCCATGGAAAGTAAGTGTTTAAACCTGGAACACGGTCTCTTGTATCCTATGGGGTTTGGTGCAGACCCATAGGATCTCATGGAAAGAACTGGTTTTAAACTGGTGTCAGTCTCCTTTAAAGTAAGGGATTTCTTGGTTTTTGGATGCTGTTGTTTCTCCTGATTTAAAAAAAAGTAATACTGAGCTTATGATGAATGTAAGATGAATGTATTGCCAGCTTTTAAGTTTCCATTTGAGTCTGATGGAGAGGGAGAACCTCAAACTTGAAATTCTCTCCCTGAAAGGGATGGTCACCAATGCTTTCCCCTCTCAATGTGATGAGGTGGTGGTTAGTTTCATGGGGCACTGAGTTTTCTGATCTGCTCCCTTGAATTACAGCATTTAAGCTCTCTGGCAAAAAAGTAAAAATCTATGGCAATTCAAGTGGTATCAAAGTACCATTACTGTGTGGACACATACTTGGCTTTACAACCAAGCAAGTTTAGAGTATAGGTCTGACATTATGCTCAAGACCAAAGGAACAATTCTGTCACTTACAAGGAGCAGGAGATAAGGATAGAAAGCTTACTCAGAAATGGCTGAGGATGTGAGGATCCACAGCCTAAGACTCCTTGGAGAGGTGAGAGCTAACATGCATTCTACACTCATCATGTATAGGCATAAAAGCAGTTGCAGGGTGGGCTGGTTGAGTGGCTGAAGGGAGCAATGAATGCTTCACTGCAACAAGGCAGAGTACAGTTCTGTGAAAGAAGGTATGATGAGACCTTTATGGATAACGCTGCCTCTGAATCTGACTATACTAGATAATTGTTGGCCAGTCTCCAACATCCTTTTTTGTCAGGGTTCTGAAATATGTGGTGGCTGCAACATTCCAGGAGTTCCATGATGACAAAGATTATTTAGATCCATTTCAATCTAGTTGTATGCCTTGCTATGGGACTGAGACAACTTTGCTCACCTTAGAGGATGATCTATATTTGGCTATGGATAGGAGGAGTGTGACACTGCTGGTTCTGCTGAATCTTCTATTGACATCCAATATCATGACTATAATATTTTTCTCAGATTCCTCTCTGGAGTGGGACTGGGGGGACTGTTTTATAGGTTTCCTTAAGTCCTGGGAAATTTCAGTTTAATGGCTGTGGACATACTCCTGAACTCACAATGGAGTCTGAGTGTCCAGGTTTCAGCAGTCTCGGGAGTGCATTTGCATAGTTAAAGACACAACCTGGTTGCCTGCTAGTGACACTACAGGTGATTGGTGTCCAGTGAGTGACAGATGCCTCATGTGCAGTAAACTACTAGTGCAGGTAAAGTCTTGACTGGCACACATTTTCAAGATTAATTGATGCTGTCAACAGATAATGATTTGTTGACTTTGATTAATAGAAGTCAAATCCAAACAGGATTC
Source organism: Anolis sagrei (assembly GCF_037176765.1). Taxonomy (NCBI): domain Eukaryota; kingdom Metazoa; phylum Chordata; class Lepidosauria; order Squamata; family Anolidae; genus Anolis; species Anolis sagrei. The sequence goes on along the minus strand of NC_090021.1, from coordinate 47,407,723 downwards.
ACTGGCTTTATAAATAATAATTAGTAAATGCTATTGTTTCTTGATGCTTCATAACAAAAGAGTCCCTTTTGCTCACTACTATTACTTTCTCTTCCTTCTCCCCCATATTATGCTATAAATTAGTCAAAGGAATTCAACAGATAGAAAGGTTGACACCTTTGTATGCATTATAGAAAGTGAACCAAATTGCATAGAACCTGCTCACCCAAATTGCCCTGAGAGTGCCTTTTCTGGCTTTGATTTTCCTGACATGCAAAGCTGCCCAATCAAAATTACATGGAGACCTTTGCTCCCTTGCCACTCATTTTCACACATTCCACTGAACAGCCGTCCACTTGGAATGATTCCTGGCCATTATGACACTGGCCGGGATTCAAAGGAAGCTTCTGCAGAAAAAGGGCTTTATAGCCCACTTCCAGCTGTCTGAGCAATCCAGCCGTATCAGTATATTTGGTTGTCTTTTTGTGCAATAATCAAAAGTTAAAAACAGTCAGTGCTGTAGGCAAAATGATGCTGAAGACAGCAAAGCTTGTCAAAGGGGAGGAGATAATGCTCAGCCGTGTGACACAATGATCAACAAAGCTGCAGGTGGCTAGGGCCTTCTGTTTGCAGCTGGGCCAGAGAACTACCTTGCCTTCTGTTTTCAACTTGAAGGCTAAATTGGGAGCTCTAGGCATTCCCTTCACAGCTGCTTCCCTAATGGATGGGGAAAGGTAAGGAGTACAGCCAAAGACTGGCAGCAGTAATGTATTGGCCTCAGAAATCATACAGAATTAAAGGGAGAATCAGATGCAGAATGAAGGAGGAGCCTATGGAAAACAAAAAGGAAATATAAATCATGTATGTTTTGAACTAAATAAAATCCACAATTACAGCAAGGGAACAACTATACTGTCAACTGGCAAGTACAAGGCTGATGGCTATTGATATTGTTGTTATTATTCTTATTTCCTGTTTTACTCAAGAGAGCCATACTCAAATCCAATGCTGGCCATTCTCCTAGAGAAGCTAGGTATTTATAAACTGTGGATTGTATCTTGGGGCCCTTCCAGACAGGCCCTATATCCCAGAATCTGATCTCAGGTTTTCTGCTTTATTTATTTATTTATTTATTTAGTACATTTCTATACCACCCCTCTTCAGCCTTCCGGCGACTCGAGGCGGTTTACAAAGCAAGAGTTCAATGCCACCAAGGACACAATTACAATATACAATATAAAAACATCAGCAACAATAAAATCAAACATTATAATAAAACATACTTTAATCGATATTCATTAAAACAATGTCCAGTTCCGCCATATAGTTATTCCGTTATTATATCAGTTACTCCAAAATTAATATCAGTTATTTTCCAATGACGCTCCAAAAGAGCGTCTTAAGATTCTCCCTAGGAAGGGCATTCCATAGCCGAGGGGCCACCACTGAGAAGGCCCTGTCATATATTGGATTACATGAGTCCACACTGCCAGATAAACAGAAAATCTGGGATCAGAGCCTGGGATATAGGGCCTGTTTGGAAAGGTCCCAAGTCATATCCTGCATTGTCAGGAGGAAACTTCTGTATAAATATAGCATCATCATTCCACATTAACTGCCACAGCAACATCTCACATAATTCATCTCACAGAAGAAAACCAGTACCACCAAGTTTCCTCCTTTTGCTTCCAGGTGTGGCAGCTGCTCTCAAAGCAACCCGTAATGCTGCTGTTTCTGTCCGGGTGTTCTATTTCATTTCCCTATCATCTCTCATTTCCCTCCATATAAGCCCTGGAAAAACACTGGCTGTGGACCCTCAATCACCTGGCTGGTTCAACAGCAAAGAATGGGGCTGGAGAAGCATCACCATCAGCTTGCGTGAAACCTCTTCAGGCAATGGTGAGGTTAAGCAAACAGAGGTTGAGATTCTGACTAATAGCCATTGATGACACACCTCCATGAATTTATCTAATCTCTTTCTAAAGTTGTCCACATTGGTAGCTATTTCATGGTAATAAATATTATGGTCAGATGGATGCTAGATGAAGAAATGTAATATGTAGTAATGGTTTCAATACGCCAATTCTGAAAAACAATGTCTTTGCTAGACATTTCCTGGGTGCTCCAATACAATTCTATGGACTTTATTCATTTCAATAGAATTTGCTCTTATTTGTGGTTGTGTCCAAGGCAAGTCCAGGAATGTATTTTCCATTGATACTGTGCATTCTTTTATTGCTTTCAAATCTGCTATACTTGAACCTATGTCTAATCTCTTACATGAATTGACCCCAAACTCAAAAGATATTGGTTAGAAGCTTGTTGCAGATAGAACTAGCACAGATATAGGATTTGTATGATGCCTCCCCTTACATTTTTGGTCTGCTTTATAAAAAAAGAATATCAACAGGCAGGAAATAGCAGGCTGACCTCTGAGGAGCATGTGTACTGTGTTTATAGTTAACAGCATCATTAAGTGTTCCACGTCTCCTGACAGCTGCTTGATCTGCTCAGTGAAACAACTCTCCAGAATTGCCCGGCTCCTTCTGCAGTAAAGGGCAAGACAGAAAAGAGGCCAGAGACTGGCCTGGCAGCTGTTCAACATTTGTAGTCTTCTCCAGGCCTAGCCCAGCCTCCTTCAGGTTACCCATCTGGACAACAGTTTGGTCTCTGTTTCATCTGGCCTCTGATCCAAAGAGAGGAATTTATTGGTTCATCTACACCAGCAGATAAACATATTCTGACATTTGATTTCTCAAGACTGTTCGGCGACAAGACTTCAATCCAGCTGGCTGGCATCAAAGGAACCTCTCCAAGGATCCAAGTCTGCAGATTGCAGTAGAGATGATCACACCTGACACACTGAGATTCCCAATGAAGGAGAGGGAAGAGGCTATCTCAAGGCCAGGGAACAGCAAGAAATGCACCCATCAGCATCAAAATGGAGTTATCCTTTTTTCTTCTTGCCTTTGAAGATGTAGTAGTAGTAGGAGTAGTAGTAGTAGGAGTAGTAGTAGTAGTAGGGGGTTCCCACATTGCCCATGGTTAAGAGGTCAAGGAATGTATCAAGAAATTGAGGATACAAGATGGGGCATTCTAAAAACGTGATTTTTTTTTCAAACTTTAGACCACTGGGGATCCACCAAAATTCATTAATATCTGGTATAGAAAGAACCCACTAGATTAAAAAAAAACCTCAAAGAGTTTTCATAGCCTTGTTTCTGCAGCTGATTTTTCTATTGTGCACAAAGTACGTGTGTGGCTGCTGCTAAGGAAGCAGATTAAATCACAAAACTGCTTACCCTAAGGTATAAAGCATAGGGGTTTACATTCATAAAGGTATGCTGACAAAAAGAGAGAAGAAGACTGATATAGTTATCAGTGCAAACCTGCTGGAAATTTGCCTTAAGATGTCATCATTTTTGTTAAGCCAATTAGTTGCTGCAATCTTTCATCTTTCCCCAGCTCTTGTGTGTCTTTCCCTGGCAACATCACCTACATTGAATGTGCTGTTCCCCAAAGCCTCCATTTCCTATTTCATGGCACAGCAAGCAGTTGGCCAGGAGGTCGTGTATTATGCATATGCTATGAACTGTTAAAGGAAATCCCAGCAGGATGGTTGCCATTTAATCCATCTATATTGCATTAAACTCTTATTAGCTGCTGTATTCTGCCTCACAATTAAGCTGGCCAAATACATCTTCATTATAAATGTCCAATATAGAACTCCCTAATCAGCACAAATGCAATTTTCATTTACTATCCAATGACTTGGTCTTCAGCTACAATTGGGACTGTACCAGTGATGGAAAGAGCCACAGTTCTAACTCTGCTCTAAGTGCCACAGCTCTAACTTGGCTCCTATACATCTAGGAAGTGGGAAGTATATGAAATTTGCCTCCATTTCCGGTAACAGAAATATTGGTAGATCTGGCAAATAACTAGGAAAAAGGGAAGAAAAGGAAGCTACACTTTCTCCCATTAACCATGGGCTCTCCACTAGTGAAATACCCAGTATAATTTCATCAATTGAACCACTGATAATCTGGCCCTGTCCAGCCTATATGCAGCAGAATGCTGTTGTTATCACCTCCTACAATACTGGTGCACTTGCTTGAGTGTCAAACATCATAAGCATTCTTAGGCCTGTGAGGCTCCCTAGCCAATAGTTCTTTCACTGGGTTGCTGCAAGTTTTTTGGGCTGTATGGCCATGTTCCAGAAGCATTCTCTCCTGACATTTCACCCACATCTAAGAGGTTGTGAGGTCTGTTGGAAACTAGGCAAGTGAGGTTTATATTTCTGTGGAATGTTCAGAGTGGGAGAACGAACTCTTGACTGCTTGAGGAAAGTGTGAATGTTGCAATTGGCCACCTTGATTGCAACTTGCTCACTCTTGCTCAACTTTGGTGTCAGGCCTTCAGACTTAATTGTCTCTTTTTGTTTTATCTGCAAAAAAGAGAGGGAGCCTAAGTAGAAATTTAAATGAAATTTACTTTCTGGCCTCTGCAAAAAGAAATGTTCATTTCCCTCTAAAGAACTGGAGTAAGCAGACGTCTAACAGTGGAAGCTGATAGCACCAATGTTAATGGGCAGCATATCTATTCTGGAACATCTATTTATCCAAGTTCTCCAAGATACAGAAAATCATTCTGGTCACTAGACCAAAAACAAAATGTATATTCACAATGACACTGAAATCCATAAAAGGAGACCATGTTTCCTTATAAACATTAACTTCTCTACAATAATGTATGGTCCCCAAATTCTTGACTTGATTGATGGATCTGCAGAAAAAGTAATACTTTGATTTCTCTAAAGATTCATAGGATTGTGAGAAGTACTTGGCAAACTTACTGGAGATTAGAAGGCTCATTTTCTGTTTAAAAATCCAAAGAGAAACCCCCAAAAAGTTTTAAAGGAGGGATATAAGACCACAAAAACAAATAGGGTGATCAATACAAAGCACAGATTGACATGGGAAAATATTTTCTAGAGATCTGCATAATAATGTAAATGCATTTTCTTTTAATATTCTGAAATAATAAATACAATTTCAGAAATGTACTGTACGGGCTCCTGGAATAACTTACAATGTTTAACTCTCTTTATACCTGTGAAAGATGATGGGAAATGCATTTTAACAAAATCTGAAGGGTCATGTATAATTCATTCCTGCTACACCCTAAATACCCTAATCAGATCTTGTCTCATCTTGGAAGGTAAGTAGGGTCAGCCCTGATTGGTACTTGATGCAAAACCACCAACAATTAACAAGTGATGTAGGATGTATTTCAGAGGAAGAAACTAACAAAACCATCTCTGAATATTCCTTGCCTAAGAAAGCCCTATGAAATTCACAGCATTCCCATAAGATAATGGGTGACTTCAAAGCACATATACACATACCACATTCTCCAATTTTAATGTGTACTATGATAAATCAGACATCTAGTATAAACATCAATTTCTTCTAGCAATAGAGAGGAGGAAGAGGAGAATGTGTGCAACACTGTGAAAATAGGTTTCCTCACAGAAAAACAGACATTATAAGCTGACTGTTTTAAAAAATGCAATGAAAATAATGGAATGGCTGAATATTAAGAGGCAAGACAACACAGAAACCCACATCACAAGGTTCCTCTGATTTTGTTGTTCATAGACTGCACCCTCAAATGGGAAAATATATTGCATATTTTTTCAAAACCAAGCTTTAGAAGAGTTCATATAAGCTTTCTAAAATGAATTCTCTGAACACTGTGACATTCTTGCCTTCCTCACATAATAGCTAAGGCTCAGATGGGAGCTGCTTAGAATATTATACATGTAACCGAATCTATAAACATTTTGGAACATAATTCTTATGCAAACAACTTCCCTTTGGGCAACAGTAATTGGTGAGTCTCCAGAACTGCAGGTCACAGGTAGTCGTGGCTCATTAAATTCAAAAATAACTCTGCCATGTGTAGCTTCCTGTTAGGGTTTCTGTTCCCCACAAGGATTGTCCCAAGAAGTCTTTCCCTGTATAAAATCTCATTGCATACATCCTTGCCAAAACTGTGTGTTGATATTCTGAAGACATACATTGGAGCTAAATGTGAATCCATATGCAGGTCATGTGAAGGAAATAACACATAGGTTTTGCAATACTGTTCTATTTTCCACCAGATAAAAGACAGTTCTTCAATCCAGCCAAGGCTTCAGGAGCCTAAACAAGAACTCAATTGAGATTGAAGGTGGTATGGGAACTGTGGTGGAACAAGATAGCTAACTAGAGAAAATACCGGTGGAGGGCCTGTGCAATATAGCAGTTGGAGTGTTGGATGGAGGCTTGGAAGATCCAGGTTCCAGCCCCTATTGAGCCATGAAACTTCCTGGGTGACTTTGGATCATTCGCACACTCTTCAATCTATTTACTTATTTGTTTATTTATATCCCTTCTTTTTCCTAAGAGTTTATCTCAAGGAATCCTACAGAATTAAAGAAAACTCTTGAAAAACCACATATAACTAAAATTTTAATAATATTAAACTGTGTGTAGTATATAAACCATTAATTTGGAAGCATAGGTTTAAAATGTACATCACTACAACAGTAAACCCCAAATCTGCTGGAATAGAAAGATCATCTCCTGATGATGAAAGGGCAGCAAGAAGTGGTCCAAGAATAGTTTGTGGAGCAGCCATGGAGAAGGTCCTCTTCTGTGCCTCTACCAAACATGCCTGTGAAAGTTGCATAATTGAGCAAAAAACCTCCTGTAAAGAACATAAAACTCAATCATTTGGGAAGATGCAGTCCTTAAGATGGTCTAGAGCAGGCATGGCCAAGCTTCGGACTTTGGGTGTTTTGAGCTTCAACTCTCAGAAATCCCAGCCAGTTTACCGGCTGTCAGGAATTATGGGAGTTGAAGTCCAAAACACCCAGAGGGCCTAAGTTAGCCCATGTGTGGCCTAGACCAAAGTTGTATGTGACTTTCTTAAGAGATCCCACCTTATTTTTCCACATTTTCTTATCATCTTTGTACTCTGGCAAAATGGAGTCCCATGAAGGCCATCCCATGATGCACAGCCACTTTGCAGGATGGCTGGCCATTCCCAAAGATGGACCTTGCCAGGGTAAACTGGGTCCCCACTCTTCAAGACATTTTCCTCCCCTTCCCTCCTGCCCATGGGATAGCGTCCTAAGGGTAGCCTTGTAAGGTAAATTGGGAAGGCATGTTCCATGTTGGGAGCAAAGACTGAGTGTAGAAGTTAACATTATCAGATAACTAAAATCAATGTGTTCCATAGTTTGGAGGGATATATATATTCTTGTGCTTCTCTGCCTCTGTCACAGAGCAAGTTAATCATGCACACCATGCATAAGACAATAGCCTTAATCTTTTTTCAACATGTAGATCAGAGCTCTTGAGTTTGACTTTGCTTTCCACTTCAGTTCTATAGCACACTTTGTCTTTGTTCAAACACAACACAAAATTAAGCATAGGGTTTAACAAAGAGCAGGCCACGAGTTCCATACAACCACATAACCCCTATCCAATTCTCCTCCCATATCTTAATAGTAAATATCCACTTTACATCATTTGAGATAGGGGACAATTTTGCTAACTTTCAGATTCTCTCCCAAGTGTTTCAGGCCCAGAAAAAATGAGACAAAAATATAATTGTCTCCATGCCCCATGGGTGTGTACACAGAGAAAGGGTTGGGATGTGATGGGATATGTGCAACCTCCCGCCATCCTGTGGAAGACCAATGTAGTCCACAAGCCCTGAGAGTTGCTCACATATGATTTAGCATGATGTGAATGATCCCTAGACTTATCACATACCATCCTTTCCCTTTTCCTCTGGCACAGCCACAGAAATATAAACTTTAATTTCTGCGTTGATTCAACCATAAACATAGTTATTGTTATGTCAAGAACTCACTAAGTCTGGTTCTCGTAATTACAGTTTAAGAAAATCTGGCAACCCCCTACCCCATCACAGTAAATACCATATACAGTTCCACCTCATGAACATACCAACAGAGCAGAAAGTGGGTGTCAGAGGACATATGACCACTGAGGCTTATGCATATTATGCAGCTCAAAAGTGCACCCAAACCAGGTCACGGATGCTTTCATTATGTAGATTAAAATCTCCAGTACATTTATTCGAAATATCTCAAATGCCTCATCTGTACTGAGCATATCCTTTGAATTTCATCTGAAATGATTAAACTGAAACTTGCAAACACCAGAGGATGAAACTTGAGGAAGAGAAACGTAGCCTGAGGCTAGAAGGAGAAAGGTATTAAAGAAAGCACAGCTCAAAGTGGTGCTGCTCGATGCTCCAGAAACAGCCCCTCCTTTTCTAATGTGCTCTGAATCTCACAAGGGTTTTGTTCTGTAGCTTACTTACTTAGTCCCTTAATCATGCCTTGCTACACACATCTCCTGCATGGGGTCGGTCACAATGGCTGTTTAAAAGCACATTACGTGACTCTTCACACAATTCTTCATGGCAACAGGCTTCCATTCCCATCATTGTGGCTAAGCTCAGCATTTAACCTCCTCACTTAACTAGATTTCTGAGAAGCTGTATCTGAGATAGAGACAACCACTTTCCAGGAAGTTATCACGCTATTACTGTGTAGCAATTGATCACCTGAATCCAAACTTAATAGTCTGAAGAAGGATGACAAGATTAATGTAAACCTAGACTCTATCTATACAAAATCCTCCCAAGCCTGAATTCCTAGTAGCCTCTTTCTAACACTTCACTGACCAAGACTAGCGAGCTGAACAAGCCACCTCTGCACTGGAGATATGTATCAACTATTCAGAGTTAGCCATCCCTTTCAGAGAACAGCAGTGGTCTCTGTTCTCTAGAACATCAACAAAAGTTAGTCATTTCCCAGGCACTATCACCTTAACAGTTGCAGCAACAGATCTCTGTCATAAAGACAGATGAGAATATTAGGAGAGCAATGAATAGCTACACTGTTGGTTTGAAAAGGAATTAATAAAACTCTACACTCAAGTGTTTCAACTGCACCCCAAACACTAAATTTAGTGCATTTCCATTTTCTGTAATGTAAAACCCTTGACCCACCATGCTTATTTACTGTCACTTTTCTACCAACTGTTTCTAGTCTTATGTTCGCTATGCAGATAACAAGTAAAGTTGATGATAATCAGTAAACTGAAGGTGTCAGCTGTTTAACCAGATACCAAAGGAGATTATGTATTGCTTGCAAATTAGTCTAACATGTGTAGATACATGACTGGAAGGATAGAACAAACTTCATGCACTAATGACCTACAACCATTGGAATGTAGTGAGATGCTGGAGATGGGCCATCATGAGGTTGGAGTGTTAACTGGTGTTATAATATATGTGGTGTGCTAGGAAGCCACTGTCTCTATTAAACTCTTTGTCAATATTGGAATTTATCCATGTATTCCAATTTGGCTGTTACTCTTTCCAATCTGGTCAGAGATCAAATGGCCAGGGAGACTGAAGTGCTATGCAACTGGTTTTTATATATTGTTATTCCTGATTAACAATATATAAATTGTCTGATTTATATCCATTTGTTTTTTGGTTTAGTTTTTTTGGTGCAGACTGGCCTGTAGAGTGCTCTAGGGCATGGCTGATAGAGAATGTCATGTATTACTTTAGGAATCAGCACATGAAAATACTACTAATATTGTGGTTGTTATTAGATCCTGTGATGACATTCCCCAAGTAAATGTATGGGCAGAGTTGACATCTGGGCTTGTGGTAAGATCTTTCCAAATATGGATCCAGACAAACATGCCATGTCTTTGTTGTTGCTGTTGTTTTGGAGCAGAGATAAACAGAATATTCAGACTTTTTCTTCCTTAGATGTGACTTTGGCTACATTAGATAATGACAGTTGTGCTAATCTGAACTTTACATCAGACTCTTTTTTTTTGAAAATATGAGACCATGAACCCTGCCCCATGCAGCACCTTCAAGTTTTGCCAAAACCAACACACAACACTATGATTGCCATTCCACCTGGCTATCACAAAAGGATAACTGAAATACCATCTCTTTCCAGTCCTTTGGCCTAGCTAGGATCAACCACCATGTGGATCTCCACCTTCTACTGCGTTCTCATACAATGGCCATTAGACCTGGTTATTTTCCTCTGTTTTGTCTATTTTGATTCCTGCCTGTTAAATTGCGGCCATCCGAACTCTGAGACACCTTGTGTGCATCGGCTGAAAGGTGGCAAGCATAATTTATAAATAAATGTGAAAAACTGGTAACATTTGAGCATTTATATGTGACTATAATTTTATCATGCACTTTAGAGCTGCTTTGTGAAAGCAATACTAGAGGACTGCCGAGTTCATAACAATGGAAGTCATACAGAGATACTTTTCCATGCTAGCATGTCATGGGTTATGTTAAAAAGTGCCCTGTATAGCTGAACCCAGGTTTTGTTTTTGTTTTAGTCATTTATCAGTTTGTTCTTTCACAGGGAGGGTTTCAAATGTCACCTGCCTCCAAGAAGTTATAATATGCAATCTGATGATTTTCACTTCGCTTTTGACTCTATGCTCTCACGTGCTTCTGGTAGATGAAGCTTTTAATCATAATACTTCTTTCACAGAATGTGCCTTTTAATAAAAAAAATTCAAAGTGCTCTGAAACCACTAATTAAGTCTCATAAACCTCTGGTATAAAAGGTCAGCCTTATCTTCACTTCAAAAATGGAGAAATTATAACACATTGTCTAAGATGCATATTTTGCTTTACCAAGATGACTCATGGGACTTCATCACATTGAGCTGGAGAAAATGAGGGAAAGAGGGGGAAAGGGTGGAGTTTCATGGGGTTCTGTCTTTAAATATGAAGAATCTACTCATTTCCCTCACACTAAGATTGCCTCCTCCAGCTTCTAACTCAACCATGCTTAATTCCCATCACATGGGCAGGTGACGACTTCTGTCATTTCAAGGATACCAGCACATTTTTTAAAAAAAGGTATCCTTTAAAAGGCAGCACTGCCTTCAATACTTGTCAACTGAAACAAAAACTCCTTTTTTAATACATCACTTTCCCTGGGGAGATTTTCTCCCATTGTTCCCCCAGGATTTCTTTTTAAATCTAACTCTCATCTTTCTTGAAGCCTTTGCATTTGCAATCTAGGGAAATGGGCATTTCAACTCCTCCCATACATAGCATCATCATTTTATTTACAAATTGGCAACAAAAGTGGGCTACATTGCCCAATGCCCTGCCTCCATATATGCTAGTTTCCTGTGTTTCCCACCCATGACCCTGATAAAAACTGCTTCATCTCCACTGCTGGAATGAAGTGTTACAGAATAAAAGTTTCTGATGGACCATATATGATAGTTACACTTGGCAATCCTCCTTTGTTTGTTTAAGCATGGGTACCAAGAAATCGTTGAGATAAATCTAGTGTATAGTTACAAAGCAGCACAATCAATCAATCAGCCTGCATCTAGAGATGGATAGTTCAATCTCTTTCTAATCCATATCAGTTTCATAAGCATTCAATCAACATGTGCTATTATTGTCTTAATCAGTAATAGTTGGGAGGGAGCACTTCATGAAAAACATGAGCCAAAATGAACATTTTTGAACACTTCTCTTTGAAATATGCATTTGTGTATCTAAAATATATTTATGCAGTCAAAATATATTTTTGCCTTCAAAGTACACACCTTTAAACATATTTTATCCTGACATATGCATTTGTATATGTATTTTGTTACATCTTTGATCTAAGAACTGCATTGCAAATGTAAAGAGCTGAACAAAGTAAAAGAAAACTGTGTTCCAGCACATTTGTCTAAGAGGAAGGGAAAAGGATGGTTCATTGTGAAATGCAGACCAAATTAAATTTCAAATATCTTAAGCAGGAGATGCTATTTTTCCACTTTATCTCTCAGAAGGCCCAGTAATGGGGTGAATAGGTTCTGGGAATTGTAACCCAATTGTAATTTTTCCAAGCACTGAATTAATCCCATCCAGCTGGCATGTGTTCTGCTCTTAGTTATATGCCTTAGTGTCTTCTGAACAAGAATGTAAAAACAAAGTATATATATATTTCAGAATATGTCACAAAAACCTGGAATCTTGATATCAGGATTCTATCAGCAGTTGAATAAGACAGGTTCAAAATGAAAATGAAAATGTAGCTTGAGGCTCCTCCACTTAAAACTCTTTTTTTTCTTTACAAATGTCAGACAAAATGCATTGGAATGATATATGATACAATGAACTCTTATTAATGTAAGAACCAATGAACTGTTGTGATATGGCTGTCAGACAAGTCTCTAGGAGATCAAGATTTGAATCTTATGTTTAGTTATGTGAACTCACTGGCTCATCTTGGGAAAGTCACATTCTTAGATGCACCAATCAGCAAAGATGTCTCTCAACTCACAGAAATGTAAAGTTGAAAGAGATCCCAAGTACACTCTAGTTCCTTCCTGCATGCATGCAGGCATCTCCAGAGGATATCGCTAAGAGGTGGCTACCTGAGCACTGATTAAAAACTTTCAACAAAAAGCACCCACCACTACTACAGCAGCCTATTCCACTGAGCTCTTACAACAAGGAAAGGATAGTGCCTTGTGATAGTTACAATCCTTATAAATGCCTTATAAATGCTCCAAATTGGGTGTTGGGTAAAAGGAAGCAGGTGCAGCAGCTTGCCCAGGATCTTGAGGGACAATATTGTAAAGAAGCACACAATTATTACCCAGGAAATAAGTGGATAAAAGGTTGAAAATATAAGCATTTAAAAGTCAGCCGAGCTACAGAATGAATTAAGCATTTGGGGCTTGATTCAGATACCATCCTTTGACTTATTACATGATATTCATCCGGGAGTAATCTCATTCCCTCATGACTGTATCTCTACATCTATGTAAACGCATTGGTATCATTAACACTCTCTTATAGTTTTTCAGTGTGCAGCAAAAAACCTGCAGAGCAAGTCCATGAAGGTGTGAATATTACGTCATCTTTTGCTTTATTGGCTTTTTGTGATAGGAATGATGTTGTATCAGAAAACTCATAGGTGTGAATATGAATAAACCGCAAGTAAACCCTTCTGTAAGAAAAGTGACAAAATCTGGAAGCTTAAAAGTAGTGCCAGACAGCACAGTGAATTTCAAAGGATTTGGGGATTGGTAGCACAAAACATCTGGAGGCCCAAATATCTCCTAACCCTGCTTTGGACCACTCCTAAAATAAAATAAAATATCATGGAGGGTTGTTTATTTCTCCTATTTTGAATACATAGTGCTGATAAACAATTATAGTCTAGCTCGAAAAGATCATTATTTTGTTTGTTACCCTACCCCAAAATCTCAGCATTGCTGGCAAAGCTAATTTCAGAGCTGGTGCACCATGGTAGAAAACTATATAGCGGAGGGTAAAAAGAAAAAGAAGAAGAAAAGAGAAACAGAGAAACAGGTTCTGACATCTAATCAGATCTGCCGTATTGATTTTTTTTGCAACTTGAGCTTTGGAACAAATCAGCAAAACAACCAAATTATCACCCAGAATCCACTCTCTCCAAAGAAAGCTGGCTCAAAAGCAAGTCGCAAGTGTGCCCAGACACAAATATACACCTATAACACATGCTCATCATCAGAGCAGATTCTCAGTTTGAAAGAACAAGCAGAAGGAAAAATTGTGCTCTCATCACAAAGCCTTCAGCAACCACACGATTCCCATTTCCAACAAGATTAGAATTCCAGAGCAAGGCACAAAAGCTAATGAGCTGTTCATGCTGGAGAGCAGTGGCTCAATTAACTGGAACACATGCACCCACCCTTCAATAATGCCAGGCCCTACAAGGGGGAAGGAGATGGAGAAATGAAAGGCTAGCCAGCTTAGCAAAAAGGGCAGAGAGATGACCCTTGGTGGGTATCACTATACTTTCCATATGATAGAGACTTGCTTTTTCAAGAAAAGGAAAATTGTGAAAGGAATGCAGAAAGAAAGGAATGAGCATGTTGTTTCTTGGCTGAGACAGCATCCTCTCTGCCCAGAAACAACCAAAATATGCCAATGAGTTCCTGCACCCATTCCAGCCTGTTTGTGAAGCAATTAAGACAAAGTTGGCCAATTTCTCAGGAAACATTGTCAACACATCTTTAAAAGACAAGTTACCACATCCTTCAAACATTTCTGGAAAAGTGTTGATTTGTGTGGACTAGGCAAGAATTGACTAAATTGTTTATTCCTGAATAATTTTCTGCTTGCTGCAAGCATGTCTTAAAAAACTGTGCAGTTTTCAAAGATGTCATCTCTTTCCTGTCTTTTTCCCACTGGCAGAAAAGGGTGGAGGGAGTAGCCAAGTGAGGAGGCTTACCTGATTCCAGCTATCATATCCAGTGACGGGTGATTATCCTTATTTGGTCCCCAAATCCTTTAGCTCACATGGGACACATGGCCAGCTGGAAGTAAGATGAGCAGCCAAGCCAGGAAGCTTATCTGTTGCTGTCTATGCTACCTAGTGCCATATGAGCCTCAGTTCACTACCTGTGTCCCACCTGTTCAGAGGTATAATAGTTGCATGAACTGGGAGGGATGGGAGCCAAGACAGGAATATTGCCCATTGGTGCCTCTCACAGGCAGATGGAGGAGGAGAGTAGACAGTAGAGTGAGCCACCTAAAGCAAAACTTCTTAAAGTGTGAGCTTTAACCACACGTTGCAACTTCACCAAGGAACGGGGTGATATAGGCTAAAATCACACAGTCAGAGCATAGTTTTCCAGCATTGTCCAATTGGTTCGGTTTTAACTTCTAGCTCTATTTTTAACTTGTTCTTAGCTTTACCATTAGCAGCTCCAGAACCTACAGCAGCAAAACACTAGTTATCAATTTTTGGTGTTCCCTTTGATATGAATTTTAGCAGATTCATCAAGCAACACGAATTTAAATCTTGAATTCCCTAAAAACTCGCTAAATGAATTTTACCATTGGATTAGGACAGAATTTCCAACAATTTTTGGAATGGCTACAAACATATTTCTGTCATTTGTACTACGGTTTTATGAGAAGCAGTGTTCTTAACTCTGAAAAATGTTGAAGATGGTCTATGTCCTGCAGAATCAAATATTCCACAAATATTTAATTATTTATGTAAAAATAAAACATCCATCTCTTTAGTGTGCAAGTTTGCTTTTCTCTTTAATATATGGTGATATATCTATCCCAAAGAACTATTTTAAAATAAACATCTTTATAATTTATTATCAGTACGTGTTTGGTTTGTATAAGTAAAGGTTTTGCCAGACATTAAGTCTAGTTGTGTCCAACTCTGGTGGCTGGTGCTCATCTCCATTTCTAGACTAAAGAGCTGGCGTTATCTGTAGACACCTCCAAGATCATGTGGCCAGCATGACTGCATGGAGCGCCATTACCTTCCTGCAGAAATGGTACCTATTTATCTACTCATATTTGCATGTTTTCGAACTGCTAATTTGGCAGAAGCTGGGCCTACCAGCAGGAACTCACTCAGCACAACAAGGGAGAAATTGGGCTGAAATAGGCAGAATGTAGTTCTTGGGTGTATTTGAAGACAGCAGAGAAAGACAGAATGTGAGAAAGGGGCATCAGGAGGATTCTGCTTGTCAGGATTTCTGGACACTTGATGGGAAATGCCTTTCTTCTTGGAGTGTCTCCTAGCTCACAGGTTTGTTCTCAAGCTAAGAGGGGATCTCAGTGGATGAAAGGTAAGATATAAATGTTATTTAGAATCACAGAATTATAACATTTGAAGAGGCCACAAGGGCCATCCAGCCAACCCACTGCCATGCAGGAATACACAATTAAAGCATTTAATAAATAAGAAATAATATCTGATTAGGACAATTTCAGATTACTTCATCAAAATGAGAGTTTAAAATGACTGCTCAATTCATCCTGATTCAAGGGTGCTCTGGTTCATAAATATGATAAAGGCATAATGTTGGCTTGCTCTCTCGATATATGCTGCAAATTTCCATCGTGGATGTTAACTTTTGGCTTTACATTATACTTCTCAGCAGTGGAAACGATGGTGTTCCATGATCATGATCAGCAAGCCAATTATTAATCATAGCACCACCACCACCACCACCACCATCAACATCATTCAACTTACATCTTTTCATATTTCCAGTATGGGATCCAAGAAGACAACATATTTGTTTACATGAGAATTTGGCCTGCATCAATAGGAGTATAGTGTCTAGATCCAGGGAAGTCATTCTGCCTTGGACAGAACACACCTGGAATATGGTGTCTAATTCTGGGCACCACAATTGAAGAGAGATATTGACAAGCTGGAATGTGTCCAGAGGATGACGACTAAAATGATCAAGGGTCTGGAGAACAAGCCCTATGAGGAGTGGAATAAAGAGCTGGGCATGTTTAGCTTGCAGAAGAGAAGGCTGAGAGAAGATATGATAGCCATGTATAAATATGTGAGGGAAAGTCATAGGGAGGAGAGAGCAAGCTTCTTTTCTGCTGCCCTGGAGACTAGGATGCGGAACAATGGCTTCAAACTACAAGAAAGGAGATTCCATCTGAACATTAGGAAGACCTTCCTTACTGTGAGAGCTGTTCAGCAGTGGAACTCTCTGCCCCAGAGTGTGGTGGAGACTCCTTCTTTGGAAGCTTTTAAACAGAGGCTGGATGGCCATCTGTCAGGGGTGCTTTGAATGCAATTTTCCTGCTTCTTGGCAGGGAGTTGAACTGGATGGCCCATGAGGTCTCTTCTAACTCTATGATTCTATGATTTTATGATTCTACGAAAAGCAATTAATATTAAGCCAAGAATAACGCGAAGGAAAGGGAGGGCCAATCAGAGATGGAAAACAAAAGAATGCTTGCTCTTTGAGGCACTCTCATTGACAAGGTATGGCTCACAAAAAGCTCTAGTAATTAACACACGTCTTCTCTGATCCAGTTGAATAATACATGGTGTGTGTCTGTGTGATGAAAGGGGAGAGTCATGCTTATTAGCATACAGGTGTAATTGAACCAGAGCTCAGAAAAGTGATTTTTAGACAACTCATACAACTCCCTTTTTTGAGCTCTGATCAGAACATAGCATTATAAATTGAACTGCAAGTTGTTTGTTCTGACATATTGCTACTGGGGACATTCAGGCAATGAAATAGAGGGCATTTATTTGACTTCCTTCAACCTTCAAGTTAGGTTTCTGTCTTTCTACAATGGAAAAGAGGAGAGGTGTTGAACAGGAAAAGTGACTGGTTTGTAATGAGTAGCATCATGTGTTTAGTTACAATGCTGTTTGGTGACAGCAGCCTAGGAATGGTCTCTCGAAGAGCAAATTAAACATTCTTTCTCTTAATCCTACACATGCCCAATGCCACTTATATTTCACAGGAACATGATCTTGAAATTCTCCTAGTGGGATGCTACCTTTGCAAAAAAGAGTTATTGCCACATGACTTCAGTTCACCCACTCCCATTAATAACATCTGGCAATGACTTCATACCCGACCTGTACAGTGAAAGAGCCAAATTGCTTTCGTCCTGTCTAAGATATTAAAAATTCTGCCTGGTTCAGCATTTGATCACCTGCAAACAGTGCATTATTCACAAATGATATCAAAAGAGCTGCAACACTATGGGCACGAGGGAAAGCTCCATCCTTAAAATGCTCACTCTCACTCACACACAAATTTATCTAAGGCTATCTTTCTCTGCTATTATCTACAGTTGTGACTGATCCAGGTCAGATGTGAGCTGGTTCTGGGCCAGCCAGCAGGCAATACACTTGGAATTACATTGCCTTCTGGCTGACACCAAAATAACCTGGGTCGTTCAAGGTCAGGGAGAATAACTAAATGACATCTTTACAGGAGCAGAGATTGAATAGTTCTCTGAATTCAGGAACTATTCAAATACCAGAGACTAAATAATGCCTTCAGGACTTTACCACGGAGCAAACACTGGGACTCGACTCACAATAAAGCACAATGTTAAAGGGAAGTATCATTTTGACTAAGAAAACAATCCTGACATTTTAAAAAGCTAAATGTTTTTGTATGAGAAAAGGGAATGTGTGATTTACAGCCTGCCATACTCACTAAGGCATAAGAGAAAGGCTTGGAAGAGAGAATTAAGTAGGATTAACCCAATGTCCTACCTGGGGATTCAAAATAAAACTTCCCTGATTGAGCAAAATATAGGTGGAAGCTTCACCTTTGCAGCCATGGATTCCAAGGTCTGTGGCTGGAAACCCACTACCAAATAATGCAGTTTGAACAATAATGTAGTGTAGACCCATATAATGCAGTTCAGACTTTATCATTTTGCAGTATAGATCCTGCCTGTGTGAACGTTCTTATTATAAGAAAATAATTGCTCAGTCTCACTCAGCAAGAAAAAAACCAGCAAGGTTAAGATCAAGTTCAGGCAAGTTCCCTGTGTCACTCCTGAATAGTCTTCTCTTGATAGAACTGTATGACTCCTTTAATTCTTTCTTTCTAGAGCAGTGGTATCAAACTTGCAGCCCTCCAGATGTTTTGGACTTCTGTTCCAAGATTCCTGGCCATTGGGTGAGCTGGCCAGGGCTTCTGGGAATTAAAGGCCCAAACATCTGGAGGTCCACAAGTCTGACATCTCTGTTCTAGAGGATAGTTCACTTTAACCTGTCTTTCCAGTCCTCCATCTTTACTGTTCTTAGTTTTGCTGTTTGTTATCCTGGGATCAAGCATGTATCACAGTATTCCTAGACCAGGCATGGGGATTGTATGTTCTTCTATATGTTGTTGGACTGCAGCTCGCACTTCTGACCAATCTATATTGGACATTGAAGTCCAGTTGCATCTGGAATGCTGCATGATTCTTACCTGTCTTAGGGGCATGCAGTTTTAGCTACCAAGCCATCAAAGCACAGGTGTACACTTACACAGTAAGAAACAACAATGAGATTCTATGACTATACTCACACTGTACATTGAGTTGCACCAGGGCTTCTCGAGATCTGATGTTGAAGCCATTGTACCTGGCTGTCTGGCATTTGTAAGTCCCACTCATTTCTCGAGTCACTCTCTCCAAATGCAGCTTGCCATCACTGGTCTCCACTGTCATGGCACCTGAAGGCATAGGAACCTCTTTATCTACTCTGGACCAAATGATGGGTGGTTTGGGCTTCCCTCGGACTTCACACTGCAGCTCTGCCCTGGAACCTTCACGGACAGTGACGGTGGACTGGCCCTTGGGCACCATAATGGTTGGAGGAACTAATGGGAAGAAAGGCACAGCAACAGTATTTAGAAGATGGTTCACTGATTGTTGGTTTACAACAAGATATAAAATAACAATGCTGTGCAAAATAACAACAATTTGACTGAAGAAGGATTTAGGGGAAGTTGAATGCAGCAACAACTTATAGGTTTTGCCCTTTAGAGTTAGAGAGAACAAATTTATTTCATGAAGTATGGAACAACACTTTGTATATGTGAAAGAGAGCATTGTTGTACCACCTCTTCACACAGCCCCTGAGGCCATGCTGTTTCTCTGGCAGTTACTGGTGAAAGGGAAAGCATGCAGAATGGCTCGTGGCACCCCACACACCCTCCTTCCTTGTCCCTTCATATGGTGGGTATGGGACAAGGTGTGTTGGTGCTCTGGTCCTATTATATGGGAGAAAGGGCAGCAACGTGCATTGCCATGTTGCCATTTCCCCCATTATATTATATTTCTGCTTCCCTGGAGACTAGGACGCAGAACAATGGCTTCAAACTACAAGAAAGGGGATTCCATCTAAACAAGAGGAAGAATTTCCTGACTGTGAGAGCCGTTCAGCAGTGGAACTCTCTGCCCTGGAGTGTGGTGGAGGCTCCTTCTTTGGAAGCTTTTAAACAGAGGCTGGATGGCCATCTGTCAGGGGTGATTTGAATGCAATATTCCTGCTTCTTGGCATGGGGTTGGACTGGATGGCTCATGAGGTCTCTTCCAACTCTTTGATTCTATGAAAAGGAGAGGAAAGTGTGGGTAGCTCCATTGGAGCTACCTAGAAAACACTCTCCTCCCTTGGTGGCAGAGGAAGTGTCTTGCGATCCTTCTCCTCCACTTTGGGAGGAATGTGGGTGGGCCCAAGCCAGCATCATTTCATGATGATCAGCGGGCCCTGTCTGAAGAGGTCTCTTAAACAATTGTCTTCCAAGCTAAACATATATAACTCTGTCAGCGCTCATTCAGAAAGCATTGGCCTGAATCCTGTTGTTAATCTGTAATAGAGCAGAACCATTGAATCAGTGGTATTTACTTGTGTGTTGACCCAACATTCAACAGTTGATTCAATTGATCTCCTCTAGTTGGGACTAATCAATAGGATTCGGAACTTGATATTAAGGGGAGGTTCATATACTGCATCTGTATCTACACTATAGAATTAATGCAGCTTGATACTGCTGTAATGGCTATGGCTGAATGCTATAAAGTCATAGGAATTATATTTTGATGATGCTCATTCTTTGCTGGAAAAGGCTAAAAGCTTGTAAAACTACAATTCCCATGATTCCATAGAATTGAGCCATGGCAGTTAAAGTCATGTCAAACTGCATTAATTCTACACCTTACCGCTCACATCAACATTCAGGAGGGGACATCTCTCCCTGCTTCTCTTGGAGTATAGTGTCCATGAACACCTTATTAGGACATATCTAAAAGTGAAAGTGAAAATGAGTTTGCTTCCATTTGCTGAAGGTTTATTCTAGTGACATAGCAAGCTAGCAGGGATATTTTGCTACTTAACATAAAGGTCACAATGATGTCTCTTGTTCATCTATGTAGAGACACTGGATGGAAGAGCAACTAAATTCAATTTTGGCAATGGGATCCTGTTGTTAATCTCCACCACAACCAAGTGAGCAAGCTAGTTTCAGCTACACAGGGTATACTTAGATTTGCCAATAAAGGAAATCCTACAATAACCTAAGTAATTCCTTGGGTGGAATAACTAGATGCCAAAGAGTTCAGGAAGAACATATGCTGCCTTCAATGGTACAACTAGCCTGAGCTGGTATCTTATCTGCTTCAGAACCTGGTTTCTGGTTGTCATCCTTGACTACATGAGTACTTCTTAATTCTTTTCACTGATTGGTGCTTATAGTTGGCCTTTCATCTTGTTTTGCTTGTTGCCTTCAAGTCACTTCAGACTCATTATGGACCAAAATTGAGGCTATCATGGAGTTTTCATAGCAAGATTTATTCAGGGAGTGTTCTCTTTACCATTGAGGCTGAGATAATGTGTCTTGTTCCATAGCCAGGTGGAGATTTGAGCCCTGTTTTTCAGAGTCATGGTCCAATACTCAAGCCACTACACTATGCTGACTCTCTTGTTAGATGCATTCAAATATTGTGTGATGACACTTTGATCCTGGTCCACTCCTGATGCCACCTAGACACTTTACATCTGCTGAAGGTATGGTCTTATCAAAGCCCAGGAATGGTGCAACAGCATTATAGAAAGTAATGCTTTTATTTTACTACTCTTAGAAATCTTTCTTCCAACAATCTGTCTTCACACATTTTCATGTACAGTTAGGGTTCCACATACGGAAGGAATTTGTATTATTCTTCCCAGAGGAAAGTGAAAGTTCTGAAGTCATTTTAAGTTACATATATGCAAAGAGGCCGAGGAAAAGTGTGAGGATTTTAATCTCTCTCACACACACATGCACAAACACATGCACAAGTACATAGCCACCTAAAGAGCCTACTCAGAGAGTTCCATCTGGCATCTCCATGAGGTTTCTTACTAGTAATAAGATGGTATATTTTCAATTTACAGGTCTCCCATGGGCTGTGGAATCTCATCAGATCCTCTCCATTACAGTGTGAGGACAGAACTGCAACCTCACAGCTCAGTACAGCCAGGAGAGACTCACCTGGCAGGAGACAATTTTCTCTGTTTGGAAAATGTGCAAATTGCATTTGAAGTGGTTTATTTAATTAAAGCCAAGACTGCAGGGCCTCTCATTGTGGGTGGCCACCTTGTTATCTGTGGCAACACTTGGACTTAGACCAGAGAACCACTGAATGCAGAACACTATCCATCTTCCTCGTTTGCCATTCTGAACAAGGGGAAAGATCCACAATTCAATGCAATTATAATTACAAAAATATCTATTGATGAAGAAAGACAGGCTGGCATTCCACCCTCTGACCATTCCACCTTTTGGCATCCTATCCTTTTAATTTCTCTGTGGTAACGAGGAGGAAAGCTTGTTGTGAAAGGCCTTTTTTTGGAAATAACACCTTGGGCATATAGCTGTAAGACTCTTAATCTATTAGACAACAGTTTTGGACAAATGCTTTTTCTCTAGCTGCTCAAATATTCTGTCTTTTATAGTCAAATAAGACATGGTATCAGAAAGAGGCTAGTTTTATTTCTAAATTAATAAATGTATGGGGTGGTAATCTGGACTACAGGGTATGTACAAAAGAAATTTAAGGAATTTACTCTCTCCCTGCTTTTTTAAAAAAAATAAAAATAGGGATTATAAAACTTAAAGCTTCAGATCCCGTCTGATCATGGAAGCTGAGGAAGATCAGTTCTAAATAGTTTTTGGATGGGGAACCACCAACAAATATCACATGTTATAAGTTATATTCCCTTAGACCCCCCTTTCCTAGTCTGCAATTGTTCCAAATGTGGAAATGTTTTTCAGGTGTTCCCTCACATGTGGTTACTTCCCTTCAATGTGACATGGTATAATAACACAATATTGTTATTGTTATGCTTATGTATACTCCACGTTTGTGTCTTCAGGGGGAATGTAACCCCATTCAGCACAGACCGGATCTCTATTCCCTGCTCTGCCTTTCAACTGACCAGGAGCACTTCTGTCTTGTTTGGATTAAGTTTCAATTTGTTTGCCCTCATCCAATCCATTACCAATGACAGACACTGGTTTAGGGTTAGGACAGCTTCCTTGTCTTTAGGTGGAAAGGAGTAGTAGCGTAGGTGAAACCACACTCCAAAATTCCAGGTGACCTCATCCAGCAGATTCATGTATATGTTAAACAGCATGAGGAACAAAACAGAACCCTGAGGAACCCCATGGGGCAATGTCCAGGGATCCAAACAAGAATCTCCCAGCATTACCTTCTGGGTACAGCCCTCCAGAAAGGAAGAGACCTACTGTAAAACAGTGCCTCTCAGACCCATCCCAGCAAGACGGCCCAGAAGGATACCATGGCTGATGGTATGGAAAGCCGTCAAGAGGTCCAGGAGAACCAACAAGGATACCCTCCCCCGGTCTAGCTCTCTGCATAGGTCATTCACCAAGGCGACTAAAGCTATTTCTGTTTCATAACCAGGGCTGATAATCCATTTCATCCAGAGTTGGGAGGCTACCACATGCTCCAAAACCTTGCTCAAAAATGGAAAGCTGGACACTGGCCAATAGTTGTCCATTATGGAGGGGTTCAGGATTTTTTTTAATGGTCTCACAACTACCTCCTTTAGGGGATTTGGAATTTTGCCTTGTTCCAAGGAGACAATGACTACCTCATTCACCCACTCTGCCCCTCCTCCTCTAGCCTGTTTGATCAGTCAGGAAGGGCAAGGATCTAGAATACATGTGGTAGCTCTCACCTCTTCATGGATCCTCTCCACATCCTCAGGTTGCACAAATTGCAAATTCCATCAATATTGGAAAAGAAGGAGCCATAGTTACAACCATTAGAATGGTATCAATAACAGCATCCAAGTTAGAATGGATCTGAGTGTCTTTATCTACAAAGTGCTGTACAAATTCTTCACAGTAGGCCATTGAATGGTCAGAAATTTCTCCTTGAGGGCTGGTTCAGCTGGGCAAGTCTTTGCAGATGCAATGGTGGCAGCAATAAACAATTTCTCTGCTGCCTCCATCGCTGCAGAGTAGGCTTTCAGATACACTCTAGTCCATGTGGAGGGTCGATGCTCTAGCCCATACTTGGTCAGATTCACTTTGAGTTTTGAGTCTCCCTTTCACTTGCTTCATCGCCACCAACTCCTTGGAAAACCAAGGGGCTGGTTTGACTCTGGCCCATGATGGGAGATGCTCAGAGCTATTGTGTCCACTGCCCTGGCCATTTCCCCATTCCAGAGGTCATTCAGAGCTGCAACAGAATTGCCTGCCAAGGTGACAGGAAAATCCCCAAGAGCTGTCAGGAATCCATCCAGAGCCATAAGCCTCCTGGGGCAGACCATCTTAATCAGTGTACTCTACCCAATTGGGTACTCTACCCAATACCTATTCAGCTTGAGTTTTGCTGGCCATACAACAAAACCTAAAATATACAGTCCGGCAATTGCTTTACCATCTGAAAGACACAAAACACATTGTTCTAGCTTTTAAAGCTCACTTGTTTCTTCACATGGCAAAGGTGCTAAAAATCATACAGGAGACAAAATACAGTGTCAGAATAACAGGCCTACTTGTTCGAGATGCTTGCTTAACATCCCCTTTATGGTCTGGAGGAGACTTGATGCAGGCAGAGGATCCACCGTGTCTTTGTTAGGAAGTTGGGGCTCAGGACAAAAGCACTATCAAGTATTTATTTTACTTTAATAAATATTTTTTAACCCAAAGTTCTGACTCTGCAATCCTGAGCCATCCTAAAGATTAGAAGGCTATTCCTTCTCAACAAACTTAAGTTTCTGCTGGTTATGGAGTTTACTCTTAATACTCTGCTATAGTTTGGTGGAATTACCCTAACTGAGGGTTATTTTTGAGCCTAACAGCTAAGATTCCCCAACAGTTTAAAATTCTTGTTATAGACAACTTTGATATGACAGGAACCCAATTTTCCTAGAGTAATTTAATCCAAAATAGGAAATACTAGCATTATCTGTCATCTTTGTGTCTATATTAGATGATAATCTTTGTTAAGATTCTTTTTCATTAAATCTGAAATTGGGAGGAAGCAACTGCACAGCAATATTCCTTCATTTCAAGCTCCTTCTGTTCATGGGAGGGGGTGTTTATCAAGTGATTAAAGCTCAAGATCAACAACATGAGCAGTCCTGCTGTTTAGACTGTGTTTCTAAGCAAGCTGTTGATGAGAAGCTATCTTTAACTTAACTCAGATGTGTACTCTGTCCTTAGGCAATGTCTTCATAATCAAAAGGAAGACATAAGAACAATGCTGTATATAGCCAAATCTCACAATTTTGGAAAGCTGGAACTTCTTTATTAGCAGAAATAGTGATATCATTTCTCAAAGCTCATTCCCTATACAATTTTCAAAACAGCTAGGATGAAACTGCACTCCCCCCCCCCCCAAAATAACAATGTGTTATTGTAAGATATCTTGCTGTAATCCAAAGCAACATGTGGCTTTGAATGGACAATTAAAACAACTTTGCTTTAGAAATGATCTTCTCTTGGTGGAGTTGGAAACTGCTAGAACTTGTTTAATAGAGGGTCAACACAACTCCCTGAAATTTTGGATTTGATAGCCATTATATATATATAATATATATATATATATATATATATATATATATATACACCACAGGATATGAGAAAAGCTCACCAGTTTCTGAAGAAATGTTCACTTCAACACTGAGATCAGGAATGGGTGCCCCTTGAAAAGAAGCTACACACAGGTATGTGCCATAGTCAGTGAAGCGGAGGTCAATTATCTCCAGGCTGCTTGTCACTGGTGGAAGTTCAGGATCATTCCTGATGATAACTAGCCGGTCAGAGAGCTTAGCCAGCTTTCCATTCTTGTACCAGAAGTAGAAAACCTTCTCTTGTGGCACAGCATCCACGTGACAAGAGAGCTTCAGGTCTTGCCCAAGTTGGATAGTTTCACTCTCTTTGATCACATCAGGAGTTATCTGGAATGTAGCATTCCTCATAGCTGGAAGAGACACAGATGCCAATTCAGTGAACAGAAACATTAAAAGCAACAATGCCTTTTAGGCCACATGAGGCAATATGAGAAATGCATACATGTTTTTAATATGCTATCTTTCATAGCGATTTCCCTTCTGGAACAAACAGCAGCTGGTGAGGGAAGGAAGAAGGAGGTGCTGTTTCCACTGGGGAGAAATGGATTGACTCCTTTGCTGCATATTATAGTATTGATTCAACAGGGAGTAGTTCCTACTTTAAATATTAAAAATACAATAAATCATGCACTCATTTAAGACACGAGTTTGGCTGTTGACAAAATGAAATGTAGCAAAGTGGGTGACTGGTTTGACAAGAGATGGAACTGGTTCAGTAGATCAGGTCAGAAATAAGAAGCAGACAAGACCTGCTAACTGAATGACTAAATATTAGTCATTAAAGGAACATAGGTTAGGTTATGAATTAGATGTGTGCATGTGTGTTCCTTTAATCACTGGTGGACTTTTGGGGACCCTGTGAATTTCATTGGGTTTTCTTATGCAAAGAATACTCAGAGATGTTTTTTCCAGTTCCTTTCTCTAAAATATAGAGGCAGTCCACAAGTTATAAACAAGGTTTGTTCTCAAGTAGAAATTGTTTGTTAGTTCGAACAGATACTTTTAAAAGTGTAACTCCAGCTATACACACACACACGCACACACACACACACACACACACACATATTTTTGACCTCATGGACCATCCCATGCCAGAGTTCCCTGTTGGCCATCACCACACCCAGCTCCTTCAAGATCAAGCCAGTCACTTCAAGGATACCATCCACCCATCTTTCCCTTGGTCGGCCCCTCTTCCCCTTTCCTTCTATTTTCCCCAGCATCGTTGTCTTCTCTAAGCTTTCCTGTCTTCTCATGATGTGGCCAAAGTACTTCATCTTGGCCTCTACTATCCTTCCCTCCAGTGAGCAGTTGGGCTTTATTTTCTGAAGTATGGACTGGTTGGATCTTCTTGCAGTCCAAGGCACTCTCAGAACTTTCCTCCAACACCACAGTTCAAAAGCAACTATCTTCCTTCACTCAGCCTTCCCTATGGTCCAGCTCTCACATCTGTAGGTTACTATGGGGAATACCATTGCTTTGACTATGCAGATCTTCATTGCCAGTGTGAGTCTCTACTCTTCACTATTTTATCGAGATTGGTCATTACTCTCCTCCCAAGAAGTGTCTTCTGATTTCCCATATATATATATATATATATATATATGCTTAGCATAGTATAGGTAAGCGTTAACACCTGTGCAGTTTTGCTGTCAGCGCCCCTGTTCAGAAGATTTCAGCTCACTTTCTGTCCCTGAAATAATTGTATTTTGAAAAATTTGGCTTGTTATGGAAACAAGGATTGGTGAGAAAGCTTCAGTAGAGACATCTGTTCCCCATTATAACTCTTTCAGTAGTGAATTTCCCTTTCAAGGGGCAGATTTCTCTCACTTCCTGTTTTCTCACCCACATCTGTAACTATGAGTCATTTGTAAGTTGGATGTCTGTAACTTGAGGACTGCCTGTCACTTACAGTATGTGGTATTCACTGGTGGTCTCCTATCTAGGTACTAAACAGGGCTGAATGTACTAACCTTCCAAGATCAGATGAGATCTGATCTTTGTATTAATCTTTAAAACCTTGAAAAAAATGTATGTACCACAAACAGAACACAAACAGTAAAAGAACTTAGGGCCAACTCTGTGGTGATGAAGTAAGTAGCCATGAGACACTATCTCCACTATCTAACATTTATTGTAAAACTCAGTACAAGAATATGCTGAGCACCCAGACTTATCCCCAACTTGGTCTGCAGGTGGACGTACATCGCACCAGCAGATTCACTGTCTTCTTGGCTGGATTCCCCACATTGTTGATAGCAGTGCAGTTGTAGTACCCTGAATCTTCCACTCGGATACTCCAGATGGTAAGATTGCCCCCTTGAATCAGGCTGTTGCGGGGCATCGGGCTTGGTGAGTGGGACCAGATTACCCGGGGCAAAGGGTCTCCACCAGTTAATGAACACTGTATCGTGATGTTATCTCCTGGGTTCACTACCAAGGTCTCATTCACAGACAACTTTAGCGATGGTGGTGCTGGAGGAAAAAAAGAAGTGTGGGAGAAAAAAGAAATGCAGATAAATTTCCAGGAAATATGACTTAACTTATTTTGTTACAGAACTCAGGACTGTTACTTTTTTATTAGAATTCCTTGCTCTGAGCAGTAAGACCACCCCACACATCCCCTTCCCACCTCATTGGCCTCTTCAAGGGGTTCAGAGAGACATTTGCTTAAAGAGCTGGGCATGTTTAGCTTGAAGAAGAGAAGGCTGAGAGGAGACATGATAGCCATGTATAAATATGTGAGAGGAAGTCACAAGGATGAGGGAGCAAGCTTGTTTTCTGCTTCTCTGGAGACTAGGACACGGAACAATGGCTTCCAACTACAAGAAAGGAGATTCCATCTGAACATTAGGAAGAACTTCCTGACTGTGAGAGCCATTCAGCAGTAGAACTCTCTGCCCCGGAGTGTGGCTATCATATCTCCTAATGTTCAGATGGAATCTCCTTTCTAAATTAGTGCAGAAGCCCCCTTGTTGTGGTGAGTAGGTTTGTACTTTCCAGTGAATCTATGAGCAAAGCTATCAGGAGTCATGTACTCTCAGCAGGGCCACCCACAGTGGCAAGGTCATAATAATAGTAATAACTTTATTTTTGTACTCTGCTTCCATCTCTCTGAAGTGGCTCAGGTCAGCTTACACATGGGACAAAGTGTCCACAAAATATGAAAGCAAAACAGTCAATTAAAGACAAAATATACAATTAAAATAAAACATAACAGAGCATAACAATCATAGTGAAGGAACCAAATGAAGAATGATCTGAAGACCTCAATGGTTTAGCAAGCAGATGGTAAGAGGCCACCAATCATCATGGTGACCATGCCATGGAATCAGAATTTGTTTCTGTGAGGACTGTGTGTTGGTCATTTTGCATCGATCTCCACACATGAAATAAATTCATGCACAGGCATTTTCCAAGTGTCAATAGGAAATAATGTCAAGCAAATACTTGTTGCAAATGTCTAACATCTGGAAATCTACAGTACTTCATCACATAATAGTCACCATCACATAAAAATTGCACTTCCCTTTTGGAAAAGGCAAAACTTTTTTTAGCAGTTTTAGAAATGTTGTTTTGGTGCTGTGGGACTTGACTCGGTTCCCAGCTGAGCCAAACTCCAGGGTGCTAAAAGGGAAGGAAGACAGGTAGGGGGAGGGGCAGTGAATTCGCTCCCTCACCACCTGCCCTTTTCCCCATTTGGCATGGGACCAGCTGAGAGTGTGGGTGAGGTTTCGCCCGCTCACATGGCTGTGCTCTCACGCAGCCCCTCAAATGGTAAGAGTTGCTATTTCACAATAGTCACAACCCCCCCCCCCCCAAAAAAAAAACAGATTTGGGGAAAGTGCAACTATTATGTTAAGAAACACAGCATGTCCTCATTGTAAAAGACCATGTGGATCCAGAACAGGTCTCCCCAGTCATGTACAGACCCACTGCTAAGGCTCTACCCTTGGAAAACAATCATACTTGGCCACGAGTGATAGCTTATAGTAATATAGTGCAGGAGCAGGAGTAGTCTGGGAAGTTTCCTCCATCAAACAAAGTAAAAATGAGAAATGTGTGGCCAACCATACTGTGGTATGTTGCAACACCCAGAAGCCCTCACCAGGATAATTACAATATTTATGCTAACTGGTGGATGCTGGGAGTTGTAGCTCAGGAGGTATTTTTCAAAGCTCAGATACTTCCCTGAGAGGACAGTTCTAAGAATTGAAATATAGTTCTCATTACCCCTAGCTAGCTGTGGCCATGCTCATTGAGGACATTGAGAAATGGAAGTCAAATATATTTGGAAAATGTCCAGTTGGGGAAAGCTAGTATAGCTAGTTTTGTTCTCCTACACAGTTACAGACTGCATCAAAAATATGTCAATTCACAATTCACCTTCAAAAGATGAAGAGAAAGAAAATGAAAATCTATCTAAATATTAGGAATTTATTTATTTATTTATTTGGGGTTCTTGTACCCCGCCCTTCTCACCCCGAAGGGGACCCAGGGCGGCTTACACAGTAAAGGCAACAATTAGATGCCAGCATCATAACAATCATCACAACTTACAGTAAAATTTCACAATTACTAACAGCTTCATGCATTATTCCAGTAAAAATCAATAAAATCAATAAAATCAATACAAACCTAAATTCCTCCCTTACATTGTCAGTGTTTGCTGTCTCATAGTTCCGTTTTTAATACCATTTTGTCCATCCTGCTGATCTTTAATTGCCTGGTTGCCCAAAGGCCTGGTCCCACAACCAAGTTTTCACCCTCCTCCTGAAGGAGAGGAGGGATGGTGATGCTCTGATTTCCCCGGGGAGTGAGTTCCACAGGTGAGGGGCCACCACTGAGAAGGCCCTGCTCCTCGTCCCCACCAGCCTCACTTGTGAGAGTGGTGGGGTCGAGAGCAGGACCTCCCCAGATGATCTCAAGCTCCGAGGTGGGACGTAGCGGGAGATACGTTCGGACAGATACACTGGACCGGAACCGTACAGGGTTTTATAGGTCAAGACCAGCACCTTGAATTGTGCTCGGAACTGAACCGGCAGCCAGTGGAGCTGGCATAGCAGGGGGGTGGTATGCTCCCTGTATGTCGCCCCGGTGAGCAATCTGGCTGCCGCTCGCTGGACTAGTTGAAGTTTCCGAACAGTCTTCAAGGGCAACCCCACGTAGAGAGCGTTGCAGTAGTCTATTCGGGATGTAACAAGAGCGTGGACCACCGTGGCCAGATCAGACTTCCCAAGGTACGGGCGCAACTGGTGCACAAGTTTTAATTGCGCAAAAGCTCTCCCGGCCACCGCCGAGACCTGGGGTTCCAGGCTCAGCGGTGAATCCAGGATCACTCCCAAGCTGCGAACCTGCGACTTCAGGGGGAGTGTAACCCCATCCAGTACAGGCTGTAACCCTATACCCTGTTCGGCCTTACGACTGACCAGTAGGACCTCTGTCTTGTCTGGATTTAATTTCAATTTGTTAGCTCTCATCCAGTCCGACACAGCAGCTAGACACCGGTTCAAGGTCTGGACAGCCTCCTTGGTGACAGGTGAGAAGGAGTGACAGATCTGGACATCATCTGCATAGAGATAACATCGCAGTCCGAAACTCTGAATGATCTCCCCCAACGGCTTCATGTAGATGTTAAACAACATTGGGGACAGAATTGATCCCTGAGGGACCCCACATGACAATGGCTGTGGGGCCGAACAGGTGTCACCCAGTAACACCTTCTGGGACCGTCCCTCCAGAAAGGACTGGAGCCACTGCAAAGCAGTACCCCCAAGTCCCATCTCTGTGAGGCGTCCCAGAAGGATACCGTGATCGACGGTATCGAAGGCCGCTGAGAGGTCCAGCAGAACTAACAGGGACACACTCCCCCTGTCTAGCTCTCTGCGAAGATCATCTACCAAGGCGACCAAGGCTGTTTCCGTTCCATGTCCCGGCCTAAAGCCAGACTGTGCCGGATCAAGATAATCAGTGTCTACCAGAAACCCCTGGAGTTGTGCTGCCACCACACGTTCCATGACTTTGCCCAAATAGGGGAGATTGGAAACTGGCCGATAGTTGTCTAATTGAGTGGGGTCCAGTGATGGTTTCTTCAACAGCGGTTTGATAATAGCTTGCTTTAAGCGCGCTGGAATCTTGCCCTCCTGTAAGGAGGCATTAACCACCACCTTCACCCACTCTGCCAAACCCCCTCTGGCTTCTTTTATCAGCCAGGATGGACAGGGGTCTAGGATGCATGTGGTGGGTCGCACCTCTCCAAGGATCCTGTCCACATCCTCAAGCTGAACCAATTGAAAAGAATCCAATAAAACCTGACAAGCAGATGCTCTCGTTACATCCCCAGAGACTGCAGGTAAAGTGGCGTCGAAATCCGACCGAATCCGCCCAATTTTATCTGCGAAGAATCGAGCAAACGCTTCACAGCGAGCTCCTGAGCTGTCAGGGATCTCGCTTTTCGGCGGATTTAACAAACCCCTGACAACTCGAAAGAGCTCAGCTGGACGATTCTTCGCAGATGCAATATTGGCGGCAAAGGATGTTTTTTGTGCTGCCTCTATTGCCACACCGTAGGACCTTAGAAAGGCATTCAGATGTGTTTGGGCTGATTTAGTCGGATTCTTTCGCCACACGCGCTCTAGCCACCTCTTCTTTCGCTTCATTGCCGCCAGCTCCTCAGTAAACCAAGAGGCTGGATTGGCTCGGTTACTCGAGAGGGGGCGTTCCGGAGCGATTGTGTCAATTGCCCTAGTCATCTCGGTGTTCCAATGAGAGACCAAGGCATCGACAGAGTCGCCAGCCAGGGAGGTGGGAAATTCCCCAAGAGCCATCAGGAAGCCATTTGGATCCATGAGTCTCCTGGGGCGGACCATTCTAATGGGTCCACCACCCCTGCGGAGGTTAGAAGGTACAGTCAGTCTAAACCTAATCAGGTGGTGATCGGTCCATGACAATGGAGCGATGGTCAGCTCCTCCGCCCCGACACTGTCACCCCATCCCTGAGAAAAGACCAAATCCAATGTGTGTCCGGCCGTATGGGTGGGACCAGTTACTAGTTGGGACAGGCCCATGGTTGTCATGGCGGCCATAAAGTCCTGAGCTGCACCTGAGAGAGCGGTCTCGGCATGGATATTGAAATCCCCCAGGACTAAAAGCCGCTGGGAGCTCAACGCCATGTCCGAGACCACTCCTGCTAGCTCAGGTAGGGAGACTGTCGTGCAGCGGGGTGGTCGGTACGCTAACAGAATCCCTATCCTGTCCCGGTCACCTAACCTAAAGCCGGCACACTCAAATGACGATGATTGTGGGATGGGGCACCTGATCAGGGGAATGCAAACCTTATAGACGACTGCCACTCCTCCTCCCCGCCCTCCGGATCTTGGCTGGTGCTGGACAGAGTACCCTGGCGGGCACAGTTGGGAGAGGTTCACCCCTCCCCCCTCGTCCAACCAGGTCTCTGTTATACATGCCAGGTCGGCTTGTTCCTCCTGAATTAGATCTCGAATGATGGAGGTTTTTCCATTTTCCAGGAATAATTTCTGGATGATAAGGGCTGCTTGATAGTGGAACAGACTGCCTTACAGAGTGGTTTTATTTATCTTATCAGGAGCGAACCAAGGGTACAGTTGTGATGTATTTGAGAAAACACAAAGTTTAAAAACTTGGCATTTTATTAAATGCCCTTTGACCAGTTGCTGGCCACTTGGAGTGCCTCAGGTGTTGCTATAAGAAGGTCCCTCATTGTGCATGTGGCAGTGCTTAGGCTACATTGTAATAAGTGGTCTGTGGTTTGCTCTTCTCCATTGAGAGGAGAGTACAGGGTGGTGGACTCTGCATCTTCAGAAACTGGATAGATATCTTTTGAGATTGCATTGACTGTGCATTCTTGCATGGAAGGGGAACAGACTAGATGGCCCTTATGATCCCTTCTAAATTCTAAGATGCTAATGATGAACAGTGAGGCCTCACATTCCTGCTAATCTTTCCTTATTTTTCAGAGCAAAGGAGCAGAGGGAATTAGATGCTTCCAACCACATTTGGTGGCAAACTGGTCCTTTCCAAATATGCATTATTTCATTTTACTTTTCAAAGAAGATTTGTGCTATCTAAAGCTTTCTCCTTGTGGATTTAGCTCTCTTGCTAGCTCAAATTCTTGCAAAGAAAAGGCAAGAGTTCCTTTTTGCTTGCTCATATCCTGCTTTTCCATCACGTCTCAGCAATCGGCACTAACCTCTCAGGACCACCTCTTTGCCCTGTGTACATTCCAAATACCTATCTCTAACCTCATTCACAAATCCTTGAGCCTTCCTTTTATGTAAGTAGTCATGTTATGAATGGGTAGCTCCTGCTTTAGAATACTTAACCTAGACCCTTCTGATTAATTCCTTTTCTCTCCCACATCCCTCAACATAGATCCACAAGGCTTTTCTCTCTGTTTTTCCCCCCGTCTAATCTCTCAAAGACCCTTTAAGGCTCTTTGCTGGAGCCATCAGAGATGCCAAACGGAGCTCAGAAAAGCAACAGCCATTGGTACAAAGGCTGAGAGCATGTTTTAAGTAACAGCCATAATAATGCAAAATAAGATGTTGTTACATATTCATAAAGCATGATTTAACGACATCATTATTTCTGCCATCTCCTTTTCTTGGACTCTGTGTTAATGAGCTGCACTGGGGTTGCCTTCAATTTCTGACTTACAACTCCTGCAAACAAAAAGTGGGAGGGTGTTCTCTCCTCTCCATAAAGGGGCACCACTGTGCATATTTCACAGCAACCTTTGTTTTAACACTCTAAAGCAGGGGTTCTTAAAGTTTTCCAGTTGCAGAGCCCTTTCTGAAGCAAAAGTGTCTTGTAGAGCCCCCCAAAATGTGTGTGTGTGTATAGGAGCAATCACAGGGGCCATCTAATCCAGCCTCCTTTTGCCATTCAGGAAAAACACAATCAAAGGACCCCCAATAGATGGCCACCTAGACTTTGTAGTAGTAGTAACAACAACAACAACAACAACAACAACAACAACAGAAACCCCAGGGGCCATCCAATCCAACTCCCTTCTGCAGTGGTGGGAGAGAAATGGGGTTTTTGGAAGTAAGCAAGGCAAGGGGGAAAGCATCTGGGCTATGAGGAAGGCAAGGAAAAAAGGCTTTTGGTGGCAAGGGAGGTGGGGTAAGGGGGAGGAGCAGGAAAGAGGAGGGAAAGCTTGGAGGGGAGGGGGAGGAAACCATGGAGCCCCTCAGTATGTTTTGCTGAGTCCCAAGGGCTCCATGGAGCACACTTTGAGAACCACTACTCTATAGAAACAGTCCTACTTAAATGCTTCAGAAAGCTGTGCTTCTCTTTGCTGGTCAATTTTGCAGGCAACTGCAAGTTAACCAATAATAATTTCTCCCATTTGCTTTTCAATGACAAACACACTAAGCAAAAATTTTGAATGTAATTATTTTTCCTTTACTAGAAGGCACCCTGTCCGGTTTCAATTATTTAATCGAAACTGGACAGTGTTAACAGATGATAAGCTGCCAATGAAGTATGAAGTTCATAGCAGGTATCTTCAACACTGCAGTTTTGCTGGCAATTGTATATGCATCTGAAACATGGGCAACAATAAAGTTAGAGGAGAAAAAATAAGTGGTGACTCAAAGAGCGATGGAAAGAAAGATGTGTAGCATAAAAATAAGAGATAAAGTCATCAATAAAGAGCTGCATCAAAGAATCGGGGAACATGACATGGTCAACAAAATCTATGAGGCAAAAAGAAGATGGGCAGGACATATAACACCAACAGAAGACAACCGATGAACACGTTGACTAACAAACTGGATATCAAGAGACCACAAGCAGCTCTTGGGCAGACCTCATACTCCATGGGACGAACCAATGTTTAAGCTATTCAGCCAGAAATGGAAAAGAAAAGCATGGGATCATATATTTTGGCAAAACTGTAGATTTGCATGAAGTCCAAAGGAGTGGATCAATGACAAATATGAAAGATAGATAGACAGACAGATAGAAAGCACCCTGGCATCGTTTTGTTACTACATATAACAGATAGGATAGAGTTTGGACAACAACCCTCAGAATTCCTCTGCCATTGCAGCCAAGCTGGCAGGAGATTCTGGAAACTGAGGTTGAATAAAATAAAATTTTCTTAATTCTGGAACTGCACACAAATCAAATAGAGATTTAGAAGTTTTCTGAAAGTATGGAAATGCCCAAGCTGTCCATTAAGAACAGATGATAACTGGAGCATTATTTGATTGCCCCAATCTTCAGACTTAAGAAGGTATGACATTCCAAACTGGGTATTCTCTCTTTCTGTTGTAAATCATGTATCCCACATTGGGAGAAAAGTGTGATGTAAAATGAATCAATCAAGATCTCTAATGTTTCTATTGAGTGATTTGTTTTTGCTTCCCCAATTTCAATAAATTCCTTCCCACCTTTGGTGTGTGTAGATCTGTAAATTTTCACTTCCATTTAGAGGAAAACTATATTCCCATTTTTGTCTATTTGGTCCTCCACTATTTAGATTCATTTTAAAACTGTATGCATTGCTTGAATGCATCGCTACTACCACCATCATTTACAAGAATGTACATGGATCCCATTTGAAGAGAATGGCAGGATATACATCAAATAAATAAATTACAGAGTTCTGTACAAACTGAAAATGTGCAGAGTTCTTATACATATGCTTAACGCATGCACCCTTTTCTTTAATGCAGCTGGAGCCACCTGGTGAAGTGAAGTGTAAGGTGAAACACCAATTGCACCTGGCTTCTGCACAGACCAGAAAATG
The DNA here is from genome assembly GCF_037176765.1 of Anolis sagrei. Lineage (NCBI taxonomy): Eukaryota > Metazoa > Chordata > Lepidosauria > Squamata > Anolidae > Anolis > Anolis sagrei. Next base: position 47,371,418 of record NC_090021.1, on the reverse strand, counting down.
TGGGTCAAGATTTGTCTGTCAGTCCACAGTCTGAAATCAGATTCCTCACACTTTATTAGCTACAGGTGAATTCCATTTCTGAGGACCAGCATGGAAGAGGATACAGTTTATTGCTGCAATGTGAAGCCATCATCTTTTGCCCTTGAGCTGGCTCAAAAGTAGTATTTTTCTTGACATAATGGGCCCTCGCTATGAAAAGGGGAGGGAAATGTCTCTGAAGCTCTGGTTTAGACAACAATTCAAAATTATACTTTTTATTTTATGTCAGCTTTGCAGCCTTAATAGCAAAAATCCTGCTGAGCAACAACATTTTATTTTATTTTTCTCAGTAATGTTCCAAAATGTGACCTGATGGGACTGGTGCTGCCTTGGGGCAGTTTGTTTATATGTATGGCTGGGAGGAAAGAAACCTGTAAAACTGCCACCTGCACCTTGTAAAAATGCCAGCAGCACCTCTCCAGGCAACTGAGCTCTGGTTCCGTGGCCTGGCACAAAATCTAGGTTGAGCTTGGGGCCCCACCTACATTCACATCCTCTCCCTCCCAGTCTGCCCCCAGCTAGCTGGTGGAAGCTAACAATATGCAGCAATTGTTATGCAGGAGATGAATCTCATTTATTTGTAACCTGTGGTGATTCTTTTTGTTCTCAGCTCAGAAAACTTGCTGGCGAAGTCAGCTAAGGAAAAAAAAAAAAGGGGGGGTGCAGAGACCAATAAAAACAAAGAGTCGCTTTCAATTGCCTTTGAAGTCCAATTTGCTGCAGTACAACTGCAGGAGAAATCTCTGCCTGAGATATTTAACTTCTCTAAAATCATGGGCCAGGCAAAGAGGGAGGGAAGCAACAGTTCCTATCATGCTCTGAGGCTGGCGTAATGCCCTGGATACCAGATAGTCCAGTAGCTGATTGCATGCAGGTCCTCTTTTGTGTATGTCTGTGCCTTCAAATCACCTGTGAATTTTTGGCAGCCTCAAGAATTTCATAGGATTTTCTTAGGCAAGAAATACTCAATGGTAGTCATGGCAGTTCCTTCCTCTGAAATATAGCTTACAGCACTGGTATTCTTTGGCAGTCTTCCATCCAAATAATAACCATGGCTGACCTTGCTTAGC